>NW_027361717.1:9202500-10402500 GCF_039654945.1 Dendrobates tinctorius | reverse complement strand
CCTTTTGCCGGTTGCTCTGTCTTCAGAATATTTCTGAGTACTGACATAGTCTTTTTGAAGCCTAGCGTCTTCAGGGCCTTTTTCACTGTCAGTCTGTTGGCTCTTATTTTCATAGGGTTTTTCACGGATTGCAGACAGCAGCCTTCCTGTCCTTTCCTATCTGGTTAGCTTGGGCCCCGTCTTTGCTCAGTCTATCTTTCTGTCTGTGTTGTGTTCTTTCTTCTTGTTTCACCGTCATTATAAGTGGGGGGCTGCCTTTTGCTTTGGGGTCTGCTCTGGGGCAGTTTAGATTTCCCTTTCTGTCTTTAGGCTATTTAGTCCTCCGGCTGTGATCGAGGGGTCTAGGGCATCGTAGGAACCTCCCACGGCTACTGCTAGTTGTGTTGATAGGTTCAGGGGTCTGCAATCCGATAGCTGCCAACTTCTCTGGTTTTCTGGACTTAGCTAGCATTTCTGTTTTTGCCTCCTATGGTGACTCAATCATAACAGAATCACCCGCCATACCGCAGATCCTAGGGTACTCAATAGCAGGAAAGAATTGTGTTTAAAAAAAAAAAAAAAAAAAAAGTGTGTATATTCTTTCCTCTATATCTCTGAGGCCGTAGGGGGAATTTTTTTTCTCTCAATGGAGATAAAGCAATTGTCTGATCGTGTGGAGCAGCTCGCTGCGGAAGTGCAGGGAATTTCCGCCTACCTTGTTCGTTCGCATGCTGTTGAACCAAAGATCCCTACACCTGATGTATTTTTTGGGGATCGATCTAAATTTTTGAGTTTCAAAAATAATTGTAAATTATTTTTTGCCTTGAAGCCTAACTCGTCAGGGAGCTCCGCGCAGCAGGTTAAAATTGTGATCTCTTTGCTGCGTGGCGATCCCCAGGATTGGGCGTTTTCTTTGAAACCAGATGATCCTATTCTGACTAATGTGAACGCATTCTTTCAAGCCTTGGGGTTGTTGTATGACGAACCTAATGCTATTGATCAGGCTGAAAAGACCCTGTTGGTATTGAACCAGGGTCGAGATTCTGCAGAGTTGTACTGTCAAAAGTTCCGAAGGTGGGCGGTCCTTACTACCTGGAATGATAATGCCTTGGCTGCTCTCTTTCGGAAGGGTTTGTCAGAAGCCGTAAAAGATACTATGGTGGGATTTCCTGTTCCCTCTGGTCTGGACGATTCTATGTCATTAGCCATTCAGGTTGATCGGCGTTTACGTGAACGCAGGATTGCACGAGAGGTGTTGCCACCGGTTGAACAGACGTCTGAACCTTTGCAATGTGATAGAGTTTTGTCTAAGGCGCAACGTCAGGAGTTCAGAAGGCATAATAAGCTGTGTTTTTTCTGTGGAGATGCCTCGCATATTATTTCTGTTTGTCCTAAACGAGAGAAACGCTTTGCACACACGTTTTCTGTTGGTGGTGTTCAACCTAATTTTCTTCTGGCAATTACTCTGATCTGCTCCCTGTCCACATTTTCCGCCAAGGCTTTTGTGGATTCGGGAGCAGCGCTAAACCTAATGGACTTGGATTTTGCTAAGTGTTGTGGATTTCCGATGACACCTCTGCAGACGCCTATCCCTTTGAGGGGGATTGATGCTACTCCTTTGGCGAAAAATAAACCTCAGTTTTGGACCCAGGTGGTCATGCGGGTCGCCCCAGACCATCAAGAAAATTGCAGATTTTTGGTGTTGCATGGTCTGCATGATGCCGTTGTTCTGGGGTTTCCCTTGTTGCAAATTCATAATCCAGTTTTGGATTGGAAATCTGTGTCTGTGGTGAGTTGGGGTTGTCGGTGTGCCTTTAGTGAGGCTCCGGTTTTTTCCACCTCTTCTCAGTCGCATGATGTTCCTGACTATTTGGCGGACTTTTATGATGTATTTAGTGAGAATGAGTCTGCGTCCTTGCCTCCTCATAAGAGTTATGACTGTGCAATTGAACTCAGCCCGGGGTGTAAATTTCCCAAGGGTCGGCTCTTCAATTTATTTGTACCCGAGCACGAGGCTATGCGGTCCTATATTAAGGAGGCGTTGGAGGAGGGTCATATTAGACCATCCTCTTCACCCTTAGGTGCCGGGTTTTTTTTTTGTGGCAAAAAAGGATGGTTCTTTAAGGCCTTGTATTGATTATCGTGCCCTCAACAAAATTACTATTAAATATCAGTATCCGTTACCCCTGATTTCGGATCTATTCTCTAGAGTTAGAGGTGCTTGCTGGTTTACCAAGCTTGAACTCAGGGGGGCGTATAATCTTATCCGCATTAAGCAGGGGGATGAATGGAAGACGGCGTTTAATACTCCGGAGGGACATTTTGAGTACCTGGTGATGCCTTTTGGGCTCACTAATGCCCCTTCTGTCATCCAGTGCTTCATCAACGATATTTTCCGAGACTTTGTCGATAAATTTTTGATTATCTATCTGGATGATATTTTGATCTTCTCCAAGGATTGGGATTCTCATGTGGAACATATTCGGACTGTGTTCCGGATCTTGAGGGAGAATTCCCTGTATGTCAAAGGATCGAAATGCCTTTTTGGAGTACAGAGGATTTCATTTTTGGGATTTATTTTGTCTCCGTCAACTATTGAAATGGACCCGGTCAAGGTACAGGCCATTTATGATTGGGTTCAGCCCACTTCTTTGAAGGCCCTCCAGAAGTTTTTGGGTTTTGCTAATTTTTATCGGAAATTTATAGCAAAATTTTCTAGTATTGCCAAGCCATTGACTGATCTGACTAAGAAGGGTGCTGATGTGTTGAATTGGTCTCCGGAGGCTGTTGCTTCCTTTCAGGAGCTGAAGCGAAGATTTACCTCCGCCCCGGTTTTGCGGCAACCTGATGTCTCACTCCCGTTCCAGGTAGAGGTGGATGCTTCTGAGATTGGTGCAGGAGCTGTTTTGTCCCAAAAGGATCCTGTAACATCTAAAATGAATCCCTGTGCTTTCTTTTCCCGAAAGTTCTCTCCATCTGAACGTAACTATGATGTGGGGAATCGGGAACTGTTGGCCATGAAATGGGCATTTGAGGAGTGGAGACATTGGTTGGAGGGAGCTAAACATCAAGTTGTGGTCCTCACTGACCACAAGAATTTGATTTACCTAGAGTCGGCTAAACGCTTGAACCCTAGACAGGCTAGGTGGGCCTTGTTTTTTACACGTTTTGATTTTGTGGTCTCTTTTCTTCCTGGAACTAAGAATGTCAAGGCATATGCCCTCTCTAGGAGCTTCTTTACTGATTCTCCTGTGGTGACCAAGCCTGCTACCATCTTAGGCGAAGGGGTAGTTCTTTCTGCCATCTCGCCCGATTTGAGACGTGCTCTGCAAGAGTTCCAGGAGGACAAACCTGAGCGTTGTCCCAGTGGAAAGTTGTATGTTCCTGACCAGTGGAAGAAGAGAGTGATGTCTGAAGTTCATTGCTCTGCATTGGCTGGTCATCCAGGTATTTTTGGTACTAGAGATCTGGTGAGTCGCTCTTTTTGGTGGCCCACCTTGTCTCATGATGTCAGGAATTTTGTTCTCTAAGATGGTTCGTCTTGTACCACTCTCTAAGTTGCCGTCTTCCTCTGAGTTGGTGCCCCTGTTTTTGCAACAGGTGGTTCGCTTGCACGGGATTCCTGAGAACATTGTATCTGACAGAGGAGTTCAGTTTGTGTCTAGATTTTGGAGGACTTTCTGTTCCAAGCTGGGAATTCAGTTGTCCTTCTCTTCTGCTTTTCACCCTCAGACCAATGGGCAGACAGAGAGAACAAACCAGACCTTGGAGTCGTATTTGAGATGATTTATTTCCGCTGATCAGGATGATTGGGTTTCATTTTTGCCCTTGGCCGAATTTGCTTCAAATAATAGAGCTAGTTCTGCCACTTTGATGTCACTTTTTTTTGTAACTTTGGGTTTCATCCTCGATTTTCTTCAGGGCAGGTGGAGCCTTCTGCCTGCCCAGGTGTTGACACTGTGGTGAAGAGAATGCACCAGATCTGGGACCAAGTGGTGGATAAGTTATCTCTCTCCCAGGAAAAGGCCCAGCGGTTTTCCAATCGACATAGGACCATTGGTCCCCAGTTTGAGATTGGTGATATGGTGTGGTTATCATCAAAAAATATTGCTATGAAGGTGGCTTCTCCTAAGTTTAAGCCTAGATTTATTGGACCTTACAAGATTTTGGAGATTATTAATCCGGTCTCTTTTCGTTTGGCTCTTCCTGTCACATTTAAAATCCATAATGTGTTCCATAAATCCTTGTTGAAGAGGTTTGTTGAACCAGTTGTTCCTGGGGTGGCACCTCCGGACCCTGTATTGGTTGAAGGTAACATGGAATATGAGGTAGAGAAAATACTGGATTCCCGTCTGGCTAAACAGAGACTCCAGTATTTGGTTAAGTGGAAGGGTTATGGTCAGGAGGGTAATTCCTGGGTCTCTGCCTCTGATATTCATGCCAAAAGATTGATGCGTGCCTTTCATCGGGCTGACCCTGATCGCCCTGGTGGCGTGGTTGAGGTTTCGATGACCCCTCCTCGAGGGGGAGGTACTGTTGTGAGTTCATTTTCCCCTTCGTCACTGAGGTCTGGTGAACTCCCTATTCTGGTAAAGGAAGGTAATGAGTCTGATTATCAGGCACCTGAGCCTAATGATGATGACTGGCTGAGTGGAGTCACGGACTGGATATAAGGCTGCCGAGCCCTTCTGCCCTGCGGGTGATTTCTCTGTGGACTTCTAGGAGACCAGTCTGATTCCTGCTCCTCTAAAGCTAAGTTTTCTGCTTTGCCTTTTAGCATTTGTGTTTTGTTTTTGTTTGCCTTGCTTTTCTGGATTCTGCCATTCCCTGCTGGGGTGAGCTGAATCTCCTTTTGCCAGTTGCTCTGTCTTCAGAATATTCCTGAGTACTGACATAGTCTTTTTGAAGCCTAGCGTCTTCAGGGCCTTTTTCACTGTCAGTCTGTTGGCTCTTATTTTCATAGGGTTTTTCACGGATTGCAGACAGCAGCCTTCCTGTCCTTTCCTATCTAGTTAGCTTGGGCCCCGTCTTTGCTCAGTCTATCTTTCTGTCTGTGTTGTGTTCTTTCTTCTTGCTTCACCATCATTAGGGGTCTGTAATCCGATAGCTGCCAACCTCTCTGGTTTTCTGGACTTAGCTAGCATTTCTGTTTTTGCCTCCTACGGTGACTCAATCATAACAGTTACATATATTTTACAACAGAGTATTTATGCACGTTTGTCATACTCTGTGATTTTTTCTGTGTTTTAGTACTAATAACATGCAGGTGCAACTCAAAAAAATCTCTAAAATTTCCTGGTAGACGGCAGTGCTGACTTTGGTCTTGACACTAGACCTCAAGCAGCTTGGATTGTGTGTCTCTCCACTCTTCCTCCAGACTCTGGGATGAGAAGGGTTAACTGAGGGAACATTAGAGGGGTGGCTAGCCGGCAGCAAAAGGAGAGAGAGATTTCCTGCTTGAGGCAGTGCAGCCGGGGGTAGCCATCCTGGGAAGAAGTGTGAAGAGAGTGCCTACAGCAGCAGCCAGTGAGGAGGGTTACTGGAGGCCCTTTTTAGCTAGAGACTGGGAGCTAAAGGGCTAGCGAGGCTAACAGGAGAGCCTCTGGAGTCAAGTTAGCCTGAGTCGAGGAGCTGAAGTGACAGTGAAGCCAGTCTGTGGAAACCAGCCCGTGTCTGGAATTGGTCAAGCCAGGGAGGTCAGTGAGTGAGTCCCTGTGGAAGTGACAGCTAGATTGCGGGAGCTGTTTCAAGAGTCAAGTGAGCTGCAAGTCTAGTACACGTACAAGAGCAACAGTGCCGTAAAGGGGTGAACTATAACAAGAGGGGTCGAAGTGCCATGTTCACCGTGTCCCATGTGGCGTGCTCGGATGCTTGTGTGGCGCCCCTGAGGGTTCAGTCGCCACAGAGGTACTGCACCTCCTCCTGAGGTGTGGTACCCCACTATTCAGGTAAGGTGGAGACTCCTGACCACACACCAACACCTGCATCCCACACAACATAGTAGTGCAGCAAAGCACCTTTTGGTGGCTCCCTGCTTGGAACACGAAGCGTGCTGGGAGGCGGGTGGAGTTAGTTGGCAACAAAAGAGCAGGAAGAGTTTAGGATTTAGTCAGTCAGTCAGTCTGACAGAGAGCGTGGAGGAGTGAAGATCCCCTGAGTGGGATGGATGAAGGAAGTGCTTCAGCCGACCTCAGCGACCTGGGTCCGCTGGCACAGGAAGGAGACATTGATGGAAAGCCTGACTCTCTCCATAAGAAAGAAGAATTAGTACGGAACGTAAGGAGAGGAGGACTAAGGATTAGGGTTAGAGCAGAACTCTTCCCAAGTTCACAGCGCATGGCCGGGGTCCGATCCCCAAGGTTGTATGGATACTAATGGTCCGCGACGGACAGTGGAGGAATAGAAGTTGTCACCACTTTATTCCCACACAAGACAAGGGGGCACAACAGCAACGATAGTGAGCAGGGACTTAGCAAGGAGTCCCCGAAGCAGGCTACAGCTATCTGCCGTACAAGTAGAGTTCATAGGAACATCTGACAGGAGAAACTCCAGTGTAACTCAGTACTGAGAGTACTTCACTATAGGCACGAAAGGGAGACGTTCAGAAAAGGCACTTATGTTGGCGGAGTGTTGGAACGGAGTACTTCATCTTGCCTGGAGGTTGGCTGAGCCCCTGACCTGGAGGACACGGCACTGAGGCGGGCATCTGTATGTACAACAGACTGTGAGTAAAGCTTTGGAACTACATGCCCTGGTGTCCTCCGCTTATTCCTGCGCTAACCCACTCAGCACTGCTACATCTCTATGCTTAACACCAGACCGCTCTCCTCTCCTCACGATCTCTCCATCTACACTGCCCTGGGACTACAGCCCTGCCTGTGGAGGGCCACACCATCATTGATGCACCACACCATCTGTCCCAGAGGATCTGTCTGCAGCGTCGGCTTAACATCTTCATTGCCGAACACCACAGGTGGCGTCACGAATCATTCACTCATAAACTTTAATCAGCATTCGCACACTCAACACTTCCCCCCTTTTACAATGGACGCCCAGGGCCACGGACTGGGTCACAGCTACCGTGACAAATCCCATTGAAATCCACCGGGCCCGGCTCCGAGTGCCCCACAGCCCTGGGAGGGCGATCCATTTTTGTGATCCACTTGTGTGTAACAGAAGTAGAAGTAGTGTGCTGCTGTAGAAGACTATGTACTGTTGGTATCATGTAAAGAGTCCTGATGGCGTTTGGGATGTGCTGCGCCCTGAAGAGAATAAAGTTGAACTGTTTAAGTTGTTTCCAGCCTCTGTCTGCAGTCTTTTGAACCCCCGAAGTGAGCAGAGTACCTGAGATGAAGCATCCTCCAGCACAGTGAGTACTGGAGCGGCTGGTGAGGCTACCCCCTGGCGGCGTGGTATTGCATGGATGCAGTGATTGATGCCTAAGGAGACTTAACCAAGTATTGAGTGAATTTACTGAACATATGCTAGGGCAAGTTAGGATAGGATATTGGTCGAACTAGATAACTAGATGGACTTAAAGTCTTCCTTCAACCTTTATAACTATGTTACTATGTTACATTTCAGTAGGCCAACATTTTGGATTTTAAAATCATTTTTTCAAGCTGGTGTTATAAAGTATTCTAATTTACTGATATGATGACAATTGGGTTTTCATTGGCTGTAAACCATAAACATCAACATTAACAGAAATAAACACTTGAAATAGATCTCTCTGTCTGTAGTGTCTCTATATAATATATGAGTTTCACTTTTTGTATTGTCGAACTGAAATAAAGTTTCTCGCAAGTCTGACCCCGGCCTTACAGTGCCGTCCAGATGCCTTACTGAAAATGCGGCTACCATGATTCCTCCCGGGAGCCGCCGGCTTTCAGTCATAGAGGCATGGCCAGAGAGGTTTCAGTCATCACTTACATCACAAGCTTTCAGTAAAACAGCCGGACAGCATATGAATGATTTGACATGCAAATTAAACCTACTGCATACATGTAGGTTACTAGCATTTGGAGAAATGACAGGTTGCCTTTAAATGTTTTTCTAAATGCAGCAAGAGTCTGTCACTCTCGACCTCCAGTTTTCTTCTCCCTTCCACCCCCCTTGTGGCAATTTAGACCTCTAATGTGCAGCTTTACATGGGCCTTTTGTCACTTGCTCCACATCTGTCTATATCCCATCGGCAAACCCTTCTTGGTGGCTTTACTTAGGCCATCTTTTCTCAGACATTATAAGCAGGATCCTTAAATGGTTATTCCCATATTTACAAATTTATATTGGGGTTGGAAATACAAATAATTTAGCTATGTACTGTTTATCAAAATTTTCAGCCATTATTGAGATATTAACAATTTTTTTTTTTTTTGTTTACAGCTCATTGCTTTGGACACCAACCAACTGCTGCTAAACAGTAGAACATACCCAGTGCTTTTCTCGTTAACTTCTAGCACTGCTTTGATTCTTGGCTAGATTACAAGTATGCTTTCACTTCCTAATCCCAATTACCTTCAGCACAGTGCTTACAAGATAGACAGCAGTAGTAGTCAGTCTCCTAGGCCACAAGCTAAAAACAGAAGAAAAGAAGAGAACAGCTGAAAATTTCAAAAAGCAGTAAATTGGAAAAGTGCGCATTAAATGCTATGGACACTTTTAAAGTGGAAATCATGATTTTGACATATGTTAGTACCTTCAGTTAATATATTCTCTGTTTCAGTCTGCAATATTCTTTCATTCATTCCTATTCAGAGCCCTTCACATGAGTGTCTCCCCAGTAATATATGTCACGTGGACCCATCCTGTGTGACACGACCCGCAGGCCGGTAACTGAAACAACATGACGTGGCACGTGAAGCTGTCCTGTGTGACACGGCCCGCAGGCCAGTAACTGTAAACAACAAGACAAGGGGGAAGGACAGCAGTTACAACGGTGGGCCCTGCGATAGGGAAAGGGGACGTGGAGACCTTCTGCACTCCCCTGAGTCAGTGTCCCTAACGCTCCTAATGTTCCCTATGCCGGTTCCGCATCGGGCGCCTCTCAGGATACCTGTCGCCCTGGCACACCCTACACCTATCCCTTGCTAGGGAGCTGGGTGGCGCAGGCACTGGCCCCACCGCTGTACTAATACACACGAAGGGAAAACACAAACAGGGGAACACCACTTAGCATTACTCTGTGTACTTGCTCCTGGCAACAGAGTCCACCACCAGAAGGCAGCTCTCCTCCTGAAATGCTGCCACCAAGCTCAGTCAGAGCTACAAGGAAATCCCCTCTGACTCCTTCCACACCAGGGCTCTGACCGTGCTGCAAGGAGCTCTCATCAACTCCTTTCTCCACCAGGGATGGTTGGAATGAATACTATCACCAACGCTGATTGCCACACCTGTGACTCTTTTATAGCAGAGCCAGCAATCACACCTGCATTATAAATGTGCACTTAACTAAAGAAACAGAGTGCAATGACGCTCACCACCACTGGGGGCAAACTTAGAACAAACGACACCACAGTGCAATAATCCTAATGGCCACCGGGGGGCAAAAACATCTCTAAGCACGGCTTGAGAAAAAAAAGGTTACCTGTGCTTTTATCTGCCATGATCCCGCATGGATCATGACAGTACCCTCCCCATCTGGACCCTCAAGACCGCTCCCCATCAGGGAACCACCTACAGCGGGGACGCCCAGACCAAGAGTTCACCCCAGCAACTACCTGCACGTCAGGTTGATGACAAACGAGCCCGCTGGTATTGGCAACGTTTCTGGAGGCACCACACATCTCCAAAGCGCTGACCTGGGGAACGAGTTGTGCATGTGTATGTTTAGTAGGAGCTGGTAACACTCCACAACACACTTCCACTGGATACTTTTTGGTGGCCACCCATACACGCTTGTTCACACATAGGTCCGGACCTGAACGTTTATTGCCACTCGTTCATTTGTCAGCATTTGGAGAACTCTTTCTGGGATTGACAACAGAGGCGTCCCCCTGTGTCACCACACTCACACCCCCGCACTTCATCAAGGGGTACATCACCCTCCAACCCCTTCCACCACGAGGTCTGCGCCTCCCAGGGTTGGCAAATGGCGAGGGTTGAGACTTGCCCCTGCTCTCCTGCAGCACATCTGCTGCTCTCACCGGAGAGAAAGGAGTCCGTTGAAGAGAGGCAGCAGAGACAGTAGTTCCTAGGCAGCAGCCCTTACACGAGTGCCACCAGCTGACCACTTCCCTCTCCCGCCAATCTATTACCAGGTTGTGTCTTTTCAGCCAAGGGAGGCCTAAAACAATAGGTACTGGCATTCCCTCCAAGATGTAGCATGATAAGGACTCCTCATGATGTCCTATACACAGATGGATATTCTCTACGACCTTGGTCAAGCTCCCTTGGCTCAGTGGAACAGAGTTTATGGCCTGGACGCCTATAGGCTGGGCTAGCATCCTAGACCTCAGACTATGAGTCTGGATAAAGCGAGCATCCACCAGACTGACTCCTGCTCCGCTGTCCACAAGCACCGGTATCACCTCCGGTACCCCGCCAGCCAAGACCTCTGCTGACATGGTAGCTTGGGAGGGCAAAATGGAGGAAATGTATACAACCTGGTCGCCTCCCTCCAAGCAACCAGGGAAATGCGGCTTCTCAGATGGCACAGATAATTTGGCGCGCAATGGGCAAGCCTTCAGGACATGAACAGTCTGCCCACAGTACAAACATGCCAACACCACTCCCCGAACCGTAGGCCGTTCCGTACGCAAACTGGCTCCTCCTACTTGCATAGGTTCGTCTGGAGACTTGGCATGAACTGGGCAGGCTCTCATAAAATGGCCAGACTTCCCACAGGAAAAGCATACCCCCCCACCACGATGAGCTGCAGACACCCCCTTTTCTGAATCAACAACATCGGGCTGTCTGGGTTCCTCTGTCCGCACTGGTGAGTCCTCCTCCCTAGCGAGGACATCAGGGGGCACTTTTTGTATACGTCTTTCCCTGAGGCATCTATCCACCTGGATGGCAAGGGACATGGTGGCCTCCAGCGACCTGGGGGCGGCGTACTGCACCAGAGTATCCTGTAACTTTGGAGACAAACCCTGCACAAATTGACTCCTAAGTGCAGGGTCATTCCACTGAGTGTTAGTGGCCCATCTCTTTAACTCTGAGCAGTACTCCTCAGCATCCCGGGCTCCCTGTTTACACCTACGGATTCGAGATTCCGCCAGGGCGACGCCATCAGGATCCCCATACACAAGCGCCAAAGCCGCAAAAAACTCATCCACGGACTCTAATAATGGAGAATCGTCCGGTAGGGAGAAGGCCCAGGATTGGGGATCCCCTTTAAGAAGGGACATAATGATTCTCACCCGTTGCTCTTCACTCCCTGATGAACGAGGGCGCAGCCTGAAATACAATTTACACGCTTGCTGGAATACCAATAATTGATCTCTCCCTCCAGAAAATCTGTCAGGGATGGATATCTTGGGTTCTGGCTGAGCCTGTTCCTGAACCAAGCCCCCAGAGCCCACCAACAGATGAAGCTGCCGCACCAACCCTCCGCGCTGCCCCCTTATCTCATTAGTAAGGGTCTGCAGGATTTGGGCAAAAGTCTGAACTGGGTCCATGGCTCAGCAGAGAAAAAAAAAAGTTGTAGGTTGGTGATAGTGTCACGTGGACCCGTCCTGTGTGACACGACCCGCAGGCCGGTAACTGAAACAACATGACGTGGCACGTGAAGCTATCCTGTGTGACACGGCCCGCAGGCCGGTAACTGTAAACAACAAGACAAGGGGGAGGGACAACAGTTACAATGGTGGGCCCTGCGATAGGGAAAGGGGACGTGGAGACCTCCTGCACTCCCCTGAGTCAGTGTCCCTAACGCTCCTAACGTTCCATATGCCGGTTCCGCACCGTGCGCCGCTCAGGATACCTGTCGCCCTGGTATAACCTCTTAAATGAATAGATCACTCAGATTTTATGATACTGGTTCACGTAGTTTGACAATCTACACCAGAATGGCTTGGTAAACTGTTATGAATTCACTTTCTGGCCTACCTCTGGTTACTAGTGAAGGTAGTGGAGCTGGTTATATTGACAGAGGGGTCGCGAGTTCTCTTTCCGGGCTCCCTCTGGTGGTTACAGGAGGTAATGGAGCTGATCTAATTAACAGAGGCCTGCCACCTGATAATGAGAAGGATGATTGGACATCTGGAGTTTCTGATTGGATTTAAGACAGCCGACTCCCTCTATCCCTGCTGGTGATTTTTTCCTGCCTCCTGAGATCTTATTTTCCAGTTCAATCCCTGCATGCTCAAGCTAAGTGTTCTTTGCTATTGTTCACATTTGATTTGGTTTTGTCTATTCAGTTTTGTGTGGTCAGCCAGCCCTGGCTGGGGCTGTGCTGAATTTCCATCCATATGTTACTACTTGTGCCAGTTTGTTTTTGTCCCTTATTAGATTGGCCTCTTTTTGCTCTGCTTTCAGAATATGCCAGAGTGCTGATATAGTGGGCGAAGTCCAGTGACTTCAGTATTTTTCTATCAGACATTTTGGACATTTTTTGCAGGGTTTTTTGCGTGATTGCAGACAGTGTCTTTCCTTTCCTGTCCTGTCTAGTTAGTGTGGGCCCCATCGTTTGCTCAGCCTATTTTCCTACTTGCGCTTGTGTTTTCATCTTGTCTCACCGACAATATATGTTTGGGGGCTATCTATTCCTTTGGGGTCTGCTCTGGGGCAGTTGCAGACAGTGTCTTTCCTTTCCTGTACTGTCTAGTTAGTGTGGGCCCCATCGCTTGCTCAGTCTATTTTCCTACCTGCGTTTGTGTTTTCATCTTGTCTCATCGACAATATATGTTTGGGGGCTATCTATTCCTTTGGGGTCTGCTTTGGGGCTGTTTAGATTTCCCCTTTCTTGCTTTAGGCTTATTTAGTTCTCCGGCTGTGTTGAGGCGTCTAGAATCATCGTAGGTGCGCTCCACGGCTACTGCTAGTTGTGTGGATAGGATCAGGGGTCTGCAATCCACTTAGTTACGAACCTCTCTGGTTTTCTGTGGCTTAGCTTGGTCTTGCTTTCCTCCTCGGTGACCCAATCATAACAGTAAACCTGATATTAAAATGAACCTGAGTTCAACTAAAGAGTAAGAGAGTTTGCATCTCCAAAGCTATCCAGTTGCTCCCCACACAGCCTGCCTGAAAGCAGCTGCTGGCAATGAGCAGTGAGAGATTTCAGCAGCAGGAGGGAGGAGTGATACTGGAGAGCTGTCACTAGGGCTAGATGTGCGGTAGTTGAGTTTAAACTTCAAAAAGGATTCTACAGCCATTCTAACATGGAGTAAGTACAACAGGTTCATCAGGTCTAAGAGATCTATTTAATAACCGTGCAGTTTATAATGTGTAATCTGCTGACAGATCTTCTGAAATAATAGGTGATAATGTAGGAGGATGGACCGGGCGAGGGCAGCTTCTTTTTGCGTGCCCAGGCTGGAACTATCGGGACTGTCACCAGTGTTGCCGGAGGAAGGGCTTCCTGTAGGACATTCTGACCAATGCAGACCTTTGCACCTGACTACAGGGGGCGGGGTTGAGATAAAAGGAGCAGAGCGCGCGAAAACAGGGCTTCTGGAGGGAAGACAGTACACGCTGAAGGAGAAGGTTGACTCCGTCTCCACTGCTTCTGAGCAACTATCAGGCTTACTCTGCAGCCTTTCTGCCCCTGCGTGCACTACTTGTGCACTTACAAGACAAAGCCCCTTGCAGACCCTGGTGTTATGATTTGGTCACCGAGGAGGAGCGCAAGCCCAAGCTAAGCCACAGAAAACCAGAGAGGTTGGTAACTAAGCGGATTGCGGACCCCTGATCCTATCCATACAGACCCCAAGGAATAGATAGCCCCAAACATATATTGTCGGTGAGACAAGATGAAAACACAAATGCAGGTAGGAAAATAGACTGAGCAAATGATGGGGCCCACACTGACTAGACAGGAAAGGAAAGACACTGTCTGCAATCACGCAAAAAACCCTGCAAAGAGGTCCAACACGTCTGACACAAAAAATACTGAAGTCGCACGACTTCACCCACTATATCAGCACTCTGGTATATTCTGAAAACAGAGCAAAAAGAGGCCAATCTAATAAGGGACAAAAACAAACTGGCACAAGCAGTAACATACAGATGGTGATTCAGCACAGCCCCAGCCGGAGCTGGCTGACCTACACAAAACTGAAATGGACAAAACCAGATCAAATGTAAACAGAATAGCAAATGAACACTTAGCTGAACATGCAGGGACTGAGCTGGAAACTAAGACCTCAGGAGGCAGGAAGAAATTCACCAGCAGGGATAGAGGGAGTCGGCTGTCTTAAATCCCACTCTGAAACCCCAGATCTCCAATCGTCATCCTCATTATCAGGTGGTAAGCCTCTGTTAATCAGATCAGCTCCATTACCTCCAGTAACCACCAGAGGGAGCCCAGAAAGAGAACTCGCAACCCATCTGTCAATTTGACCAGCTCCACTACCTTCAGTAGTAACCAGAGGGAGGCCAGAAAGCGAATTCACAACACCCTGGCACTCGAGAGCTCTGACTGGTCAGCACCCCTGACGCCTGCTGACATACCATACCGAGCCGACCCTACAGCGCACTCCTGTCCGTGGGGTCCTGCTGTGGCCTCCACTCCGGGACTTTGTTTCACACTCGCTGAGCCAAATCCTATCCGTCACATAACACCGTGTTCCAGGACTGAAGGTTTACGTCGGGACGGGCCAAGCCTCGCCGTTGCAGTACAGAGACAGTGCTTTAACTTCATTTGGAATTGCTTCAGAGACGTCTCGCAGCACCTGCCCCGCCATCGTGGGATCTTTCAACCTCGACCGTCCAGAAGCCACAGAATGATAAGTTGAACCATTTCATGTTATTTGTTGTTAACATTGTTTTATCCACTGTTCTCCTTCCTGGATTCTTACTTTATTATTACTGCAAACTCCCTGCGTGGAGTATTGACTGTACCCTACCTTGCATAAAGTTGCCCATTAACTCTTGCTCTACCTCCTGCTCGTCACTGCATCCCACCTTCCTGCTAGCATCTAACAATCACATAACTGATGGCAGACAGTACATTTGAGAGGTCTGGGGTAAGCACTGATCTCTTCCAGTACAGGGGTTCTGTTTCAAATACCAAGGAGAATAACTGCATAATATTTGGATATTCCTCTGAAATTGTGTGGACTTCATACAAGGGCTTATCCCCAGACTCCAAAAACATTTTGCGAACCAGGTATGAGTGATGATCTGTGCACAGTCCTGTAGACCATTCACAGGGCCGGTTTTAGGCAAAGTGGGGCCCTAGGCAAAGATTAAAATGGGGCCCCAAAAGCTAACATATTGCACATCACACAGAAGCATTTCGGTTGTATTCATATGCACTGAGTTCAGGCCGTTAAATGAGTGTGATCGACAATATTGAAGTCGTTCAACACTTGTTTCCCGGCCTCTTTCCACCGTCTGAGAAAGAATGATGGGGACAGAACAATCACTAATGGATCACTAACAAATCACCATACAGTATCATGTTATCAGCAGCACATCTACAGTTTACACCCCATAGTCCACCATATAATATAATGTGCCCCATAGTCCTCCATATAGAATAATAAACTCCTTAGTTCTCCATATTGCATAATTCACTCCCCATAGTCCTCCATATTTTATAATACACTCCCTATAGTCCTCCATATAATATAATGTACTCCATAGTCCTCCATATAGTATAATACACTCCTCAGTCCTCCATATAGTATAATACACTCCCCATAGTCCTCAATATAGTATAATACACTCTCCATAGTCCTCCATATATTAAAATACACTGCTCAGTCCACCATATAGTATAATACACTCCTCATAGTGCTCCATATAGTATAATGCACCGCCATAGTCATCCATGTAGTACAATTCACTTCCCATAGTATAATGCACACCATAGTTCATCATATAATGTATTCCCCATAGTCCTCAATACAGTATAATGCAGCCCACATAGAGCATAATGCAGCCACCCCACAGATTATAATGCAGCCCCGCCATACAATATAATGTAATCCCCATAGAATATAATGCAGCCCCCCTCTTATAGTATAATGCAGCCACCCCTTAGAGCATAATGCAGCTACCCCTCAGAGTATAATGCAGCTATTCCACAGAATAAAATGTAACCCCCCACAGAATATAATGCAGCCCCTCCATTGAATATATGGCAACCCCCTCATAGAGTATAATGCAGCCCCTTACATAGTATAATGTAGCCCTTCTCATATAGTATAATGCAACCCCCATAGAATATAATAAAGCCCCCATACAATATAATCTAGCCCCCACAGATAATGCTGCCCCCCCATAGAATACAATGTAGCCTCCTCATATAGTATAATGTAGCCCCCTCATAGAGTATGATGCAATCACCGCCCATAGAATATAATAAATATAATACAGCCCCCCATAGAATATAATGTAGCCCTAAATAGAATAAAATACTGCCCACCTCCCCATAGAATATAATGTAAGCCCCCATATTATATAACATATAACACAGCCTCCCCCATAGATTATAATGTAAAATGTACCCCCTTGGTATATAACTCAGCTGCATAGTATAAAGCACAGCACCACCATGGTATATAGAACAGCCCACCATGGTATATAGCACAGTACCACATGGTATATAGCACAGCCCACCATGGTATATAGCCCAGCATGGTATGTAGCCCAGCACCACATGGTATATAGCCCAGCACAGTATACAGCCCAGCATAGTATACAGCCCAGCACAGTATACAGCCCAGCATAGTATATAGCCCAGCACAGTATAGAGCCCAGCATAGTATAGAGCGCAGCATAGTATACAGCCCAGCATAGTATATAGCCCAGCATAGTATAGAGCCCAGCACAGTATATAGCCCAGCACAGTATATAACCCAGCATAGTATACAGCCCAGCATAGTATATAGCCCAGCACAGTATACAGCCCAGCACAGTATACAGCCCAGTATAGTATATAGCCCAGCACAGTATACAGCTCAGCATGGTATATAGGCCAGCAAAGTATACAGCCCAGCATTGTATATAGCCCAGCATAGTATATAGCCCACCATAGTATACAGCCCAGCATGGTATATAGCCCACCATAGTATACAGTCCAGCATGGTATACAGCCCAGCACAGTATACAGCCCAGCATGGTATATAGCCCAGCATAGTATGCAGCCCACCATAGTTTATAGCCCAGCATGGTATATAGCCCACCAATGCCACAATAGTATATAACCCAGCACAGTATACAGCCCAGCATGGTATAAAGCCCACCAATGCCACAATAGTATATAACCCAGCACAGTATACAGCCCAGCATGGTATAAAGCCCACCAATGCCACAATAGTATATAACCCAGCACAGTATACAGCCCAGCATGGTATAAAGCCCACCAATGCCACCATAGTATATAGCCCAGCACAGAGTATAGCCCAGCATAGCATATAGCCGCTCCCCCCCAGAATGGCCCCACAGTCCAGTACTCACACTGATATATTAAAAAAAAACAAAAAACTATTCTCACCTTCTCCTTGTGCCCGCGCTGCTGGCTGCTCCTGTCTCCTGCTCTGCAGGCACACAGTGAGAGTGCGATGATGTCATCGCGCACCCGCTGTGTCAGAGGCAGAGCGGGGAATGATGGGAGAGGGAGCGTTGGCTGACGCTCTCTCCTCCATTATTGCTTTGAACTGTACTGGCAGTCGCCGGTATAGTTCAATGCGGTGGCGGGGGGAGTCGGCACTGGGGGAAAGCGGGCCCCCTGCTTCAAGGGGCCCTATAGCAGCTGTGTGATGTGCCGCTAGCTGGGGGCCCCTGGGGGAGCGGGGGCCCTAGGCAGCTGCCTGGTCTGCCTGCCCCTAACGCCGGCCCTGACCATTCAGAGGAATAAATAATGAATAGCGAGGAGTTTGCAGCAGAACACAGCCAGGAATTTTAAACCATTTCTCATGCTGCATGTTTTTATTTTACTGAGTAGTCTTGAAGATTTATTGCAACGTTATGCAGTAAAAGGAAATCAATTAGTTCAGACCTGGGCTAAGAGCATCTCGTGGGAGAGCTGAAGGGCTGAAAACCCCGCCCACGTGTCACACCATGTACCCATCCTCCCCTGCCCGGCATCCCAGTTTCACTGCTGTCTTCATCTAGTGGTTAACATAATGGTGGATGAAGGCTCCTTCTTTCACCATTTCATGTGTGTGACTGAGACAGTAGACATGGTGACGTCACTACATCCCGTCTACTGTGTGCAGTGTCGGTGCACACAGAAGGAGTGAAGCAGAGCACCAGGGGAACAAGAGCAAGGGGAGCAAGTGTAGTTTATTGTTATGGGTGTGTGTCTGTATAAAGGAGGGCTACAACTTTATACAGGGAGGCTATGTGGGGGCTCATACTGTATGTAAGGAGGCTATGTGGGGGCTCATACTGTATGTAAGGAGGCTATGTGGGGGCTGTGTGTCGGGGCTCATATTGTATATTGGGGACTGTGTGGGGTACTCACACTATTTGTAAGTAGGCTTTGTGGGGGCTCATACTGCATATTGGGGGCTGTGTAGGGACTCATGCTATATATAGGAGACTATGTGTGGTCTCATACTGTACATAGAGGAGCTCATACTGTATATATGGAGGTTGCGTGTGGGCCAATACTGTATATAGGGGGCTGTGTGTTATCATGCTGTATATAGGGGCTGTGTATAGGGGCTCATACTCCTATGAATAGAAAAAGCAGGGATTTATATGAATAAAATGCAAGCTATACTGAATGAATACCCACCAAAAAAGCACCACGTGCTTTATACCATATTGCTTGCAGATGGGGCTGCATGTACAAAAGTGGATCCCTGTTGAGTGACTTAAAGGGAATCTGTTACCAGTTTTTCACTATGCAATCTGAGAGCAGCATAATGTAGGTGCAGATACCCTGATTCCCATGATGTGTCACTTACTGGACTGCTTGTTACAATCACTGTTTTCTCTGCTGCAGATCTAGCATTCCTCTGAATGCTGAGCTCTATATAACCCCGCACACACCATTGATTTCAGCTTTCTGTGTACACTTTGCATAGGCATAAATCTGCTAATCAGTGGAGAGGGCGGGGTTATACAGAGCAAGAGGACTACATGGCAGGAGACATAGTCCTCTGGTAATAATCTCCTGCTTATAAAACACCAATTTTAATGAAAGTAAGACAGAACTGGAATCAGGCTCTTTGCCCCTACATCATCATGCTGCTCTCAGATTACATGGCACCCCCCCGCTGACAGATTCCCTTTAAGAACATGGCGTCTTCCTATGGATGGTGATACATGATGCAATATCACTGTGAGTTATGTGGCCCGGAGCTCAGAATATCACAGAGACAATAATTGTAAGGTTACCGTAAAGCTTCGATCCATAAATGATGGCTCAGATCAGTTACAATACAAAAATAATCTAGCACTCTGTCATCCATGCATCATACAGGGAGCCGTCTGTCATAAAGTCCCCGGAGAGCTCCATGGAACAAGATGCCAGTCATAAACTGTTTCCGTAAATTCCAGTAAAGTATGATACACACAATATTTTCTTTCTTTTCTGCCACTATATGATGGGGAGTTTATAGCTTGCACGCTGGAGACAAATGATCTTTCTTTTATCTGACACTTTCATTGCTTGTTTACACATTCAGGTTGTCAGAACATTTCAGTCCCATTTAATATTTCATCATTTTCATCATTACTAACAAACAGAACGGGAAAATATAGGCGATAGCACAACGACAGGCTGAAATATTATCAGAGCGGGATTATTACAAGATGATACTGATCATAGGAATATCTAAAAGCTCCAGAGAGCAAACGCAAAATCTATAGCAAAATAACATTTAAAGGGTATACTCAGATAAAACTAGCACAGGCCTAAAACAGGCACTTCCCAATGATCAATAAATCCTACAAAAACAGAAAGTCAACACCCAATGTATATTAATTGTAATCCATCTTTATTCAAACAAACATGTTTTTTATATATAAAAAGTCAACAATGGAGATATATACAAAAAACGACTACTTTCACAGGTCACAAGTACAATTATACCCTATTCAAGATGTTTGCAGATAATTTCTTCAGCAACAGGTGCATACTTTAAAGTATAAGTGGCCATAAACTTAAGCCTACAACATTTATGTATTAATCCCTGTATACTGAGCAACACACAGGTGCCCACACAATTAGATTGAGAAAAGTTTTTAAAAGTATTGAAAAAAACTCCTCCTACACATATACAGTCATATGTAAAAGTTTGGGCACCCCTATTAATGTTAACCTTTTTTCTTTATAACAATTTTGGCTTTTGCAACAGCTATTTTAGTTTCATATATCTAATAACTGATGGACTCAGTTATATTTCTGGATTCAAATGAGGTTTATTGTACTAACAGAAAATGGGCAATCTGCATTTTAATAAAATTTGACCGGTGCAAAAGTATGGGCACCTCAACATAAAAGTGACATTAATATTTTGTAGATCCTCCTTTTGCAAAAATAACAGCCTCTAGTCGCTTCCTGTAGCTATTAATGAGTTCCTGGATCCTGGATGAAGGTATTTGTGACCATTCCTGTTTACAAAACAATTCCAGTTCAGTTAAGTTTGATGGTCGCCGAGCATGCACAGCTCGCTTCAAATCATACCACAGATGTTCAATGATATTCAGGTCTGGGGACTGGGATGGCCATTCCAAAACATTGTAATTGTTCCTCTGCATGAATGCCTGAGTAGATTTGGAGCGGTGTTTTGGATCATTGTCTTGCTGAATTATCCATCCCCTGCTTAACTTCAACTTCGTCACTGATTCTTGCACATTATTGTCAAGAATCTGCTGATGCTGAGTTGAATCCATGCGACCCTCAACTTTAACAAGATTCCCGGTGCCGGCATTGGCCACACAGCCCCAAAGCATGATGGAACCTCCACCAAATTTTACTGTGGATAGCAAGTGTTTTTCTTGGAATGCTGTGTTTTTTAGCCTCCATGCATAACGCCTTTTTGTATGACCAAACAACTCAATCTTTGTTTCATCAGTCCACAGGACCTTCTTCCAAAATGTAACTGGCTTGTCCAAATGTGCTTTTGCATACCTCAGGCAACTCTGTTTGTGGCGTGCTTGCAGAAACGGCTTCTTTCGCATCACTCTCCCATACAGCTTCTCCTTGTGCAAAGTGCGCTGTATTGTTGACCGATGCACAGTGACACCATCTGCAGCAAGATGATGCTGCTGGTCTTTGGAGGTGGTCTGTGGATTGTCCTTGACTGTTCACACCATTCTTCTTCTCTGCCTTTCTGATATTTTTCTTGGCCTGCCACTTCTGGGCTTAACAAGAACGGTACATGTGTACTTCCATTTCCTTACTATGTTCCTCACAGTGGAAACTGACAGGTTAAATCTCTGAGACAACTTTTTGTATCCTTCCCCTGAAAAGCTATGATGAATAATCTTTGTTTTCAGATCATTTGAGAGTTGTTTTGAGGAGCCCATGATGCCACTCTTCATAGGAGAATCAAATAGGAGAACTACTTGAAAGTGGCCACGTTAAATACCTTTTCTCATGATTTGATACACCTGGCTATGAATTTCAAAGCTCAATGAGGTTACAAAACCAATTTAGTGCTTCCGGAAGTCAGTAAAAAGTAGTTAGGAGTGTTCAAATCAAGAAAATGATAAGGGTGCCCATACTTTTGCACCGGTCAAATTTTGTTTAAATGCAGATTGCACATTTTCTGTTAGTACAATAAACCTCATTTTGAATCCAGAAATATAACTGAGTCCATCAGTTATTAGATATGTGAAACTGAAATAGCTATTGCAAAAACCAAAATTGTTATAAAGAAAAAAGTTTAACATTAATTGGGGTGCCCAAACTTTTACATATGACTGTATATATATATATATATATATATGTATACACAATACACACCAAGGAATTATCAATGACAAATTATTTAATTTTTAACTTGCAAAGTGCAATAGTGCATAGCAGTAGAAAAAACAAAAAAGTTATTTTAATATCAGATGATAAGCACCTAAAGTGCAGATGTATAAGGCAAATTACAAAGATTAGATTCTATGTATATTAGTGGCATGAAAACAGAGACTAGGTCTGTAAGGTGCAAATAGTGCCCAACAACATTTATAATTAGTGGAGATTTTTATATCAAATAAAAAATCATAGTGTAGAATGTCACACCAAGGAAATTGTACTTAACCTGGGAGCAGTCTTGACGCCCCGACGCGCGTTTCATGTGTAGCTTCTTCCTTATGGGTTAAATGTCAGTAGCAGGATATCCTATAGATCTATTTATAGTCCTCTCTGCATTTGTAGCAGCGGTATGTAATGGCGCTCGCTCCGCTGTATTGGGGAGTGACGTCAAGTTAGTCGGCGTCCCACGTGACCGATCCACCCCCTGCCCGACTCGTCAGGAGAAGGGGCGGTGCTGGCCACGCTAAAGACACGTCATCGCAATGACTCACCACCCAGCAGCTAGATAGAGCGCACACCGCAGAGAAAACAGGGCAATAGAAGGACAGATATAATTGATCTAAAGCTCATATCTCTAGAAAGAGAAACTCTCTACAGATATCGGTGTTTTAAAATATGAAAAAGATTTTTAAGTGATGCTTAAATAAAAATCTCCACCATTCCCAGTTATTCCTTATAACATCACGTAGGAAAGAATGAAGAAGTGCAGTAGTGCATAGAATTATTCATGTGACTAATATAATAGCAATATAATATAAAAAAAACAAATATTTAATATACAATATGTAATTCTTATACCATAATAAAAAGTGCCAAAACCAAACAACACTCAGCAAGTATAGATGAGTGTGTGTATTGAAGCATAATAATATAATAATATGCAATGTATAAAAAGAATATATGTGTATAACACAATCCCAATACGTGATTATAATCCAATGTGGTGAATATTAATGTTTCTTCCAACAAGAGAGTATTTTTCCACTTGGTAGTAATGTCAAGACCATCCTTTATTCTCTAATAAGCCCATTTTGCCGCTGCACAGACATTCAAATATACAGTTATTGATGAATAAGTATGGAAACCTAAAAAACTAAAAATTAAAAATTAAAAACATAAAAAAGAAAAGAGACAAGACATAAATAAAAAACAATTCATAAGAAAGGGGCAAAGCTAAGAATATCATTTAACCCATTAGGTTGAACCGGACCTACCCTAAAAATCCACTTGTTCTCCAATTGGGCCAAGTCCCTCTTCCAATTCCCTCCCCGTTGATTTATATATACCCTGTCAATCCCTATCACTTTGAGAAGTTTGGCATTACAATCATGGACCATTTTGAAATGTCTCGGTATAGGTTTTAATTCTGAGATTTCCTCAGTATCCTGAGCATTCTTAATGTCCCTAAAATGTTCTCTAACCCGAACTTTTAAAGGCCTAGATGTAAGGCCTATATAGATTTTTCCACAAGGACACAATGCATAATATATATATGGTGTTATATATTATGCATTGTGTCCTTGTGGACACTTTTATCGACAAAAGGTGAAAAAAAGCAGTTTGAGACAGTAAGAAAGCTTTGCAATCTAATTCATGAATCGCATGCAGCATTTTGATGAATTTGGTGCCGGAAATTGCAACTGATACCATGTAACAATAGAAGAAAGTGACCTAAAAACACAAATGATGAATCCGATCCGGAATCTTCTCCAACTATGTATACATCATTCAGCTCTTCTTCTGTATACCGTGCTGTCCACAGATCCTAGAATGTGGCAGGTTCCCTTTAAGCAGACAATGACTATACCCACCTTCAGGAATAGATCCCAATGACAGTGTGGATATGGTTTTATCTACTGTATATCACTGACACCCTACAAATATTTCTGGTTACTTTCCTCGACTAACTGTGTCTTGATCCGTCCTGTTCCCTCAAGGGTCAAATTCCTGATTCCTGCATTTTTCTTTTATTACGATACATCATGTAACTTGCTGAGTAATGTCTTTAGTTGCCAGAGGTTTCAGTACCGTGCCCATTACAGCATAAATACTCGCTTCCATCTAACGGCCTCAGCTATTCTTCCGCTACGATATAATCCTTTCATGTATTAATTAACCATTCCCTAAGCCACTTTCAATCATCCTCTCTCACACCGAAACCTTTATTAAGCCCAATAAAACTCAGTGTATAATTAGTTATGATGGGGAATTTAAAAGAACCTTTAGGAATGTGGCTCGTCTTAATAAAAAGTGACAATATTACAAAATGCTCCATTTGTCAGGAAGATACTTTTTTTCATATATTCAGTGATGCCCTGGGAGTTGGCAACCCACACTGCAAGTATTGGGCCCCCTAACCCAGCAATAATGCCCCCTGAGTGCTCTCTTAAAACAAATATACGGTAGCTTACCTTTAGTGCGCTCTTTAAAAATTAATAATGTCCTTTTAGCGCCATATTAAAAAGTAGTGATGACCCCTATGTGCCCCTTTAAAACAAAAGTTGCTCACTTAATGCCCGCTTTAGAAAGTAATAATGCCCCATTGGTGCTCCTTGAAAAAGTAATGATTCCCATAGTGTCCTTTTCTCCTCAACATACAGAGTGGACTGGCCTATTAGGCAGCATACAGTGGCTGTACAGCCGGATATAACCGTATCGGAGTGATATTCAGAATGTTTCCCTTCTAGAGACCCAAAGCACCCATCAGGGCACATACACGACCCAAGATCTACCACGGGAGAAACATCACTGCTAATTTTTCTCTTTTGAAATTTTGCGCCCCTAAACAGTTTGCACTCAGGTGAACTGACGCCTGTATCGCTCACCCCCACTTTGCCACGGTGTACACTTTGCTACTGTGGTTACGCTCATGCTGGATCCACACTTCTGTATGATCCCAGCCACATACGGTACATGTTACACAGCTCACATAGCGTGATTTGGCACGTGCAACAAAATCTAAAAGGGACCGCCATTACGCAGTTCCAATTTTACCTCTTTTAGTCTCAATGATCCCATTCGAGCCTCAGATGCCACTGCGCCATGCCAACCACACCGGCTTTCATGCACTAACGTAGCTGTAATATTCACCCATTGTTTGCTTCTTCATCAACAAGTCTTAAAGATTGCCTTGCACTGATCATAAGCTTGTTTTGGTACCATATCTGTGTAGAAAACTTGGTCCTTGTACTGTATGTGCAAAAAGCTTAAGTCTTTGGACTGTGCCTGTGCTGTAAGTTTGGTTCTGGTGCTATATTTTTCCATTAGGCAAAATATTTTTGTAAAAAAATTAGCCTACCTAGAAAAATCATTTCAAAAATTTCTTCACCTTTAATGTCACCTATATTTTGTACAAAACTATTGAAAAATAAACTGAAATTTTTTAAGGCGGAAAAAGAAAAAAAGAAAATAATGTGTTTGCATATTTATGCGCACCCTCAAACTAATACTAATTTGAAGTACCCTTTGATTTTATGACAGGATTCAGTCTTTAGAAGATCAAGGGTCAACTCTCTGTTTTGTCCACTGTGTCCACGTGTCCTAAGATATGCTTAGTAATAGAGGTTATGCCCAAATTTAGGCCCCTCCCAATTAGTCAGATACTGTAGGCCCCCTATAGATTAATTTAAATATAAGCAAGTCACATAAATTCATTTGCTTTTAATTAAGATCCACAAGTAAATGACGCAGTCGGTGACTTCAAGCAACAAAAGATATTTATTTCAATAGTCTTAAGAAATTACATGACAAGTGCAGTATACTTATATACCGGAAAATCGATTACATACGTTCTTCAACAGAATGAATGAGAATATTTAGTGTTATATGCCTATAAGTGCTAATGAGTGCTCTACATGGAGCTGTGTGCGCCTCCTGCTTGGGGTTTTTTATGGTCTGTACAATTAAACATATTAGTGAATGTGTAATTAGTAGTGTTGAGCGATACCGTTCGATACTTAAAAGTATTGGATCGGAATGGATCGGCCGATCTAAAAAAAATATCGGGTATCGCCGATTCTGATACCGGAAGTCCCATTCAAGTCTATGGGACTTCCGGTATCGGAATAAGAAAAACCCTATTTTTACCTTGTACAGCCTCTCTGGGGTCTGTACGGGCCTTTCGGGGGGCTGTGCTGGCCTGCCGGGGGGTCTGTGCAGGCTCCGGGGGTTTGTGCGGCCTGCCGGGGGGCTGTGCCGGCCTGCCGGGGGGCTGTGCCAGCCTGCCGGGGAGCTGTGCCGGCCTGCCGGTGGTCTGTGCAGGCTCCGGGGGGCTGTGCCGGCCTGCCGGGGGGCTGTGCAGGCTCCGGGGGTCTGTGCCGGCCTGCCGGGGGCCTGTGCCGGCCTGCCGGTGGTCTGTGCAGGCTCCGGGGGTCTGTGCAGGCATCGTCCGATGGGACTACAAGTCCCATTGGGCGATGCCTGCTACCATGACAGTGATTGACACATTAGCCAATGATGGGACAGTAGTAGTCCCATCATCCGGCTAATGTGTTGAATGTAAAAAGAAAAAAAAAAATTACATGCTACATACATGCTACATACATGCTACATACATACAACATGCATACTACATATATACTACATGTAACATACATACTACATACATGCTACATACTACATGCATACTACATACATGCTACATACTACATACATGCTACATACATACTACATACATAATACATATATACTACATGCATGCAACATACATACAACATATATACTACATGCATGCAACATGCATACTACATATATACTATATATACTACATGTAACATACATACTACATATATACTACATGCTACATACATGCTACATACTACATACATACTACATATTACATACATAATACATATATACTACATGCATGCAACATACATACAACATATATACTACATGCATGCAACATGCAAACTACATGTATACTATATATACTACATGTAACATACATACTACATATATACTACATGCTACATACATGCAACATACATACTACATACATACAACATATATACTACATGCATGCAACATGCATACTACATATATACTATATATACTACATGTAACATACATACTACATATATACTACATGCTACATACATGCAACATACACACTACATGCTACATGCATGCAACATACATACTACATACATGCTACATACTACATGCATACTACATACATGCTACATACATACTACATACATACACTACATGCATGCAACATACATACTACATATATACCACATGCATGCAACATGCATACTACATATATACTGCATATATACTACATGCATGCAACATACATATATACTACATACAATACATACATATAGACATACAGTACATATAACATAGAGTACATACTCACCGTCACTTGTCACTTTGATCCCCGAAGCCATTGTCGCCTGAGGAATAAATATCAAAATAAAAAAACACCAATATACTTACCCCGATCCGCAGAAGTCCACGAGGGTCCCACGTCCATCTTGCGTGGAGAACAGCAGCATCAGCTGATGCTACCGTTCTCTACCAGCTCCAGGAATACAATGACGGAAGGTAGGTATCCTTCCGCACTGTATTCCTCCACCACTTTAAAAAAAAAAAAAAGTCCCAAGTCTCACTTTATGCCGTTGCTGCGTGGGAAATTCCCATGCAGCAATGGCATAAAGTGAGACTAGGGACTTTTTTTTTACAGTGGTGGAGGAAATTCCCATGCAGCAATGGCATAAAGTGAGACTAGGGACTTTTTTTTTACAGTGGTGGAGGAATACAGTGCGGAAGGATACCTACCTTCCGTCATTGTATTCCTGGAGCTGGTAGAGAACGGTAGCATCAGCTGATGCTGCTGTTCTCCACGCAAGATGGACGTGGGACCCTCGTGGACTTCTGCGGATCGGGGTAAGTATATTGGTGTTTTTTTATTTTGATATTTATTCCTCAGGCGACAATGGCTTCGGGGATCAAAGTGACAAGTGACGGTGAGTATGTACTCTATGTTATATGTACTGTATGTCTATATGTATGTATTGTATGTAGTATATATGTATGTTGCATGCATGTAGTATATATGCAGTATATATGTAGTATGCATGTTGCATGCATGTGGTATATATGTAGTATGTATGTTGCATGCATGTAGTGTATGTATGTAGTATGTATGTAGCATGTATGTAGTATGCATGTAGTATGTAGCATGTATGTAGTATGTATGATGCATGTATGTAGCATGTAGTATATATGTAGTATGTATGTTACATGTAGTATATATAGTATATATGTAGTATGCATGTTGCATGCATGTAGTATATATGTTGTATGTATGTTGCATGCATGTAGTATATATGTATTATGTATGTAGTATGTAGCATGTATGTAGTATGTAGCATGTATGTAGCATGTAGTATATATGTAGTATGTATGTTACATGTAGTATATATAGTATATATGTAGTATGCATGTTGCATGCATGTAGTATATATGTTGTATGTATGTTGCATGCATGTAGTATATATGTATTATGTATGTAGTATGTATGTAGCATGTATGTAGTATGTAGCATGTATGTAGTATGTAGCATGTATGTAGTATGCATGTAGTATGTAGCATGTATGTAGTATGTATGTTGCATGTAGTATATATGTAGTATGTATGTTACATGTAGTATATATGTAGTATGCATGTTGTATGTATGTAGCATGTATGTAGCATGTATGTAGCATGTAATTTTTTTTTATTTTTATTTTTTTTTACATTCAACACATTAGCCGGATGATGGGACTACTACTGTCCCATCATTGGCTAATGTGTCAATCACTGTCATGGTAGCAGGCATCACCTGATGGGACTTGTAGTCCCATCGGACGATGCCTGCACAGACCCCCGGAGCCTGCACAGACCACCGGCAGGCCGGCACAGCCCCCCGGCAGGCCGGCACAGACCACCGGAGCCTGCACAGACCACCGGCAGGCCGGTACAGACCCCCGGACAGTCGGCACAGCCCCCCTGAAGGCCCGAACTGATGGCGCATCATGATGACGTCATTTCGGCAGCCAATCAGAGCCACAAAAGTGGCTCATTGCATTTTGGACTTCCGATTCCGGTATCCGATACGAAAAAAGTATCGGTACTCGGTATCGGAATTCCGATACGGCAAATATCGGCCGATACCCGATACTTGCGGTATCGGAAAGCTCAACACTAGTAATTAGTGCTTTAGCCTTCCCATTATTTTGCTTGTGTATTCTTTTGGCCAAATAGTACAGTACTATAATTTATTGAAAGGCATAACATCATCAAAGTCTCTAGTCCCTACAGGGGTTATCCGCCTCTGGGGACAATGCTTTTTATCATTACTTTAAAGGATGTATAATGTATTTTGTGCTAAAAATCATTTGCTCAGTTTGGCTTCGTTGAAGCTGTCGCACTGTTTTGCTTTTACAGGCTCTTTGTTTCCCTACACATTTAACTTTGATGTAGCCTGTGGTCTTAAATCAGCTGAGAGGAGCTCAGAAAAAGACAGATAAAAGAGTTACTAGCTCTCCCGTTGATTATTCACCAAGCGCTCACTGATGGATTCTCAGTTAACCTATTCTGCAGCCAGTAATAGATTGTCACTGAGCACAAGAAACGAATAAATTAAAAAAAATCATTTTTATTCAATGTAGTAAAGTAGTAAAGACAGAATAGAAAGAAACAAATAACTACTGGACAGTAATAGATTGTGCAACACAGAAGCTAAAGAAGGCAAACAGTGCAAAACTTTTAATAAAACCCAATTTAGAAATATGTATTTTTACCCATGAATACATGAAATGAAGACAAAGATGAGCGAGTCTGTTTCTTCTTCCGTCTTTTTACTTATATTTTTATTTTACAATTGTCTTCAGCATAAAATACTTCTGTTAAACGTGTAACTTTAAGATGTTTGATGTGAAATCTGTACAAGTTTTTCCCAACTGTCTTTGCCATGATAGTACTCAGGTCCTGTGACCAATATGTAGATGCAGTCCTTCCGACGTTCTGCTGGGGGGGAGGTGTCCGCCTCCGCAAACGGTAAGAATCAGCAGTCACATGATCAGCTGAAGGTTAGATCACTGCGCCACGTGTCTCCGCTCTAACCTGAGCCTTCTGTATGCTGTTTGGTATAGGCTTATCTCAGAGCTGAAATGCATCACTCAGTGATTCCTAGCCTTTTCATGCCAAAAAAAACAACCTACTAGCAGCTTTCACTTTATTACTATTATTGTTGTGCCTGATCAGGCAGCAGCCAATATGAACGCATTTACAGTGATTTACACTGATGAACCATCACTGAAAACTCCACTGGAATACTATGCAAGGGATAACTCGAGCACTAGCTCTGCACACATCATAACACTGTATTGGTTTAAGCTAGGGGATTGTGTTATGAAACGTCCCATCTTACTTTGCTCACTTTTTTTTCAAGTTTTACAAGTTTTGAACCCTTTAAAATGAAACTGTCAACAGGTTTTTGATAACTCATCTGAGAGTAGCATGATATAGGTAAAGAGTAGTGTTGAGCATTCCGATACCGCAAGTATCGGGTATCGGCCGATACTTGCTGTATCGGAATTCCGATACCGACTTCCGATATTTTTTCAATATCGGAATTCGGCATCGGAATCGGAAGTTCAAAATGATTGACAGCCTGACGTCATCATGATGCGCGGTGTGTGCGCATCATGATGCGCCGTCATTTCGGGCCTTCTGGGGGTCTCTGCCGGCCTGCCGGGGGGCTGTGCCGGCCTGCCGGGGGGCTGTGTGGACTGCCCGGGGTCTGTACCGGCCTGCCGGGGGGCTGTGCCGGCCTGCCGGTGGTCTGTGCACCCTGTGGGGGTCTGTACCGGCCTGTCGGGGGGCTGTGCCGGCCTGCCGGGGGGCTGTGCACCCTGTGGGGGTCTGTACCGGCCTGCCGGGGGGCTGTGCCGGCCTGCCGGGGGGCTGTGCTGATGTCCGGGGGTCTGTGCAAGCATCGTCCGATGGGACTACAAGTCCCATCTGGCGATGCCTGCTACCATGACAGTGATTGACACATTAGCCAATGATGGGACAGTAGTAGTCCCATCATCCGGCTAATGTGTTAAATGTTAAAAAAAAAAAAAAAAAAAATACTACATACATACTACATACATACTACATGCATGCTACATACATACTACATGCTACATACATACTACATGCTACATACATACTACATGCTACATACATACTACATATATACTACATGCATGCTACATACATACTACATACTACATACATACTACATGCTACATACATACTACATATATACTACATGCATGCTACATACATACTACATACTACATACATACTACATGCTACATACATACTACATATATACTACATGCATGCTACATACATACTACATACTACATACATACTACATGCTACATACATACTACATGCTACATACATACTACATGCTACATACATACTACATACATACTACATGCATGCTACATACATACTACATACTACATACATACTACATGCTACATACATACTACATGCTACATACATACTACATATATACTACATGCATGCTACATACATACTACATACATACTACATATATACTACATGCATGCTACATACATACTACATGCTACATACATACTACATATATACTACATACATGCTACATACATGCTACATACATACTGCATACTACATACATACTACATACATACTACATACATACTACATGCATACTACATACATACTACATGCTACATACATACTACATGCATGCTACATGCATGCTACATACATACTACATGCTACATACATACTACATGCATGCTACATGCATGCTACATACATACTACATGCTACATACATACCACATACATACTACATACATACTACATGCTACATACATACTACATATATACTACATGCATGCTACATACATACTACATGCTACATACATACCACATACATACTACATACATGCTACATGCTACATACATACTACATATATACTACATACATACTACATACATACTACATACATACTACATGCATACTACATACATACTACATACATACTACATGCATGCTACATACATACTACATGCATGCTACATGCATGCTACATACATACTACATGCTACATACATACCACATACATACTACATACATACTACATACATACTACATGCATGCTACATACATACTACATGCTACATACATACCACATACATGCTACATGCTACATACATACTACATATATACTACATGCATGCTACATACATACTACATATATACTACATGCATGCTACATACATACTGCATGCTACATGCATGCTACATACATACTACATACATACTACATGCTACATACATACCACATATATACTACATACATACAATGCATTCATACAATACATACATAGACATACAGTACATATAACATAGAGTAACATACTTACCAATACTTGTCACATTGTTCCCCGAAGCCATTGTCTTTTCCGGAATAAATATTAACATAACAAACCACAAAAATACTCACCCACGATCCGAAGCAGTCCACGAGTGTGTCCCACGACGATCTTGGGTAGAGAACTGCAGCATCAGATGATGCTGCCGTTCTCTACGGGCTGCAGGAATCCAATGACGGAAGGTAGGTATCCTTCCGCACTGTATTCCTCCGCCACTTAAAAAAAAAAGTCCCTAGTCTCACTTTATGCCATTGCTGCGTGGGAAATTCCCACACAGCAATGGCATAAAGTGAGACTAGGGACTTTTTTTTTTTTTTTAAGTGGCGGAGGAATACAGTGCGGAAGGATACCTACCTTCCGTCATTGTATTCCTGCAGCCCGTAGAGAACGGCAGCAACAGCTGATGCTGCCGTTCTCTACCCAAGATCGTCGTGGGACACACTCGTGGACTGCTTCGGATCGTGGGTGAGTATTTTTGTGGTTTGTTATGTTAATATTTATTCCGGAAAAGACAATGGCTTCGGGGAACAATGTGACAAGTATTGGTAAGTATGTTACTCTATGTTATATGTACTGTATGTCTATGTATGTATTGTATGAATGTATTGTATGTATGTAGTATATATGTGGTATGTATGTAGCATGTAGTATGTATGTAGTATGTATGTAGCATGCATGTAGCATGCAGTATGTATGTAGTATGCATGTAGTATATATGTAGTATGTATGTAGCATGCATGTAGTATATATGTAGTATGTATGTGGTATGCATGTAGTATGTATGTAGCATGCATGTAGTATGTATGTAGTATGTATGTAGCATGCATGTAGTATGTATGTAGCATGCATGTAGTATGTATGCAGTATGTATGTAGTATGTATGTAGCATGCATGTAGTATATATGTAGTATGTATGTAGCATGTAGTATGTAGCATGCATGTAGTATATATGTAGTATGTATGTAGCATGTAGTATGTATGTAGCATGCATGTAGTATATATGTAGTATGTATGTAGCATGTAGTATGTATGTAGCATGCATGTAGTATATATGTAGTATGTATGTAGCATGTAGTATGTATGTAGCATGCATGTAGTATATATGTAGTATGTAGCATGTAGTATGTATGTAGCATGCATGTAGTATGTATGTAGCATGCATGTAGTATGTATGTGGTATGTATGTAGCATGTAGTATGTATGTAGCATGCATGTAGTATATATGTGTTATGTATGTAGCATGTAGCATGCATGTAGCATGCATGTAGTATGTATGTAGTATGTATGTAGTATGTATGTGGTATGTATGTAGCATGCATGTAGTATGTATGTAGCATGTAGTATGTATGTAGCATGCAGTATGTATGTAGCATGCATGTAGTATGTATGTAGTATGTATGTTGCATGTAGTATTTATGTAGTATGAATGTAGCATGTATGTAGTATGCATGTTGTATGTATGTAGCATGTATGTAGCATGTAATTTTTTTTTTTTTTTTTTAACATTTAACACATTAGCCGGATGATGGGACTACTACTGTCCCATCATTGGCTAATGTGTCAATCACTGTCATGGTAGCAGGCATCGCCCGATGGGACTTGTAGTCCCATCGGACAATGCCTGCACAGACCCCCGAAGCCTGCACAGACCACCGGCAGGCCGGCACAGCCCCCCGGCAGGCCGGCACAGCCCCCCGGAGCCTGCACAGACCACCGGCAGGCCGGCACAGCCCCCCGGCAGGCCGGCACAGCCCCCCCGGAGCCTGCACAGCCCCCCGGCAGGCCGGCACAGCCCCCCGGCAGGCCGGCACAGCCCACCGGAGCCTGCACAGCCCCCCGGCAGGCCGGCACAGACCACCGGAGGCTGCACAGACCCCCTGGCAGGCCGGCACAGCCCCCCGAAAGGCCCGTACAGACCCCAGAGAGGCTGTACAAGGCAAAAACAGGGTTTTTCTTATTCCGATACCGGAAGTCCCATAGACTTGAATGGGACTTCCGGTATCGGAATCGGCGATACCGATACTTTTTTTAAAGATCGGCCGATCCATTCCGATCCGATACTTTGAAGTATCGGACGGTATCGCTCAACTCTAGTAAAGAGACCTTGAATTCAACAATGTATCATTTAGGTTACTGGGTGCAGCTGTTCTGACACAGAGTTTTTAGATTTAGCAATGCAGCAGAGCTGAGAAAGCTAACTCGCCCACACCAAAGCTAATCCCCCCCACCCCAGGCTTTGTATGTACAGGGATATAGACAGTGAGCTACTTATCAAAGATGAGGGCGGAGTCTGACCAGGGCTCACAGCTTCTGTAGTCCCAGCAATGAAAATCACAAGGTGATAAAACCTTCAGTTTAAGTAAAGAACACAAACAGCCGGACATACCATACATCATTGCATTCTGTGTTTTAACCATTTCCTTATGCTGCCCTCAAATAACATAGCAAAAACCTGCTGACAGATTCTATTTATTATGCTATGTGTATATCTATATATATATTGTGAGAAAGTCACTGGTAAAATACTGGAAGGGAGATATGTGTTACTGAGGATTTAAGCCTCGGTGATATGAACCTGGAAAAAGCTACAGCATACTATGCACTGAGAGGGGTTAATTGACCATATCAAGGGCTGGGTTTTTGTGAACATTTGAAGAGTGGGTGGGAGGCTGTTCACCATATCTTCACCCCAGGGTGTGGTCCAGAAGATAAATGTGGAGCCTCTGGACTCATTCATTGTTCGGTGTGCTTGTTTTAAAGAGAACTGAACCTTGTTCCCCTCTGCCACACTGACTGTAATATATGCTATTTTGTGTTTCCCACTTATGCCAGCTGTGTTTATCTAAGGGTGGTTTCACATTAGCGTTCTTGTGCGCATCTTTTAGCCATGTATTGTGAGATTTTGAATGCAAATCTCCTTCCATCATCAAGGACATTGAAGATGAAGCGTGGATGAGTCTTTCAGCATGATAATGATCCCAAACACACCGCCAGGCAACGAAGGAGTGGCTTCATAAGAAGCATATGAAGGTCCTGAAGTGGCCTAGCCAGTCTCCAGATCTCAACCCCATAGAAAAGCTTTGGAGGGATTTGAAAGTCCGTGTTGCCCAGCAACAGGCCCAAAACATCACTGCTCTAGAGGTGATGTGCATGGAGGAATGGTCCAACATACCACCAACAGTGTGTGCCAACCTTGTGAAGACTTGCAGAAAACGTTTGACCTCTGTCATTGCCAACAATGGATATATAACAAAATATTGAGATGAATTTGCAAAATAAATCTTGCCAAATCAGACAAGGTGATTTTCTGGATTTGTTTTCTCATTTTGACTCTCATAGTTGTGGTCTACCTATGATGTCAATTACAGGCCTCTCTCATCTTTTTAATTTGGAGAACTTGCACAATTGGTTTCTGACTAAATACTTTTTTCCCCACTGTAACTATACGGTATAAGGACGATTAGAACAAACACAGCTATAGATATTGCCATGATAGAAGCACAGGCTTGGACTGGCTCCTCAGAAAAACTGGAGAATCTCCCGGTGGGCCCCTCACATGAGCAGTGCTTGGCACAATACACTTGATGCATTATGCGCAGACAAGGGCACCATACAGCATCTCATTTCTTTAATAAACTACCAATTTGATTATTTTCTGAAAGGGTAAACTCAAATTGCTTAACAGGGCATCAAACCACATGATATCCTCCATCGCTGGCCAATAATATTTACATGTAGCTCAAAAGTGGGCTATTAGAATAAATGTTACTGGTGGCCATCGGTACCCCTGCCCAACACTTTATCAGCAGTATGTAATGCAGAGAATACAATGACAATAGTTATTACCTTTAAGATAGTTTTCCGCACATTTCAGTTTGTTCATGTCTTTGGTAAAAAGATTTATCAGGTATGCCGTCTCCATTTGTTTTGATGAGATTGGATAAATTAAGGATTTTGCATTCAGAATACGTTTTAGATTGTCAGGTCAGTAAGTCAAGTCCAATTTATAGAAGCCATCCAGGGTTATTAGGAACAGCTATTTTATTGGCTGGTCAGACTGATTCAATTTCTTCTCTCATTTCCATGTAATTTTGCTCTTGTCATACAGAATACAATAAAATGTAGACATTTGTGTGATTGCATTATTTATAACCTGAACAAGCAGCTACAGTCACCAGTATCAATGTTGCTGACTAAAGGTGCATTTTCTTACAGAAATGCTTGATTTGGTATGGCTCCTATATTTTATTTAGTTTTTACTTACTTGTCAAAAAGGCACAGAAATGGGCCAATTTGCTGAAGTGGCAATCTTTAGCACTACTTTATTAGACAAATCTATCTCAACAAATGTCTAAAGCCAATCTAAAGTGTCACTATTGGGGAAACCTAGAATTATAGGTAACTGTATAATACACGAACAGGTTGGGAAATGTTTTGTTAGCATTTGTCCCCTGTTCTTATTGGATTGTAGACTAAGGTGAGCTGCCTGTGACTAGGTGTCTACATCTACCTTTTAAAGCCCATCTTTTTTGGAAGTGCATTGAGCAGCAGGGTGGTTTGCTGGTAAAAGGGAAAAAAAATCTCTTTTAAATATTCTGCCTGAGCGAGTGTGAATGAGTTGAGTGTGACCTGAGCGTAAGTGTGAACTGTGGTAAGTGTGTGACTTGTGATTCAGTGACTTTGGATTCAGGGAGTTTCCAAGGGAGGTATTTCTGAATTACTGTTATATTTTATTAATATTTTTTATTTATTTTGCTTATCTTTTCTGTCTGATGCAGGCCCCATTAGGATGTGCTCCACTATTGTCAATGCCATCCAGTGTACGTCTTGCCGCATGTATGAAATCCTTGAACAGCCGGTCGAGGGTGCATACTGCTGTGCAAGATGTGAGCACATTGTGCATTTGGAAGCCCAGATACTAGATCTAAATGTGCAGCTGGCAACACTGAGATCCATAGACAATATGGAAAGGAGTCTTCTGCTCACTGAGCAGACGCTCAATGGGATAGATGAGGGGGGATACTAGGTTGGAGCTGCAGGACAGTGAAGCAGCCAGCTGGGTGACAGAAGGTGGGGTAGAGGGAAGAGTGCCAGGGAGGCTAGTCCTGATCTGGCACACCCCAATAAGTTTGCTAAGTTGGCAGATGAGGGGAGTGTTAGTGCAGGAGTAGCACTGCTGCAGCAAGGCATGTCCTCTGAAAGCCGGAGGAGTGCCTGCTCCAGTAAGGGGGGAAATAGGAGAGCAGGGCAGGCCAGACAGGTTCTGGTAGTTGGAGACTCAATTATTAGGGGAACAAAGACAGGGATCGTCAAATGGTGTGCTGCCTACCTGGCGCTCGAGTCTGACACATCGTTGATCGGGTTGACAGATTACTGGGAGGGGCTGGTGAGGATCCAGGGGTCATGGTGCACATTGGCACAAATGACAAAGTTATAGGTAGATGGAAGGTCCTTAAAGATGATTTCAGGGAATTAGGCTGCAAGCTTAAAGCAAGGACCTCCAAGGTGGTATTTTCTGAAATACTTCCTGTACCACGTTCCTTTTATAGGAGGGGAAGACAGTGCAGATAGAGACCTGGGCACAAATAATGAAATTGGGGGTGGGGGTGGCATGGGGGGTGGCGTTAGAACAGTTAATAATTTAAGAAAGAATAGAGGTACAGAGAGATACATAAAGTGCATGTATACTAATGCCAGAAGCCTCGCCAACAAAATGGAGGAATTGGAGTTAATGTTGTTGGAACATAATTATGACATGGTGGGGATATCTGAGACATGGCTGGACGAGAGCCATGACTGGGCGGTTAATTTACAGGGCTATAGTCTGTTCAGAAATGACCATACAAATAAACGAGGGGGAGGCGTGTGTTTATATGTAAAATCATCCTTAAAACCCATACTGCGGGATAAGACATATGAATCTAATGAAAATGTAGAGTCCCTGTGTGTGGAGATAAGGGGAGGGGGAATAAATAATAAATTGCTGATAGGGGTTTGTTATAAGTCTCCAAAAATAATGGAAGCAATGGAGAATATCCTCATCAAGCAAATAGATGAAGCAGCGACTCAAGGAGAAGTCATTATTATGGGGGACTTCAACTACCTTGAAATACATTGGGGAACAGAAACCTGCAGTTTCCGGCAAAGGTAATAGGTTTTTTGACAACTATGAGAGACAATTACCTTTCACAACCGGTTCAGGACCCAACAAGAGGGGGGGCACTGTTAGACCTAATATTAACCAACAGGCCAGACCACATATCAAATATAAGGGTTGAGGGTCATTTGGATAATAGTGATCACAAAATAATAAGTTGTCATGTATCCTTTAATAAAATGTGTAGTAGAGGGGTTACAAGGACACTAAACTTCAGGAAAGCAAATTTCCAACGGATGAGCGATGATCTTGGTGCAATTAACTGGGACGATATCCTGAAACATAAAAATACATAAAGAAAATGGGAGACGTTTATTAGCATCCTGAATAGGACCTGTGCACAATATATACCGTATGGGAATAAACATGCTAGAAATAGGAGGAAACCACTATGGCTAAATAGAGCTGTAAGGGGAGCAATTAGTTACAAAAATAAAGCATTTAGAGAATTAAAGCAAGTAGGTAGTGATGAGGCATTAAATAAATACAGAAAATTAAAAAAATTCTGTAAAAATCAAATCAAGACAGCAAATATTGAGACAGAGAGACTCATTGCCAGAGAAAATAAAAATAATCCCAAAATATTCTTTAACTACATAAATAGTAAGAAACTAAAAAATGATAGTGTTGACCCCCTTAAAAATAGTCTGGGTAAAATGGTGGATGAGGATGAGGAAAAAGCCAATATGCTAAAAGACTTTTTTTCAACAGTATTCACACAAGAAAATCCCATGACGGACAACATGATTAGTGATAAAAATTCTCCATTAAATGTCACCTGCTTAACCCAGCAAGAAGTACGGCGGCATCTAAAAATCACTAAAATTGACAAATCCCCGGGCCTGGATGGGATACACCCCCGAGTACTGCAGGAATTAAGTACAGTCATAGATAAACCATTATTTTTAATCTTTAAAGATTCCATAATAACAGGGTTTGTACAACAGGACTGGCATATAGCAAATGTGGTGCCAATATTCAAAAAGAGGACAAAAACTGAACTTGGAAATTATAGGCCAGTAAGTTTAACCTCAACTGTGGGTAAAATCCTGGAGGGTTTTCTAAGAGATACTATACTGGAGTATCTGGAGAAGAATAACCTCATGACCCAATATCAACATGGGTTTACGAGGGACTGTTCCTGTAAGACTAATCTGATAAGCTTTTATGAAGAGGTAAGTTCTGGACTAGACCAAGGGAATGCAATGGACGTGGTGTACATGGACTTTTCAAAAGCTTTTGACACAAAATGTTGATATATAAAATGAGAACAATGGGGATAGGGGAAAATATGTGTAAGTGGGTTAAGAGCTGGCTCAGAGATAGTAAACAAAGGGTGGTTATTAATGGAGCACACTCGGACTGGGTGACGGTTAGCAGTGGGGTACCACAGGGGTCAATATTGGGCCCGCTTCTTTTTAACATATTTATTAATTGTACCACAGAGGTCAGTATTGGGCCTGCTTCTTTTTAACATATTTATTAATTACCTTGTAGGGGGCACAGAGAGTAGAATTTCAATATTTACAGATGACACTAAACTCTGCAGGGTAATCAATACAGAGGACAATTTTATATTACAAGAGGATTTATGTAAACTAGAAGCTTGGGATGAAAAATGGCAAATGAGCTTTAATGGGGATAAATGTAAGGTCATGCACTTGGGTAGAACGAACAAGATGTATAACTATGTGCTTAATAGTAAAACACTGGGCAAAACTGTCACTGAAAAAGACCTGGGTGTATGGGTGGATGACAAACTCACATTTAGTGGCCAGTGTCAGGCAGCTGCTGCAAAGGCAAATAAAATAATGGGATGCATTAAAAGAGTCATAGATGCTCATGAGGAGAACATAATTTTACCTCTATATAAGTCACTAGTGCGACCACACTTAGAATACTGTATATGGTTCTGCTCTCCGGTGTATAAGAAAGACATAGCTGAACTGGAGCGGGTGCAAAGAGCGACCAAGGTTATTAGGGAACTGGGGGGTCTGCAATACCAAGACAAGTTTTACACTTGGGGTTATTTAGTTTGGAAAATCGAAGGCGTAGGGGTGATTTTATTACAATGTATAAATATATGCGGAGACAGTACAAAGACCTTTTTAATGATCTTTTTACTCTTAGTCCTGTGATGGGGACAAGGGGGCATCCTCTACATCTGGAGGAAAGAAGGTTTAAGCATACTCACAGATGCGGATTCTTTACTGTAAGAGCAGTGAGACTATGGAACTCTCTGCTATATGATGTTGTAATGAGTGATTCCCTACCAAAATTTAAGAAGGGACTGGATGCCTTTCTTGAAAAGTATAATATTACAGGTTATATACACTAGTCTCCTTGATATTGCGTTGATCCAGGGAGTTAGTATGATTGCCGTATGTGGAGTCGGGAAGGAATTTTTTTCCCCAATGTGAAGCTTACTGTTTGTCACATGGGGTTTTTTGCCTTCCTCTGGATCAACATGTTAGGGCAGGTTAGGATAGGATATGGGTTGAACTAGATGGACTTAAAGTCTTCCTTCAACCTTATGATACAGGAAAGATGTATATCTTTGTACCGTGTTAGCCAGTAGATAGAAAAATATTCAGGATTGAGAGTCCTCAGTAGTTGATACCTTTTAATGGCTAACTGAAAAGATGGCAATACATTGCAAGCTTTCGAGACTACTCAGGTCTCTTCATCAGGCTAGACTAATACAAAATCTGAAGTCACATATTTATGCACAATACAGCCTAGAAAAAATGCAATAGATAAGACAAGTGACGTGAAGCAGAACTATCAATATGGGAGAGGGAGAAACATAAATATAAACATTGGACCAGTTCATAGATAAGGAGTCTGGATGTTTTATGGTCCTCTGATTGGGGTCTAGTTCTGTGTTGTGATGCCCCGCAAGGTTTTAAAAGGAAATTCCTTAATTGATGTAAAAAGACATAAATCCATGCGACACATTCATTCCAGCACTGAGAGTGTCAAAGTTCGTCATAAATTTGTACTCCCAAACTCGTCTCTCTCTCTGAGAATTGAAGTTACCTTTCAATGCCAGTAATTTCATATCCACATTGCTGTGATCAGGGATACAGAAATGTTTTGCCACAGGTAGATCCATTCTTTTTTCTCTTATTGTGTGACGATGAGCATTCATCCTTGTTCTAAGCTTTTGCCCTGTCTCCCCCACATACAGACCCCCAGTTGGACATTTAGTACAAATAATTAAGTACACCACATTAGATGTAATGCAGGTGAAAGTACCTGGGATCTTGTAGTCCTGATGTGAGTTGGGGATCTTTATCTTGTCCGTGGTCATTATAAATGGACAGGTTTTACATTTTTTCTGGTTGCAAGGAAAGGTTCCTGCAGCTGTTGGAGAGGACAGGAAGCTTCTGACAATGATGCTTCTTAAATTTGGGGACTGCCTAAAACACAGCAGTGGGGGGTCTGGAAAAATGGATTTTAATCGGGCATCTTTTTGTAGTAAAGGTTGTAATTTCCGTGCAGCTCCCCTTAGCACCTCCAGATTTGGGTTGTAGGTGACTACTAGGGGCACTCGGTTATTTTCTTCTTTAGCTTTGTAATCCAGATGGGTAGAGGGTATTCTTAAACCACTGGTGAAGGATACATCCAGCTACATTCAGGACACAACTGACCTATTGAATAAACTAGCAGCAATAGGTCCTCTACCAGAAGGAACCATCCTGGCCACCATGGATGTGGAATCTTTGTACTCTAATATCCCACACCAAGATGGTTTAAATGCCTGCAAATTCTTCATGGAAAACACAGGGACTGATGCTGATGCTGTGGTGAAACTTATAAAATTCATCCTCACCCACAATTACTTTGAATTTGACAACAGGATCTATCTACAGGAGACTGGCATAGCTATGGGAAGTAAAATGGCTCCACAGTATGCAAATCTTTTCATGGCCAAGCTTGAAAGCGGTTTTTTGTCCTCATGCCCCATCAGGCCCCTGGCCTACTACCGCTTCATTGATGATATTTTAATCATCTGGACAGAGTCTGAGCAACAGCTAAAGACGTTCCACGAACAGTTTAATCAATTTCATCCCACCATCAATTTAACACTCAACTACTCCAGTACCGAGATTAATTTTTTGGACACCATCATTAAGCTAAAAAACAATGAAATAGAGACATCCCTGTATCAGAAGCCAATCGACCGTCCAACATACCTTAAATGGGACAGTTTCCATCCAAAACACATAAAGAACTCTATTATCTATAGCCAAGCCATCAGATACAATCGTATATGTTCCAACTCCATGGATAGAGACAAACACCTTGGTCGCCTCAAAAAGACCTTTTTGAATCAGGGTTACCATCCAAGAACAATTGAAAACCAAATTACAAGAGCCACCAGATTGTCAAGGAATCACCTGCTACATTACAAAGCTAAATAAGAAAATAACCGGGTGCCTCTAGTAGTCACCTACAACCCAAATCTGGAGGAGCTAAGGGGAGCTGCACAGAAATTACAACCTTTACTACAAAAAGATGCCCGATTAAAATCCATTTTTCCAGACCCCCCACTGCTGTGTTTTAGGCAGCCCCCAAATTTAAGAAGCATCATTGTCAGAAGCTCCCTGTCCTCTCCAACAGCTGCAGGAACCTTTCCTTGCAACCAGAAAAAATGTAAAACCTGTCCATTTATAATGACCACGGACAAGATAAAGATCCCCAACTCACATCAGGACTACAAGATCGCAGGTACTTTCACCTGCATTACATCTAATGTGGTGTACTTAATTATTTGTACTAAATGTCCAACTGGGGGTCTGTATGTGGGGGAGACAGGGCAAAAGCTTAGAACAAGGATGAATGCTCATCGTCACACAATAAGAGAAAAAAGAATGGATCTACCTGTGGCAAAACATTTCTGTGTCCCTGATCACAGCAATGTGGATATGAAATTACTGGTATTGAAAGGTAACTTCAATTCTCAGAGAGAGAGACGAGTTTGGGAGTACAAATTTATGACAAACTTTGACACTCTCAGTGCTGGAATGAATGTGTCGCATGGATTTATGTCTTTTTACATCAATTAAGGAATTTCCTTTTAAAACCTTGCGGGGCATCACAACACAGAACTAGACCCCAATCAGAGGACCATAAAACATCCAGACTCCTTATCTATGAACTGGTCCAATGTTTATATTTATGTTTCTCCCTCTCCCATATTGATAGTTCTGCTTCACGTCACTTGTCTTATCTATTGCATTTTTTCTAGGCTGTATTGTGCATAAATATGTGACTTCAGATTTTGTATTAGTCTAGCCTGATGAAGAGACCTGAGTAGTCTCAAAAGCTTGCAATGTATTACCATCTTTTCAGTTAGCCATTAAAAGGTATCAACTACTGAGGACTCTCAATCCTGAATATTTTTCCTTCAACCTTAATAACTATGTTACTATGTTACTATGTAATGATGCTTCAGCCTATACATCAGCCGGCGGCCTACTTAGCCCCTCTCATATACCTAAGGATGTTTGCCCAAGCGCTCCTATTCTCTCTATGAGAGACCGACCTCCAGACATGTCTGGTAGCAGTTAATCTCAGAGAGAACAAAAGGATCGACAGTCTGAAATTAAGACATGCCGGATTCTTAACTCCTCCCGACAATCAGATGTACAGAGCCTTGATACGCAACGGACAGTTCGCCAATCCCGTCAGTATACAGTAGATGGGTTCAGTTGACATTAGTCAGTTCACAGTAGGCAAGTGATTGGACAATGAATGGAGCAATAGAAGCTAAGAAGTGAGGGAGTGGAAGTCCTAAAACCTATAGTGCTGGTATAACGCTCTTGGAAAGGAACCGCCCACTCAAAAGGGAGTGTACAGCAAGTTACAGAGCATGAGAATCAGAACCGTTCATTTTGAAAATATTAAATTAGTATGACCACCAAAGGCAATGTTAACTTGATATGGTGGGCTGAGGGTCAGGAATGCTTTAAGCCTTTTTTTTAGTTATAGGCATTTGTTAAAGAGCTACATGAAATTGACAATGTAAAATTCCATAAAATGCCTGTTAATCATTTGCTAATCCACAGAAATAACATGAAGGCTTAGCACACCTCCTATACATGTCAACATGAGAGCTGTGTATTACGGAGCAGAATAACAGACCATACTGAAGTCAGTGCTATCTCTACCGGATCCGTTATGTTACTGCATTCTAGAATATGACGTGAAATATTCATTCATTTGCATCATGATCCTTATTTTTTCTATCATCTGAACTTTGTATAAAATAAAACATTTATACAACTGAATTTTCTTGTAAGTCCCATTGAAACACATGAAGGATCCTTGATGAACCATTAGAAGTAGAGCTGAGCGAAACGGGTCGGTCATATTCAAAAGTCGGCGACTTTCGCTGAAGTCGGGTTTCATGAAACGAAACCCGACCATAGTGTGAGGTCGGCCACGAGGTCGGCGACCAGAGCACCAAAGTCGTGTTTCAAAAGATGCTTCCAGCGCCCTTTTTCAGCCAATGATGGAGGACGCACACTGTGGGCAATGCGATGACATAGGCATCGGTCACCACCATCTTTGAGAAGGGCATGCAAGTGATTGCCTGGCTTTGTGTGGCGTCACAGGGGCTATAAAAGGGCGTGCACGCCGACCGCCATCTTACTTCTGCCGATATTAGCATTAGGGAGAGGTTGCTGCTGCTGATTCAGAATAAGGGAGAGCGTTAGGCAGGGAAGAAGAACCAAAAAACTGCTTCTGCTGTTAGCGATTTCCACTTACAACACAACACTTTGTGTGCAGTGACAGGGGAGGCTATATTTTTGTGCATCAGCTCTGTTGGTTATTAGGCTGCCTTATAAGGCTCCCTGATAGCTGCATTGTTGTTTGCACACTGCTGCGCAAACTGCTTTTCTAAAAGCAAAAACACTATTCTTCCTCTTTTCTGCACAGATACCAAGCGTTCATTTTTCCACCCTTTTGTGTGTGCAGCAGTCCTGCTTATTAGGCTGCCTGCGTCCATACTTGGACTGAGAGCATCATTGTCAGCGTCCTCAAATCTATAGTAAGATTCAAATTCTCACCAATAGTAGATATACCTTCTACCTTGTTTTACAGTACCATATAGCTGGTGGTATTTTGGGTACATTTTCACAAAAATGAGTAAGTATGGTGGAAGACGCCATGGAAGTGGGCGGGGGTTGCTAGCTGGTCCCGATGGTGGTGGAGGTGGTGTTGCATCTGTTGGTAGTGGCCAAAGCACAATAGCACCTAAGGCAGGAGGTGTTGAGCCTGCATCATCGTCTGGCTCCACAAGGCCTTGAAGGCTCTCTTTTCTGGGAGTAGGTAAACCACTTTTAAAGCCGGAGCTTCAGGAACAAGTTTTGGCTTACATTGCTGACATAGCCTCCAGCTCTCTCGCCTCCTCTTCTGAAGTTTCAAAAAATAAAAGCACTGAGTCGTCAGTGGAGGCTCCTAGTCAGGAACAACACCTTTCCTTGTGTCCTTCACCCCTACCAAAAGTGAAGGATGTGGCAGGCCACACTACCGATTACTCCATGGAACTCTTTTCACATACCATGCCTGGGTTAACAAGTCAAATCGTGAATTCCCCAGTCCAAGATGAATCTGACATGGAGTGCACTGATGCACAGCCACTGCTAGATTTTTCTGCTGGTACAATCACTCAGAGCACTACATTGTCCTCGCAGTTCACTGAGCCAGTATCTGACCCTGATGAAACTCTGGTGCCCCTTCCCGCATTCTATACCACCTTAACACGGTGACAAAGAGGAAGGTGCACATGAAATTGAAGAGGAGGAGATGGATGACCCAGTTGTTGACCCAGATTGGCATCCATTGGGAGAAGAGGGTGCCGCTGCCAATAGCTCAGAAGAGGAGGATCCACAGCAGGCAATGACATCGCAACAGCTGTTATCTGGCATGACCATAGCAGTCCAAAAACGTGTTACAAAAACCAAAAGAGTTGCTGGACAGCTTGGCCAGATGGTCAAATTAGCACAGCGTGCAAGGTCTCAAAATGACTTCCATAGTAGGAAGAGTGCAGTGTGGCACTTTTTTGAACAAAAACCTAATGATCAGGCAAAAGTTATCTGTAAGAAGTGCACAAAGACCTTTAGCCGAGGGAAAAATCTGAGAAATTTGAATACCAGTTGCATGCTTAGACATTTAAACACCATGCACTTGCAAGCGTGGACGGACTACCAAACCTCACGTACCACATGTGCACCTGCTCTGAATGAAGGTAGTCAGCAACGCTACATCGCTTCACCCACTGTAAGCCCACCGGTTAGCACACCACCAGCAGCAAATGTTGAGGTGTCGTCGCAAGGGCAAAGCAGTCATGGAATCACAATGTTATTGCTACGAAAGACTGAATCTAGGCCATCAGCAACACCACCAACACCATCACCATCACCAACCCTCTCTCAGTCCGCCATGTCCACCGCTAGTTCCACCATATGCAGCTCTCAAGTCCAGCTCACCCTACCAAAGACTCTGAATAGGACAAGAAAGTACTCATCCTCTCATCCGCGTACACTGGCTTTGAACGCCCACATTGCCAAACTAATCTCATTTGAGATGATGCCCTACCGGTTGGTAGAAAGCAAAGCTTTCCGCGAGCTCATGGCCTACGCAGTACCACGCTATGACCTACCCAGTCGGCACTTTTTCACGAAAAGCCATCCCAGCCCTCCACGTGCATGTGAAAGACCGCATTGTCCATGCACTCAAGCAATCAGTGAGTGGAAAGGTGCACCTCACAACAGATGCATGGTCCAGTAGGCATGGCCAGGGCCGTTACGTGTCCATCACTGCGCACTGGGTTAATGTGGTGGATGCAGGGTCCACAGGGGACAGCGGTGGTGGGACAGTGCTGCCTAGCCCACTGTATGGGAAACAGTTGGCTGTAGGCGTTCGACCCTCCTCCTCCTCCTCCAGAAGCGAAAGCTCGTCCACAGAGCGCAGTCGCACGAGCACTCCATCCGCAGCTGCCAGTGTTGCACACGAGTTGTCCCACTATCGAACAGCTAGTGGTAAGCGTCAGCAGTCTGTGTTGAAGATGATGTGTTTGGGCAACAACAGACACACCGCAGAGGTACTGGCCAACTACTTGCAGCGACAAACTGAGTCATGGCTGGACAGTCTACATCTTGAGGCAGGCAAGGTAGTTAGTGATAACAGCTGGAATTTTGTGGCAGCCATAGCCCTTTCAAAACTCAGACACATACCTTGCCTGGCTCACACCTTGAACCTGGTGGTGCAGTGCTTCCTCAATAATTATCCGGAGTTAACACCCCTGCTCCATAAGGTGCGAAGACTGTGCTCGCACATCCGCCGGTCGCCTGTACACTCCAGTCGTATGCAGAAGCTGCAGCGATTGCTCCACCTTCCCAAGCACCGCATAATTATCGACGTTGCAACAAGGTGGAACTCCACCCTGCACATGGCTCAGAGGCTGTGCGAACAGAGGCAGGCTGTAATTCATTTGTGGGAGGATACACGGGCAGGCAGTTTGCAGGCAGACATGGAGTTGTCTGGTGTGCAGTGGTCAAAGCTGAAAGACCGCTGTAAAGTCCTTCAGTGTTTTGAGGAATGCACATGGCTGGTAAGCGCAGACGATGCCATCATGAGCATCCCACTTATGCGTCTGCTCATGCAAACTTTGACGCACATTATGGAGCAGGCGTCTGCAGCCGAGGAGGAGGGAAGCCTTGATGACAGTCAGACATTGTCTGCTCAGGGAAGTCTCGTGGACGAGGTGGAGGATGAAGAGGAAGAGGAGGAGGAGGAGGAGGATGAGGATGATTATTTTGGGGAGGAGGATGCTTCTCAGGGGGCAAGAAAAAATGTTGGTGTGGCAAGGTCAGGTGCAGGGTTTGTGCGTGACTGGAGGGATGTTGATTTGCCAGAAAGTGCTCCTCCACCCAGCACTCGCAGTGGATCATTGACACCTGGAACATTGGCCCACATGTCTGATTATGCCTTGCAGATCCTAAAAAGGGACCCCTGCATAGCCAAAATGATGAACGATGACCACTACTGGCTGGCCAGCATCCTGGATCCATGCTATAAAGGCAAATTCCAAAACATCATGCCACAGGAGAACCTAGAGCTAATATTGGCTAACAAACAAGCAACTCTGGTAAACATTTGTTTGAGGCATTCCCAGCACACAGTGGCGGTGATGTTTTTCCAATGAGCCATAGGGGCAACATGGAAGAGGTGTTCGTGGTGCACACAGCTGATGTGGCGTTGGACACAGGGGTTTAATGACCATGTTGTGGACTGATTTTTCAAGTACCGCTCACACGACTGGTAATACTGCATCGATCGAAAGTGACAGGAGACAGCAGTTGTCAACTATGGTAACAAACTACTTCTCCCATATCGAAGTTCTCCCTCACCGGTCATTCCCCTTTGACTATTGGGCCAGTAAACTTGACACCTGGCCTGAATTGGCACAATATGCCTTACAGGAGCTCGCTTGCCCTGCTGCTAGTGTGTTATCTGAACGAATCTTCAGTACTCCTGGATCAATCCTGACAGAAAAAAGGACCCGTCTGTCGAACCAAAATGTTGATGATCTAACCTTCATTAAAATGAACCATGCATGGGTTTCAAAGGATTTTGTCCCACTCTTCCCTGCTGACACGTAGGTTGCCAGAAAAATTGCTTGCTTTTGTCCTTTTCCGCGGACTTCTCCAATTCCTCCATTTGCAGCTGCTGAATGTCCAACATCAACATATGCCATTTTTTCCAAGGTGTACTATGAGGGGCCCTGTGCCAGTACAGCCACCCATGAGTGGGTCCCCCCTCTTGCTCAGGGCACTAGCACTTGCAATACTTTCCTCTCCCTGTTCCACCACTGTGTAGTCTGGCCTGTTAAATACTTCACTGGGACTGCCAATACAAATTTGGTGAACTGATAGATGATGGTTAAGACGTAGCTATGCCCTGTCCTGCTGGGCTCTATCTTCAGATGATCAATGGCTTCCATTTGTTATGGACGTCAACTCACAATGAGATGCAGTGGTGGTTTATCATCAGCTTTCACGGTTTTCCGACTCACAGACGTGTGACATTCCTGCCCACATTTTTAAAAGTGTCCTCTCATGCCAATCCAATAGAATCGCCTACGGCCTGTGGCTTGTGTCTTTTGCACTCCAAAGTTACCTGACAGATCATGATAGGCAGTGAGGACAATGTCTACATCTGTCCCTGTGATCACAATTTGATGGAGATGAGTAACGGTGATGGGTTCCACGGTACTGCGATACAGCAAACCTTTCTTCACAAGAACTGTTCTTGCTGTCTCCACAGACAAAGTAATTGAGGGTCAGCATCGCCTCTGCGAATTCTCCCGGGAATTTTTACCGTGATTAGTAATTCTAAAATTTCTGCAATCAGTCGAATTTCCGTCTGTACTTGTATCCATCTCGTTTCCTCTTGAGGAGAGTCTGGACTGTCTTACTGAGACTGAAATATATATGAAGATTGAAAAATACCCCAACAGTGTATACTGGTGTACGCTTCGAATACATAACCCTTTTTCTACTTTTTAGATTCTTGTCTAATCCATACTGAGGCTGTGAGTGTCTTTGTCAGACTCCGGAAATATACACGCAGAATTTTAATGTTTAAACTATGCTATATATACCTGCTATCCAGTGATACTGTACCCTTTCTCAACTTTGTACAATCACATCAAATCCATACTGGGCCTGAGAACCTCTGAGTCTGCCTCCTGATATATAGACATAGGTTTTTAATGTTTAAACTATGCTATATATACCTGTTATCCAGTGATACTGATTATCACAGCTGACACCCGGCACAATGTGTCAGGGGCGGTCACGGACCGCCCCCGACACGTTAACCCCTTGCACACCGCAATCAAACACGATCGCGGTGTACCGGGGGTTAAAGGGAAGCATCGGCAGGGAGGGAGCTCCCTCCGTGTATCCCTGAGCCCCCCACAGCAGCGCAATGTGCAGCGCTGCTGCGGGGGCTCTTTCCCTGCAGGTCCCCGTATCCAAGATGGTGACGGGGACCTTCGGGGGCCTGCAGGGAGCTGGCTTCCTCATGCCTGCAAAGCGCAGGCAAGGAGGAAGCCTTGTGCAGTGCCTGTGACAGATCGCTGATCTGTCACAGTGATCTGTGATGTGACAGATCAGCGATCTGTCACAGGACAGTGATGTCCCACCTGGGACAATGTAATAAAGTTAAAAAAAAGTGTAAAAATAATTTTAAAAAAATCGCTAAATAAATTTAAAAAAAAAATATTCCCTAATAAATTCATTTTTTGGAAATAAAAAAAAAAACAATAAAAGTACACATATTTGGAATCGCTGCATCCGTAATGACCCGCCCTATAAAACTGTCCCATTAGTTAACCCCTTTAGCGAACTCCTTAAAAAATAAAAATAAAAAACTAAGCAAAAAATTATCATACCGCCGAACAAAAAGTGCAATAACGCGTGATCAAAAAGAAGCATATAAATATGCATGGTACCGCTGATAACATCATCTTGTCCAGCAAAAAATGAGCCACCATACAGCGTCATCACTGAAAAAATAAAAAAGTTATAGCTCGCAGAATAAAGCGATGCAAAAATAATTATTTTTTATATAAAATTGTTTTCATTACATAAAAGCGCCAAAACATAAAAAAAGACCTAAATGAGGTATCGCTGTAACCGTACTGACCCGAAGAATAAAAGGGCTTTATCAATTTTACCACACGCGGAACGGTGTAAACGCACCCCCCAAAAGAAATTCTTGAAACGCTGGTTTTTGTTCATTCTGCGTCCCAAAAATCGGAATAAAAAGCGATCAAAAGATGTCACATGCCCGAACATGATACCAATAAAAGCGTCAACTCATCCCGCAAAAAATAAGACCTCACATGACTCAGTGGGTCAAAATATGGAAAAATTATAGCTCTCAATATGTGGTGATGCAAAAACTATTTTTACAATAAAAAGCGTCTTTTAGCGTGTGACAGCTGCCAAACATAAAAACCGCCATAAATAGTAAATCAGACCCCCCGTTATCAACCCCTTAGTTAGGGAAAAATAATAAAATAAAAAAAATGTATTTATTTCCATTTTCCCATTAGGGTTAGAGTTAGGGTTAGGGCTAGGCTAGGGCTAGGGTTAGGGCTAGGGTTAGGGCTACGGCTGAAATTAGGGTTAGGGGTGTGTTGGGGTTATGGTTGGAGTTAGAATTGGGGGGGGTTTCCACTGTTTGGGCACATCAGGTGCTCTCCAAATGCAACATGGCGTCTGATCTCAATTCCAGCCAATTCTGTGTTGAAAAAGTCAAATGGTGCTCCTTCCCTTCCAAGCTCTGCCATGCGCCCAAACAGTGTTTTACCCCCACATATAGGGTATCAGCGTACTCATGACAAATTGCAAAACAACTTTTGGGGTCCAATTTCTCCTGTTACCCTTAGGAAAATAAAAAATTGGGGGCAAAAATATCATTTTTGTGGAAAAAAATGTTTTTTTTATTTTCATGCCCGGGCGTTATAAACTTCTGTGAAGCACTTGGGGGTTCAAAGTGCTCACCACACATCTAGATAAGTTCCGTGGGGGGTCTAGTTTCCAAAATGGGGTCACTTGTGGGGAGTTTCAATAGTTTAGGTACATTCGGGGCTCTCCAAAGGCAACATGACACCCGCAGAGCATTCCATCAAAGTCTGCATTCCAAAACGTCACTACTTCCCTTCCGAGCCCTGACGTGTGCCCATACAGTAGTTTTCTCCCACATTTGGAGTATCAGCGTACTCAGGACAAATTGGACAACAACTTTTGGGGTCCAATTTCTCCAGGTACCCTTGGGAAAATAAAAAAATTGGCGACTAAAAGATCATGTTTGTGGAAAAAATACGATTTTTTTATTTTCACGCCCGGGCGTTATAAACTTCTATGAAGCCCTTGGGGGTTCAAAGTGCTCACTACACATCTAGATAAGTTCCTTGGGGGGTCCAGTTTCCAAAATGGTGTCATTTGTGGGGGATCTCCACTGCTTTGGTACATCAGGGGTTTTCCAATCGCGACATGGTGTCCGATCTCAATTCCAGCCAAAACAGTCAAATGGCGCTGCTTCCCTTCTGAGCTCTGCCATGCGCCTAAATAGTAATTTACACCCACATATGGGGTATCAGCGTACTCAGGACAAGTTGCACAATAACGTTTAGGGTCCTGTTACCCTTGGGAAAATAAAAATTGGGGGTGAAAAGAACATTTTTGTGGAAAAAATATGATTTTTTAATTGTACCGCTGTACGTTATAAACTTCTGTGAAGCCGTTGTTGCTTCAAAGTTCTCACCACATATCTAAATAAGTTCCTTGGGGGTCTAGTTTCCAAAATGGGGTCACTTGTGGGGGTTTCCACTGTTTAGGTACATCAGGGGCTCTCCAAACGTGACATGGCGTCCGATCTGAATTCTAGCCAATTTTGCATTGAAAAAGTCAAACGGCGCTCCTTCCTTTCTGAGCTCTGCCATGCGCCGAAACAGTGATTCCCCCCACATATCAGGTATCAGCGTACTCAGGACAAACTGCACAATAACTTTTGCAGTCCAACTTCTCCTGTTACCCTTGGTAAAATAAAAAAAATTGAACCTGAATTATTTTTTTGTGAAAAAAAGTTAAATGTTAATTTTTTTTAAAATATTCAAAAAATTCCTGTGAAGCACCTGAAGAGTTAATAAACTTCTTGAATGTGGTTTTGAGCACATTAAGGGATGCAGTTTTTAGAATGGTGTCACATTTGGGTATTTTCTATCATATAGACACCTCAAAGTGGCTTCAAATGTGATGTGGTCTGTAAAAATAAAATGGTGTTGCAAAAATGAGAAATCGCTGGTCAACTTTTAACCCTTATAACTTCCTAAGAAAAAAAAATTTGGGTTCCAAAATTGTGCTGATGTAAAATAAACATGTAAGAAATGTTACTTTTTAAGTTTTTTGTGTGCTGTATCTCTGTGATTTAAGGGCATAAAAATTCAAATTTGGAAAATTGCAAAATTTTCTAAATTTTCGCCAAATTTCCATTTTTTTTCACAAATAAACGCAAGTTATATGAATTTAATTTTACCACTAGCATGAAGTACAATATGTCACGAAAAAACATTGTCAGAATCACCAGGATTCATGGAAACATTCCAGAGTTATTACCTCATAAAGGGACAGTGGTCAGAATTGTAAAAATTGGCCCGGTCATGAACGTGCAAACCACCCTTGGGGGTTAAGGGGTTAAAATTCGACTGTTCGAGGTTTCGTTCGAGAACGGTTCGTTCCCCAAAAGCGTAACTTCATTTTCACAATAATAATGGTTTTCAATGTTAATAGACTGTTTCATGGCATAGTAGCGGTGTGTGGTAGCAAGCGGTGTAGTACACCTTTCAAGGAGCTAGACCGTGTGTGTTTCTAATTATTTTTTACCGCATCTTGTCCAGAAAATCCTTTTGGGCCTTGTAGCACTGTCTGCTACTCAGCAGAGGAGCCCACCCGTGAACCTAGCTATGCCGCCTGTTTATGTAAGAACTGCGTGCTACTCAGCAGAGGAGCCCAGCTGCTAAGCAAGCTACAGCACCTGTGGTATGGACACTTAATTTTTTCATTTTTTCTGGAATGCCGGTTAGGCCTAATTCCGGTTGACCTGCACTTACTGGGAAATCCTCGTTCGCGGGGAAGAATTGTAATCCCAGATCTCACTAAAGGGGTTCAGCGGGTTATCTGCACCTGTAAGCGACACACGCTGGACCTTTCAGTGTAGCAAGTATGCAGCCCCGGACATGTAAGGGCATGACAGACCTGTTATTGATCGATCTCGCGTGCCAGAGTCTCGCGTGTCCCTCTAGTAAGCTTGACTCATACCGCGGGGGCATGCCGGAGTCTCATTCGTTAACGGAATTAAGCTGACAAATCGCTAGCACAACTAAAAACGGACATCCACCACCACCCACAGAATCAACAAAGCTTGCAATCTGTCAATCTTTTCTGTAGCTGGCATGGTTGAGGTTTCCTTGGTGGAGTCTAATTAAGCCCGCTGGCTCCACTCCTGGTGGTGCCCTTCTGGACATTCCTTTAAGGTTCAGCTTTGCAACCATACAGCCCCCGGAAACCAAACACTTTGCCTTCATGGATGCTGTTCGGAGGTTTGTGGGAATAACGCCGCCCGATCATCAGTTGGCCTAACTTATGGTGGGAAGTCCGACGGTATATGATCGTCTTCGATTTCAGATTTTTACTGTTTTTTGGTATTTTACATTTTTATTCCAGCCTTTCAGGGCATGACATGCCTATATCTGTGTCTCCTCCTCCTTTTACTCCTCCACCTCTATTCTATATGTAGTTGCCATTTTCCATATGTTATTTTTGTATTCTGAGCATTTTGTCTGTTTTGGGACACCTTTTAAGGTGTTTTGTAATTGTTTTCTATGTGTTTGTATGTGTTTGTGTTTGCCTGCCATTGTTTTCAATGGTGTTAGACGTTGTTCGTCGAACGTTCGACAAACATTCGACGAACTTGCCTCGTGTTCGACAAACCAAAACGAACTGGAACACTAGCGGGGTGGCTCAACACTACTCCTGGATATATAGACGTACATTTTTAATGTTTAAACTATGCGATATATACCTGGTATCTGGTGACACTGCACCCTTTCTGCCAGAAAGTCCTCCTCCACCCACCACTCTAAGTGTATCATTGACACCTGGAACATTGTCCAACATGTGTGATTATTTCTTGCGGATCTTCTTGTTATATTGTGGTGTGATCCATCCTGAGCATGTGACAGTCTGTGGGTTACTCCTGCAATTTAGATGTACATTTAAAAATTACCCCAACACTAGTGTATACAGCTTTACGCTTGTGATACATTACCCATTTACTGCTTTTTATATTCTGGTCTAATCCAAACTGACCAAGTGAGAGTTATTTTCTGACTGTGGAAATAAATACTGAGATTGACAACAATGACCCCTACACTGTGTACAGCTGTACTCATCAGATCATTGCCATTTTATGGCTTTTTATATTGTGTTGTAATCCATACTGAGCCTGAGAGTGTCTTTGTCTGCCTCCTGAAATATCTACGGAGACTTAGAATGTTTAAACTATACTATATACCTGCTATCTGATGATACTGTACACTTTTTCTACTTTTTATATTCTTCTCTAATCCATACTGAACCTGTGAGCGTCTCTGTGTGACTGATGGTATATATAGGGAGATTGACAATCATCCTTTGACTGTATAGAGCTGTACGCTTCTGATACAGTACCATATATCTGATGTTATTTTGGGTTCATGTTCTGCATCATTTTGAAGTTTGGTGGAAGAGGCCGCGGACGTGGGCATGGGGGGCCAGCTAGTACTGATGGTGGTGGTGCATCTGCTGGTAGTGGCAAAAGCACAATAGCAGCTAAGGCAGGAGGTGTTGAGCCTGCGTCATGGTCTGGCTCCGGAACGCCTGGAAGGCTACCTTTTCTGGGAGTAGGTTAACCGCTTTTAAAGCCGGAGCATCAGGAACTGGTTTTGGCTTACATTGCTGAAACAGACTCCTGCAAATATGCCCTCCTCTTCTGAAGTTTCAAAAAATGCAAGCACTGAGTCGTCAAGTGCTGGCTCCTGGTCAGGAAGAACCCCTTTCCTTGTGTCCTTCACCCCCACCAAAAGTGAATGATGCAGCAGGCCACACTTCACATTAGTCCATGTAGCTCTTTCTATCATACCATGCTTGGGTTATCAAGTCAAATCATGAATTCCCCAGTCCAAGATGAATCTGACATGGGGTGTGGGTGGCCAGCCAGGGCAGTGGGGTTAATCGGTACCAGGCCGGTGTCTCAGAGGGATGTGTCACGTTGGTGGTGATGACCCGTTCCATGGCCCTGGACGTCCATGCAAAGGGGTGAATAACGTTTATAGGTGAATGATACGTGACGCCACCTGTGGTTTCTGATCAGATTGACCCGCGCTGCAGTGTCGCTTCTCTGGGACAGATGTTGTGGTGCAGCTAAGATGTAGAAGCCCTGCACAGGTAGGACCGTAGTCGCAGGGCAGATGAAGGAGTTGGTAGATGGTGTGCAGTGGAGGATGTAGCAGAGCCGAGCGCCAGGTGCAGGAGAAAGATGACAGACACAGTCGTGCAGTTCCTTTACCTTTACTTGGTAAGTGCTGTCCAGGACCTAGAGTACAGATGGAGAAGGAGTTGGTCAGCCTGGAAGCAAACTTGGAATTCTCTCTCTGCAGATAGGTAGTGTGGCCTCCGCTCTAGCGCTTATCTGAGGTACTCGCAGTACTGAGTTCACTGAAGTTCCCCCTGTTGACTCTCTTTTGGAACTTTCTCGCATGGCAGGCAGCCATAGCCTTTTCCTTCTGGCTCACACACGTTGCGGCTGGGGCCTCCGAGCCTTAGTTGGGAACAGAGCATTTAGAGCTGCTACTTCCTCCGGTTTCTGCTGCAGGACCGTCGGTGTCCCTACAAACTCGGAGACCGGAATCCCGACCATGCGCTCCAGCTAGGAGTGAGCCTTAACTCTGCTCATCCTCCAGCTCCCCTTCTCACGTCCGCACACTTCCCCTTCCCTTCACAGACTGCCCTAACTTACCTCCTCCCGACCACAGAGAGCAGCTCCTCAGCAGTCAGATTCAGAGGTCTCCCTGCTGGCCTGGAGTGGGAACTGTGTTGTGTGTTGGTTTATCTGCTAGAGAGATCCTTCGTTGCTCCCAAGCATGACATCACACTCCCTAGGAGGAAATTAATGCCACTGTGGCAACCGTACTCCTGGGGGCGCCACAAGTGCACTGATGCCCAGCCACTGCTAGATGATTCTGCTGGTACATTGACCCAGACCACTACATTCTCCTCGCACTCTATACAGCCAGAATCTGACCCTGATGAAACTCAGGTTCCCCTTCCCGCATACTATACCACCTTACACGGTGACAAAGAGGAAGGTGCAGATGAAAGTGCAGGTTCCTTGAGCAGGTGGGGGGGCATACTCATGGGCGACGGCACTGGCACAGGGCCCCTCATAGTACGCAAAAGTGTCTCTGCCGGTGGGAGGGCCCTCAACCCGCCGTCAGACACACCGCCATACTATGAGGAGCCCTGTGCCAGTGCCGTCACTATTTCTCTGCCGTATCAGAGGATCGTGAATTGTGGCATGTGCTAAAAGAGCCCAGTGACACTCTTTGGCCTAGGGCCCATGAAAATCTGGAGCCAGCCCTACCCCCCACAACTTTAGCCAAATAACCCCCAGTTTTCAATGCCTAACTATTATTATAAAGTAAATTAAGGTTGACAAGCTTAAGTAATAAGAATTGATGTTTTGGCATTAAAATGGGCACTGTAGGTGTGTTTCCTGTCCTCCACTCACTGCCGACCTTGGTTCCCCATTGACTTGCATTGAGTTTCGTGTTTCAGTCGGCCTTCGACTTTTCACGATAATCGGCCGATTTCGTTCGACCCGACTTTTGAGAAAGTCGGGTTTCATGAAACCCGACTCGACCTGAAAAAAGGCAAAGTCGCTCATCTCTAATTAGAAGGGATTTTAGTCACAGATATTACTTGAGAAGTTACACTTGGATATTTCCACAACTTCTGTAGACTACGCCAGAGACCAGTGGTTAGCAAATAGTAACTTGGCACCCAACTTGAATGATCCTTTTTGAAAGAAAATTTTATTATGTGCAGTCTCAGAAACGTTTCGGCCCACAACAGGCCTTCGTCGGTCTGCCGACTAATGTCACAGTATGGTGACTAAATGCAGGTCCAAAATTTAGTATATATTGATTCCTGCTATCAAGGTTGGTGCAGGTGTGCACTGTGCACTCACTTGATACTGTTTGCGTATGGACTGGTAAACTAGCCAGACTCAATATATATTGATTTTGGTGCAGTATCTAACTCCTTGGATTCAAATTAGGATGATGCTTGGCCATATAAGACAGGCGTTTGATATGAAAAACTAAGTGCTCTTGAACCATAGGTCCATCCAGGACTGTAGCTGAGAGGGAGCACAAGATAAGCGGTGTAATCAATGTAGTGGTATCCCCTAAAGCTTGTGAAGGTCGGTTTGGGGTGTGTAGAACAAAACGCGGTATCCACCGCTTGTAGGCTGTCATTACACCGCTTATCTTGTGCACCCTCTCAGCTACAGTCCTGGATGGACCTATGGTTCAAGAGCACTTAGTTTTTCATATCAAACGCCTGTCTTATATGGCCAAGCATCTCACAATGTGCATCATCCTAATTTGAATCCAAGGAGTTAGATACCGCACCAAAATCAATATATATTGAGTCTGGCTAGTTTACCAGTCCATGCGCAAACAGTATCAAGTGAGTGCACAGTGCACACCTGCACCAACCTTGATAGCAGGAATCAATATATACAAAATTTTGGACCTGCATTTAGGTTTCATCTGCTATTGGCCACAGTGTGAATGCACCCTTGCACATTGCTCTTATATCAACTCGTGTTTCAGCTCATTTCTTTGGTTTTACCAAAGAGAGGTGCACACAGGTGGCTGCTTCAACCAAAAGCAGACGACCGGCAGAAGGTCTGGTAGATTTGTCATATTATCCCATCACAAAGAAATCAATATGAAGGTTAGAATAAAGATTGTTGTCATTTATCTCCCAATCCTTTGTTTTCGGGCAACTTCTTTCTCATTAATACATGAACACTCGGCTGAGATGAACAGAAATTTCTACGAGGGAGTCAGGAGAGGTAGATGGGCTGTTTGGCTGACAGCTACCTACGGTGTATGGGCACCTAAAGCTGCCATGTTACTATATGTTAGTAGATAATGTTGATCACTGTGTTCACTACATGATTATCATTTGTTGTCAGTTTTCTCTGTATCTTTAGCCAGGTGCAAATTAATACATTCAATTCAGGATTATGTAAATACTCTACAGGGAACAGTAATGAGCAATTCCAAAGATCGTATTATAAATGTTTCCCATAAACATTATGCAAATTAGTTCTCCTCCAAAAGTGAAACATTGGGGAGATATTAAGAGAAGTATTTTGCTCAGTAATTTCACATTCACCACCAAATAACAAGAGTTGCTTGGACAAGACATAGGATCCCTAGTCCACCAACATGTTGGGTTATAGGTGGAACATGAAGGACGTGTGTCTTCTTTCAACCTTAAAACCAAAACTATAATACCAGGGATGTTTAAGTGAATGTGCCATCGAAAATTACCTAATGCAAAGCAGGTTCTTATGTTAAGGGAACCTGTCACCATAAAAGTGCACAAAAACCTACAAGAGACAAAATGAACAAACACCTTGCTGTAACTAAATAAGTAAAAGCAAAAGTGCTTTTAAATAACAGCGTTCTTAGCAATACTGTTTTTGATCAAAAATAGCATAAAAGCCGTCCCACCATTGACAAACTGACTCTGATTGGGACGGTCCTACACTGTCTAATATTAAAAACCTTATCATGTGTCAGAGTTGACCTCAGTGTGTGAATAAGGGCAGATAAAAGGACTGGGTCCAGATCTGTGGACACCATTCTAGGGTAGCCTTTATACGTAATTGCCAGCTCAGGAGAGGGAGGCTACACCCCGGCTTGCACAGAATGCAAAAATCCAAAAAAAAAAAATTGAGCTTGATTTAAGTTGGTACACATGCACCAAATATAAATGTAAGTTCACATTGGCCATAAAGCATAAAAAACCTACAGGAGACAAAATGAGCAAAAACTCTGCTGTAACTAAATAAATAAAAAGTAAAAGTGCATTTAAATAACTCAGAGTTCTTAGTAATACTATTTTTGATCAAAAATAGCATAAAAGCTGTCCCACCGTCGACAAATTGATCCTGATCGCGATGGTCCTGTGTTAAATGCACAGCAGGGTTTTTTCTCACTTTGTCTTTTGTAGGTTTTATTATGCTTTATGGTCAATGTGAACATGCGTTTATGTGCTGCTGGTATACCAGCTTAAATCAAGCTCAATTTTTGCTTTTTTTTATTACCAGGAAAGTGCTATCCAATCTGCAGGCATCATGTTATAGGGCAGGAGGAGCTGAGCAGATCGACATATAGTGAGAAAAGATTCAGTAAAACCTGTGTTTTCATCATTTTATCTCTTCTCTTCCTGGGATTTTTGGTCCAGTGAGCGATCTTATCAGTGACTGACAGCTTTATTTGTAGAGCGCACACAGAGATAGCATCTATTTTTTTTCAAGTAGTGACATTAAGGGTGTGTGCACACTCTGCGGAATGCTCTGCGGATTTGTCCGCGCGGTTTTAGTAAAATCCGCAGGTCAGAAGACCTGATGTTTATCTGCATATTAGCCTGCAGTTTTGCCCTGCGGTTTATCATCTCTACAATGGAGCAGATGGCAAACCACAGCGGAATCCGCAGAAAGAAGTGACATGTCAATTCTTTCTGCGGTTTTGAAATCGCAGCAAATCTGCGCGGAAAATTCCGCACCATCTGCACTGCGGTTTCCATTTTCCATTCATTTTAATGGTACTGTACAACGCAGCTGATTCTGCTGCGGTTCCGCAGGGCCAAAACCGTTGCGGATCCGCAGCAGAATCCGCAGCTTGTGCACACACCTTTAAAGCAAAAAAAATTATCTGAACGTAACTATGATGTGGGGAATCAGGAATTGTTGGCTATGAAGTGGGCATTTGAAGAGTGGAGACATTGGTTGGAGGGAGCCAGACATCAAGTTGTGGTCCTCACCGACGACAAGAACTTGATTTACCTCATATCAGCCAAGCAATTGAATCCTAGACAGGCTAGGTGGGCCTTGTTTTTCACGCATTTTAATTTTGTGGTCTCCTTTCTTCCGGGCACTAAGAATATTAAGACGGATGCCCTATCTAGGAGTTTCTTTGCGGATTCTCTTGATGTGACCGAGCTTACTACCATCCTAGATGAGGGTGTGGTTCTTTCCGCCATTTCACCCGATTTGAGACTTGCCCTGGAGGAATTTCAGGAGGACAAACCTGAACGATGCCCTATGGGGAAATTGTATGTCCCTGACCAGTGGAGGAGAAGAGTAATGTCTGAAATTAATTGCTCCACGTTAGCTGGTCATCCTGGTATTTTTGGTACCAGAGATTTGGTGAGTCGGTCTTTTTGGTGGCCTGCTTTATCTCGTGATGTCACGAATTTTGTGCAGTCCTGTCGGACTTGTTCTCGGCCCAAACCCTGTTCTCGTTCTAGTGGTTTGATAGTGCCCCTGCCGGTGCCCGGGAGGCCATGGACCCATATCTCAGTGGATTTTATTTCTGACATCCCTGTCCCTCAGAGAATGATGGTCATCTGGGTGATCTGCGATATATTTTCTAAGATGGTCCATCTTGTACCACTCCTGAAGTTGCCATCTTCCTCTGAGTTGGTGCCCCTGTTTTTGCAACAGGTGGTTTGTTTGCACGGTATTCCTGAGACATTGTGTCTTACAGAGGAGTCCAGTTTGTTTCCAGATTTTGGAGACCTTTTTGTTCTAAACTGGAAATTCAGTTATCTTTCTCCTCTGCGTTTCACCCTCAGACCATTGGGCAGACTGAGAGAACAAACCAGACTTTGGAAACCTATTTGAGATGTTTTATATCTGCTGATCAAGATGACTGGGTCTCATTTTTGCCCTTGGCTGAATTTGCTCTAAATAATAGGGCTAGTTCTGCCACTTTGATGTCTCCTTTTTTCCTGCAACTTTGGGTTTCAACCTCGATTTTCTTCAGGGCAGGTGGAGGCTTTGGCTTGTCCAGGTGTGGATTCTGTGGTACAGAGAATGCAGCAGATTTGGGATCAAGTAGTGAATAAGTTGTCTCACTCTCAGGAGAAGGCCCAACGGTTTGCCAACCGGCATAGGACCATTGGACCCCGATTTAAAGTGGGTGACATGGTTTGGTTGTCCTCTAAAAATATTCCCATGAAAGTTGCGTCTCCAAAATTCAAGCCAAGGTTCATTGGACCTTATAAGATTTTGGAAATCCTTAATAACGTTTCTTTCCTTTTGGCTCTTCCAGGAATGTTTAAGATTCACAACATTTTTCATAAATCTTTGTTGAAAACGTTTGTGGAGCCAGTAGTTCCCATGGCTGTGCCCCCTGATCCTGTATTGGTTAAGGGTAATCTGGAATATGAGGTAGAGAAGGTATTGGATTCTTGTCTGGTTAGACGGAGACTCCAGTACTTGGTCAAATGGAAGGGTTATGGCCAGGAGGATAATTCTTGGGTGTTTGCTTCTGACATTCATGCCAAGAGATAGGTTCGCGCCTTCCACCGGACCCATCCTGCTCTGCCTGGTGGCTCGGATGAGGGTTCGGTGACCCCTCCTCAAGGGGGGTACTGTTGTGAACACTTTTGACCTGACTTCTGAGTTTGGGCTCCCTCTGGTGGTTGCTGTGGGTAATGGAGCTGGTCGAGTTGACAGAAGTCAATCACCTGAAGAGGATGATTGGAGGTCATGTGTTACAGACTGGGAAGAGTTAAGTAAGCAGGCTTCCCTCAGTTGTTGCTGGTGATTTGGTTTTCTTCCTGTGCATTTTGAAGTCCGCTTGCCCTCTGCTTGGTCCTGCATCGTTCAGATAAGTTATTTGTTTGCTGGAATCTTTTTGCATTTGATACAGTTTTGCCTTTCTCTGCTTTCTGCTTTGCTGTGTGGGTTCAGCATTTTTCCCTGCTGGGACCTGTGCTGGACCACATTCCATATGCCACAGCTTATGTCAGTCTGTTCAGCATTGCTGGTCCCCTGTTATATCAGTATCTTTTGTTTTGCTTCCAGTTCACACCAGAATGCTGATCTAGTGGGGGAGAGTTCGTGTGGCCTCAGTATTTTTGCATATCAGACGTGTTGGATTTTTCTTAGGGTTTTGTGCTTAATTGCAGACAGTATCTTTCCTGCCTTGTTCTAGCTAGACAGTTTGGGCCCTATCATTTGCTTACTCTATTTTCTGCTTGTGTTTGTGCCTCATCTTGTCTCGCCGACAATATATGTTTGGGGGCTATCTATTCCTTTGGGGTTCTACTCCGGGGCAGTTTAGCTTTCCCCTTTCTTGCTTTAGGCTTAGTTAATTCTTTGGCTGTGTCGAGGCGTCTAGGGCATCGTAGGTATGTCCCACGGCTAATTCTAGTTGTGTTGTTAGTTTTAGGGGTCTGCAATCCGCTAAGTTACCAACCTTTCTGGTCATCTGGTTGCCTAGCTTATTCCCCAGCTATCCTCCTCGGTGACCTAATCATAACACAATACTATCACCATAAGTGCCATTATACACAGGATATCTGTAGTTAGTATGCAGTGTTATGATTGGGTCACCGAGGAGGAAAACAAGACCAACCTAAGCTACAGAAAACCAGAGAGGTTGGTAACTAAGCGGATTGCAGACCCCTGATCCTATCCACACAACTAGCAGTAGCTGTGGAGCGTGCCTACGATGATTCTAGATGCCTCGACACAGCTGGAGAACTATAGTTGTTGCCAAAAGTATTGACACCCCTGCAATACTGTCAGATAATACTCAGTTTCTTCCTGAAAATTATTGCAAACACAAATTCTTTGGTATTATTATCTTCATTTAATTTGCCTTAAATGAAAAAACACAAAAGAGAATGAAGCAAAAAGCAAAACATTGATCATTTCACACAAAATTCCAAAAATGGGCCAGACAAAAGTATTAGCACCCTCAGCCTAATACTTGGTTACACAACCTTTAGCCAAAATAACTGAGACCAACCGCTTCCGGTAACCATCAATGAGTTTCTTACAATGCTCTGCTGGAATTTTAGACCATTCTTCTTTGGAAAACTGCTCCAGGACCCTGATATTTGAAGGGTGCCTTCTCCAAACTGCCATTTTTAGATCTCTCCACAGATGTTCTATGGGATTCAGGTCCGGACTCATTGCTAGCCACCTTAGAAGTCTCCAGTGCTTTCTCTCAAACCATTTTCTAGTGCTTTCTGAAGTGTGTTTTGGGTCATTGTCCTGCTGGAAGACCCATGACCTCTGAGGGAGACCCAGCTTTCTCACACTGGGCCCTACATTATGTGCTGAAAAATTTGTTGGTAGTCTTCAGACTTCATAATACCATGCACATGGTCAAGCAGTCCAGTGCCAGAGGCAGCAAAGCAACCCCAAAACAACAGGGAACCTCCGCCATGTTTGACTCTAGGGACCGTGTTCTTTTCTTTGAATGCCTCTTTTTTTCTCCTGTAAACTCTATGCTGATGCCTTTGCCCAAAAAGCTCTACTTTTGTCTCATCTGACCAGAGAACATTCTTCCAAAACGTTTTAGGCTTTTTCAGGTAAGTTTTGGCAAACTCCAGCCTGGCTTTTTTATGTCTCGGGGTAAGAAGTGGGGTCTTCCTGGGTCTCCTACCATACAATCCCTTGTCATTCAGACGCCGACGGATAGTACGGGTTGACACTGTTGTACCCTCGGACTGCAACTTGTTTGGATGTTAGTCGAGGTTCTTTATCCAACATCCGCACAATCTTGCGCTGTAATCTCTTGTCAATTTTTCTTTTCCGTCCACATCTAGGGAGGTTAGCCACGCCACAGTGCCATGGGCTTTAAACTTCTTGATGACACTGCGCACGGTAGACACAGGAACATTCAGGTCTTTGGAGATGGACATGTAGCCTTGAGATTGCTCATGCTTCCTCACAATTTGGTTTCTCAAGTCCTCAGACAGTTCTTTGGTCTTCTTTCTTTTCTCCATGCTCAATGTGGTACACACAAGGACACAGGACAGAGGTTGAGTAAACTTTAATCCATGTCAACTGGCTGCAAGTGTGATTTAGTTATTGCCAACACCTGTTAGGTGCCACAGGTAAGTTACAGGTGCTGTTAAATACACAAATTAGGGAAGCATCACATGATTTTTCGAACAGTGCCAATACTTTTGTCCACCCTCTTTTTATGTTTGGTGTGGAATTATATCCAATTTGGCTTTAGGACAATTCTTTTTGTGTTTTTTCATTTAAGACAAATTAAATGAAGATAATAATACCAAAGAATTTGTGTTTGCAATCATTTTCAGAAAGAAACTGAGTATTATCTGACAGAATTGCAGGGGTGTCAATACTTTTGGCCACAACTGTAAATAAGCCTAAAGCAAGAAAAGGGGAAATCTAAACTGCCCCAGAGCAGACCCCAAAGGAATAGACAGCCCCCAAACATATATTGTCGGTGAGACAAGATGAAAACACAAACACAGGTAGGAAAATAGGCTGAGCAAACGATGGGGCCCACACTAACTAGAAAGGACAGGAAAGGAAAGACACTGTCTGCAATCACGCAAAAAAAACCTGCAAACATGTCCAACACTTCTGATAGCAAAAACTCTGAAGTCACTAGACTTCTTCCACTATATCAGCACTCTGGCATATAATGAAAGCAGAGCAAAAAGAGGCCAATCTAATAAGGGACAAAAAACAATCTGACACAAACAGTAACATAAGGATGGAAATTCAGCACAGCCCCAGCCAGGGCTGACTGACCACACAAAACTGAATAGACAAAACCAAATCAAATGTGAACAATAGCAAAGAACACTTAGCTTGAGCATGCAGGGACTGAACTGGAAACTAAGACCTCAAGAGGCAGGAAAAATCACGTGCAGGGATAGAGGGAGTCGGCTGTCTTAAATCCAGTCAGAGACTCCAGATGTCCAATCGTCGTCCTCATTATCAGGTGGCAGGCCTCTGTCAATTAGATCAGCTCCATTACCTCCTGTAACCACCAGAGGGAGCCCAGAAAGGGAACTCGCGACTCCTCTGTCAATGCAACCAGCTCCACTACCTTCCCTAGCAACCAGAGGCAGGCCAGAAAGTGAATTCACAACAGTACCCCCCCTTGAGGAAGGGTCACAGAACACTCATCCACACCACCAGGCTGATCAGGATGGGCCCGGTGAAAAGCATGAACCAATCTATCGGCATGAATGTCAGAAGCAGAGACCCAAGAATTATCCTCCTGGCCATAACCCTTCCATTTGACCAAGTACTGGAGTCTCCATCTAGCCAAACGAGAATCCAATATTTTCTCTACCTCATATTCCACATTGCCTTTAACCAATACAGGGTCAGGAGGTGCCTCCATAGGAACTACTGGCTCAACAAACCTCTTCATCAGAGATTTATGAAACACGTTATGGATCTTAATCGTAGCTGGAAGAGCCAATCGAAAAGAAACAGGATTAAGAATCTCCAAAATCTTATAAGGTCCTATGAATCTTGGCTTGAACTTTGGAGACGCAACCTTCATAGAAATATTCTTTGACGACAACCAAACCATATCAGCCACTTTAAACCGGGGACCAATGGTCCTATGCCGGTTGGAAAACCGCTGGGCTTTTTCCTGAGAGAGAGACAACTTATCCACCACTTGTTCCCAAATCTGCTGCACCACCTGCCCAGAAAAAAATCGAGGATGAAACCCAAAGTTGCAGAAAAAGGGCGACATCAAAGTGGCAGAACTAGCTCTATTGTTTAGCGCGAATTCGGCCAAGGACAAAAATGAGACACAGTCATCCTGATCAGCAGATATAAAACATCTCAAATAGGACTCCAAAGTCTGGTTTGTTCTCTCAGTCTGCCCATTGGTCTGAGGATGAAACGCAGAGGAGAAAGATATCTGAATTCCCAGAGTGGAACAAAAAGCTTTCCAAAATCTGGAAACAAACTGGACTCCTTTGCCGACACAATGTTCTCAGGAATCCCATGCAACCGAACCACCTGTTGTAAAAACAAGGGCACCAACTCTGAAGAAGATGGCAACTTTGGGAGTGGTACAAGATGGATCATCTTAGAAAATCTATCACAAATCACCCAGAGAACAGTCATTCCCTGAGAGACAGGAAGATCAGAAATAAAATCCATTGAGATATGGGTCCATGGCCTCTTGGGCACCGGCAGGAGCATTAACAACCCACTAGAACGAGAACAGGGTTTAGACTGAGAACAAGTCCCACAGGACTGCACAAAACTCCTGACATCACGAGATAAGGCAGGCCACCAAAAAGACCAACTCACCAAATCTCTGGTACCAAAAATACCTGGATGACCAGCCAATGCAGAGCAATGAATTTCAGGCATCACTCTCTTCCTCCACTGGTCAGGAACATACAATTTTCCCATAGGACAACGCTCAGGTTTGTCCTCCTAAAACTCCTCCAGGGCACGTCTCAAATCGGGCGAGATGGCGGAAAGAACTACCCCCTCACCTAGGATGGCAGTAGGCTCGATCACAATAAGAGAATCCGCAAAGAAACTCCTAGAAAGGGCGTCCGCCTTAACATTCTTAGTGCCCGGAAGAAAAGAGACCACAAAATTAAAACGCGTGAAAAACAAGGCCCACCTAGCCTGTCTAGGATTCAAGCATTTGGCTGATTCAAGATAAATCAAATTCTTGTGGTCGGTGAGTACCACAACTTGATGTCTAGCTCCCTCCAACTAATGTCTCCACTCTTCAAATGCCCATTTCATGGCCAACAATTCCCGATTCCCCACGTTATTGTTACATTCAGATGGGGAGAATTTTCGAGAAAAGAAGGCACAGGGATTCATTTTAGAAGTCACCGGATCTTTTTGGGACAAAACAGCTCCTGCACCAATCTCAGAAGCATGTACCTCCACCTGAAATGGAAGTGAGACATCAGGTTGCTATAGAACCGGAGCCGAAGTGAATCTTCGCTTAAGCTCCTGAAATGCCGAGACAGCCTCTGGAGACCAATTCAGCACATCAGCGTCCTTCTTGGTCAGATCAGTCAGTGGTTTGACAATACCAGAAAAATTACCTATAAATTTACGATAGAAATTAGCAAAACCCAAAAACTTCTGGAGAGCCTTCAAAGAAGTGGGCTGAACCCAATCATAAATGGCCTGTACCTTGGCCGGGTCCATTTCAATATCCGACGGAGACAAAATAAATCCCAAAAATGAAATCCTCTGTACACCAAAGAGGCATTTTGATCCCTTAACATACAGGGAATTTTCCCTCAAAATCCGGAACACAGTCCGGACATGTTCCACATGGGAATCCCAATCACTAGAAAAGATCAAAATATCATCCAGATAGATGATCAAAAACTTATCCACAAAGTCCCAGAAAATATCGTTCATAAAGGATTGGAAGACAGAAGGGGCATTAGTAAGCCCAAAAGGCATCACCAGGTACTCAAAATGTCCCTCCGGAGTATTAAACGCCGTCTTCCATTCATCCCCATGCTTGATGTGAATAAGATTATACGCCCCCCTGAGGTCAAGCTTGGTAAACCAGCAGGCACTTTTAACTCTGGAAAATAAATCAGAAATCAGGGGTAACGGGTACTGATATTTAACCGTGATTTTGTTAAGGGAACGATAGTCAATACAAGGCCTTAATGAACCATCTTTCTTGGTCACAAAAAAAAACCCAGCACCGAAGGGTGAAGAGGATGGTCTAATATGACCCTTCTCCAACAACTCCTTGATATAAGATCGCATAGCATCATGTTCGGGTACCGATAAGTTGAAAAGCCGACCCTTGGGAAATTTACACCCGGGCATCAACTCAATTGCACAGTCATAACTCCTATGAGGAGGCAAAGACGCAGACTTACTCTCACTAAATACATCAGAAAAATCAGCCAAATAATCAGGAATATCATGAGACTGGGGAGAGGTGGAGAAAACAGGAGTGTCACTAAGAACACACTGACAACCCCAACTCACCACAGACACAGATTTCCAATCCAAAGCAGGATTATGAGTTTGCAACCAGGGAAAACCCAGAACAATAGTATCATGCAAATTGTGCAGCACCAAAAATTTACAATTTTCTTGGTGGTCTTGGGCGACCCGCATTATCACCTGGGTCCAAAACTGGGGTTTATTCTCCGCCAAAGGAGTAGCATCAATACCCCTCAAAGGAATAGGCGTCCGCAGGGATATCATGGGAAAACCACAACGTTTAGCTAAGTCCAAATCCATCAGATTTAAAGCTGCTCCTAAATCCACAAAAGCCTTAGCGGAAAATGTGGATAAGGAGCTGATCAGAGTAATTGCCAAAAGGAACTTAGGTTGTACACTGCCCACAGCAAATGTGTGTGCAAAATGTTTCTCTCGTTTAGGGCAGACAGAAATAGTATGAGAGGCGTCTCCACAGAAAAAACACAGCTTATTACGCCTTCTACACTCCTGACGTTGCGCCCTAGACAAAACCCTATCACATTGCATGGGTTCAGACGTTTGATCAAAAGGCGGCAACGCCTCTCGTGTAGTTTTACGTTCACGTAAACGCCGATCAACTTGAATGGCTAATGACAGAATCATCAAGACCAGAGGGAACAGTAAATCCCACCATAACATCGGTTTCTGATAAACCCTTCCAAAAGAGAGCTGCTAAGGCACCATCATTCCATGTAGTAAGGACCGCCCACTTTCGGAATTTTTGACAGTATAACTCTGCAGGATCCTGACCCTGGTTTAATGCCAATAGGGTTTTCTCAGCTTGATCAATAGCATTAGGTTCATCATACAACAACCCTAAAGCTTGAAAAAATGCATCCACATTAGTCAGAATAGGATTTCCAGGTGTCAGAGAAAAAGCCCAATCCTGGGCATCGCCGCGCAGCAAGGAGATGACAATTTTAACCTGCTGCACGGAGTTCCCCAATGAGTTAGGCTTCAAGGCAAGAAATAATTTACAATTATTCTTAAAATTCAAAAATTTAGACCGATCCCCAGAAAACACATCAGGAGTAGGGATTTTTGGTTCAACAGCAGGTGATTGAGCGAGATAGGTGTAAATTCCCCGCACTTCAGCAGCGAGCTGCTCAACACGATCAGACAATTGCTTAATCTCCGTTAAAGAAAAATTCCTCCTACGGCCCCAGAGAAAAAGAGGAAAAAATACATAATTCTGACACTTTTTTTTTTTTTTACAATTTTCTCCTACTTTTGAGTACCCTAGAATCTGCTGTTTAGGCTGGTGATTCTGTTATGATTGGGTCACAGAGGAGGAAAACAAGACCAAGCTAAGCTACAGAAAACCAGAGAGGTTGGTAACTAAGCAGATTGCAGATCCATGATCCTATCCACACAACTAGCAGTAGCTGTGGAGCGTGCCTACGATGATTCTAGATGCCTCGACACAGCCGGAGAACTAAATAAGCCTAAAGCAAGAAAAGGGGAAATCTAAACTGCCCCAGAGCAGAACCCAAAGGAATAGACAGCCCCCAAACATATTGTCGGTGAGACAAGATGAAAACACAAACACAGGTAGGAAAATAGGCTGAGCAAACGATGTGGCCCACACTAACAAGAAAGGACAGAAAAGGAAAGACATTTATCTGCAATCACGCAAAAAAAAACCTGCAAAAATGTCCAACACTTCTGATAGCAAAAACTCTGAATTCACTAGACTTCTCCCACTATATCAGCACTCTGGCATATTCTGAAAGGAGAGCAAAAAGAGGCCAATCTAATAAGGGACAAAAAACAAACTGACACAAACAGTAACATAAGAATGGAAATTCAGCACAGCCCCAGCCGGGGCTGGCTGACCACACAAAACTGAATAGACAAAACCAATCAAATGTGAACAATAGCAAAGAACACTTAGCTTGAGCATGCAGGGACTGAACTGGAAACTAAGACCTCAGTAGGCAGGAAAAATCACCAGCGAGGATAGAGGAAGTCAGCTGTCTTAAATCCAGTCAGAGACTCCAGATGTCCAATCGTCATCCTCATTATCGGGTGGCAGGCCTCTGTCAATTAGATCAGCTACATTACCTGCTGTAACCACCAGAGGGAGCCTGGAAAGAGAACTCGAGACTCCTCTGTCAATACAACCAGCTCCACTACCTTCACTAGCAACCAGAGGCAGGCCAGAAAGTGAATTCACAACAATGCAGTGTCTGTGTAAAGGTAATACAGTGATCATTGGTGACATTGTACACAGGAACTCTGTTTATAGTGTATAGTGTCAGTGTACAGGTAACACACTGACTCACTAGTGACATCTCTAGGTGAAGTCCTTTGCTGACAACTTTATCTTCCAAAAGGTAGGGGAGAAAACAAGGGGAACTGCTACCTTGGATCTAATCCTTATAAACAGGGAGGAAATGGTTGAGGAGGTAAAAGTGGCTGGAACCCTAGGAGGTAGCGACCATGCTATTTTAGAATTTTGGATAACTAGAGGCGGAAGACCTGTGAAGACTCAGACGTCAAGGTTAGATTTCAGAAAGGCAGATTTTAAGGGATTCAGAAAGATAATTGGAGGGATCCAATGGCTGGATATCCTTAAAGACAAAAATGTCCAGGAAGGATGGGAAATCTTGAAAAATGAAATTCTCAAAGCACAGTTGTTAACAATTCCGAAAAGAGGGAAGAATAGGAAGCATTTAAGGAAACCAGGATGGGTGAACACAGAACTTAAGCACATGCTAAAAAGGAAGAAAAAAATGTTTATAAAATGGAAAGAGGGAGGCATATCTAAAGAAGAATATAATGCTGTCTGCAGAATCTGCAGGGCACAAATCAGATTAGCTAAAGCTGAAAATGAATTGAGGCTTGCAAGAGATGTCAAAAGCAATAATAAAGGATTTTGGGGATATGTCAAAAGTAAAAGAAAAGTCAAAGATGCTATAGGATTTTTACAGGATGAAAATGATGAAATGGTAAGACAGGATGTTGAGAAGGCTGAACTTTTAAATTCCTATTTTGCATCTGTTTTCTCTCAGAAAGGAAATGTAACACCAACTGTTATTCACTGTCCTATTAAGGGAATAGAAGAATCCAGGATATCTATAAACAGAAAGATAGTGAGGAAACACTTAGCTAACCTAAATGAATTCAAGTCTCCAGGTCCAGATGAATTACACCCCAGAGTACTGAAGGAGATAGCAGAAGAAATTTCTGAACCACTCTCCATAATCTTTGAAAATTCTTGGAGAACAGGAGAAGTGCCAGAAGACTGGAGAAGAGCAAATGTTGTTCCTATCTTCAAAAAGGGGAAGAAGGTGGACCCAGGCAACTATAGGCCGGTGAGTCTGACTTCTATACCAGGAAAGATCTTTGAACAAATTATTAAACAACATGTAAGTCAATACCTGGATAAGAATGAAGTGATCAAACAGAGTCAGCATGGGTTTGTAACTAATAAGTCATGTCAGACTAACTTAATTTCCTTCTATGACGGTATCACTGATTGGGTGGATCAAGGAAATGCTGTAGATATAGTATATCTTGACTTCAGCAAAGCATTTGACAAAGTCTCTCATACAATCCTTATTGAAAAAATGACTAAGTATGGAATGGACAAGGCAACTGTTAGGTGGATTCATAGCTGGCTTAGTGATCGGACCCAAAGAGTGGTCGTAAATGGCTGCACATCCAGTTGGAAGAATGTCTCAAGTGGGGTACCACAGGGCTCTGTCCTGGGCCCTGTATTGTTCAACATCTTTATCAACGATTTAGATGAAGGAATTGAGGGTAAACTGATTAAATTTGCTGATGACACAAAGCTAGGAGGGATAGCTAATACTAGAGAAGAGAGAGAGAGGATTCAAAAAGATTTAAATAAACTGGAGAAGTGGGCAGTAACTAACAGAATGGTTTTTAACAGGGAGAAATGCAAAGTACTACATCTGGGCAATAAAAATGAAAAAAGCATATATAGAATGGGAGTTATAGGGCTAAGTGACAGCACATGTGAAAAAGACTTGGGTATACTAATAGATCACAGACTGAATATGAGTCAACAGTGTGATGCAGCAGCAAAAAAGGCAAATGCAGTTCTAGGATGTATTAACAGAAGCATACAGTCTAGATCACGTGAAGTCATTATTTCCCTCTACTCCTCTTTGGTCAGACCTCATCTGGAATATTGTGTCCAGTTTTGGGCACCACATTTTAAAAAAGACATCAACAAACTGGAGCAAGTTCAGAAAAGAGCGACCAGAATGGTGACCGGTCTGCAAACCCTGTCTTATGAGGAAAGGTTGCAGGATTTGGGAATGTTTAGTTTGCAAAAGAGAAGACTGAGAGGAGACTTAATTGCTGTCTACAAATATCTAAAGGGCTGTCACATTGTAGAAGGATCAACTTTATTCTCATTTGCACAAGGAAAGACTAGAAGCAATGGGATGAAACTGAATGGGAGGAGACACAGATTAGATATTAGAAAAAACTTTTTGACAGTTAGAGTGATCAATGAGTGGAACAGGCTGCCACGAGAAGTGGTGAGTTCTCCTTCAATGGAAGTCTTCAAACAGAGGCTGGACAGACATCTGACTGGGATGATTTAGCGAATCCTGCTTTGAGCAGGGGGTTGGACCAGATGGCCCAGGAGGTCCCTTCCAACTCTACGATTCTATGATTCTATCTTCGCTTTTTATTTTCATCCACAACAGACCACCATCATGTCTTCCAGCCAGGGCTCGTCTCTGCAGGAAATAACACCGTTATCTAGAGCTCCGCTTGCAAAACACGTTACTTAATTTTTTCACAACTTTTACACTACATCAGATGAAGAACAAAAGGCAACATAGTGTCACTCAGTAACAGTAACAGGACCCCCCCCATTTAAACCAGTATCCCCAAAAAAATCAAATAAATACATCACTGCAGGAATAATATCCCTTAATTAACCCCTATGGTAATAATATCCCATATCCTGGCACCGTGTATCTCATTCCTGGCTCCAGCCATATGTTCATCATCCTGCCCTCATGAGTATTCATTCTTCCCCCATATGATCTCCCCATCCTGTCCCATCTGTCCCATGATCCTGTCCCATCTGTCCCAAGAACATGCTCCATGATCCTGCCCAATCTGTCTCCATCGTATCCATCCTGCCCCATGATCCTACACCATGTGTCTCCATCCTGCCCCATAACCCTGCCCCATAGGTCTCCATCCTGTCCCATATTCCTGCCCCATCTGTCTCCATCTTGCCCCATATTCCTGCCCCATTTGTCTCCATCCTGCCCCCGTGTCTCCATCCTGCACTATGTGTTTACATCCTGCCCCTGTGTCTCCATTCTGCACCATGTGTTTACATCCTGCCCTGTGTCTCCCATCCTGCCCCCTGTCTCCATTCTCCCCTGTATCTCCATTCTCCCCGTGTCTCCCATCCTGCCCCCGTGTCTCCCATCCTGCCCACCGTGTCTCCCATCCTTCCCCTTGTCTCCCATTCTGCCCCGTGTCTCTCATCCTGCCCATGTCTCCATTCTGCCCCTTGTCTCCATTCTGCCCCTTGTCTCCATTCTGCCCCTTGTCTCCATCCTGCCCCCATGTCTCCATTCTGCCCCATGTCTCAATTTTGCCCCATGTCTCCATTCTGCCAAAGGTCTCCATTCTGCCCCAGGTCTCCATTCTGCCCCAAGTATTTATATCCTGCACCCATGTCTCCCATCCTGCCCCCGTGTCTCCCATCCTGCCCCCATGTCTCCCACCCTGCCCCATGTCAACATTCTGCCCCATGTCTCCGTTCTGCCCCATGTGTTTACATCCTGCCCCCATGTCTCCCATCCTGCCCCATGTCTCCCATCCTGCCCCATGTCAACATTCTGCCCCCATGTCTCCATTCTGCCCCATGTGTTTACATCCTGCCCCCATGTCTCCCATCCTGCCCCCATGTCTCCTATCCTGCCCCATGTCTCCATTCTGTGCCATGTCTCCATTCTGCCCCATGTGTTTATATTGTGCCCCCGTGTCTCCCATCCTGCCCCCATGTCTCCCATCCTGCCCCCATGTCAACATTCTGCCCCATGTCTCCTTTCTGCCCCATGTGTTTACATTCTGCCCCCATATCTCCCATCCTGCCCCCATGTCTCCTATCCTGCCCATGTCTCCATTCTGTGCCATGTCTCCATTCTGCCCCGGGCTTGCCGCTTTCAATAAAAATAAAAAAAAACACTTTCTCCTTATAGGGCCGTGGTCCAGCGCTGACTTGCCAGCGAATAACAATGACGTCATACACCGGCACTGACGTCAGCTGCCAGCCTCCAATTGGCTGGCGGCTTTTAACTATTGCCGTGCAGGCCTGCACTTCAGTAGAGTTTAACTGAATCTGCATCAGAAGAGCTGGGGCCCGATGAGGGTCCACTCTGATCATCAGGCCCCAAACGCCAGTCAGGGCAATAATGCCCTTATGGCGGGCAATCCCCACATGTTCATTGGCTGTCTAACAGGTGCCAAACATGTGGGGCGGGGACTCAAGCATATCGCTTGAGCACCCGTGATACTCGATTGAGTATCCAGCTGTGCCGAGCATGCTCGCTCATCACTACTATGTTTTTGTCGATGTGGCAGGATTATATTGGTGACACTCCTATTATATCATCTATTATTTTTCTTGTTTTATCTCCTGTTTAAGATCTCCCAGAAGAATTATTAAAAATGAAACATGAAGCAAATACTGTTACATACGGGAAACAGGCAGATTTCCTGTACTGTTCATCCCCAAATCTCCTTCACCATTCCTATTTATTCTGTAAAATGGAAACACCGTGGGTGGTAAAAAGAAAATCAATACAAACTATTTTAATAGTCAAAGTTCACACACATGGAATGGAAGAGATAAAAGAAGAGCATAAAAGCAAACGGAAAAAGTAAATAGACTGTAATTTACAGGGGAACTGCAGTTCTAGCTATATCTAGCTCTGGGGGAAAAATAAGGGAGCTAATCACAGGAATCAGCCAGCAGAACTGATGCTTCAGCCACAGGAATTGACAGATAAAATGAGCCCTTCACTCTTCAAAGAACACTGGATGATACACTTTTATGTGCTTTCAAGCAACAAAGGCAATAATAGACTGATGGCTGAAATTATACAGCGGGGATGACGGAAACCTGTGCCGATTAACACCTTCACTACCAATATCAATTATGATCCAGTGTAACAAAGGTGCCACGTGGCAATAATACTACTATGATTACTTATGATCACAATTATTATTGCTGTTCTTTATTATTACTATTATATGTCAGCGTAAAGATTTTGCAGACGGCTGCTCTTTACCAGGCTCCAAAGCAAATGATGATGTAAAAGCCATTTACCATTTTTGCAACCGAGCTAATTGCATTATTCCTGCTAGTTTATGACAACAAGTTCTGAAAGGAAACATAATGGGCTGAGAAAAGTGTTACTGTTCTTACATGCAAATTCTATGGAGACCATTGAATTTAGATACTTTGTGACCATGTAAATAGAACTTACAGTATGTACAAATAATATAAATATGGCAAGCTTGTGAAACTCATTTCTGCTGTTTTGTGAAACTGCATTTTTTCTGATACATATATATATAAATATATATTATATACATATATATATGTATATACTTTTTTTAGAATTAAATTTGTAACATTGTGAGTCTTGTAATTTATAGATTATCACTGTGCACTGTGAGGAACCTCCGGGGCTGGGAGCGGCGAGCACATGATCACAAATGTGATTTGCATACATGCCGACTAGATGGGTGCACATCACTTGATGCAAGTGTATTTAGCGAGGTCGGAAACAGTCTTGTCGGAATGTGGTTGGGAGTATGCAATTCACATACTTGCAGTAACATTGCCACAAGCTCCCAATGCCTGCACCAGAAAATCCTTACAGTGCGCAGTGAGCACGATGTGAGGATTCATAAGTTTGCAGACACATAGAGTGACTGCAGACTTGGAGCCTAAGGCCAGACAACCCCTTGGAACAAAAACAACATAAAAATGCAATACACATTAACACATTATGCCAAGAGTGCATGCGCTTTTATGACCTTATTTTTTACTAAGAACCATTGCTATGAGCATGATTATTAGCATTGCTTAGAACAGAATCTAACTCTATACATAGGGCCTAGTAAAGCCTCTCAGTACACGGGACCTAATGGTTCACATGGGCACCCACTCTATGAATTTTATAAGTATCCAAATGGGCTAACGTGGAAAGCTAAAGGGGTTAGGATACAAGTCTTCAGTCACTCTATGTGGCTGCAGACTTGTGAATCTTCACAGTGCGCTTATGAAGATTCTTTGGTGCTGACACTGGGAATTGCGGACACGTGACTTGCATACATGCAGACATGAACTGATTAGACAAGTGTGTGAGTGAGGGTGGACACATCTAGTTGGAATGTGGCAGTGCGCACACTGTGAAGATACAAAGTCACATAAAGTGAGTGCAGCCTTGTAGTCTAAGGCTGGACAACCACTTTAGGATGTTTCTAAGTCATCCCAACTGGAAATGCTTTGAAAGCAGGACTAAAAAATATCCATAATTGTGTAAGGGGAGGCCAGGACTGTAGTCATGGCCAGAGACACTGAAGCATCTGTGTCCCGACCTTCCCTCACAGAAAACTGTATTCCACTTCTCAGTGTACCTGCGCCTCCAGTTTCAGGTCCCCCTCGGCACTTCCCAGGCGGCAACGGCTTCTCTTCCAGACGACCCCCAGTAATGGAGACACAATCCAGGATAACTTGAACATTCTCTTTACTTAGTACTTCACATGTTACATCCACAGTTGGCATATCATGGAATTCACTTGTTTCCTCATCTTTCCCTACTTTGCTTACACTTCTGTGTAGCACACATCCAGACCAGAAAGTTTTAGACTGCTCCCCAGATTCTTCCTGGCCTAACCTCGCCATGATGACAATTCCTTCTGCCTGTTTCGCCCCAGACTCAAAATCATCAGCCACCCAGTTTGGTTGCCTCTGGAAAAGCATCCGGCCTGTCTGTACCGTTCCCTTCGAAGCTCGAGCTTCTTTCAGCTCCTCATTCCAACCGACTCCCGCCCTAAAGGTGTCCGCCCAGGCTATGAGTCACCACATCTTTCTTCTCCTGTGCTGGCCCACTGCGATGATGCTCAGTTGCCGTGGATAACGTGGGCTGCAGCTACCTAACCTTGCGTGGCTGCTGAGCCGTCCAGGGCCTATAGCCTATGTAGACACTTCGGGCTCCCTGACCCCATCTGACTTAACTTCCTAAAAACTCCTGTCTTACCACCCGGGAGCCCCTCCTATTTTAACCCCCTACAAACTAGCTATAACCTATTCTAACCATGCACACTAGTATGCCGCCATCTAATGGCCCCCAAAGGGACTACACTTATCCTCAGCTATGAGAACTATAACACTAAGGTGCCCCCTCTAATGTCCGAACGGTGCACTTACCTATCTTACACAGTATTACATTACACGAACATAACGCATATACAACATTGTACATAAAATGGTAACACTGAAAAGAGTGTGGCAGTACCATTGACTATGTGGGTAATACATATTTTACATGTAGCAGTACCACTGAGTATTAATAACGACATTACAGTAACTAACATACAGTATGTAAACAGTTACACATTAAGAACCATTAGGGGAGCAGAGCAAGGCAGTAATCCCATGTTACCCTCTTACACTTGTAGATCCAACATTTTCATATGCAATAGTGTTAGAATGACTAAATTAACCCTGGACCATAAATAATATGTAACATAGTAACATAGTTATTAAGGTTGAAGGATGACTTTAAGTCCATCTAGTTCAACCCATATCCTGTCCTAACCTGCCCTAACATGTTGATCCAGAGGAAGGCAAAAAAAACCCATGTGGCAAACAGTAAGCTTCACATTGGGGAAAAAAATTCCTTCCCAACTCCACATACGGCAATCAGACTAGCTCCCTGGATCAACGCAATATTAAGGAAACTAGTGTATATACCCTATAATATTATACTTTTCAAGAAAGGCATCCAGTCCCTTCTTAAATTTTAGTAGGGAATCACTCATTACATCATCATATGGCAGAAAGTTCCATAGTCTCACTGCTCTTACAGTAAAGAATCCGCGTCTGTGAGTATGCTTAAACCTTCTTTCTTCCAGACGTAGAGGATGCCCCCTTGTCCCTGTCACAGGTCTAAGAGTAAAAAGATCATTAGAAAGGTCTTTGTATAGTCCCCGCATATATTTATACATTGTAATAAGATCACCCCTAAGCCTTCGATTCTCCAAACTAAATAACCCCAAGTGTAATAACCTGTCTTCGTTCCCTAATAACCTTGGTCGCTCTTCTCTGCACTCGCTCCAGTTCAGCTATGTCTTTCTTATACACTGGAGACCAGAACTGTACACAGTATTCTAAGTGTGGTCACACTAGTGACTTATATAGAGGTAAAATTATGTTCTCCTCATGAGCATCTATGCCTCTTTTAATGCATCCCATTATTTTATTTGCCTTTGCAGCAGCTGCCTGACACTGGCCACTAAATGTGAGTTTGTCGTCCACCCATACACCCAGGTCTTTTTCAGTGACTGTTTTGCCCAGTGTTTTACAATTCAGCACATAATTATACATCTTGTTCATTCTACCCAAGTGCATGACCTTACATTTATCCCCATTAAAGCTCATTTGCCATTTTTCAGCCCAAGCTTCTAGTTTACATAAATCCTCCTGTAATATAAAATTGTCCTCCTCTTTATTGATTACCCTGCAGAGTTTAGTGTCATCTGCAAATATTGAAATTCTACTCACTATGCCCCCTACAAGGTCATTAATAAATATGTTAAAAAGAAGCGGGCTCATAACTGACCACTCTGGTACCCCACTGCTAACCTTGACCCAGTCCGAGTGTGCTCCATTAATAACCACCCTTTGTTTCCTATCCCTGAGCCAGCTCTTAACCCACCTACACATATTTTCCCCTATCCCCATTGTTCTCATTTTATGTATCAACCTTTTGTGTGGCACCATATCAAAAGCTTTTGAAAAGTCCATGTACACCACATCCACTGCATTCCCTTAGTCCAGTCCGGAACTTACCTCTTCATAAAAGCTTATCAGACTAGTCTAACAGGAACGGTCCCTTATAAACCCATGTTGATATTGGGTCATGAGGTTATTCTTCTTCAGATACTCCAGTATAGTCCAAATAGAAATAGAAAGAAATAGCCAGCTCACCAGAGATCAAGCACAGAAACTCGGAGCTCCGTGCGGACCAACGTCATAAACCATAGAAGGAAAGTTCTGCTCCAGCTGCTATTAAAATCGTCTTTAATGAAAAACCATTAAAACATACAATGGTGAAGACTCTCCATGTAACCACACCACGACAGAGATGACAGGCTACGCGTATCGACCAGACGGTCTTTGTCAAAGCCAGTATAGTATCTCTTAGAAAATCCTCCAGGATTTTACCCTCAGTTGAGGTTAAACTTACTGGCCTATAATTTCCAAGTTCAGTTTTTGTCCCCTTTTTGAATATTGGCACCACATTTGCTATACGCCAGTCCTGTGGCACAGACCCTGTTATTATGGAATCTTTAAAGATTAAAAATAATGGTCTATCTATAACTGTGCTTAATTCCTGCAGTACTCGGGGGTGTATCCCATCCGGGCCCGAGGATTTGTCAATTTTAGTGATTTTTAGACGCCGCCATACTTCCTGCTGGGTTAAGCAGGTGACATTTAATGGAGAATTTTTATCACTGATCATGTTATCCGTCATGGGATTTTCTTGTGTAAATACTGTTGAAAAAAAAGTAATTTCGCATATTGGCTTTTTCCTGGATGAGGATATCCACCATTTCACCCAGACTATTTTTAAGGGGACCAACACTACCATTTTTTAGCTTCTTACTATTTGATTTGCTGTTTACAGAATTTATTTAATCTTCTGTATTTATTTAATGCCTCATCACTACCTACTTGCTTTAATTCTCTAAATGCTTTATTTTTGTCACTTATTGCGCCCCTTACAGCTCTATTTAGCCATAGTGGTTTCCTCCTATTTCTAGCATGTTTATTCCCATACGGTATATATTGTGCACAGGTCCTATTCAGGATGCTAATTAACGTCTCCCATTTTCTTTGTGTATTTTTATGTCTCAGGATATCATCCCAGTTAATTGCACCAAGATCATTTCTCATCCATTGGAAATTTGCCTTCCTGAAGTTTTGTGTCCTTGTAACCCCTCTACTACACATCTTATTAAAGGATACATGAAAACTTATTAATTTGTGATCACTATTACCCAAGTGACCCTCAACCCTTACATTTGATATGCGGTCTGGCCTGTTGATTAATATTAGGTCTAACAGTGCCCCCCCTCTTGTTGGGTCCTGAACCAGTTGTGAAAGGTAATTGTCTCTCATAGTTGTCAAAAACCTATTACCTTTGCTGGAACTGCAGGTTTCTGTTCCCCAATGTATTTCAGGGTAGTTGAAGTCCCCCATAATAATGACTTCTCCTTGAGTCGCAGCTTCATCTATTTGCTTTATGAGGATATTCTCTGTTGCTTCCATTATTTTTGGAGGCTTATAACAAACCCCTATCAGTAATTTATTATTCCCCCCCTCCCCTTATCTCTACCCACAGGGACATTTTCATTAGATTCATATATATTATTACGCGGGATGGGTTTTAAGGATGATTTTACATATAAACACACGCCTCCCCCTCGCTTAGTTGTACGGTCATTTCTGAACAGACTATAGCCCTGTAAATTAACAGCCCAGTCATGGCTCTCGTCCAGCCATATCTCAGATATCCCCACCATGTCATAATTATGTTCCAACAACATTAACTCCAATTCCTACATTTTGTTGGCGAGGCTACTGGCATTAGTATACATGCACGTTATGTATCTCTCTGTACCTCTATTCTTTCTTAAATTATTAACTGTTCTAACCCCACCCCCCATGCCACCCCCACCCCCAATTTCTTTTTTTGTGCCCAAGTCTCTATCTGCACTGTCTTCTTCTCCTATAAAAGGAATACCCTGCCCCCCTGTCCCTAGTTTAAACACTCCTGCAACCTTCAAGCCATTTTCTCCCCCAGCACAGCTGCACCCTCCCCATTGAGGTGCAGCCCGTCCCTAGCGTAGAACCTGTAGCCAACTGAGAAGTCAGCCCAGTTCTGCAGGAACCCAAACCCCTCCTTCCTATACCAATTCCTGAGCCACTTATTAACCTCCCTAATCTCCGGTTGCCTCTCTGGCGTGGCACGTGGTACAGGAAGTATTTCCAAAAATACCACCTTGGAGGTCTTTGCTTTAAGCTTACAGCCTAATTCCCTGAAATCATCTTTAAGGACCTTCCACCTACCTCTAACTTTGTCATTTGTGTCAATGTGCACCATGACCCCTGGATCCTCACCAGCCCCTCCCAGTAATCTGTCAACCCGATCAGCGATGTGTCGGACTCGAGCACCAGGTAGGCAGCACACCGTTCGACGATCCCTGTCTTTGTGACAGATTGCCCTATATATATATACCTACCCATTTCTGGATGATGCCACTCCCTGACGAAGGCAGATGCCAAAACGCGCGTCGGGGTCGGGCGCATCCTAGGAATCCTGCACCACTTACACCAGGTATTTATGGGGCACTTATTTGGTTTGTCCGGCTTTTTTTATGGTGCCATGCACTTTAGAGAGGCGTTTTAAGTGGCCATTGTGCATCTATTTTGCATTCCTGTATATGACTCTTCTTAACAGATAACGTTCTCTCTGTGGCCTACAAGCCTATATATATGCTGCTTTATCTATGTGGCCATTGTGCCTTTACCGTATATGCCGGCATATGTATTATACACTGTGGCTATAATAGTACTTTATCAGTGTTTTTTCACAAATCTTATTAATATGTTAACAGTTTATGCACTTTGCACTTTAAGTATTATGAATATATTGCTGTGAATTGACTTTTTTCACATACCTGGGTAAATATTTATTATTATATATTTTTTGTATAAATTATTTTTAAACACTATGGCTCTTTAATTGTATTGATTATACTGTGGTGCTATATGGGTTCCTAGTTTTTGCCCTTTCTGTTTGGTATTTGTTCCCCATCATTTTTGTCTATTATTGATTTTGTGAATAAAATATTTATTTTATTTTTAATTTTGGATGTCTGTTTTTTCGGATTTTTCGTTGTTATACGATTTAAGTTCCAATGTGTCCTTTTTCTCATTTAGTCCAATTGTGCATTCTAATTTGATAGTTCTTGGCTATATTCTATTATATATATCTATTTTTATTTGAATGCACATATGCCTTGGATCTTTGTTGCAATAATAACTCAGATGTCTAACCCACTAGAACTTTGGGTGCAGGGGCAGCAGTCACACCTGGGCACTGGGGGGAAGAGGACGGATCCCTTTGGCTTATATTAAAGACCAATACAATTAAAGATACCTGACATTTGGGGGCACTTTTGGAGATTCTGCATTGGGGTCCACAACCTTATGCTGCTTCCTAGAAGTTAATATTTGGAAGTCACTGCATTACCACTCAAGTTACATAAGTCTACCTGATATACTGTAGTTTACAGTCTTAGAGAAGTAGTAGAAGCCACCTTTATTTTGCACAGAGTTTTCTTCCAGAAGTGTTTATGATGATGATTATGATGACAAGAATGAGGACAGACATAATGATGAGTGCGAGGATGAAGACAGAATATTCTGATCAAGCAATCTATATATTTCAAACTGGAAGATGGGGAATCTCTATTGATAGCTGGCGTTAGACGCTCACTATATAATGATTTGTAGGCAAGCGTGTAAAGCGTGAGAACGCTCGTTGTTGCTGTTATAAGTGACTTGGCTCAAAATAAATCTTCATTAATGATTTATAACAGAAAATAAAGCCTAATCGTGAGTAAAAGGCTACAAGTAACATACAGCAGCTCATTCCCACTAGGGAAGAATCCAGGGCTGTAGCCATTGCTAAACTTCAAGCCCCAGCATAAAATATCCTGTCACTTTCATGGCAAGCTGGGATTTGTAGTTGTTAATGAGACCTGTACTTTAAATCACCTTAAAGCGAAGTTTTATATATATATATATATATATATATATATATTCAAATACACTCAGGGGTCACTGCTCCAAGTGCTCCTATCACTACTGGAATCACTGTTGCCTTTACCTTCCACATCTTCCCCGGTTCTCCTTTGAGGCCCTGGTATTTCTCCTGCTTCACATATTCCTTCTTTCTGATGTTGCTGTCACTTGGCACTGCCATATCTATTATCATTGCTGTCTTCTGATCCTTGTCTACTATCACAATGTCTGGTTGGTTAGCCAATACCTGCTTATCCATCTGGATCTTGAAATCCCACAGGATTTTAGCCCTTTCATTCTCCATCAGTTTTTCTGGGGTCTCCCACCTTGACTTAGGGGGACCTTGGTATTTATGGTATTTAGTTTATCTAAGATATTCTGTTTAAGATCAGCTGCAGTGCTCTCTAATTGCAGGATTGGATCGGGATCTTCAGGGAGTTGCACATGTTGTTGACCCATCTCAAGTTGTTTCTCAGTCAATGGACATGCAGGTCTTGTATCCATCCAGAGTTTCCTCATACGCTTCATATAGCCTCTCTCATTTGGTCTGCTGTTATAGTAGCATTTCATCAGATCCAGGTTTTCTTGCCTTGTCCATATATGGTTTGTTACCAGTAGCCCATTTACCATCAGAATGTCCTGGTTCCTCAACATCTGACGCTGACCTTGTTAATCCGGGCGACGTCCGAGCTGGCATGACACTCTTTGTTCATGACACTCTGATGTTTATTGAGGTAGGCACTATAGTGTTAGTAGTCTTGCCCAAGGACCACTACTGGTATATTATGTCCAATAATGCCAGGATTTGAACCCCCAAGTCTCACATATCAGTGGCTGTGCACTTTTAACAGCTAGCTAAGGTAGTATTATAGTGTTAGGAGTCTTAGAATATAATTTACTTTAATTTATTTTTCCACAGGGCAGAGCCGGGATTTGACACTATATATATACTAGCTGAAGAGCCCGGCGCTGCCCGGGCATAGTAACTATGGTTAGTTATAACAAATTATAATGATTTTATTAATATATATAAAGCTGAGAGTATAGCCCCGCCCATTCCGCATAGCCACATTCACTATAATATCCCACATCATCCCGTCAGCCAGAGCTACCGGACTACTACCCATAATATCCCACATCATCTTGTCAGCCAGAGCCACTGGACTACTACCTCTAATATCCCACATCATCCCATCAGCCAGAGCCACCGGACAACTACCACTAATATCCCACATCATCCCATCAGCCAGAGCTACGGGACTGCTACCCATAATATCCCACATCATCCCGTCAGCCAGATCCACTGGACTACTACTCCTAATAGCCCACATCATCCCATCAGCCAGATCCACCAGACAACTACCACTAATATCCCACATCATCCCCTCAGCCTGGAGTCAGAACCAGAGCACTGAGTGGATTTTCCCTGACTTCCATACCAATGATCCCTTTAATAGAAGCCTGAGGTGAGAATCAGAGCACTGAGGGATTTACCCTAACTTCCATACCGGAGATCCCTTTAAGAGAGTCCTGGGGTCAGTACCAAAGCGCAGAGTGGATTTTCCCTCACTTCCGTACCGAGGATCCCTTTAAGAGAGGACTTGGGTCAGAACCAGAGCACTGAGTTGATTTGCCCTAACTACCATACCGGGAATCCCTTTAAGAGAGCCTGGGATCAGAACCAGAGTGCTGAGTGGATTTGCCCTGACTTGCATACCAATGATCCCTTTAATAGAACCGTGGGGTCAGAATCAGAGCGCCAAGGGATTTGCCCTAACTTCCATACAGGAGATCCCTTTAAGAAGGGCCTGGGGCCAGTACCAAAGCACAGAGTGGATTTGCCCTAAATTCCATACCAATGATCCCTTTAAGAGACCCTGGGGTCAGAACCACAGAGCTGAGTGGAACGGTCCTTACTTCCTTACTGGGGATCCCTTTAAGAGAGGCCTGGGGTCAAAACCAAAGCGCTGGATATAATTGCTCTGACTTCCATACCAATGATCCCTTAAAGAGGGAAGATGTGCCTATAGGATGGAGGATGTGTGATGGTATATGGGTACAGGAGGGGGGATTCATTTCTGTCATGTGCTCTGTGCTCCTTTCAGGGGGCAGACAATGGCTGGGAGCTTATGTTCCCGAAGACTATATTTCTCCCACCATGTCAGTGTTCTGCTGAGGTGTTGTCAAGTGGGAAAACTGTTGGTCATAGCAACCAATCACATCTCAGCTTCTTTTAACCAGCTCTGGTGAAATGAGAAATGCTTAGTGATTAGTTGGTGATACACACACACACACACACTTTCATTTATATATATATATATATATATATACAAATTTTCAAAAATCACTCATTGACCACTTGATGTTGTGTTGGCCTCCTCGATGTTGTGCAAAGATTTTGAAACTTTTGCCATTTTCACGCCAGCTTCACCCATCTCCGTCAATATGGGAGGACCTGGGACAGAAGGGGGGGAGTGACTCAGCAGATAGGCTAATTCTTGATGAACTGTGATGTATCTTACACCTGTAACATCTGTCTCTGAAGTAAGATTTGTCGCAAGGCACACGGGAGGAGCACAAGCACTTTTCAAATGCACGAGATTACGGTAAATAAGTTGCATGAACAATGCTGATCTTGAGAAATTGGGGCCATAGACTATTGTTGGTCAGCGTTTTGTCCTTTGCATACACAGACAGCACACTAAGCAAAATTAACAAGGGTAAACATCGTATGACCGGCACTGGATCTCATCCTCCAATTTCAATGGAAAAATTCCATTACAATTGTACAAGTGACACAAACTATGTGAACAGGAAAGCAACGCTGACAATTACTGACAATTCCAGCAACTGTTTCTGACAGAGGTGAGCAGTAATGAGATTCCTGTGACATTTTACCAAACTCGACCAAGTTAATAAACTGGTCTCTCAGAGCGACAATGACAACAGCTTCACTTTTCCAATAGCAAAATTGAATAAACGCTCAGCTGAGCTGTCAGCAAACGCAGAGTTAAATCCATATCTGTGACCTGAAGATTAATTTGCATTGTGCATCACATTATGTATCCCAGTAAAATGATTTTTCATTGATTTAAATCTTGATTTTCCCTCTTTTTACCAATAGACTGGATTTAATGAAATACTTATATAAATTCTCCAAGTGTATCATAAAGCAATCAGTCTACCGTGGAGTAATAGATAAGGCTAATTTAAGCAAGATAAACAGAGCTAATTAAAGAAAATAAATAAATGTTGTAAACTGAAGATTGATTTAACTTATTTCCAATTGTTGGATTTCATAAAAGTGTTTTCTTGCTTCATTCTGGAAGCTCTACTTTAGTGGTCTTCTTGCTAATATGCACATCTTTGGAATATTTTTTATTTCTTTGACGTATATGATATAAATAATCAAACAAGTATGCAAAAAGTTTCAGCAGTTTCAATGAAATCTGTCCTATTTTGTTTATGCAGCTCTTATTTGGTTCTATGCTTCTCCATGGAAACAGAATAAAATTAATACAGTGGCGCTAGTATATAAGAGCTGGATCAGCTGCAAGTACCAGATACCCCTACCACAGTGGGGCAGTTATAAGCATAAAAATAGACAAATGATAAGTACTTGCGCTGTGATTCAGACACTAAAGGACACATTACTGATCAATTTTTAAAAATACCTGTAATGTTGTAGAGGATTGATTCTGGATGAAATGTGGTGTAATCCTTTGATAGAAGTTCAATATAATGTACTAAAAATGAGCTAAAAATTAGAGAACCGGCATTTAGGGGGTGGAAAGGAATTATTTGCACTCATATATTTGCACTCAGCGGCTCTGAGAAGGACATTCTGTCTACATAACCTGTAGATGTGAACCAACATTTACTGATAAGGAAAAAACCCCATTAAGCTACCACAGCATACATTTCTAAAAAGCTGAAAGAAAAACAGTGTGTGAAAAAGGACTTAAAGGGAATCTGTTACCCTTTTTTTCGTCTATGAGCTGCCGGCCCCGACATCAGGGGCTTATCTACAGAATTCTGCAATGCTGTAGATAAGCCCCCAATGTATCCTGAAAGATAAGAAAAAAGAGTTAGACTATACTCACCCCGGCGTCCAGTCCGGTCCAATGGGTGTCGCCGTCCGGTCCGGCACCTCCCATCTTCATACAATGCCGTCCTCTTCTTTCCTTCCTGTCGTGGCTCCTGCGCAGGCGCACTGCTCTGCCCTGTTGAGGGCAGAGCAGAGTCCTGCAGTGCGCAGGCACCGGGAGAGGCAGAGCAGTGCGCTTGTTCAGGAGCCACGACAGGCAGCAAAGAAGAGGACGTCACCGTTAGAAGATGGGAGGCTCCGGACTGGACCACAACACCCATCGGATCAAAACCGGACCCGGACCGCCCCTGGGAGAGTATAATCTAACTCATTTTTCTTATTTTTCAGGTTACATCGGGGGCTTATCTACAGCATTACAGAATGCTGTAGATAAGCTCCTGATAGCTGCGCCGGCAGTTGATACTCGAAAAATGGGGTGACAGATCCCCTTTAAGCAGGCTAGCTCCTCCACACAGTGTCAATCGTACACTTGCTGTTGCCTGTGTAACATTGATCCCTCTGTGCTCTGTGCCTGACCCAGCTTGACTTGATTCTCTTCCCGGACTCAGACCCTTTGCTCGTGACCTGACTTCTCTTGTGCCTGCTCCCTGTAAACTGTTTTGTCACTCTGGCTTTCCTGACCTCGGCTCATGAATTGGATTTAGTCTCTGACTTTCCTTTGTCGTACTGCGCCATTTCCTGGACCTAACCGCTGATTGTTTGACCTCCCTTTACTTATTTTATTAAGTAGTATATATTTTTATTATCTGTCATTGCAGTTTTTCTTCTCCACTTCTGGGACTAATATTTACTATAGTGACTCGTGTCACAGTCGGATTAAAATTGGCAATGCAAGTCAATGGGTCTGTGAAAAAATCAGACTGTACTCGGATGACATCCAAATACACTCAAATTTTCACAGACTGTCAGAATGTAGAAGGTGGAGAACTTCTTTTTTCCACGTATGAGTAAATTGAAAGACTCTCGGACCACACTCTGATTAAAGTCTGATCGGAATAATCAGTCTGCTTTTCTTGTACATTTCAGACATTTCAATGAGTCCTTAGGAACAAACCACAAATAATTGAAGGGGTTGTCCACCTCAACTTTATTTCACTAAATGTATCGGGGACACAATTTTGTGGAACTTACTAATATATCTGTATTACATGATCTCCACGTGTACTTAGTGCGGCCTTCATTAGAAACTGCACAACTCTCTTGTTCACAAAATGGCTACTGATGGAGGAGCATGTGACCAGACCTGTCCCTCAAACTCCTTGTTACACACCTATCCAGGGCTTTGTTTTCTGCACTTCTGTGTGCTGCCCTCTGTTGTGCTCAACTTTGGGTTTTGCAGGTTGCCTGATGTGGCTCAGTGACGTCATCGCCCTAATCCTACTAAAGGCCCACTAAGATAGACATCCCTGTGTTAGGATTGAGTCTCTAGAGTTCCATGTTTGGTGTGCTCCACCATCTGTACCTATTGTGTTTCAAACACAGCAGAAAATAGTTTAAATTGCCAAAATTACAAATTTTATTATGCACAATGTGCTACAGATAAAATATCCAAATATCCTTTTTACAAATAACATCAGGAATACTGCAATCTAAACAAGGAGCCATATTGCATGTGTGCCCAATAATCCAATAAATTAGACCTATAAAGTTTCATCATACACAGCCATATCCTATAGTTGAATACAACAAGAATTAATTCTTACAGCATACCACTAGATGGTATAAATGCCATACCCGCATGTGCTTAAATAATGTGCAACAAAGTAAGTATGTAAAAGTGTTCACATAAAAACAACTCTTTAGTCTCCATCAGGCATAGCCTGTATGCAAATACATTGTGAGTGCCATTTACAAACAGTCTACTAGTGATTATATATACACAGCACCTTGCAGGCAATCCCTCAATAAGTCATTAAGGAGATAAGCATATCTATATCGTATAGATATATATTTGTAATAAGAGTTTTTGCCCTTGATTTGTATTGGGTTTTCCGTGTGTTATTATCTATTGTGTTTCAACTTGCATCCATCCATGCTGGGTTCCATTTAATTTGTCGCACTGGTCCTGAGATTCCAGAGAGTACAAATCCTCATGGTTCCATGTGTCCTCTAGGAAGCTGCTCCAACACCCAAGATCTGTGTGCCCAACCGTACCAGAGGCTTAGGGAATCCACCTTACCATGTGAGCCTTACAGTCCTCCAACAGAAAAAAAGATTTCCTAAGTGCAGTGTTTTCAATTTGGAGGAAGTTGATAGACAGTACTGGTCACATGCTCAGCCTGGATAGCTGTCCACAACTATCGAGCTGTGTGACTGCGATCTCCAAGACATTAATTTAAACACTGCCTGATTGCGATGAGCCCTGGCAGTGCAGTACAGAGGTGGAGGTCTCTGCACTTTAGGAACATGTGTCTCATTAAGGGAGAGATTGAGGGTGCAGGTGGAGGCCCTAGATGAGGTGGAGGAGGCAGAAGCACTGTAGGAACTGTTGTTTGTCCAGCAAGCCTTGGAGATTCCCAGGCTTGTGGAGCAGCCCCTTGACCGCCTGCTCCCACTGCCAACAGAGTCATCCAGTGCCCAGTCAGTGAGATGGACATGTTTGCCCGTCCAGGTGTTAGTACTGAAATTTACTCTGGCAGACATAGATTTTTTTTTAAGGAAAGGGTGATGTCTGCAACATGCTGGTGTAGGTGGTGAGCACAGCTTTCTTACAGAAGTAATGGTGTCTGGGCAACTGATACTGGGTTACTGCGATGGCCATCAGCTTTTGGAAACTGTCTCTATCCACCAGGCGAAAAGTTAGCATTTCCATGGCCAACAGATTAAGGATGATGGAGTTCAAGCTCTTAGCTTTGGCAGGTGTAGGAGGAAACAATATTTTTCGTGACCACAACTGTGGAACCGAGGGCTGGCTGCTGTACTGAGAGAGGGTGGAGTAGGGTGAACACGAATGTTTGGGCTGGCGGAACGCACCAAATTATAAAATAATAGTAGGTGCGTTCGCAGCCCGGGGTCCACCGTGCAGAGGTGGTACACTGCTGCTAGGTAATGGCGGAAGAATAGAGCGGCGTAAAAACAGTCACACGTGGGTTACGTCACTCAATGTGAATAGATGCGAACTCTGTTAATGCACAGAGTCGCTCAACTGCTGAACGTTGATGCCAGAGCCTGTTTAGCTCACAGAGCCCGGCCAAAAGAGCGCACAGTGTACGGCCACAGAACTCTACCCCAAGGACACGGGGTTAGAGTCCTTCTAGGACCACTGAGCGCGCGGCGTCGCTGACGCGAGCGCCGCTATAGACGCTGGCTATGAAGTGGAGCATGTGCACTGAGGCATGCCGAGTCCCTGGTGAGGACTGATGCCTGACTCAACCTCTGTCCTACCTACACCTAAGCCTGGGCGCTAGCAGGCTAGGCTGCACAACACATGCATACCAAGGGTAGGGGTTTCTTAATGAGTCATTCACCAGAGACATTCTTACATGCATACATCACTCACTCCACATAGTCTGTAAATGCCAGCGGCCATGCGAACCTTTTATAGCCATGGGCGTCCGGGACCTTCCTGGCTTCTCGGATGGGCCAATCCGAACATGAGCAGGACCTGAGCATGTGACCCTCGATCTCCAAACCAGGGGAAGAGTCTTGAGGAGATCATTTGCATATTCCCTGTGCCTTCTGGGATAAGTGAAGAGTCTCTGCGAGCTCAACGATCACTGGGTTTTGGCCGTTGCAGCTGAAAAGAGGAAATCGGAAAACCAGGGGAAGAGTCTTGAGGAGATCATTTGCATATTCCCAGTGCCTTCTGGGATAAGTGAAGAGTCTCTGCGAGCTCAACGATCACTGGGTTTTGGCTGTTGCAGCTGAAAAGAGGAAATCGGAAAACCAGGGGAAGAGTCTTGAGGAGATCATTTGCATATTCCCAGTGCCTTCTGGGATAAGTGAAGAGTCTCTGCGAGCTCAACGATCACTGGGTTTTGGCCGTTGCAGCTGAAAATAGGAAATCGGAAAACCAGGGGAAGAGTCTTGAGGAGATCATTTGCATATTCCCAGTGCCTTCTGGGATAAGTGAAGAGTCTCTGCGAGCTCAACGATCACTGGGTTTTGGCCGTTGCAGCTGAAAAGAGGAAATCGGAAAACCAGGGGAAGAGTCTTGAATTTTGGCTTCTCTTTCATCGTTTTTAAGAAATCTCAAGATGGAAGAGGCCAGGAGCCATTTGGTGAGCTGCATTTCTTGCTCCATGTTCACAGACTTACCAGTGGAAAAGCCAAACTTCACATGCCACAAATGCAAGCTTGTGTCCCTGTTGGAGGAAAAGTTGCAAAATCTCGAAGATAGGTTAGCTACGTTGAAGATCATTAAGGAAGGTGAAGAGTTCTTGGACAGAGCAGAATTATCTCTTCATGTTACAGAAAGAGAAGAAATTCGAAGTGCACCTGAAGAAACAGAGGAATGGAGACATGTGACCCAGAGAAGCAGGAGGATCAGGAGGCAGTCAGCACCCATACTGCTGAGAAACCAGTACCAGGCTCTCACGCAGGAAAACGATGAAGAAATACATCAGGATAAGACTTTGCCAACAAACAGCAACCTTGTACGCCTTCAGAGTCCTCCTGGATGGAGAAAGAAAAATGTTGTGAAGAAGAAACGGAGAGTGGTGGTCATGGGGGATTCCCTGTTGAGAGGAACAGAGGCCGCTATCTGCAGACCGGATATAACTTCAAGAGAAATGTGCTGTCTTCCAGGTGCAAAAATTAAAGATGTGTCTGACAGGATATCAGGACTCTTCAGACCTACAGATGACTACCCATTCCTGCTACTACATGTGGGGACAAATGACACCGCAAGAAATGACCTGGAAACCATCTGCAGAGACTTTGAAGACTTAGGCAAGAAAGTGAAAGAACTGGGAGCGCAGGTGGTCTTCTCTTCCATCCTCCCAGTGGATGGCCATGGAACAAGGAGGTGGAATAAGATTCTGCAGGTGAACAACTGGCTACGTCGATGGTGCCGTCAGCAACGATTTGGATTTCTGGATCACGGAGTGAACTACTTATACGATGGACTACTTGCTAGAGATGGGGTGCACCTTACGAAGACTGGAAAGCATGTATTTGGAAGTCACCTTGCTACACTTGTAAGGAGAGCTTTAAACTAGAACAACATGGGAAGGGAAGTAAAAGACCAGAAATAGCCATACACCTGACAAATGCTATTGAGAACTCTGCTACTAGAAGTGGAAAGGAAGAACAAAGACAAAAGAATCTAATTAATAAAAATATTGGAGAAAGAGAAACCAATCACAAACTAAAATGTTTCTATACTAATGCACAAAGCATGGGCAACAAACAAGGAGAATTGGAACTACTGACACAGGAAAAGAAATATGATGTCATTGGAATCACTGAAACTTGGTAGGACAATACCCATGATTGGAATACAAGACTAGAAGGATACAACTGATTTGCAAGAAACAGACTTGATAAACGAGGAGGGGGTGTCGCATTGTATGTTAGAAACACGTATATCTGCACAGAGATTGAAGCTTCAGAGACTGGGAGTTCTGTGGAAACTGTTTGGGTAAGAATACAAGGACAGAACAATGGAAAGGACACCATTGTAGGCATTTACTACAGGCCGCCTGTGCAAGCTGAAGATATGGATGAACTCTTTATGCATCAAATGGCCAAGTTCTCCAAAAAATATGACATAGTTGTCATGGGAGATTTCAACTATCCTGACATTTGTTGGGAATCTCTCTCAGGCAAAACTAACAGGTCAAGGAAATTCTTATCCTCTCTTGCTGACAACTTTATCTTCCAAAAGGTAGGGGAGAAAACAAGGGGAACTGCTACCTTGGATCTAATCCTTATAAACAAGGAGGAAATGGTTGAGGAGGTAAAAGTGGCTGGGACCCTAGGAGGTAGCGACCATGCTATTTTAGAATTTTGGATAACTAGAGGCGGAAGACCTGTGAAGACTCAGACGTCAAGGTTAGATTTCAGAAAGGCAGATTTTAAGGGATTCAGAAAGAGAATTGGAGGGATCCAATGGCTGGATATCCTTAAAGACAAAAATGTCCAGGAAGGATGGGAAATCTTGAAAAATGAAATTCTTAAAGCACAGTTGTTAACAATTCCGAAAAGAGGGAAGAATAGGAAGCATTTAAGGAAACCAGGATGGATGAACACAGAACTTAAGCACATGCTTAAAAGGAAGAAAAAAATGTTTATAAAATGGAAAGAGGGAGGCATATCTAAAGAAGAATATAATGCTGTCTGCAGAACCTGCATGACACAAATCAGATTAGTTAAAGCTGAAAATGAATTGAGGCTTGCAAGAGATGTCAAAAGCAATAATAAAGGATTTGGGGGATATGTCAAAAGTAAAAGAAAAGTCAAAGATGCTATAGGATTTTTACAGGATGAAAATGATGAAATGGTAAGACAGGATGTTGAGAAGGCTGAACTTTTAAATTCCTATTTTGCATCTGTTTTCTCTCAGAAAGGAAATGTAACATCAACTGATCTTCACTGTCCTATTAAGGGAATAGAAGAATCCAGGATATCTATAAACAGAAAGATAGTGAGGAAACACTTAGCTAACCTAAATGAATTCAAGTCTCCAGGTCCAGATGAATTATACCCCAGAGTACTGAAGGAGTTAGCAGAAGAAATTTTTGAACCCCTCTCCATAATCTTTGAAAATTCTTGGAGAACAGGAGAAGTGCCAGAAGACTGGAGAAGAGCAAATGTTGTTCCTATCTTCAAAAAGGGGAAGAAGGTGGACCCAGGCAACTATAGGCCGGTGAGTCTGACTTCTATACCAGGAAAGATCTTTGAACAAATTATTAAACGACATGTATGTCAATACCTGGATAAGAATGAAGTGATTAAACAGAGTCAGCATGGGTTTGTAACTAATAAGTCATGTCAGACTAACTTAATTTCCTTCTATGACGGTATCACTGATTGGGTGGATCAAGGAAATGCTGTAGATATAGTATATCTTGACTTCAGCAAAGCATTTGACAAAGTCTCTCATAAAATCCTTATTGAAAAAATGACTAAGTATGGAATGGACAAGGCAACTGTTAGGTGGATTCATAACTGGCTTAGTGATCGGACCCAAAGAGTGGTCGTAAATGGCTGCACATCCAGTTGGAAGAATGTCTCAAGTGGGGTACCACAGGGCTCTGTCCTGGACCCTGTATTGTTCAACATCTTTATCAACGATTTAGATGAAGGAATTGAGGGTAAACTGATTAAATTTGCTGATGACACAAAGCTAGGAGGGATAGCTAATACTAGAGAAGAGAGAGAGAGAATTCAAAAAGATTTAAATAAACTGGAGAAGTGGGCAGCAACTAACAGAATGGTTTTTAACAGGGAGAAATGCAAAGTACTACATCTGGGCAATAAAAATGAAAAAAGCATATACAGAATGGGAGGAATAGGGCTAAGTGACAGCACATGTGAAAAAGACTTGGGTATACTAATAGATCACAGACTGAATATGAGTCAACAGTGTGATGCAGCAGCAAAAAAGGCAAATGCAATTCTAGGATGTGTTAACAGAAGCATACAGTCTAGATCACGTGAAGTCATTATTTCCCTCTACTCCTCTTTGGTCAGACCTCATCTGGAATATTGTGTCCAGTTTTGGGCACCACATTTTAAAAAAGACATCAACAAACTGGAGCAAGTTCAGAAAAGAGCGACCAGAATGGTGACCGGTCTGCAAACCCTGTCTTATGAGGAAAGGTTGCAGGATTTGGGAATGTTTAGTTTGCAAAAGAGAAGACTGAGAGGAGACTTAATAGCTGTCTACAAATATCTAAAGGGCTGTCACATTGTAGAAGGGTCAACTTTATTCTCATTTGCACAAGGAAAGACTAGAAGCAATGGGATGAAACTGAATGGGAGGAGACACAGATTAGATATTAGAAAAAACTTTTTGACAGTTAGAGTGATCAATGAGTGGAACAAGCTGCCACGAGAAGTGGTGAGTTCTCCTTCAATGGAAGTCTTCAAACAGAGGCTGGACAGACATCTGACTGGGATGATTTAGCGAATCCTGCTTTGAGCAGGGGGTTGGACCAGATGGCTCAGGAGGTCCCTTCCAACTCTACGATTCTATGATTCTATGATTCTATGATTCTCCAATGGGAGATCACTCCACGGGCATGCTCAGTGGCCCAACATGAGGACATAGACCCTGGAGAATCTCGCTGCTGAGCAGCATGCATTGTCATAGCTGTGCCAGAGGTGGCAGCAGCAAGCAAACCCAAGGAGTTGGCCCGGGCAGAGCGCCGGGACTGACGAATCTGCTGAGCAGGCTCCACCGCGGCCAAAGAAGAATGGGAGACCGCCGGGTGCAAGGCTCCGGATTCCCGCTGTGCAGCGGCAGGAACCCGATGCCTAACATTACCCCCCTCCTAGGGCCCCCTCCCCTCTGAGCCTCGCTACGCTCAAACGCCGCAATGAGGAGCAGAGCGTGGATGTTCTCCACTGGCTCCCAGGTCCGAGCCTATGGACCATGGCCCTTTAAATCCAACAAATAAAACTTTTTGCCCCACATCACCTTGCATCCCATGATGGCATTGACCTCAAACTCGTCTGAGGACAAGTCTGATGTCCCGGCAGATGACTCGGAGAACCGAAACAAGTGAACAGGCTTAAGGAGGGACACGTGGAATGTATCAGAGATAGCCAAGTGTGGTGGAAGGGCCAAACGGTAGACAACAGAGCTGATCTGCTTGAGGACCTTGAAGGGGCCAATGTAGCGCGGTGCGAACTTAGCGGACTCTACCCGCAGCCTGATGTTTCGGGCGGAGAGCCACACCAAGTTGCCAGGAGCAAAAGTCATAGCAGGGCGCCGGTGTGAATCAGCGGAGGTCCTCATTCTCTCCTTGGAAGCCCGGATAGCATCCTGGGTGCGATCCCAAATGTCGCGTGCCTCCACCACCCAGTCTGCCACCCTGGAGTCGGTGGATGACACGGGCATGGGCACAGGGACGCGCGGATGCTGGCCATAATTTAGGAGGAATGGGGTCTGACCGGTGGAGTCGGCCACAGCATTGTTCAAAGCGAACTCTGCCCACGGCAGCAAGGATGCCAAGTCGTCCTGCCTGGCTGAGACAAAATGTCGAAGATATGTGAACAGGGTCTGGTTGGCTCTCTCTACCAACCCGTTCGTCTCGGGATGATAGGCCGAGGAGAGATTCAGCTCAATGCTGAGCAGGGAACAAAGCTCTCTCCAAAACCGGAACGCAAACTGAGGACCCCGGTCACTGACAATCTTGTCGGGCATGCCATGCAGGCGGAAAACGTGCTTAATGACCAAGACTGCCAGGCCCCGCACAGAAGGAACCGGGAGAGAGGTACCAGGTGCACCATCTTAGAGAAATGGTCGGTGACAACCCAAATGACCTGCTGCCACTGGATTTGGGTAGCCCCACCACAAAGTCCATACCGACCATCTCCCAGGGCCTGTCCGCTACCAGCAGAGGATAAAGAAGCCCAGCGGGCCGCTGCCGAGAGGACCTATTCTGGGCGCAAGAGACGCACGCCTGAATATAGTTCCTGACGTCACGGGCCATATGCGGCCACCAGTATGTCCTCGCCAGAAGCTCAGAGGTCCGTTTTGTCCCGAAATGTCCACCCATCCTGGACGAATGAGCCCAAAAAGGGACCTCCGGTCGCAGATGGGCAGGGACAAATGTCTTGCCCAGAGGTACTGACTCAACGGCAACCGGAGCCACAGTCCTCAGGCTCTCGGATGGGACGATCAGCCGAGGCTCCTCCTCTTCCTCCGATGACACCACGGAGCGGGAGAGAGCATCAGCCCAAACGTTCTTCTCCCTGGAGAGAAAATGGAGGGTGAAGTGGAACCGAGAAAAGAACAAAGACCATCTGGCCTGGCGAGAATTTAGCCGCTGGGCTGTTTGCAGATTCACCAAGTTTTTGTGGTCGGTTAACACCTAGAAAGGGTGGCGAGCCCCCTCCAGGAGGTGTCTCCACTCCGAGAAGGCCAACTTCATCGCTAGCAACTCCCTGTCCCCGATGACATAATTCCTCTCCGCCGGTGTGAAGGTCTTGGAGAAAAAGAACCATGGGTGCTTCCGACCTTGCGTGTCCTTCTGAAACAGGACCGCTCCAGCACCGACGGAAGAGGCATCCACTTCCAGAATGAAGGGCTTATCTACATCGGGGCGATGTAGAATGGGAGCACTAGCGAAATGGGACTTAATGGAGGAGAAGGCCTTGGAGACCGGTTCCGAACACAACTTGGGATTTGCACCCTTCTTGGTGAGGGCTACGAAGGGTGCTACCAAAGTCGAGAAGTGGGGGATGAATTGGCGATAGTAATTTATGAACCCCATAAAGTGCTGCACCGCTTTGAGAGAATGTGGTTCCCGCCAATCCATCACCGCCTGTAGCTTGGCAGGATCCATGGCCAATCCCTGGACGGAGATGATATAGCCCAAGAAAAGCAAGAACTCCTGCTCAAACACACACTTCTCCAACTTGGCATATAGGGAGTTTGCCCGCAGGCGATCGAAAACTTTGCAAACATCTCTCCGGTGGGAGTCAATATCTGGAGAGTAGATGAGAATATCATCTAGATAGCCTACAACCGAGGTGGTAAGCATATCCCAGAAGATATCATTCACAAAGTCTTGGAAGACGGCCGGGGCATTACAGAGGCCGAAGGGCATCACCAGGTATTCATAGTGCCCATCCCTGGTGTTAAATGCCCTCTTCCATTCGTCCCCATCACGGATGCGAATCAGGAATCAGGTTGTAAGCCCCCCCGCAGATCAAGTTTGGAAAACACCCTCGCTCCCCGTAGCCTATCAAACAGCTCTGATATCGGGGGCAGAGGATACTTATTCTTAATGGTGATGGCGTTAAGACCCCTGTAATCAATGCAAGGACGTAGTTCCCCACTCTTCTTCTGGACGAAGAAGAATCCCGCCCCCGCTGGTGACACTGACTTCTTAATGAATCCTCCTGCCAGATTCTCCCTGATGTATTGAGACATAGCCTCTGTCTCTGGGAGAGATAGGGGATAGACTCGACCCTGGGGAGGCTCCGCACCAGGCAAGAGGTCAATAGGACAGTAATAGGGGCAATGCGCTGGAAGGGTCTCCGCCGCCTTTTTGGAGAACACGTCCGCATACTGTCGATAGTGTTTGGGGAGCGAGGAGAGATCTGCGGTAACCTCGGTGGAGGCAACCTAAACGCACTCCCTCAGACATCTACCCTCACATGATTTACTCCACCCAATAATCCTCCCTGAGGACCACTCTATATGGGGGGGAATGATACCGCAACCAGGGGACCCCTAGAAGTACCTGGTCAATACCCTCGGGCATGATTAGGAGGGATATCAGCTCCTGATGAGATGGAGCCAGTGAGAGTAACAAGGGGTCGGTCTGGTGGGTTATCTGTGAGGGTAGAGTGGCGCCGTTCACCACTCTGACGGTGACTGGTGTAGACATCATAACCAGGGGTATAGCGTGCCATTGAGCGAAGGCTGACGACATAAAATTGCCCTCTGCCCTGGAATCCACGCAAACCTCCACTGCCAGAGTGGATGACTCAAACTCAAGTGTCCCCTTAAAGGACAGCTTGGAGGAAATCGTCGCTGCTGTGGGCACCGGTTGGTAAGGTGACCGGACTGCCGGAAAACATGACAGCTCACAGGAGCTCAAGCGGACCGGAGCCTGGATCCCTCACGGGAAGCCCCCTGATGCTCGGACGCCCGATCGGAAGATTCCAGAGGTTTAGCAAAACTAGGTGCCAACCTAAACCTCTGCCTACACTGGGCCCGCTCCAACCCTCGCTCGGCGAATCGAAGATCAATACGGGTGGAGACAGTGATAATCTCCTCCAGTGTAGCGGGAATCTCCCTGGTGGCCAGAGCGTCCTTCACATGGCCAGCCAAACCTCTCCAGAGTGCCGGAATGAGGACCTTATCTGGCCACTCTAACTCTGAGGCCAGCGTCCGGAACTGGATGGCTGACCATGGACGAGCCCTGTGATAATGCCAGCAGCCGGAGCGCGGTGTCATGGGTGACTCGTGGTCCCAGGAAGACATGCTTCAGAGTGTCCAGGAACCAAGAGGCACTCTGCACCACATGATCACCACGCTCCCACAGTGGTGTGGCCCACTCCAAAGCCCTGCCCGACAAGAGGGAAATAATAAATCCCACTTTGGCCCACTCGGAGGGGAATCGTGCTGCCAGCAGCTCCAGCTGTATCGAGCACTGGCTCACGAAACCCCTACAAGAGGCACAATCACCCGAGAACTTCTCGGGCAGTGGGAGGCGGGACAAAGTCGGAGCAGGGATGGCAGTGGTCACACGGGAGACAGCCTCTGTGGCTGCCTGAACAGCAACCGCAGTAACATCCGCAGCTGAGGCTGGACGCTCGAGAGCCGCCAACCTGCCCTGCAGCTGCCGGATGTACTGCAGCAGTCGCTGTTCGTCCGCCATTACTAGCCAGACCCTGGCACTAGGATAATGTTAGGGCTGGCGGAACACACCAAATTATAAAATAATAGTAGGTGCGTTCGCAGCCCGGGGTCCACCGTGCAGAGGTGGTACACTGCTGCTAGGTAATGGCGGAAGTATATAGCGGCGTAAAAACAGTCACACGTGGGTTACGTCACCCAATGTGAACAGATGCGAACTCTGTTAATGCACAGAGTCGCACAACCGCTGAACTTTGATGGCAGAGCCTGTTTAGCTCACAGAGTCCGGCCAAAAGAGCGCACAGTGTACGGCCACAGAACTCTACCCCAAGGACACGGGGTTAGAGTCCTTCTAGGCCCACTGAGCGCGTGGCGTCGCTGCCGCGAGCGCCGCTATAGACGCTGGCTATGAAGTGGAGCATGTGCACTGAGGCATGCCGAGTCCCTGGTGAGGACTGATGCCTGACTCAACCTCTGTCCTACCTACACCTAAGCCTGGGCGCTAGCAGGCTAGGCTGCACAACACATGCATACCAAGGGTAGGGGTTTCTTAATGAGTCATTCACCAGAGACATTCATACGTGCATACATCACTCACTCCACATAGTCTGTAAATACAGTCTATCCTAGCGCATGGGCGAGCGGCCATGTGAACCTTTTATAGCCACGGGCGTCCGGGACCTTCCTGGCTTCTCGGATGGGCCAATCCGAACATGAGCAGGACCTGAGCACGTGACCCTCGATCTCCAATGGGAGATCACTCCACGGGCATGCTCAGTAGCCCAACATGAGGACTTAGTCCCTGGAGAATCTCGCTGCTGAGCAGCATGCATTGTCATAGCTGTGCCAGAGGTGGCAGCAGCAAGCAAACCCAAGGAGTTGGCCTGGGCAGAGCGCCGGGACGGATGAATCTGCTGAGCAGGCTCCACCGCGGCCGAAGAAGAATGGGAGACCGCCGGGTGCAAGGCTCCGGATTCCCGCTGTGCAGCGGCAGGATCCCGACGCCTAACAACGGCAAACTGCTGGACTGTGAGTAAGATGCAGGCGGAGATGTTATGGTGGATTCAGAAAGTTGTGATGTGCTTGGTGAAACAAAAACAGCATTCATCTCCACTTCCATAACAGCTGTTGGGCTCTCACTCACCTCTACTGTAGTGAGCACACAAGTTGAGATTCTGCTGTTGGAGACCTGGGTGAGAACACTTGCCAAGATAACGGAGGACAAAGAAGCAGGTACTTTTGATGGGACGGCCGATGGTTGGCGAGGCCCGCTAGTCCACATTTTAGCTCAGTGAGATTCTCAGACTAATGTTTAAGGGGCTGACATTGCTATGGACAGCAGAGACACAATGCCCCTTTAAGAGACAGCACCCCCTTGACTGATGTGATGGTACATTCGATTCTACCCTTCAAAAGACTGCTTTGGTTTGCTCTTCCAGCTATGGAGAGGGGAGGGGCTGTTTTCCCAGTGAGTGTTTGGAGCTGGGAGTCTGCAGAAGACTGACGTGAGGAGAAAAACGTGCAGCTTAGAACTGACTAAACCTGTGGGATTGTGTATACCCTTCTGGGGATAACGAAGGTGGTTTTACTGTGCCACTGCGAGGAGCCACGAAGATCTACAAGGAAGGAATTCAGAAGAGAGAGTTCACCGTTTCTAGGAACAGGTTGGGAATCGTCACACAAGGACAAGACCACGTTGCACAGAGCTTCCAGGGAGGACATTGCATCATCTTGCAGAGAACTGCAGGGGGCCCCCGGGAAGGAACTGAGACACCAACTTTACCGTGAGTGTTAACCCCATGTGCGCACATGTTTAGGGCTTAGGATAGGCTGCAATAGACAGAGCGCGGTAGCCGTGTGGCCGAAGGAGCAGTGGCCAGTCAGGCTACAGTTAGAGTAGCATCATACTGTACTTTATTGTATTGTTTTACCTTTTGAAAGAATACACTGATCTGTAATAGTTGGTGCACCGGGCCAATTGTATGGCCCAGCTAGAGAATATCACTTTTGTAAATTGTTTTATGTCATTGCATACCCCTGTTTACACTTTCCTAACACTGCATTCCTTGCCTGTAAATAAATGAACCCTTTGTTGTTTGCACCTCATTTTGTGTTCCATAGTCTCCCTGCATTGTGGTGGTCCCCCGGCCATCGCTTCAAATGCATGTTGATCGTGCATGTGCGGTTCATACATGTAGTAGTCAAATTATTGCAATTTTTGCCTCTACTGAGACGTTTTTGCAAAGTTGGTAGATAACGCAAGTTGAGTCACCCTTTGCAGTCTCAAAAAAGGTCCAGGCTAGGCAACCCTTGCCGACTGTGCGAACTGCAGACTCGCGACTGTGACTGGACACTGCCAGAGTTGTGGCTGAGGATGCAGTGCCAGTCGTGGTTGCATCACTTTGTGTCTGTATGGCAAGCCGCAACGTAACCAAGTGGGATCTAAAACTTCATCGTCATCCTTCATTCGCGTACGTACCAGGTATCTGAGTCTCAACAGGATCACCTCCACCCCCTGGGGTTAATGTCTGGTGATGAAAGTCTGGATTCTGCTCGGACCCAACTTTGTCTGTCCCCGGATCCAACAAAAACAAATTTTGGTCGGTGCAGATGCTTTCCTCCTCTTGATTCTGTGAATCTTTGGAGGAGACTTCTGATGCCCATGGAATAGAATGTGTAAACAGCTCGGCAGAGTCGCTCATCTGTGGTTCCTCACAGTCAGTTGGGCAGTTGGAGAGTTGTGACATGGGGGGAACAAGGGTGATTGGGGTGCCACCTCTGAGGATTGTACTGTGTGTGATGATAAGGTGGAGGAAGAGGAGGAGAGGCTACTTGATGCAGCGCTTGCCATCCACTGGAGCACATGCTTTTTCTGGCCCTCATCTACAAGGTGCGCCGCTGTGTGGCTGCCGAGGAAAGGGAGTCAAGAAGCCCGTCCAGCAACAGATGTTGTCAATGGTCTTTGGATAGTACAAGACGGTGTTTGCTCAGTAACATTACCACCTAACCCACGTACACCTCAGACACCAAGCCTATTCCCCCTTCCACCACAACTTTGTTTTTTCCCACTCATGTTGGATCTAGCCTTCCCTTCTTTTAACCAGCTGTTTCACAACCCCAAGCCTAGACATGTCAGTCACCTGTCTCTAAATTAACAATCATTATTTATGTGCTGAGATACTGTATCTGGACCACAAAATTGGCACAAATGATTTAGATTCTGAAATGTTGCCTGGTATCTAGTCCACACAGTTAGCACAAACAATTTAGATTCTGAAATAGGGCCTGGTCTCTATCCCTCACCATTAGCACAAACAATTTATATGCTGGAAGATTGATTTCAGACAGAATCTTATCTATCTGAACTATCTGACAATAAACTGCCTAGCTAACTATCTGACTACTTGTAGAAGCAAGAAAAACCAAAAACAGGCAAAGATGCTTACCTGTCTAACTAGGCCTCAATACAAATGCACTAGCAGGGTATCTGTACAATGACAGTATATACAGAGCACCTGTGTATAATATCACCTGTGATCACTATATTACCTGTACACTATACACTATTTACAGAGCTCTGTTGTGAGTTCATTTTTCCCTTCACCATTGAGGGCTGATGAACTCCCTCCTCTGGTGAAGGAAGGTAGTGAGGCTGATTATCAAACACATGGGCAGCTAGATGATGACTGGGTGGCTGGAATTGAGGACTGGATATAAGGCTGCCGACGCTCTTCTTCCTGGCTAGTGATTTTCCTGCTGGATTCTAGGAGACCAGTCTGATTCCTGCATCTCAAAGCTAAGTTTTCTGCTCTTCTTTGTACTCCTCAGTTTTGTTTTTGTTTTGCCTTGTTTTTTGGGAGTTCTGCCATCCCCGGCCGGGGGTGAGCTGAACTCCATTTTTGTCTCTGATCTGTTGATATTTTGCTCTGTCTTCAGAATATACCTGAGTGCTGATATAGTCTTTTGAAGCCTAGCTACTTCAGGGCCTGTTTTTCCTATCAGTCGGTTGGCTCATTTTGATAGGGTTTTTTGCAGATGGCAGACAGCAGCTTTCCTATCCTGTCCTATGTAGTTAGCTTGGGCCCCATCATTTGCTCAACCTATCTTTCTATCTGTGTTAGTGTTTTCATCTTGCTTCACCGTCATTATATGTTGGGGGCTGCCTATTGCTTTGGGGTCTGCTCTGGGGCAGTTTAGTTTTTCCCCTTTCTGTCTTTAGGCTATATAGTTCTCCGGCTGTGATCGAGGGGTCTAGGGCACCGTAGGAACCCCCCACGGCTACTGCTAGTTGTTGTGGATAGGTTCAGGGGTCTGCAATCCGATAGCTGCCAACCTCTCTGGTTTTTCTGGACTTAGCTGGTATTTTGTTTTTTCCTCCTTCGGTGACTCATCATAACAGAGCTCCTGTGTATAAAGTCACTGGGGAATTCCTGTATTACCTGTACACTGACACACTGACACTATACACTGTATGCTATGTACAGAGATCCTGTGTATAATGGCACTTATGGTAACATTAATATTGTGGGTTTGTTTTTTTACTAATGATCAGTATTGTAGTATTTGGTCACTATATGGTGGTAATATGTAGTCTAGTCATGGTGTGGTGTTATTTATTCCTTCTTTGTGGTATTATTTGGTCACTATGTGGAGGTTATTTGTAATCTGGTCATGGTGTGGCAGTATTTCTTCCTTGTATGCGGTTTTCAGTAACTATGTGGTGGTAATATGTGGTCTGGCCATCGTGTGGTGGTATTTGTTCCCTGTATGTGGTATTATTGGTCTTTTTAAAAAATGTGACACATTCTCTTAAAAAAAATAAATAAAATTATACTTAAAAGAGGATTGAATATTTTAACAAATGTTTAATAGGTTAGATAGAGTAAGGCCCTGCCAAAAGAGTCTACCTATCTTGGCAGGCTGAAAAAATCTTTTGACCAAAACAAGAGCTGATGTCTATGTATGTGTGCATGTATGCATGTGTTTGATGGGAACTGTGTGATTGGTAAGGATGTGATGCAGAAGTGGAGTTTTCCCAAGAGTGAGTGTAGGGACTGTGGAAGGTTCTAGGGGTGAAGGCGGAGCTGGGATGGAGCCTGGGTGGATTCTCAAGGGGGCTGGAAAATTTTGTTAGTATGGGCCCTGAAATTCCTAGAGGCAGTCCTCTCTGAGTCTTCCCCTTTGACTTATGTTAAAGTTTGGAGCGCCTTCAAATCATAAGACGTCAGGGAGTTGTTAAAGAAACCTGAAAAGCCTGAACATATGAACAGATATACATGAAAATGGAGAAAGCCATAATCACCAAAAATTGATATTTAAAATAAAAAGGTTTATTGGTACAGAATAAAAGCATTCTAAAATACACATCAAGGTCAAAAAAGGTGAAATACGCGATAAGGAGAGCAGGTAAACACCCAACAGCCAGGTAGCAGTAAGCATATGGCCCAAAAGATGGCCACAAGCTGGATTCAGATAATGAGCAACTATTTAATGACTTGCAGTAAAAAAGACACCAATAGGCATACATAAGAGAATGTGGTGCGGTACATAATCAGTAATGGAAAAGATACAATCACATAATGGAATTGAAACCGAGAAGAACATTCTATAAATAAAGTACCAGTGCAAGAAAATAGGCACAGCTTATGATGGCTCTGTTCCCTGGTCCTCTTAGAATTAAGCAATTCATAGAAAAAGTGGTCTATTTCTATTAATAATAATAATAATAATTTTATTTCTATAGCACCAACATATTCCGCAGCACTTTACATTACCGAGGGGACTTGTACAGACAATAAAAGACATTATAGAATAACAATAATCACTTAAACAACAGGTATCAAGAGGAATGACGGACCTGCTCCAGAGTTACAATCTATGAGGAAATAAGGGAGACACGAAAGGTGGATGGTAACAATTGCTTTCATTGTTCTGACCAGCCATAGTGTAAGAATCGGGTGTTCATGTAATGCAGCATGAACCGGTTATCAGCCAGTATGTGTAAAAGTACAGACCCAGAGGGCTATTAAATGCATAAAGCATGTGAGAACCTGATATAAGGAACCTGGTTATGAAGAAAATTTTAAATGGGCAACTTAGGGATAGTTAGACAAATGTGTTGAGGCGGAAGGCCAGTCTGAAGAAATGCATTTTTAGGGCACGCTTAAAACTGTGGGTACTGGGGATTAATCGAGTTGCCCTGGGTACTGCATTCCAAAGAATTGGCACAGCACGTGAAAAGTCTTGGAGACGGGAGTGGGAGATTCTAATTTTTGAGAATGCTAATCTTAAGTCCTTATCATAATGGAGGGCACGGGTAGGGTGATAGACTGAGAAGAGGGAGGAGATGTAGTGTAGTGGTGAAGCATGGAGCACTTTGTGGGTGAGACTGATAAGTTTATAACCAGTGTAATGACTGGCACAAGGTAGAGGCATCGGTATAACGATTGGCAAGGAATATGATCCTGGCTGCAGCATTCAAGACAGATTGGACAGGGGAGAGTTTGATAAGAGGGAGTCCGATTAGTAGAGAATTACAATAGTCCTGACTAGAGTTGAGCGACTTTTGGTTTTTTAGGGTCGCGTTTCGTTTCGTGAAACCCGACTTTTCCAAAAGTCGGGTCGAGCAAGATCGTCCGATTATAGGGAAAAGTCGGGGTCATCCCGAAACACGTAACCCAATGTTAGTCAATGGGGAATAAAAGTCGGCAGTGAGAGGAGGACAGGAAACACACCTACAGTGCCCATTTGAATGCCAAAAGCATCAATTCTTCTTACTTAAGCTTGTCAACCTTAATTAACTTCATAATACAAGTTACGCACTGAAAAATGGGGGTTATTTGGCTAAAGTTGTGGGGGGGAGGGCTGGCTGCAGGTTTTCATGTGCCCTGGGCGAAAGAGCGCCCCTTTAACACATACCACAACTCATCATGCTCCGATACGGCAGAGAAATAGCGGTATAGTACAATGAAAAATACCTCACTTTTTACATCTCATGACGAGGCCCATCTATTTCTCCATACAGAATCATTGGTCCCATATAATGTTTGAAACAGTATATGATGAGCTCCACATAATGCTACAGTATATGTTGGTCCCCATGGATGAAGCTCCACTGTCTTATGGGCCCAAATAATGCTCCAAACATAATGGGCCCCATTTCTAATGCTCTAGTGTATAATGGGCCCTGTAAATGCTGCTCCAGTGTCTGATGTCCACCTTTGGAATGTTCCAGTGTATGGTGGGCCCCATCTATCATTCTCCAGAGTATAGTGCTCCCCAAAAATTGCTGTCCCAACATTGAAAACAATCAAATAAGTCTCCTCGCTAGGGAATCCCTGTACTTGTCTGGATTCCTCGTCGTCCCCATCTTCCATCTCACTGCACAGTATTTCAACTTTGCAAGTGCTGTGATCCTGAGCAAGCAGGGGGGGCCCACTCGTTGGCGACGGCACTGGCACAGGGCCCCTGATAGTACGGTGGTGTGTCTGATGGCGGGTGGGCCGAACCTGCACTTTCATCTGCAGCTTCCTCTTTGTCACCGTGTAAGATGGAACTGTATATGGGAAGGGTAACCTGAGTTTCATCAGGGTCAGATTCAGGTCGTGTAGCGTGCGAGGGGAATGTAGTGGTCTGGGTCAATGTACCAGCAGATTCATCGAGCAGTGGCTGGGCATCAGTGCACTTGTGTCGCCCCCAGGAGTACGGTCGCCACAGTGGCATTACCTTCTTCCTAGGGAGTGTGATGTCATGCTGGGGAGCAACGAACGATCTCTCTAGCAGGTTAACTGATTGGGCGGTGTTATTCCCACGAGTCATGACCCTCCAAACTGCGTTCATGAAGGCAAAGTGTTTGTTTTACGTGGGCAGTATGGTTGCAAAGCTGAACCTTAAAGGAATGTCCAGAAGTGCACCACCAGGAGTGGAGCCTACGGTTAAATTCGACTCCACCTGGGAAACCTCAACCATGCCAGCTACAGAACAGATGCACACATTGCAAGCTTAATTCCGTTAACGAACGAGACTCCGTCATGCCCCGCGGTCCGAGTCCGGCTTACTAGAGGGACACGTGAGGCTCTGGCACATGAGATTGGCCAATAACTGGTGTGTCATGCCCTTACATGTCCGTGGCTGCATGTGCGCTACACTGAAAAGGCCAGCGTTTGTCGCTTACAGGTGCAGATAACCCGCTGAACAACGTTAGTGATGGGGATCACTGATTACAATTATTACCCGCGAACAATGATTTCCCAGTAAGTGCAGGTCAACCGCAGTTCCGGAATTAGGCCTAACCGTCATTCCTGAAAAAATGAAAAACTTACGTGTGCAAACCACAGGTGCTGTAGCTTGCTTAACAGCTCGCCAGCCGTTCTCACGCCCAGTATGGATTACACGTGATTGCACAAAGGTGAGAAAGGGTACCGTATCCCCAGATAACATGTATGGATAGCGTACACATTCAAAATATGTCTATACATCAGGAGGCAGGCTCAGACGGTGTTAGGCCCAGTATGGATTGCACGTGATTGCACAAAGGTTAGAAAGGGTACCGTTTCCCCGGATAACATGTATGGATAGCGTACACATTCAAAATATATGTCTATACATCAGGAGGCAGGCTCAGACGGTGTCAGGCACAGTATGGATTTGACGGCCCAGACTACACAGCGGAGGAGCAGGGAGAGGTAAAGATTGCAAATGCTGGGGCCCTGCCCAAGCAAGGGGGGCCCACTCGTGGGCGTCGGTACTGGCACTGGGCCCCTCATAGTACGGCGGTGTGTCTGACGGCGGGTGTGCACCACCACCGTCAGAGACACTTGATTGCACTATGAAGGACCCTGTACCAGTGCCCGTGCCCAAGAGTCGGCCTACCCACCTGTCCAGGGCAACGGCACTCGCACGGTGTCGTGCGCTAGGTGGTGACCCCGGCCATGGGGGGGGGAGGCAGCACAGTTAGGGAGTTTTAGAAAGTGGCATATGTTGATGTTGGACATTCAGCCATTTTTCTGTCACCCTATGTGTCATCAGGGGAAGGTGGGACAAAATCCTTGGAAACCCATGCGTGGTTCATTTTAATGAAGGTTAGATCATCCACATTTTGGGTTGACAGACGGGTCCTTTTTTCTGTCAGGATTGATCCAGCTGCACTGAAGACTCTTTCCGATAGCACACTTGCAGCTGGGCAAGCGAGCTCCTGTAAGGCATATTGTGCCAATTCAGGCCAGGTGTCCAGTTTAGCGGCCCAATAGTCAAAGGGGAATGACCTGTGTGGGAGAACATCGATATGGGAGGAAAAGTAGTTTGTAACCATAGTTGACAACTGCTGTCTCCTGTCACTTTCCATCGATGCAGTATTACCAGTTGTGTGAGCGGTACTTGAAAAATCAGTCCACAACATTGTCATGAAACCCCTGTCTCCAACGCCACTTCTGCTGTGTGCACCACGAACACCTCTGCCAAGCTGCCCCCCGGCCCGTACGGCTCGTGTGAGAACCATCACTGCTGCTGTGTGCTGGGAATGCCTCAAGCAACCGATTTACCAGAGTTGCTTGTTTATTAGCCAATATTAGGTCAAGGTTCTCCTGTGGCATGATGTTTTGTAATTTGCCTTTATAGCGTGGATCCAGGATGCTGGCCAACCAGTAGTCGTCATCGTTCATCATTTTGGCAATGCGTGGGTCCCTTTTTAGGATCTGCAAGGCATAATCTGACATGTGGGCCAATGTTCCCGGTGTCAATGATGCACTGCGAGTGCTGGTTGGAGGAGCACTTTCTGGCAAATCCACATCCCTCCAGTCACGCACAAACCCTGTACCAGACCTTGCCACGCCAACATTTTCACTTGCCCCACGAGATGCATTCTCCTCCCCTAAGTAATCATCCCCATCATCCTCCTCCTCTTCTTCCTCCACCTCGTCCAGGAGAGGTCCCTGAGCAGACAATGGCTGAATGTCATCAAGGATTCCCTCCTCCTCTTCCTCCTCATCAACATTGGCTGCAGACGCCTGCTCCTTAAGGTGCGTCAAAGTTTGCATGAGCAGACGCATAAGTGGGATGCTCATGCTTAGGATGGCGTCGTCTGCGCTTACCAGCCGTGTGCATTCCTCAAAACACTGAAGGACTTTACAGAGGTCTTTCAGCTTCGACCAATGCACACCTGTCAACTCCATGTCTGCTCTCAAAGTGCCTGGCCGTGTATCCTCCCACAAATGCATTATGGCCTGCCTCTGCTCGCACAGCCGCTCCACCATGTGCAGGGTGGAGTTCCACCTTGTTGCAATGTCGATAATGAGGCGGTGGTTGGGAAGGTGGAGCAATCGCTGCAGCTTCTGCATACGAACGGAGTGTACAGGCGACCGGCGGATGCGCGCGCACAGTCTTCGCACCTTCTGGAGCAGGGCTGTTAACTCCGGATAATTTTTGAGGTAGCACTGCACCACCAGGTTCAAGGTGTGAGCCAAGCAAGGTATATGGCTGAGTTTTGAAAGGGCTATGGCTGCCACAAAATTACGGCCGTTATCACTAACTACCTTGCCTGCCTCAAGATGTACACTGCCCAGCCATGACTCAGTTTGTCGCTTCAAGTACTCGGCCAGCACCTCGGCGGTGTGTCTGTTGCCCAAACACATCATCTGCAACACAGCCTGCTGACGCTTTCCACTAGCTGCTTGATAGGGGGACACATCGTGTGCAACAGTGGCAGCTGCAGATGGAGTGCTCGTACGACTGCGCTCTGTGGACGAGCTTTCGCTTCTGGAGGAGGAGGAGGGTCGAACGCCTACAGCCAACTGTTTCCTATACCGTGGGCTAGGCAGCACTGTCCCACCACCGCTGTCTCCTGTGGACCCTGCATCCACCACATTAACCCAGTGCGCAGTGATGGACACGTAACGGCCCTGGCCATGCCGACTGGACCATGCATCAGTTGTGAGGTGCACCTTTCCGCTCACTGACTGCTTGAGTGCATGGGCAATGCGGTCTTTCACATGATGGTGGAGGGCTGGGATGGCTTTGCGAGAGAAGAAGTGGCGACTTGGTAGGTCATAGCGTGGTACTGCATAGGCCATGAGTTCGCGGAAAGCTGTGCTTTCCACCAACCGAAAGGGCATCATCTCAAACGAGATTAGTTTGGCAATGTGGGCGTTCAAACCCAGTGTACGCAGATGAGAGACTGAGTACTTTCTTGACCTACTCATAGTGTCTGGGAGGGTGAGCTGGACTTGAGAGCTGCATATGGTGGAAGTAGCGGTGGACAGGGCGGACTGAGAGAGGGTTGATGATGGTGATGGAGTTGGTGTTCTTTCTGATGGCCTAGAATCAGTCTTTCGTTGATATAACAGTGGGATTCCCTGACTGCTGTGGCCTTGCAACGACACCTCAACATTTGCTGCTGTGCTAACCGGTGGGCTTACAGTGGGGGAAACAATGTAGCGTTGCTGACTACCTTCGTTGTGATCAGTTGCACATGTGGCACTTGAGGTTTGGTGTTGTGTCCATGCTTGCAAGTGCATGCTGGTTAAATATCTAAGCATGCAACTGGTATTCAAATTTTTCAGATTTTTCCCTCGGCTAAAGGTCTTTGCGCACTTCTTACAGATAACCTTGGCCTGATCATGAGGATTTTGGTCAAAAAAGTGCCACACTACACTCTTCCTACTTTGGCAGACATTTTGCGGCCTAGCACGCTGTGATCTTTTGACCCTCTGGACAAGCTGTCCAGCAACTCTTTTGATGTTTGGAACCTGTCTTTGGAGTGCTCCGGGCCTGCCAGAAAACAGCTGTTGCGATGTCAATGTCTGCTGTGGATGCTCCTCATCTGAGCTATTGGAAGCAGCACCCTCTTCCCCCAATGGATGCCTATCTGGGTCAACAACTGGGTCATCCATCACCTCCTCTTCTATGTCATGTGCACCTTCCTCTGTGTCACCGTGTATGGTGGTATAGTGTGCGGGAAGGGGCACTTGAGTCTCATCAGGGTCAGAATCTGGCTCTGTACACTGCGAGGACAATGTAGTGCTCTGAGTGAATGTACCAGCAGAATCATCCATCAGCGGCTGTGCATCAGTGCACTCCATGTCACATTCATCTTGGCCTGGGTAATTCACCATTTGACTTGATAATCCAGGCATGGTATGTGAAAACAGCTCCATGGAGTAATCAGTAGTATGGCCTGCGTCATCCTTCAATCTTGGTTGGGGTGAAGGACACAAGGAAAGGTGTGGTTCATGAACATGAGCCTCCAATGACGACTCAGTGCTTTTACTTTTTACAACTGAAGAAGAGGAGGCGATAGAGCTGGAGGCTGAGTCAGCAATGTAAGACAAAACTTTTTCCTGATGCTCTGGCTTTAAAAGCGGTTTGCCAACTCCTAGAAAACTAAGCGTTCGAGGCCTTATGTAGCCAGACGATGACGCAGGCTCAACACCTCCTGCATTCGGTCCTATTTTGCTCTTGCCACTACCATCAGATCCACCACCAACACCATCATTACCAGCTGCCAACCCCCGCCCAATTCCACGGCCTCTTCCACCAGCCTTCCTCATTTTTGGTAGAAATGTAGACAAAATCCAACAAACTATATAGTAATGTAAAACAAGGTACAAGGTGTCTATAGGACAGGGGAGATTTTGAATTTCTGCAGACACTTGTGGACACTGGACACTTTTGGATTGTGTGAGGCCCACTGATATCTGAGCGCTATGTCACAGGCTCGATGGCACAGCTGTGACAAAAGTGACGAGAGGATAAGGGAGATTTTGAATTTCTGCACACACTTGTGGACACTGGACACTTTTGGATTGTGTGAGACCCAATGAATATCTGAGCGCTATGTGACAGGCTCGATGGCACAGCTGTGACCAAAGTGACTAGAGGATAAGGGAGATTTTGAATTTCTGCACACACTTGTGGACACTGGACACTTTTGGATTGTGTGAGGCCCAATGAATATCTGAGCGCTATGTGACAGGCTCGATGGCACAGCTGTGACCAAAGTGACTAGAGGATAAGGGAGATTTTGAATTTCTGCACACACTTGTGGACACTGGACACTTTTGGATTGTGTGAGGCCCAATGAATATCTGAGCGCTATGTGACAGGCTCGATGGCACAGCTGTGACCAAAGTGACTAGAGGATAAGGGAGATTTTGAATTTCTGCACACACTTGTGGACACTGGACACTTTTGGATTGTGTGAGACCCAATGAATATATGAGCGCTATGTGACAGGCTCGATGGCACAGCTGTGACCAAAGTGACTAGAGGGTAAGGGAGATTTTGAATTTCTGCACACACTTGTGGACACTGGACACTTTTGGATTGTGTGAGGCCCAATGAATATCTAAGCGCTATGTGACAGGCTCGATGGCACAGCTGTGACCAAAGTGACTAGAGGATAAGGGAGATTTTGAATTTCTGCACACACTTGTGGACACTGGACACTTTTGGATTGTGTGAGGCCCAATGAATATCTGAGCGCTATGTGACAGGCTCGATGGCACAGCTGTGACCAAAGTGACTAGAGGATAAGGGAGATTTTGAATTTCTGCACACACTTGTGGACACTGGACACTTTTGGATTGTGTGAGGCCCAATGAATATCTGAGCGCTATGTGACAGGCTCGATGGCACAGCTGTGACCAAAGTGACTAGAGGATAAGGGAGATTTTGAATTTCTGCACACACTTGTGGACACTGGACACTTTTGGATTGTGTGAGGCCCAATGAATATCTGAGCACTATGTGACAGGCTCGATGGCACAGCTGTGACCAAAGTGACTAGAGGATAAGGGAGATTTTGAATTTCTGCAGACACTTGTGGACACTGGACACTTTTGGATTGTGTGAGGGCCACTGATATCTGAGCGCTATGTGACAGGCTCGATGGCACAGCTGTGACAAAAGTGACGAGAGGATAAGGGAGATTTTGAATTTCTGCAGACACTTGTGGACACTGGACACTTTTGGATTGTGTGAGGCCCACTGATATCTGAGCGCTATGTCACAGGCTCGATGGCACAGCTGTGACAAAAGTGACTAGAGGATAAGGGAGATTTGATTGCTTTTAAAAAAGCAGTTTGCAGAGCAGTGGGTAAACAGCAATGCCAGCCTGTCAGGAAGCCTTAAAAGGCAGCCCAACAACCAACACCACTGATATACCACAATATAGCCTCCCCTTGCACTGCACACACAGTGACTGGTGTGTTGTGCAGGCCAAATCGCTAGCAGCAGAAGCAGTTTTTTTTTCTTCTCAGCAGGACAAAAAAAAAAAATTGGGATTGCTTTTAAAAAAGCAGTTTGCGGATCAGTGGGTAAACAGCAATGCAGGAATGTCAGGAAGCCTTAGAAGGCAGCCCAACAACCAACACCACTGATACACCACTATATAGCCTCCCCTTGCACTGCACACACAGTGACTGGTGTGTTGTGCAGGCCAAATCGCTAGCAGCAGAAGCAGTTTTTTTGTCTTCTTCCCTGCCTAACGCTCTCCCTACAGAATCAGCAGCAACCTCTCCCTATACTGAGATCGGCAGAAGTAAGATGGCGGTCGGCGTGCACGCCCTTTTATACCCCCTGTGACGCCCACCAAAGCAAGCCAATCACTTGCATGCCCTTCTGAAAGATGGTGGTGACCCCTGCCTATGTCATCACGTTGCCCACAGTGTCCGTGGATCCTGATTGGCTGAAAAAGAGCGCAAAACAAACTTTTGAAACGCGACTTTGGCGCGTAAGTCGCCGACCTCGTGGCCGACCTCATCCTAGGGTCGGGTTTCGTTTCATGAAACCCGACTTTGCCAAAAGTCGGCGACTTTTGAAATTTTTCGACCCGTTTCGCTCAACTCTAGTCCTGACGAAAATGAATGAGAGCAACAGAAAGAATTTTTGCAGAGACGAAAGTAAGAAAAAGTCGAATTCTAGAAATGTTTTTGAGGTGCAGATGTCAAGAGCGAGCCAGTGATCGAATGTGGGAGGTGAATGAAAGCTCGGAATCAAGTATGATCCCAAGACAGCAGGCATGTTGCTGGGGAGTAATGGTTTTCACATGTCATTATATGAAAACAAGCCATAGCAGGCAAGATAAGTAGATGCAGAATGCACAGATCATGTGTGTGGGGGAAGGGCTCGCCTGTCACCAGTAGCCCCTTATATATATGAACAGATAGTAGTTTTTACATAGAAACTAGTAGTTTTTACTTAGAATTTAGTATGTTCATTCTTTTGATTGTTTTGTTAGCTCTTTTTCACGTGAGTTTTGAAGCTGACTAGTTCTAAACCTTAAGGAAAAATTAATCTCTAAAAACACTTCGTATGAACAGCAAAGTGGATTTCCTATTGAAATAAATTAGAAGAGTTTTCCAAGAGTTTAAGCAATTTTTGAGGAACATTTTGATGAATTTTCATTTCAAAAACGCAAAAAAGAAAACCCGTCATTATGACCTTAACCTCAGTGTGTTTACAGTAGACACTAACATGTTTCATAAAGGAGGATTTTATATGATCATAATGCCTCACTCATTTTAATATTCTTCTACATGAAAAAGCTTTTCCCACTTCTATTTTTCTCATATTGCCTTGTTTTATTAGGTTGTGTTTGTTATTTGTGGTCTTTTGATTGACTTGTATGTTAGAATCATCTCTATAACAACTACAACTAAAAGACTTTATTATCATATCAATAATAAACTACAAAGTTTTATCCATTCCCTGGAAAATACAATCTGGAGGGTTTCTTTGGCGATGTCACAGAAGTTAACAAGAGATAGTATCCAGATTTCATCATCTTCAGAATGAATCCCATAGAAGGAAAACAAACAAGATCAGAAGCTTAAAAAAAAAAAACCCTGAAGTGGAAATTCTACCAGATGGTGGGAAAGAAAAATGATCAAGATGTCAAAGTGAAACTCCACCTTGAGGCTACTTTGAAAAATATAATAGAGAATTGAATAACATGTAGTTCTATAAGATAATGTAATTATCATAATGATGTGCAAGCCTGGCCGCCCCACCAGTAGACGTAGAACAGCTCATCTCTGTTTAGTACCCTGCCTGAGTAATGGTGGACTGCTGCAATGCGCTGGGGTTCTGATCAGTTCTTTAAAAGGGAACCTGTTGCCAGGTTTTTCTCATGTACAGTGGCTTGTGAAAGTATTCATCCCCCTTGGCTTTTTACCTATTTTGTTACATCACAACATGTGTTTACATATTTTTGTAATCCTATTTGTGTGTGATGCATCAGCACTAAATAGTCTAAAGTCGGCGACGTGAGAAAAATATAGACAAAAATTACATTTATGTTATCAAATAACTAAAAATTGGCATGTGCATATTGTGGTGTAGTGACCACTGTGTCCGCTAGGGGGCGCTGTGTGGGTGTCCCAGGACAGGCGTATAAGCATTTCCAGTGTCCTGATAGGTGTAGGATGCTGAATGATTGTAATGTATCTCAAGGTGGGTGGCCTTGAGATGAAGACTTGTGTATGTGTTGATCAGCAGTGATACTGCTGAGGTTTCGTGCCAATGGGTTAGGGAGAGCTACCTACAAATCCACCCAGGGGTGTGGCTAGAACGCCATAGTAAAGAATGTCTGAATGCTTGTAGGACCTGTGATGAGGTCATAGCCATGTGACCCGGTGGGCGTGGCTACAGACCATATAAGGTAGCCAGGGTAGGTCACATGAGTGAATGCTTGGACCCGGTTGGTCCGTTGTGGAAGGTCCTGCTGGGAGATGGGGCTTCCTGCCTGGCGGCACGTGAATGCTGTGAGTAATGGCTGCAAGTGTCTGAGAGTTCCCAGAGGAGGGAATGACCGTCTGCACTGAGAAACAGCCATGAGGTAACCCTGACAGCAAGGGGATATAACTGTGAAGGCTAGAGAGCCTGTGTACTGGACATTGCACAACCCGTATGACTACAGGATAAGCAGAGTGAAGCTCTGTCATGGACGCTATGCTGTTTATATGAACTTTCTGTTGCTGTTCCTGGTTTATGATGCCTAATAAACCGCATGGACTGTTGGAGTTATATTAAGAAACCTGTGCCGGATGTGATTTATTAGCTGCCAAGCGAGTGTCCCCAACCTTGAATGACAGCGCTACCTTACAATATGTAACACCATCGACGTAGCCAGTTGTTCACCTGCAGAATCTTATTCCACCTTCTTGTTCCATGGCCATCCACTGGGAGGATGGAAGAGAAGACCACCTGCGCTCCCAGTTCTTTCACTTTCTTGCCTAAGTCTTCAAAGTCTCTGCAGATGGTTTCCAGGTCGTTTCTTGCGGTGTCATTTGTCCCCACATGTAGTAGCAGGAATGGGTAGTCATCTGTAGGTCTGAAGAGTCTTGATATCCTGTCAGACACATCTTTAATTTTTGCACCTGGAAGACAGCACATTTCTCTTGTAGTTATATCCGGTCTGCAGATAGCGGCCTCTGTTCCTCTCAGCAGGGAATCCCCCATGACCACCACTCTCCGTTTCTTCTTCACAACATTTTTCTTTCTCCATCCAGGAGGACTCTGAGGGCGTACAAGGTTGCTGTTTGTTGGCAAAGTCTTATCCTGATGTATTTCTTCATCGTTTTCCTGCGTGAGAGCCTGGTACTGGTTCCTGAGCAGTATGGGTGCTGACTGCCTCCTGATCCTCCTGCTTCTCTGGGTCACATGTCTCCATTCCTCTGTTTCTTCAGGTGCACTTCGAATTTCTTCTCTTTCTGTAACATGAAGAGATAATTCTGCTCTGTCCAAGAACTCTTCACCTTCCTTAATGATCTTCAACGTAGCTAACCTCTCTTCGAGATTTTGCAACTTTTCCTCCAACAGGGACACAAGCTTGCATTTGTGGCATGTGAAGTTTGGCTTTTCCACTGGTAAATCTGTGAACATGTAGCAAGAAATGCAGCTCACCAAATGGCTCCTGGCCTCTTCCATCTTGAGATTTCTTAAAAACGATGAAAGATGAGCCAAATTTCACGCGCCGATAGGCGCGCGGTTTTTCCAATTTCCTCTTTTCAGCTGCAACGGCCAAAACCCAGTGATCGTTGAGCTCGCGGAGACTCTTCACTTATCCCAGAAGGCACTGGGAATATGCAAATGATCTCCTCAAGACTCTTCCCCTGGTTTTCCGATTTCCTCTTTTCAGCTGCAACGGCCAAAACCCAGTGATCGTTGAGCTCGCGGAGACTCTTCACTTATCCCAGAAGGCACTGGGAATATGCAAATGATCTCCTCAAGACTCTTCCCCCTGTGTACAATTAAAGTGTCACATGGTCTGTAAGTATAGAGTGGGGAAAATAAGTATTTGATACAATGCCGATTTTGCAAGTTTTGCCACCTACAGAGAATGGAGAGGTCTGTAGTTTTATCATAGGCACACGTCAACTGTGAGAGACAGAATCTAAAAATAAAAAAAAACAACAGAAAAACACATGGTATGATTTTTACGTAAATAATTTGCATTTTATTGCAGGAAATAAATATTTGATACAATAAAAAAATAGAATTTAATATTTGGTGCAGAAACCTTTGTTTGCAATTACAGAAGTCAGACGTTTCCTACAGTTCTTGACTACGTTTGCACACACTGTAGGAGGGATTTTGGCCCCCTCCTCCATACAGATCTTCTCCAGATCGATCTGGCTTTGGAGCTCCCTCCAAAGATTTTCTGTTGGGCTCGGGTCTGGAGACTGGCTAGGCCACTCCAGGACCTTGAAATGCTTCTTACAGAGCCTCTCCTTAGTTGCCTTGGCTGTGCGTTTCAGATCATTGTCATGCTGGAAGATCCAGCCACGACCCATCATCAATGCTCCCTTCAATACGGTGCACTCATCCTGTCTCCTTGCAGAAAAGGATGGGATGGTGTTCTTGGGCTTGTACTCATCCTTCTTTTTCCTCCAAACACGGCAAGTGGAGTGGATACCAAAAAGTTCAACTTTGGTCTGATCTGACCACATGACCTTCTCCCATGCCTCCTCTGGATCATCCAGATGGTCATTGGCAAACTTCACACGGGCCAGAACATGTGCTGTTGTGAGCAGGGGATCTTTTGTGCCCTGCAGGATCTTAATCCATGACGGCGTAGTGTGCTACTAACGGTGATGTATGAGACTGTGGTCCCAGCTCTCTCAGGTGACTGACCAGGTCCTCTCATATAATTCTGGGCTGATTCCTGACCTTTCTCACAATCACCCTTAAGGGCCTGTCACACTAAGAGATATCGCTAGCAATATCGCTATAACTAGTGACGTTATAGCGATATTGCTAGCGATATCGCTGTGTCTGATACTTACCTACGACTGGCTCCCCCGCTGGTTATCGCTGATCGCGCGAGAACAGGCTGGACTGCTTCTCGTCATCAGCTTCTTGCGGCGCTTCGTGCTGTGACGACGAGCGACGCGTGGAGCTGGGCGGGAGGACGCAGGATCGCCTGGTGTGACAGGTAAGTAGCGATCCCCGTCCCCAGCGATGTCGCTGGTGAGATCTGCCTGTGTGGCAGCTCACTAGCGACCACTTAGCGATGCACCAGCGATCCTGACCACGTCATATCGCTGGTCGGGATCGCTGGTACATCGCTAAGTGTGACAGTACCCTTACCCCATGAGGCGAGATCTTACATGGAGGTCCAGACGGAGAAAGATTGACTGTTATCTAGTGTTTCTTCCATTTTCTAACAATTGTGCCAACAGTTGTTGCCCTTTCAACAAGCTGCTTACTTATTGTCCTGTATCCCATCCCAGCGTTGTGCAGGTCTACAATTGTCCCTAGTGTCCTTAGACAGCTCTTTGGTCTTGGCCATGGTGGAGAGGTTGGAGTGTGATTGATTGAGTGTATGGACAGGTGTCTTTTATACAGGTAACAAGTTCAAAAAGTTAATACAAGGTAATGAGTGCAGAGTTGGAGGGCTTCTCAATGAAAAACTAACTGTGAGTGCCAGAATTCTTGTTGGTTGGAAGGTGATAAAATATTTATTTCATGAATAAAATGCAATTCAATTATATAAAAATCATACAATGTGATTTTCAGTTTTTTTATTTTTAGATTCTGTGTCTCACAGTTGAAGTGTATTTACCATAAAAATTACAGACCTCTCCATTCTTTGTAGGTGAGAAAACTTGCAAAATCGTCAGTGAATCAAATACTTATTTTTACCACTGTATATACACTTTTCCTTTTCTGAAAGGCCACAGAGGCTGCAACACCATTAACAAGAGGCACCACTAACCAAATACCATGAAGACAAAGGAGAACTCCAAACACGTCCGGGACAAAAGTTGTTGAGAAGTACAAGTCAGGGTTGGGATATAAAAAAAATCCCAATCTCTGATGATACCCCGGAGCACCATCAAATCCATTATCATCAATTGGAAAGAATATGGTACTACAACCAACTTGTGAAGAAAGGGCCGTCCACCAAAACTCTCAGCCATGGTAAGGAGGGCATTAATAAGTCAGTGCTTTGTAGAACCTCCTTGACTTTGTCCCTTGGAGATCTCCTTGGTCTTCATGGTGTTGTTTGGATAGAGGAGCCTCTTGCTTAATGGTGTTGCAGCCTCTAGGGCCTTTCATATAAGGTGTGTATATACTGACAGACATGTGTGGCGCCTCCAGGAGTATGGTCGCCACAGTGGCATTACCTTCCTCCGAGGGAGTGTGATGTCATGCTTGGAAGCAATGAAGGATCTCTCTATCAGACAAATACAACACACAGTACAGGTCCCATTCCAGGCCAGCAGAGGGAGCTCTGAACCAAAACTGGGGGAAGAGCTGCTCTCTGGGGGCCAGGAAGGGGAAGTTAGTTCATGTGAGGAGGGCGGAGTGTGTGGAGGAGAGGAGAAGAGCTGGAGGATTGAGCAGAGTTCAGGCTCATTTCTAGCGTGGCGCATAGTTCCGGGGTTCGGTCCCCGAGGCTGTTCGTGAAACTGATGTTCCTGCAGCAGAAACCGGAGGAATAGGAAGCTGTAAATGCTCTGTTCCCACAAAAGACTCAGAGGCACAACAGCAACGTGTGAGCCAGAAGAAGGAGGCTACAGCTGTCTGCCATACGAGGGGGTTCTAAAAGAGAGCAAGCAAGAGGAACTTCAGTGTAACTCAGTACTGCATGTACCTCAGATAAGCGCTAGAGAGGAAACTACACAACCCATCTGCTTAGAGAGATTCATGAGTTGCTTCCAGGCTGGCCAACTCCTGTTCCATCTGTAATCTGGATCCTGGACTGCACTTGCAAAGCATAGTAAAGGTAAAGCAAACTGCACCCTGTTGTGTCATTGCCTTCTTCCTGCAACCCCTTCAGCACTGCTACATCTCTGTGCCTAACACTGCACCCTCTTCCTCAACACCTATTCTCACTGCCCTGGGACTACAGCTCTACCTGTGGGGAGCTATTACATCTTGCTGCCTTATACCATCTGTCCCAGAGGATCTGCCTGCAGCGTCGGCTTAACCCCTTCATTGCCGAGCACCACAGGTGGTGTCACGTATCATCCACTTATAAACTTTAACCAGCCACGCTTAACCCCTTTTACATGGATACCCAGGGCCACGGACTGGGTCACCGCTACTGTGACACTTCCCTCTGAGATACCGGTACCGAGTACCCCACTGCCCTGGCAGGCGATCCATTTTGGCGTCACGAACAGGATTTAAGAAGCCCGGTGTCCCCGGGTCCTGTGTGCCAGAGACTGTGTTGTGTGCCGTAGGCCTATTGCGCCATTGCCGCCATTACCCCGCCACTTGGCGCACTCGGGAAGCCAAAGGGGCGGGCCATCGTGGGAGGAGTCAGCCGGAGAGCGCGAAAAGTGAAGTGCTGCGCAGGAAGAGACCAGCGCGTGGGAAGTGAGAAGCAGAGGCCTGCAGTCCCGGCGTCCCCCGATCATCCAGCCTGCAGAGCGGCAACCGGTAAGCCAGTACAACCCAGGGCCTGGCCAACGTTAACTAGGGGGGAGGAGAATGTCAGGCAAGAGAAGATGCAGCGGTGAACGCCACCGCATCCCCCACAGCGCCGCAAGATGCAGGGGCCAGCGCAGCTGCGGCCCCAATGGCACCGCAGAATTCAGCGGCCAGCGCCGCTTCCAGAGCGCAGCAGGAACAAGCGCCCATCACAGCAGTCCCCATAATGCTGCTGTCCATGCCCTATATACCGGGAGCAGCCTGGTTACCGCAGTACTCAGGGGGGTCACATACCCTGAGAGAATTTAAAGAGAGACTGTGCAGTTTGTTTGAGGTGTATCCTCTGTCTGAAAGCCAGAAAGTGAACATCCTTATTGGGCAGCTAACTGGTGCAGCGCAAAGGGAAGTAAAAGCCTGGCAGGACACTGATAAAGAGACTGTTAAAAAGATCCTGGCTAAGCTAAGAAGCACCTTTGACACCCGCACTGCAGCTGGAATAAAAATGAGATTCTTTGAGTTTAAGCAGAGACCACAGGACAGTATACGGGGCTATGATCTAAACCTGCAGGAGGCGCTTCGAGCCATAAAGCAGATTGACCCAGACAGTGTGAAAGATGGAGTCAGACTGTTAAAGGAGCAATTTATTGAGGGACTCCTATCCAGCACCCACAGAGCACAGCTGCGCATCATAGCCCTACAAAACCCTGACCTAGACTTTGCAGACTTCAAAGACAGGGCTATCCGGGTGCTGCATAAACCAAATGTCAGCAAGCCGTCCAGCGCCCCCTAGGAGCCCAGCGATCACATACCACCAAGAAGCAGCATCTTTCCCTCCCAGCCCTGTGGGGGCTGATGCACAGACTCTGGATAATGATCCATCTACTGAAGTGCGCCTTCAGGTCCAAGAGCTGGCCAAAAGTATGGCTGCACTTGCCAAAACTGTGCAGTCCATGCAGGTGTCCTCAAAGGAGAAGATCCAGCTGGCCTCCAGTCCAGAGTATGTCCCATGGCTAAGGAAGAAGAGGATGCCGCCACGCCGAGGGAGAGACAACGATCGCTATGACCAGGACGGATGTCCCATCTGTCGTCACTGCTGCAAGGCAGGCCACATTGCAAGATTCTGCCACCCTGGGGCAGAGGGCCAACCCCCAGGCATAGGACCACAAGGCCCAAAGAACTGGCGAGCCAAGTATGTTGGAGGGCGACCGGTCTTCCCAGTAGTGATTGACGGCATCCTCATGAACGCTTTGCTGGACACAGGCTCTCAGGTGACAACTATGCCATATATCCTTTACAAGCGGTATTGGGCTGACTCTGAACTTACTTGCGGCCCAAGTGATGAACTGACAGTAGTTGCCAGCAATGGTCAGTCTTTGCTGCAAGTAGGATGTAAAGAGATTACCATTAAAGTGGGGCGAGTAGAGTTAAAATCTCAAGGTCGGATAGTTGTAGACATTAATCGATGAGAATGTAACCCAATGATGACCTTAGGTCCTAATGTGATTGAAAATTGTCTTTCCAAGGTTTTTGTTTTGTTGCAACAGGTAGCCGAGACTGCTGGTTCCAGTGAACAGCGAGTCCTGCAGAAGGAGAGCAAGGCCCTGATGCAAAGACAGCAGGTAGAACTGTCTGACGGAGAAATTGGCAGCGTCAGAGTGAGTGATTCTTTCCCCATTGCTATACCCCCCAGATGTGAAATGTTAATTTCGTGTCGGGCAGCCATCGGCCTCAGAGGAAAGGATTACCAAGCATTGGTAGAGCCAGTGTACTCTGATAGCCAGCCCACTGTCCTGACAGCCAGAGGGGTAGTTGATGTTCGCAAAGGGAGAGTACCTGTATGCCTCTTGAATTGTGGAGAAGAGGAGGCCACAATACCTCGGTAGGTTCCCGTGGCAGAGGCAGACAAGGAGAAAACAGCGTTTACTTCCCCAATGGGTCTCTGTGAGTTCAACTACATGCCATTCGGGCTCTGCACCGCCCCTGGGACATTTCAGCGGCTAATGGAATGCTGTCTTGGACACAAGAACTTCGAGATAGTTCTGTTATGACTTGATGATGTCATTGTTTTCTCCAAGACTTATGAGCACCATCTGAAGCACCTGGCTAAGGTGTTTGAAGCCTTGTCCAACTTTGGCCTGAAAGTGAAGCCTTCCAAATGCCACCTCCTGAAGCCCAAGGTACAGTACCTCGGCCATGTAGTGGGTGCAGAAGGTGTGGCACTGGATCCTGACAAAGTGACTGTCATCCGGGACTGGCAGAATCCCAGGAACCTCCATGAGGTACGTCAATTCCTCGGGTTGGTAGGCTACTTCCGAAGGTTCATCAAAGGCTTCACTGAGATAGCCATGCCTATGCAAAATCTTCTGGTGGGCGAGCCCAAGAAAGCCAGGAAGTGTCCTACATTTGAATGGAATGAGGAACTGGAGAGGTCCTTCACTCGACTAAAGATGGCTCTCACAGGAGATGAAGTTCTGGCCTACCCAGATTATGACCAACCATTTGTTTTGTATACTGATGCCAGCAACATGGGACTGGGAGCAGTACTGTCACAGGTACAGAATGGCAAAGAAAGAGTGATCTCCTACGCCAGCAGGAAGCTTCGTCCCACTGAAACGAACCCTGACAACTACAGTTCCTTCAAACTGGAGTTCCTCGCCATAGTCTGGACTGTGACTGAACGATTCAAGCATTACCTAGCTTCTGCCAAGTTTGCCATCTTCACGGACAACAACCCGTTGACTCACTTGGAAACTGCCAAACTAGGTGCACTGGAGCAGCGATGGCCCGGCTGTGTAACTATGAATTCACCATCAAGTACCGAGTGGGGCACAAGAATGCCAATGCATATGCGCTGTCCAGAATGCCTAATCTGCCAGATGCAGGAGAAGACCCTGAGGCACTCGAAGAAATAGAGTTACCTGCCTTCCACCGTCCAATTGCGGCCCAATGTGCCCAAGGAGTGAGAAACAGATGGTCTATCGTGAAAGAGGCCACCCTAAATCCATTGCCTCATCATGACTGGGCAGAAACGCAGGATAGCAATCCCGCAGTCCACCTGGTAAAGGAGCTACTGTCACAAGCTGACTCACGCCCAAGTCCACATGCTCCTGAAGAAACCCAGCAGTTGTGGAAGGAAAGAGGCAGGCTGTTCCTCTATGAGGGAAAGCTGTGCCAGAGGAGTATCAATGCCCACACTCATGAGTTGGTCTGGCAAGTGGTAGTCCCAAAGAGGGAGGCATCAATGGTCTTGGAAGCATACCACAATGGAGCTGGATACTTTGGATGGAAGAAGTTAGAGGCCTTGCTCCGGGAGAAATTCTATTGGGCTGGTATGAGGAAGGCCATTGAAAATTGGTGCCAGAAGTGTGGACAATGTAACCTCCGCAGGAAGGACCGTAACAGCCAGCGAGCTCCTTTGCAGCCAATAATAACCAAACAACCACTTGAGTTGGTCGCCCTGGACCATGTGAAGCTGGTCCCAAGTCGTTCAGGCTACGTTTATGCTCATACCATCGTTGACCACTACTCGAGATTCCTGGTAGTCGTGCCTGTCAAGGATCAAACAGCCAGGACAGCAGCCAGAGCATTCCAACAGCACTTTTGTCGACCACACGGATATCCCGAGCGAGTGCTTACAGATCAAGGTCCAGCCTTTGAGGCGGAAGTGTTCCAGGAATTCTGTAACTTTTACGGTTGCAAGAAGATCAGGACAACACCATACCATCCACAGACCAATGGCATGTGTGAAAAGATGAATCAGGTGGTGATTGACCTACTGAAGACCTTGCCTTTGGAAGAGAGGAATCTGTGGCCAGAGAAGTTGCCAGATCTGGTAGACCTCTACAATCACATTCCTGTGAATTCCACCAACTGCACTCCAGCCTACCTAATGAGAGCGAGGCCTGGCAAGCTGCCTATTGATTTGGATATGGGAGTCCTGACACCTGAAGTGACATCACCAGATGCTGACTGGGATACGGAGCGGCAGCAACAGTACCGTAGAGTACAAGAGTGTGTAGAAAAGAGTCTAGCTCAGGCAAGACAAAAACAAGAAAATAACTACAATCAACATGCACCTGCAGTTCCCTTGTCACCAGGAGAACAAGTCCTAAAGAGGAAAAGGAGGATGCATAAATTGGATGACCAATGGGAAGCTGAACCCTACACCGTCTTACCATCAAACTTCGACAACACCAAAGTGTTCCTTATCAGTAAGGATGGAGGAGAAACCTTATCAGCAGTATCAAGGGATCATCTGAAACTGTGCCCTGACCAGCTAAAGGAAAGGATGGGAGAACAAAACAACCTTCAACCCATAGAAGAAGAAGAAAAGGTCAACACCGTACTCGGAGAATTTCCTGCAACCTGGACAAGAGTGGATCAAGCCATCATAGTCCTGTCCGAATCTTTCCCCAGCCTACTGCAACTGAAGTAGCAGAGACTCAAGACAACCCTGAAAATCAGGAAGCTCAGGCAGCGGATGCCACACCAGCAGTGGAGCCAGAGAATCCTCGCCCTGCCAGTGGTGAATCTGTCATGCCCACAGTGAGTCTAAGAGTTCGTAGATGGCCACTACCCAGTTTACCAACAGCAGTAACTGGCCCACTAAACCTACATAAGCCATTAGAAGTACCCATGCTACGCAGATCTACCCATAGTACAAAAGGTGAGATCCCAGTTAGATATAGAGAGTAAAGTGCAAATAGAAAATGTAAACTGTACATGTAAATATGCAACTTTTAAAGTTTATGTGCCTACAGAGACTCTGTAAGAACTTTTGAACACTCTCAGTTTGTTTTGATGGACAATTGGACCACAGGACTATGTGTGGTCAAAACTCTACTTGTACATAGTTTACCAACTGCTCAGGAAATGGACCATGGACATTGACGCATGGACTAATCGTCACAAGGACTATTTTTGAGCTTTGGTTTTTGTAATTTTTCATTTTTGAAATCTTGTTACATTTACAATTGTTCAATTGCTTAATATGTTTTGCATGTTTTCTTCAGTCCGGGAGTACTGAATTGCACTAGAGGGGAATGTGGCACCTCCAGGAGTATGGTCGCCACAGTGGCATTACCTTCCTCCGAGGGAGTGTGATGTCATGCTAGGAAGCAATGAAGGATCTCTCTATCAGAAAAAATACAACACACAGCACAGTTCCCACTCCAGGCCAGCAGACGGAGCTCTGAACCAAAACTGGGGGAAGAGCTGCTCTCTGGGGGCCAGGAAGGGGAAGTTAGTTCGTTCGTGTGAGGACGGCGAAGTGTGTGGACGAGAGGAGAAGAGCTGGAGGACTGAGCAGAGTTCAGGCTCATTTCTAGCGTGGCGCATGGTTCTGGGGTTCGGTCCCCGAGGCAATTTGTGAAACTGATGTTCCTGCAGCAGAAACCAGAGGAATATGAAGCTGTAAATGCTTTGTTCCCACAAAAGACTCAGAGGCACAACAGCAACGTGTGAGCCAGAAGAAGGAGGCTACAGCTGTCTGCCATACGAGGGGGTTCTAAAAGAGAGCAAGCAAGAGGAACTTCAGTGTAACTCAGTACTGCATGTACCTCAGATAAGCGCTAGAAAGGAAGCTACACAACCCATCTCCATAGAGAGATTCATGAGTTGCTTCCAGGCTGGCCAACTCCTGTTCCATCTGTAATCTGGATCCTGGACTGCACTTGCAAAGCAAAGTAAAGGTAAAGGAAACTGCACCCTGTTGTGTAATTGCCTTCTTCCTGCAACCCCTTCAGCACTGCTACATCTCTGTGCCTAACACTGCACCCTCTTCCTCAACACCTATTCTCACTGCCCTGGGACTACAGCTCTACCTGTGGGGAGCTATTACATCTTGCTGCCTTATACCATCTGTCCCAGAGGATCTGCCTGCAGCGTCGGCTTAACCCCTTCATTGCCGAGCACCACAGGTGGCGTCACGTATCATCCACTAATAAACTTTAACCAGCCAAGCTTAACCCCTTTTACATGGGCACCCAGGGCCACGGACCAGGTCACCGCTACTGTGACACTTCCCTCTGAGATACCGGTACCGAGTACCCCACTGCCCCCGCCCCCTGGCGGGCGATCCACATGTAACACTTAGATTACACATAGGTGGTATCATGTCGCTACAATGCAGGTAAATGCAAGCTCCACTAGATGGCAATAGAGTGGAGGGAGGACTACACACAGCAAGGTCAGACCTGCAATGCAGTGGCGAGGCCACCACCAGGCGGCAGCAGAATAGTGAAACAAGCCGCATTGATATAAGACTGTAGTGCAGTACAAAAGGAATAAGTAAACACAGAGTCACAAACAAGCCAAATGGGTCAGAACCAGTCAGGAGCAGATAAGCCAAAGGCAAGAGACAAAACAACAAGTCAGGGACAAGCCAAGTCAACACCAGGGAGTCAATATACGAAAGGGGAACACTGAGTCAGGAAGGGAAGAGGAGATAAACATACACGGGTTCAGTAAGCAAGCAGCAGGACAAATCAGGGCAAACGGGGTCAGCTACACACGCCGTAGGCAGAAACTATAACTGACATGGTCTGCAGGATGCAGCAGAGATAAATAGCAAACCTGAGACCAGACTGAGGCTGAGAAAGTTAACCCCTGACATGACCAGACCAGAAAAAGTGGAGGACAGGACTCAAAACCCGGTCTGGACCATGACAAGTGAACTTCCTGTCACTAAGCATCTGACTTATGAAGGTAATTGCTTGCACCAGAAATTTTTAGGGGCTTCATAGCAAAAAGGGGTATATATATATATATATATATATATAAGCACATGCTAACTTTTAGCTATTTGATTCCATAAATTTAACCTATGCCTATATTTTTCTCACTTCACCAACTTAGACTATTTCGTGCTGATGCATCACACACAAATCGGATTACAAAAATATTTAAACCCAGGTTGCAATGTAATAAAATAGATAAAAAGCTGAGGGGGTGAATACTTTCGCAAACCACTGTAGGTCAAATGAGGAAGGGGCAGTTTCATTATTTTTTCATCTTTAAGGCCTCTTCTGGCAGCTGAACAATGGAGACTTTGATGCATTGTACTGCATAAAAATTATGGCTTTCTTAAAATATGGACATGTTGCCTGAGTTTATTGTAATAAAATGCTATGTGATGCAATGTGGCTTGTGATGTGCATTAAAGGTATTGGTGATGTTGATAACGTGTGTAGTTTGACAATAGGGATTGTGAATGTTAATGTTTGGGGATTAGCCCAGAGTGGGAAGGGATGAGTTGAAGGGAAAGTGACAATTTCCTGTTAAGGTGTCAGATAGGACTTGGAGTGCACAGCAAATAGACTTATAGGTCTAAGGCGAGCAGTACCACATTCTGGGGTGTCCCTAAGTGAGCAGAGAAAGAAAAGCCAGTTCTGGAGCAGAAGTGACTAAGAGACAGTGTGACCTATGGAGACATATCCTGGCAGAGGACACCAAGCCACAAGTCCCTGAGTTTATAATGCTTGAAGGTAAAGGGCTTAAACACAACTGAGTGCATGAGACAAGTAGAGTGTCTCAGGCGGGAGTTCCAGAGCGCTGGTATTACCGGCCAGACTTGTAATCTAAGGGGAAAAGATTATGCAAAACTGCAGGACATGTAAATGACTCTTGCTAAGCAGGACTGTAAAGTTAAAATTGGGTTGTGGTGAAGTAGCGAGAAACAGTGAACATAGAAAACCATAGAGAAATGAAGGATAGAAATTGTGTGTAAAATGCTTCAAGTTGTAAAGTAAACATTCTTAAGACTGTACAAGCTATCTCTTGTATATGTTCCCTACCAAGTTCCCGTTCATTAAAAAATTTACTTTTGAATGGTGGTCTCCCTCATTGAACTGTGAAACATCTGGTGCTGGCAAACCAGCAGCATCCATTACATTAGGACTGTGCGGGCATAGTCTGCACCTAGCCAAGACCCACACTTTCATGTAACTTGCTGGGGCACCACAGAGGGGTGCTTTGCTAATGGCTACCACCCCTTGCCACGTTAGACTCAACAGGGCAGATAAAGTACGCGTGCACAGGAGCCGAGGGAGAAGCAAGGAGGAGGACATCGTATGAAGATGGGAGGCGCCGGACCGCGACACCCACCGCCCCCGCCCCCCGGTGAGTATAATCTAACGTGTTTTTCTCATTTTTCAGGTTTCATCGAGGGATTATCTACAGCATTACAGAATGCTGTAGATAAGCCCCTGATGGTGGTGGCCCCAGCTTATGGGGTAAAAATGGGGTGACAGATTCCCTTTAAATAAACTAGTAGAGAAGAGAAAAGCCGGGGTTCGTTCACTCTAAACCACAAGGAACCAACCGAAGATGCAAGCAAACCTTTATTCACATTCAAGCTAACGCGTTTCATGGCCTCCTGGCCACTTCATCAGGGCAGTAATGTTACAGTCAGTTAACAAGAAACCATTATATACATTACACATTATACATTACACAGATGACATCTGAATGATGTCAGTTCCTGTGGGAACGCCCACATTGAACTGAAAACCCTGAAAGTTATCATCCTGATGAAAAAATATTATAAAACTGTAGATAAAGACATTTATATAATATACGATGCTAAAGCTGATATCAGGGCAGCAATGTTACAGTCAGTTAACAAGAAACCATTATATACATTACATAGATTACATCTATGTCAGTTCCTGTGGGAACGCCCACACTGAATTGAAAACCCTGAAAATTATCATCCTGATGGAAAAATATTATAAAACTGTAGATAAAAACATTTATCTAATCTAAAATGCTAAAACTGATATTTAACATATATTAAAAATATAAAATTATGTAAATCGATGTGCAATTCAGCAAAAATGATTGGAGCTTAGAACCCATGTTTCAGCGACTAAGAACATAATAACCAATTCTAGCTGCTTTTAGCTTTTGCAGTCATCATCTAAGGTTACGTTAAAGCTTCAGCACCATGATTACATCATCTATGTAAAAGAACATTGGGGGAGTTTTGAACTCATATAAGATAGCCCTCACTCCAATCTACAGTGATGACACCGCTAACCCGCAGCTCCACCAGAACAGAAAGTGATATGTATTAGAACACCCATATGACGAAGAAAATTATCATTACCAGTTGAACCGTCACAGGGAGTAAAAGGACCAACGGCGAAAAGGATAAAGAGAAGGGAAGAAGGAGGTAAAGATAACAACGGAAGGGATCAGTTTGAAGAAGAGGGCACCCACCTAGAAAAGGAGGAGAACCCAAAAAAATTTTTAAATGTGAAATTGAAAGAACATGATGATGATGACAAACTAAAAACACCTGCAAGTGACAGGGAAGGGGGACGACACAGGCGGGAGAACCCCAAAACAGACACCAAGGTTCAAGGGCCAAAGGTCACACCAAGACCTATTCCCAGGGTAACCACCCAGGGAGGGACCAAGGAGGTGGAAAAGAATTTAGTTGAATTAGGAAAAACAAAAAATTAATAATTAAAACAAGTCAGAAATCTCATTTAGCCCTCCAGGATTTATCGTGCCTAATTTATAAATCCAAAAAGTTTCACGTTTATTCAAGGCTTGAACCCTGTTCGGAGTATCAATGGGAATATGGTCTATAGGGGTAACCTTCAATTCGACATGACCCCTATGCATGGTACTAACATGCCTCGATAACCCATGTTTTAAAAAACTTATTTTAATGTTGTGTCTGTGCGCATTAATCCTTTTGTGTAGGGATTGGATAGTTCTACCTATATACTGTTTACCGCATATACACTCTATAAGGTAGATTACAAAACTTGACTAGCCTGTACTTGATGTTAAAGATTGTCCCTTTATCATTATGGGAAAAAAAGGTGGACGCTTTATGATTAATCCAGGCGCAGCACAAACAGTTTTTTTTATTGCACCTATACGAACCCACTGACATTATCCTAGAGAAGGTATTAAATTCCTTTATAGCCGATTTATTTTTCCTAAGTCTACTGGGGACCAATATACTTTTTAAGGAAGGTGCTCTCTTGTATGTCACCAATGGGGTCAGGGGTAAACACTTCTTACATAGGGTGTCATTTATCAAGATCCCCCAATGTTTATGAATGCTATCCTTAATCTCTTTATTTTGGGATGAGAAGGTGGTGATAAAATTAACTGAAACCTCTAGAGTATTTTTATCTTTATTTTCTAATAACTCGGCCTGAGGGATATCCTTAGTTTCATTATAGGCTTTTCTAATCAGGTTTTTTGGATATTCCTTTTCCAAAAATCGCTCATGCAATATGTCACTCTGGTATTTGAAATCTTCATCACGAGTACAATTTTTTCTAATGCGTCTTTACTGATTGCTAGGTATGTTTTTTAGCCACTGAACATAATGGTTACTGTTAAAATGTACATAACTATTAACGTCTACTGTTTTAAAATAAGTTTTTGTTTTAATTTTAACACCATCATGCCAGATGGTTAGATCAAGAAAATTGATTGTCTGTGTACTAATTTCTGGAGTTAACTCAATACCCCAATTGTTATTAAGAATCGACCTCAGGAAAGACTGTAGGGTATTTTGCTCATTATCAAAGATAATTATGATGTCATCAATAAACCTTTTGTATAGGATGACATTCCCATAGTAATCATTATTATAAACATGCCAAATCTCAAATACTGCCATGAAAAGGTTGGCATAAGTAGGAGCTACCCTGGACCCCATAGATGTACCTTTAATCTGATGGAAAATGGAATCCTCAAAGGAAAAATAATTATTTTTTAATATGAAATTCATGCCCTGTAAGAGAAAATTTCTTTGAGGGATTGGAATACGAGAATCACCCTCCAGGTACAAAGCAAAACAAGATAGGCCAATCTCATGCTGGATGTTGGAGTATAACCCCGTCACATCCATGGATATAAATTAGAATGAGTTTTTCCATGGTATTCCATTGATCAGTTTAATTAAATGTGTGGAATCTTTAAGGTGACTTCTGAGATTAAAAACATTAGCAATCATTGTTTTATCTATATATGCCGAAAGATTAGAGGTAAGGGAATCGAACCCAGAAATGATAGGTCTACCAGGAGGGCTTTCCATGCTTTTGTGTTTCTTTGGTAAATGATACATGAAAGCCATACCTGGTTTACTTTTGGTCAGGCAATCTTTTTCCTGCTTATTTAAAATACCCATGTTAAATCCTGTCTTGATCATCTTATTGTACTCAGCAATGGCCTTTAAATATTCATGTTCCTCACTTTTTCTGTAAGTTCCAATATCTGATAAAATCCTCCAAGCCTCTTTTAAATATTTATCCCTATCCTGTACACAAATGCCCCCACCTTTATCGGCCGGTCTAATAATTATATCATCATTATTTTTAAGATTATTAAGGGCATTGATTTCTTCCCTGGTTAGGTGACGTCTTTTGTCAAAGGATATTTTAGGGTTAATACCACCTTTTGTTAATAGATCTTTGAAATCATTGAGCACCAAATCTGTGTAAGTTTTAATATGGTGGCCCTGACTTTGGATGGGATAAAAAGTGGTCTTTTCATGTAGATTAACATGTACATTTGAATCATTGGATGGAGGAATTGGATTTATAGGATTCAATTCATAATGTCTCTTTAATGTGAGTTTACGAATAAATTTTTGGAGGTCAATAAAAAGATCGTCTCGACTGTTATTTCTAGGGCAGAAAGATAGGCCCTTTTGCAACACCGATTTTTCAGTTTCTGATAAATTATAACTGGAAATGTTAAATATATTATGTGTTACATTTCTGTGAGATTCGTTTATTCTGTCCGGGGCTGAATTTAATGCGGCCTCATCTTTTTGCTGTTCTTGGTTTTTTGACCCGTGTCTTTTACCCCCTCTCCCTCCTCTTCAAGATTTTTTCTTTTTGTAGGCTTTGGGGAGAGGAATTGCAGGATATTTAAATTCCCCCCTGCAATTCGAGGTAAGAAAGGGACAGACAGGGATGAGGACTTGCTATTGTCAATAGTAATTTTTTCTTTGGTCATATCCCCCAAACCGCCCTTAATGGATGTATCAGATGGAATTGCGGTATTTGTGTTGATGAGACTTACACATACCGGGGATAAAGAGGGGTTACTTTCCTCCACCACCTGTACAGGAGTGTCAAGGATGTTAGTTATCTCACTCCAATTTATCCTATTTGCCTCAAAAATTAATTGGTCAAGGGGTGTCCCCTGGCAAATTGTGTTTAAATCGAGTAACCTATCTTTCCTGATCTGTTCCAATTGGCGTTTAACCATAATCAAACTCTCCTCCATAGAGTGAGCATCAGTACAGGCTTTATCAGCCAGCAAATAATTTTTATTTACCTGAGTTTCAGTTACCTCATTCATATTAAGTTCCAAATCCTCCTGATTGGAGGATTTCACCTTCTCAGATTTCTCAAACAATTCCAAGATCTCCAAGTCGGAGGATTTTACCTTCTCCCCCTTTTCAATATACTCTTTCTGTTTACTATTAACAGAACTATCAGTTCCATCAGTCTTCACTTTGGCTACAGGGAAAGGTTCAGTGGTAACAGGCAAGCTCCTGGGCTTGGACAGGACAGGGGCTCAAGGGTGATTTAAGGAAGGTTTCCTACTGGAATTAACTATTTTTAAGGATCGAAATGGAGTTGTCAGGGAGTTCTTTCTCATAGTATTTTTTTACCATCAGTTTAAGGGGATCCTGTAGTTTTGGATTAACTGATTGATCTACCACATTTACGCCTCTTGATTTTATTTTTCTATAGTCCTCCCTATCACGCTGAAGTTTTTTAGACTTCCTAGAGATAATCTCTTGCTCCATCTTTAATGTTCTAGCTGCTATATCAGAATTCAGCTTGTTGAAGTGTTCCAAACTCAAGGAGCTCATTAGAAAGTAAGGTAATTTTCTCAACCAGCTTATCTGAAGTCTTGACCCTCTTTTTAAAAAGTAAACACAGCATGTTAAACATACACTCATTTAACAATTTGTTCCATTGACCAGTGAATTCATTATCATTACTAAAAGGAGAAACAAGATTAATCCTTAGGCCCCTAGGGCAGATCTTTTCATCCATATAAATTGATAAAAACCTGGATTCCAATTGTGAGAGAAGCTCCTCTCTCAAAAGGTCCTCAAATTCAATAAATTTCTTCCTGATATTCATAGTCTCCTCCTCCGTATAGTCAGTCAGGGGTACAGTACCCAAATCACCATATAAACTTCCATGTCCTATAGTTTGTAGAATCAGTCTCTCCCTAGACGACAATCTGTGCTGAAAATAATCCATTTTGTTTGTGCTGCTGCAACCCCAAAGGAAAAGGGCTTGACAAACCCTCAGAATACAACTGCAAAAAATAAAAAGAGGGGAGCGCACTAAGGCGGTAAATGAGGGACTCCGGCGTGTTTAACAAAGGTAATTCACTCACCTGATGTAAATAAACTACATACATATTCTAGAATACCCGATGCGTTAGAATCGGGCCACCATCTAGTATAGGTATATTGGTATGGAAGTCAGGGCAATCCACTCAGCGCTCTGGTACTGATGCCAGGCCTCTCTTAAAGGGCTCCTCGGTATGGAAGTTAGGACCGTTCCACTCAGCGCTCTGCTTCTGACCCCAGGCTGACGGGATGATGTGAGATATTAGGGGTAGTAATACAGTGGCTCTGGCTGATGGGATGATGTGGGATATTAGGGGTAGTAGTCCGGTGGCTCTGGCTGATGGGATGATGTGGGATATTAGGGGTAGTAGTCCGGTGGCTCTGGCTGACGGGATAATGTGGGATATTAGGGGTAGTAGTCCGGAGGCTCTGGCTGACAGGATGATGTGGGATATTAGGGGTAGTAGTCCAGTGGCTCTGACGGCATGATGTGGGATATTAGGGGTAGTAGTCCGGTGGCTTTGACGGGATGATGTGGGATATTAGTGGTAGTAGTCCGGTGGCTGTTGAGAGATGATGTGGGATATTAGTGGTAGTTGTCTGGTGGCTTTGGCTGACAGGCTGACAGGATGATGTGGGATATTAGGGGCAGTAGTCCGGTGGCTTTGACTGGATGATGTGGGATATTAGTGGTAGTAGTCCGGTGGCTGTTGCGAGATGATGTGGGATATTAGTGGTAGTTGTCTGGTGGCTTTGGCTGACAGAATGACAGGATGATGTGGGATATTAGGGGTAGTAGTCGGGTGGCTCTGACGGCATGATGTGGGATATTAGGGGTAGTAGTCCAGTGGCTTTGACGGGATGATGTGGGATATTACTGGTAGTAGCCCGGTGGCTGTTACGGGATGATGTTGGATATTAGTGGTAGTTGTCCGGTGGCTTTGGCTGACAGACTGACAGGATGATGTGGGATATTAGGGATAGTAGACCGGTGGCTCTGACGGGATGATGTAGGATATTAGTGGTAGCATTCTAGTGGCTCTGGCTGACGGGACGATGTGGGATATTATAGTGCATGCGGCTATGCAGAGTGGGCGGGGCTCTACACTCAGCTTTATATATATAGAAGATATAATCATTATAACTAACCGTAGTTAGTTTCTATGCCCGGGCATTGTAAGGTTTTGTTCTCACTTAGGTACAGCAGGGGGAAAAACAGAAGGCATGCTTCTTTAAAAGAGTTTGTGTGCTCTCTCAGACCTGTGGGCACACAGGCTGTGCCATGTCCAGCACGCAGGCTCTATAGCCTAAACACTGTCTCTCACTGACCCTGGTCAGTACCACGGATTCCTGTCCGTTACATGTTGGTGTCGGCCACACAGGTTCCTGGATACCTCTTATCCACAGAGGTATCCAATAAACACTCCTTCCTGACCCCGATCAGTATTACTCACGGCTGTCAGACCGTCCACTCCGGAGGTATCTCACAGACCTCCTTCCTCTGGCTCAGACTAGCCAGCACTGCAACATGTGCCAAAAACACAGGCTCTATTAGGCAGCCTGAAACCACACCCACAGTTGAGGTATGGATCACATGGGCTGTTCACATGGTCATGACCTCACTGCAGGTCCTCAAACACCTGCAGGTCCTGAAGGAAAACAGGGGTACAGTGAGCACCCTCACCCAGAGGTGAGGTAATATGGGTAGCCAGACCCTCCCATCTCTCATAGCTACCCGCAACCCGGACCCAGGTGCACTAAATGACATATTAGTGCTCATGTGCACTAAAGACAAAATACTCCGGGTTGCATCGCAGGGAACATCCATCCCTGTGACATATGTGGTGCCCCCAGGAGTATGGTCGCCACACTGGCTTTGCCTTCCTCCAGGGGAGGGTAATGCCAGGCTTGGAAGCAGTGATGGGTCTCTCCAGCAGTTAACCTAATGCATGCAACACAGTCCCACTCCGGGCCAGCAGGGGGAACTCGGAACCAGGATTCTGGAAAGGAGTGTCCTCTGAGGGCCAGGAGGAAGAAGGGTCAGATAGTCTGTGGAGGGTGAAGTGTGCAGACGGGAGGTCCGAAGCTGAGAGGTTGAGCTGCAGAAGGCGAGCTCCCTCAGCTTGAGAGCGCACAGAACTGGAGCCTGGTCTCCGCGGTGGTACGGATACTGACGGTCCTACCACAGATACCAGAGGAGTAGGAGGCTGTAAATGCCCTGCTCTCACCAAAGGCTTGGGACACAACAGCAATTGAATAGAGAGCCAGGACTCAGGAGAGGAGTCCCCGAGAGAGGCTACAGCTGTCTGTCATACAAGTAAAGTTCTAGGAACATCTGAAGAGAGGCATTTCAGAGTAACTAAGTACTGGAGTGCTTCACACTACAAAGCGCTAGGAAGGAGACTGCACAGCCCTTCTGCTGAGAGAGAATCCTGATCTGCTTCCAGGCAAACCTGCTCCAATACCATCTGTAATCAGGACTCTGGACTGCATATACTCAGTAAAGGTACAAAAACTACAACCGCTGTGTCTTATCTGTTCCCTATGCTTTCGGCACTGCTACATCCCCATGCCTGCTACATCTACACTGCCCTGGGACTACAGCTCCACCTGTGGGGAGCTTTACCATCTAAGCTGCACATACCATCAGTCCCAGCGGATCTGTATGCAGCGTTGGCCTAACACCATATTTGACAAACACCACGGGTGGCGTCACAAACTATTCTACCATTAACTACATCTCCCCATTGCTTGGGCGCCCAGGGCCACGGACCGGGTCACCGCTGCTGTGACACATCCCTCCTGACACCGGCCCGGTACCGAGTACCCCACAGCCCTGGGAGGGCGACCCACATATACCATGTGACCACCAGTCAAACCATATATTCCCCACCTCTGTTCAAACCTGTGGGTTTGAACACTTGTCCTAAACCGAGGGCCTCGAGACAGGGCACTCATATCACCTTGCCCTACCCGACAAGAGTGTGATATTGATATTTTTTTCCATTGAACACAGGCGCCGGATGATGAGACTATTTTTCCATCATCGGCTCATGCTGTCACTTTTATATATGACAGCAGACATAGCCGGATGGGAGTAGTAGTCCCATCAGATGACGCCTAAGTACAATCATTATGGGCTGTTCGCCGCATGAGTACACACCCACTGTCTCAGACGCAGGTTCAGTTACTACACCAGCAGAATCCTGCCACTGAGGCCTGATCAGCAGAAGAGACGGGGCCTGATGTGGGCCCCCTCTGCTGATCGGGCCTCATACGCCAGTCAGGGCATTCCTGATGGCGGCCCTGCCTCCATGGATTGGTAGGCCGTGAGTTGTTGTCTCATCGGTATTCTTGCACCTGTGTTGCCGCCATCTTAACTACATGAGTCGGCTGCATCCTGATAGTGCATTTGTTTGGAGACCTGGGCAGTTAAACATCCCTGCCTTTTTTCTGCTGAATTTTTGGAGGATTTTTAGTCCTCTTTTTGTGGCTTTGCTGTTTAGAGTGAACAGATTAACCCCTGCATTGATAAAAGAAACTTACACCATTTAATATGAAGGTGAAGTGCTTATAATCACTGTAGGAGTAGGAAAAATCAGTTGCTGCGGTCTTCTGTCTACTCTCTGTCATGGTAAACCCGTAACAGGTGATATGAAAAATAAAAAAAATACACTGATAAAAATCTTAAAGAAAACATTTCAAATAAAAACCTGAAACAATAGGTCATTTTCTGATGACACATTCTCTTTAAGGTGCCATCTATTTGGAATGCCCGCTAGGGCTGAGGGTTACTCGGTCCGGGCCTTAGTCAGTTCTCCAGGGAATGTCACAGCAGCAGTGACCTGGTCCGTGGCCCTGGGCATCTAATCAAATAAAGATGGGGAAGTTAGTTGAAATAAAGTCGTGATGCCACCCGTGGTATTCGACAGTAAGGAGATAGCCGATGCTGCTTAAGGAGGCCGCTGGGGCTGATGGTGATGCAGCAGAGTTGATACAGCTCTCCACAGGTAGAGCTCTGCCCCACGGCAATTATAGTGTTAAAGATGTTGGTAATGGTTGTAGTGCAGGGCAGATGACACAGTAAATAATCCGAAGACACAGCGGAGTGCAGTCTTCACACTTTTACTCACAGTTCCTCTGTGAAGGGTTAAAACTAAAATCAAAGCTGAAGTTTCATTTTCTCCATTCTCTGAAGGTTTCGTTTCTCCATTTTTGTTGCTTTAAGATACATTTTTGTAATTGGGGTAAAAGTTCAGGCTGTCATGAAACCAGACTGTTCCTCATCAGGTGCAAGATAAGGGATCCAGGGGTGTATTACTCTGAAGAATATGCCATTATACTACTTTCTATGCTATGGAGATACGGACATATATGTAGTTTCCGGTTTTCTTGCAATATTATTGGCTTATAAAGTGAAGCATTACCATGATGCTATTGGTAGTTGAGAACTTTGCATAATTAAGCAAAATATTATAAAAGAAGTGACTAAAATAAATGGGACTAGTGATCTGTCTTGATCCTCCCATACAGAGACCACCGTCTCCGACTGGTTATTTCCAGTTGCTAGCAACGCCCTGTGGATTAATTTGGAAATCACTTGGTCAACCGTGAAGGGTTAATTTAGCCCTCCCTCAAAAGCTCCCTCGACACCTCCAGTTACAATCCCCAGCTGGGGTGCTGTGTTCTCTGGGTCGGTGGTCCAGCCAGCTCTCAGGTAATTTGTGGTGCACTTCACCAGGACCCCCTTCTGATCTCCTTCCCTGGCCGTCTCACTGCGCTGGCTCCTACCTCTCCGGCCCTGCTCCTTCATACACAGTGTCCCAAGCCAGCAGCCTCAGATCCTGTCTGGGTCCCCTTGATCCTATGTGGCTGCCTTTTCAGCGAATGTGTGTGAATTTGGCTGTAGCACATGCAGATGCTGCAGCCTCTTGTTAGTTAGCTGAGTCCTCAGTTTCTGCACTAGTCAGGGACCGGTCCCCTACTGCGACCTGGTCCCTCCACCCTATTACGCTCGGCGTTGATTCGGGCGCCACGGGTGGATTGCTTAATTTCCGTGTCCTTAGGACCCCTTCTTTCTCTCCTCCTTTCTCTCACGCTGTGCTAGTCTAGGGACGTGTTCATCTCTCCTTCAGTCTCCAGCGCCAACTGACTTCTTCCTGACTCCTCCTACAACTGTCAATCCTGTTACTATGACAACCCTCCTACTCTATCCACTTTCTCCACCCACACCCTCTAACCTAGCTCCTCCCAGGCCCTGAGAGGTACAGTGTTGGATGTAAGTGTGTGGGTTCTGGGCAGTGCCCTCTCCGTATCTAAGAGCGGAGCACCACACCCCTGGCTGAGGTGCAGTACCTCTGTGGCGACTGAACCCTCAGGGGTGCCACATATTGACTTTAAATTATTATCATAGACTCATAGAATGTTAGAGTTGGAAGGGACCTTCAGGGCCATCGTGTCCAACCCCCTGCTCAATGCAGGATTCATTTCACCATCTCAGACAGTATTGGTTTATCAGTACTAAAATGTCCAGCAAGCAAATATACCACTAATGTTACCAAGATTTCTTTACCAATTTATAATTTCCTGCATTTTTATAAGGACAATATTGTGTTGCATAAAGGGAATTACTTATGTAAATAATCTTCTACAATGTCGTCAGTGCTGCCATGGAGAAAGCATTGGTACTTTTGAGTTAATGACCTATAACGATCAACGGAATGAAAGCACAGTGTGTACCGACAACGCCAGTGAGTCACATATCTGGATTATTACCTATATTCCTTTCACCATGGAGATAAGGCTGAGCCACAAAAGTGTTATTATATTACTTACGTTCTGGAGTGTGTACATTTCCCAGGAGAATGCAATTATAACAATTACATTATTGGCAACATAGTTACCAGCATCCTGCAAAGGAAACATCATTGTCTGTACCATGATATAGTGGAGGTAAAGGGTAGCAATTCAATTTTAAGAAAATATAGAACATTATTGAAAAAAATAAAAAATAAAACTTGCCTGTAATTATTACTTGAAATTAAAAGTGTACAAAAGATACAAAAAGTGAAATCATTTCAGTATGTGATTAATATCACTCCCTTTTCAGTTTGAAAGGACAAAATCAGACTAATCTGTGACTAATTATAAATTAGACACATCTGTCATGAACTTGTCAGTGCTCACATGATTTTAATTAGACTTTTGTGGCTTTGATGCTTAAAAAATTCACATATGTTCCCTGTTCCTTGTTTTACAATAACAGAGTTAAGAAACTAGTCAGAAAGGACAAATACGCTAATATCACCAAGCACAAGCAGTCTAAAAAGCTCAAGAATATCTCCAAAAACCATGGTATCCAGCTTCAACAGCTTAAAATGTAATGAAGAAGTTTGCTAAGCATGGGACAATCAAAAAACTTTCAGGACCCTATAAAAAATAGGGTGCTATTGGAGAAAACGAAGAAAGACTGTCTCCTTAATAAAAGGCATAAAAAGGGAAACTGAACTTTGCCAAACGTTAAAGACAAACCACATTCCTTCTAGAAAATGGTTTAGTCTTTCCACCATACATAATTAGAGCTGTATGGTAACACATAGTCGTTTTAGTTTCATAGTAGATGAAATGAAGTCAATAAAGAAAAGGGCACCCTAACTGCAGTGAAACAGGGTGGAGGAGCCATCATATTGTAAGGCTGTTTTGCTGACTCTGGGACTTGAACCTGTTACAGGAACAATGGAATAAGAGGTTTATCAGTGTATTTTATAAAGAAGAGTGCTCCCAAGTGTGTGAAAACAAGGTTTAAGTCAAATGAAATGGAACCTACAGTAAAATAATGAACTGAAGCACACATCCAAACTACTCGGGAATGGTTAAAAAGGAAATATTGGGCTGTATTGCGCTAGTCAGCGAGCAATGAGTCCTAATCCAGTTGAAAGTCTTAGTAGATTTAATCTTTTCTAAATTTGGAAAAGGAACACTGCAAACACTGACAGAACTGTAGTGGAAGAAACAAGCAAACACATGAAAAAAGCTACAGATTGCTACAAACAAAACTTCTGGAGCTTCTCATTGCTGTCAAAGGTTGCGCAGCCAATTTTTATGGAAGGGCGGCTTTAATACTTTGCATGTCGTAAATTATGTTTCTTCATTTCTTTTTATTTGACTGCATGTATGTAGGTAGGTCAATGATTGTGCTGAATGTATTTGGACATGCTAAGAAAATATCCTAATGATACACAGTTTGCACATATCTACTTGTTTCTGAAGATTTGAGGCCAAATTCATCAAAGGTTTTATGTCAGTTCTGGAGTAAAAAATTTTGAAAAGTCACAAATTTTTTGCAATTTTCGATCAGCTTCGACAAATTGGGTGCAGCTGGGCACGATGGGGGGTTGGCGACTGCTGGTTTTCATGAATTTGGCATTCACTACACCACAGAGATTACTCCCACGGGGCCTGGAGTAGGATTTGTGGCAAGGACAAACAGAGGCGAATGCTACTTATCCGACACTCCTGATTCATGCTTCTTCATGAATCAGGAGCCTCTGACTCCACAACATCTCCTCAAGTCCGGCGTGAACAATACACCAGTCTTGATGAATCGGGGCCATTGGCTTTGTATAATAAACAATTAACGGTGCCAGTAATGATCACGACAACTGTACACATATCTGGAATCCATCCCTACCAACTGGCAAAAGACAGAGAATACATTGCAAGTGAAGATATATAATATTTAAAGGAAAAGTATTTGTATCCCATTTTTGCATGATATAAAAGCTCTAGATCAGCTAGGGCACAAGTTGGGCCTAGGAATGGGGCTGGGAGCAATGATTCTACAAGTATTTATGTATTTCCTATTGCAGTTACTGGAGGATTTGTATTGCAGGCAGAATATGCGGAATTCTAGCAAAAGTCATAATAAAATGTGAAGGGAAGAGGAGAAAGTTAAATGTAATGCTTGAGGAAGATGTTTTATATGATTTGAATTCATCTTTCATATTGGCATCCTGCAGATGTTCAATCAAGCTGAACAGTATGTAATGGAAATTGTAGTCTTTGGAGATACTCTGCCACTAGCAAATGAAAAACAGGCTGCATCTTAAGTATATTCAGTTTTAGTATTAAGGTCGTGTCATGTGGAGCTCTGGAGTGCAGGACATACTTATTAAAGACAACAGACAACGTAAGTCACTAAGTCAGGTTCCAGGCAGCTTCTACAAATCTGACATTTTACTATCAAATTAGAGAGAGTATATACAGTTATAATTGCTTAATGATAATAAGCATATTGTAGTGCCTCCGTCCCAGTCCCGGTCCGCTCCCCAGCTCTTACCTGTTGCCTCAGCGGGGTCGCCGGTTTCCTGGGGCTCCCGTCCCATGTCCCGCGGTGCCTGCTCCTGCTTCCTGGACACTGCATGCGTCCCGCAGGTCTCCAGGCATGCCACTCGGGGCACGTGCGCACGCATTCTCGGTCTCTTAAAGAAACAGCGCGCCATTTTCAAAAATAGCTTTCAGCCAATGACTGATTGTCTCGTACTATTTCAGGCACCTCTGCCCTTAGGGAGGTGCCTGAGCAACGTGTATTTCCTGTTGTTAGTTCTCAGGTTCCTGTACCTGCGTGTTAATGCTCTGCTGCATCTGGCTAATATTGGTTTGTCTCCTCAGTGTGTCCTATGTGTCTTCCCACATCTTCCAGAACTACGCCAGCCCCTCCTGCATCTCTCTGTGCCAGCAACTGCTCGCTACCCGCTTCTGCCACTCATCTCCTGCCTGGTTCTCCGCTACTTGCAGTACCTGCAAACAACAAAAGAATGGAGTAAAAAAAACACCAAATAAAGTAAAATCCAAAAAGTCTTTATTAAACCACAATATCAATAACAAATATGGGCCATATATACTGGCACAGAGAGGTGAAATAGGTGCAGAGACATGCTGGTACAGCAGGGAGAAAAGCGTGGGCACCATAATAACCCGAGGCAAGTAAAGTCATGATACATGAATATATGTAACTGTGAATTCAAATAATGGACACAGAAAGGAAACTGAAGGAAAGTCAAATATAACAGTTTATACCATAAACTGAGACGTATTCCAAGATGTCTTTACACATGGTTGGCCACCAATAATAACAGGAAATCAGTTGCAAAGTCTTCTTCTGCCCAGTGTGACCGGACAACTTAGAAGAGTGGCCCCAGCGAAGAACTCGCCGCCTGTCCGAACTACCTACCAATGTCTTACCGGGAGGAATCTGAGATAGATTGACAGAGGCCACTGTCACCATTCGGGAGGGCTCGATGATGTGTTGAGGTTCCTCTTCCAAGTCAGGAGGCAGAAAGGACCTGGAGAGAGCATCAACCTAGATGTTCTTGATGGGAGGGCGAAAATGAAGAATAAAATTAAATCGAGCAAAGAACAGAGACCACCTGGCCTGGCGTGAATTCAGCTGTTGTGCAGACTGGAGAAAGGCGAGATTCTTATGGTCGGTGAAAATAACGACTTGGTGGACTGTCCCTCGAGAAGATGATGCCACTCTTGCAGAGCAAGCTTGATGGCCAGTAACTCCCGATCTCCGATGGAATAATTTCTCTCAGCAGAGGAAAAAACCTTAGAGAAGAAGCCACAATAGACCATCTGCCCAGAGAAAGACTACTGGGTAAGAACTGTTCCTGCGCCTATGGAGGAGGCATCACCTCGAGGAAGAACTGTTTATCTGCGATTAGCCGATGGAGCACAGGCGTGGAAGAGAAGGCTTTCTTCAGAGAAATAAACGCCCCCTCTGCCTCGGGAGACCAATCCTTGGAATTGGCGTCTTTTCGGGTCAGAGCAGAGATGGGGGCAACCTGAAATGAGAAATGTGGAATAAATTGACGATAATAGCAAACCCCAGGAACTGTTGAATCACTTTAAGACCGGTCGGCTGAGGTTGTTTGAGGATAGAGGCGAACTTGTCAGGATCCATCCTCAGATCACTGGACTAAACAATGTAACCAAGGAAGGGCACACTTCTCAAACTTGGCGTACAGCCTGTTCTTCCAAAATTTCTGGAGAGCCTGGTGAACGTTCCTCCAATGTGTGGCCAGGTCTGGAGAGTAGATCAAGATGTCATCCAGGTAGACAACAACACAAGAATACAGAAGATCTCTAAAAATGTAATTCTCAAACTCCTGGAATACAGCAGGAGCGTTGCTGAGCCCGAACGACATAAACCGGTATTCATAGTGGCCATCTCGGGTGTTGAAGGCTGTCTTCCACTCGTCTCCCTGGCGTATGCGAATCAGGTTGTAGGCCCCTCTGTGATCCAATTTGGTGAAGATTTTGGCCCCTCTGAGATGGTCAAACAACTCTGAAAAAGTGGCAATGGGTATCTGTTCTTTACCGTGATCTGGCTTAAACCCGTGTAGTCAATACAGGGCTGTAGAGATCCGTGATTCTTCTTGACGAAAAAGAAACCCGCGCCCGCCGGGAAAGATGACTTCTAGATGAATCCTCTAGTCAAGTTCTCCTTGATGTACTCCGACATGGCTTGGGTGTCTGCCTGGGACAGAGAATAGATTTGACCCTGAGGAGGAGACCTCCCTGGGAGCAGGTTAATGGGGCAGTCATACGGCTTGTGGGGTGGCAACTAGAGATGAGCGACTTTGCCTTTTTTCAGGTCGAGTCGGGTTTCATGAAACCCGACTTTTGCAAAAGTCGGGTTGAACGCAATCAGCCGATTATCATGAAAGGTCGAAGGCCGACTGAAACACGAAACCTAATGCAAGTCAATGGGGAAGAAAAGTCGGCAGTGAGTAGAGGACAGGGAACACACCTACAATGCCCATTTTAATGCCAAAAGCATCAATTCTTATTACTTAAGCTTGTCAACCTTAATTTACTTTATAATAATAGTTAGGCATTGAAAACTGGGGGATATTTGGCTAAAGTTGTGGGGGGGGTAGGGCTAGCTCCAGATTTTCGTGGGCCCAGGGCCAAAGAGTGTCAATGGGCTCCTTTAACACATGCCACAATTCATGATCCTCTGATACGGCAGAGAAATAGCGGTATAGTACAATGAAAAATACTTCACTTCTTACATCACATGACTGATATCCATTTTAAATTCTCCAATAGCTCCAAAAACGAACAGTATATTACCTCATACAGTATTATGACCACTGCATTGTGCGCTATACAGAGTAATGAGGCCCATATATTTCTCCATACAGAATCATTGGTCCCATATAATGTTTGATACAGTATATGATGAGCTCCACATAATGCTACAGTATATGTTGGTCCCCATGGATGAAGCTCCACTGTCTTATGGACCCAAATAATGCTCCATATATAATGGGTCCCATTTCTAATGCTCCAGTGTATAATGGGCCCTATAAATGCTGTTCCAGTGTCTGATGTCCACCTTTGGAATGCTCCAGTGTATGGTGGGCCCCATATATCATTCTCCAGAGTATAGTGCTCCCCAACAATTGCTCCCAACCTTTAAAACAATTAAATAAGTCTCCTCGCTAGGGAATCCCTGTACTAGTCTGGACTCCTCGTCGTCCCCATCTTCCATCTCTCTGCCTTTGGACTGTTTAGGCAGAGGGCGTACAGACGTGATGTCATCGCGCTCTCTGACCAGAATGTCACTGTCAGGAAACGTGGAAGACGTCACGGCGGTGGAGCAGGGAGAGGTAAGTATTTCAACTTTGCAAGTGCTGTGATCCTGAGCAAGCAGGGGGGCCCACTCGTTGGCGATGGCACTGGCACAGGGCCCCTCATAGTACGGCGGTGTGTCTGACGGCGGGTGGGCCCTGGGCCCTCCCACCGGCAGAGACACTTTTGCATACTATGAGGGGCCCTGTGCCAGTGCTGTCGCCCATGAGTATGCCCCCCCACCTGCTCAAGGAACCTGCACTTTCATCTGCACCTTCCTCTTTGTCACCGTGTAAGGTGGTATAGTATGCGGGAAGGGGAACCTGAGTTTCATCAGGGTCAGATTCTGGCTGTGTAGAGTGCGAGGGGAATGTAGTGGTCTGGGTCAGTGTACCAGCAGAATCATCTAGCAGTAGCTGGCCATCCTTGCACTTGTGGAGCCCCCAGGAGTACGGTCGCCACAGTGGCATTACCTTCCTCCTAGGGAGTGTGATGTCATGCTTTGGAGCAGCGAAGGATCTCTCTAGCAGTTAAACAACACACAACACAGTTCCCACTCCAGGCCAGCAGGGAGAGCTCTGAACCTGACTGCTGAGGAGCTGCTCTCTGTGGTCATGAGGAGGTAAGTTAGGGCAGTCTGTGAAGGGAAGGGGAAGTGTATGGACGTGAGAAGGGGAGCAGGAGGATGAGCAGAGTTAAGGCTCACTCCTAGCTGGAGTGCATGGTCCGGATTCCGGTCTTCGAGTTTGTAGGGACACTGACGGTCCTGCAGCAAAAGCCGGAGGAAGTAGCAGCTGTAAATGCTCTGTTCCCAACTAAGGCTCGGAGGCCCCAGCAGCGACTTGTATGAGCCAGAAGGAAAAGGCTGCGGCTGCCTGCCATACGAGAAAGTTTCAAAAGAGAGTCAACAGGGGGAACTTCAGTGAACTCAGTACTGTGAGTACCTCAGATAAGCACTAGAACGGAGGCCACACTACCTATCTGCAGAGAGAGAATTCCTAATTTGCTTCCAGGCTGACCAACTCCTTCTCCATCTGTACTCTGGTTCCTGGACAGCACTTACCAAGTACAGGTAAAGGAACTGCACGACTGTGTCTGTCATCTTTCTCCTGTGCCTGGTGCACGGCTCTGCTACATCCTGCACTGCACACCATCTACCAACTCTTTCATCTGCCCTGCGACTATGGCCCTACCTGTGTAGGGATTCTACATCTTAGCTGCACCACAACATCTGTCCCAGAGAAGCGACACTGCAGTACTGGTCAATCTGATCAGAAACCACAGGTGGCGTCACGTATCACTCACCTATAAACGTTATTCACCCCTTTGCATGGACGCCAAGGGCCACGGACCGGGTCACCACCACCGTGACACATCCCTCTGAGACACCGGCCCGGTACCGATTAACCCCACTGCCCTGGCTGGCCACCCAAACTCCATGTCAGATTCATCTTGGACTGGGGAATTCAGGATTTGACTTGATAACCCAGGCATGGTATGTGAGAAAGAGCTACATGGACTAATGTGAAGTGTGGTCTGCTGCATCATTCACTTTTGTTGGGGGTGAAGGACACAAGGAAAGGGGTTCTTCCTGACCAGGAGCCAGCACTTGACGACTCAGTGCTTGCATTTTTTGAAACTTCAGAAGAGGAGGGCATATTAGCTGGAGTCTGTTTCGGCAATGTAAGCCAAAACCAGTTCCTGATGCTCCGGCTCTAAAAGCGGTTAACCTACTCCCAGAAAAGGTAGCCTTCCAGGCGTTCCGGAGCCAGACCATGATGCATGCTCAATACCTCCTGCCTTAGCTGCTATTGTGCTTTTGCCACTACCAGCAGATGCACTACCACCATCAGTACCAGCTGGCCCCCCCACACCCACGTCCGCGGCCTCTTCCACCATACTTCCAAATTTTGGAGAAAATGTACCCAAAATAACATCAGATATATGGTACTGTATCAGAAGTGTTCAGCTCTGTACAGTCAAAGGATAATTGTCAATCTCCCTATATATTTCATGAGTCACACAGAGACACTCACAGGCTCAGTATGGATTAGACAAGAATATAAAAAGTAGAAAAAGGGTACAGTATCATCAGAGAGCAGGTTTATATAGTATAGTTTAAACATTCTAAATCTCCGCATATATTTCAGGAGGCAGACACAGACGCTCTCAGGCTCAGTATGGATTACAACACAATATAAAAAGCTGTAATGGATCTGAAGCGTACAGCTGTATACAGTGTAGCGGTTATTGTCAATCTCAGTATTTATTTCCACAGTCAGAAACACACTCTCACTTGGTCAGTTTGGAATAGACCAGAATATAAAAAGCAGTAAATGGGTAATGTATCACAAGCGTAGAGCTGTATACAGTGTTGGAGTAATTTTTAAATCTACATATAAATTGCAGGAGTAATCCACAGACTCTCACACGCTCAGGATGGATCACACCACAATATTAAAAGAAGAGCCGCAAGAAATAATCACACATGTGGGCCAATGTTCCAGGTGTCAATGATACACTTAGAGTGGTGGGTGGAGGAGGACTTCCTGGCAGAAAGGGTACAGTATCACGAGATACCAGGTATATATAGCATAGTTTAAACATTAAAAATGTACGTTTATATATCAGGAGTAGTGTTTAGCCACCCCGCTAGTGTTCAAGTTCGGTTCGGCTCGTCGAACAGGAGGCAAGTTCGTCGAATGTTCATCGAACGTTCGACGAACACCATCGAACCCCATTGAAAACATTGGCAGGCAAACACAAACACATACAAACACATAGAAAACAATTACAAAACACCTTAAAAGGTGTCCCAAAGCAGACAAAATGCTCAGAAGACACAAATAACATATGGAAAAGGGCAACTACATATAGAAAAGAGGTGGAGGAGCAAAAGGTGGAGGAGGAGACACAGATATAGGCATGTCATGCCCTTATAAAGTCAAGAAAGGCTGGAATAAAAATCTAAAATAAAAAAAAATCTAAAATTCTAAAATCGAAGACGATCATATACCGTCGGACTTCCCACCATAAATTATGCCAACTGCCGATCGGGCGGCGTTATTCCCACGACCCTCCGAACAGCGTCCATGTAGGCAAAGTGTTTGGTTTCCGGGGGCAGTATGGTTGCAAAGCTGAACCTTAAAGGAATGTCCAGAAGGGCACCACCAGGAGTGCAGCCTGTGGCTTAATTGGACTCCACACAGGCAACCTCAACCATGCCAGCCTCGGAAAGGATGGACAGATTGCAAGCTTTGTCGATTCTGTGGGTGGTGGTGCATGGCTGTTTTTAGTTGTGCTAGCGATTTGTCAGCTTAATTCCGTTAACGAACGAGACTCCGGCATGCCCCTGCGGTCCGCGTCCAGCTTACTAGAGGGACATGCGAGGCCCTGGCACGCAAGATCGAGCAACAACAGGTCTGTCATGCCCTTACATGTCCGGGGTTGCATGCGCGCTACACTGAAAGGACCAGCGTGTGTCGCTTACAGGTGCAGATAACCCGCTGAACCCCGTTAGTGATGGGGATCTGGGATTCCAATTCTTCCCCGTGAACGAGTATTTCCCAGTAAGTGCAGGTCAACCGGAATTCCGGAATTAGGTCTAACCGGCATTCCAGAAAGAATGTGAAAAAATTAAGTGTCCAAACTACAGGTGCTATAGCTTGCTTAACAGCTGGGCTCCTCTGCTGAGTAGCAGATAGTGCTTTCATAAACAGGCGGTATAGCTAATTTCACGGGTGGGCTCCTCTGTTGAGCAGTAGACACAGGTACTAGGCCCAAAGTATTCACTGGGCTAAATGGAGTTAAAAAATGGTTCTTACATAAACAGGCGGCACAGCTGGGTTCACGGGTGGGCTCCTCTGCTGAGTAGCAGACACAGTTACTAGGCCCAAAGTATTAACTGGGCTAAATGCAGTCAAAAACTGGTTCTTTCATAAACAGACGGCATAGCTAGGTTCACTGTTGGGCAGACAGTGCTACAAGGCCCAAAGGATTTTCTGGACAAGATGCGGTAAAAAATTATTAGAAACACACACGGTGTAGCTCCTTGACAGGTGTACTACACCGCTGGCTAAAAACACCGCTACTATGCCATGAAACTGTCTATTAACTTTGAAAACCATTATTAATGTGAAAATAAAGTTATGCTTTTGGTGAACGAACCATTCTCGAACGGAACCTCGAACAGCCGAATTTTAAGCAAAGTGTTCGAGTTCGACGAACGGCTCGAACACCGCCCAAAACAGCTCGAATTTGAACTTGGCGAACAGGTCGACTCGAACACCGCTCATCTCTAATCAGGAGGCAGACTCAGGTGGTCTCAGGCCCAGTATGGATTCGACAAGATTGTAGAAAGTTGAGAAAGGGTACAGTATTACCGGATACCAGGTATATATGTAGCATAGTTTACACATTAAAAATCTAGGTCTATATATATCAGGAGGCAGACTCAGACGGTTTCAGGCCCAGTATGGATTCTACAAGATTGTAGAAAGTTGAGAAAGGGTACAGTATCACTGGATAACAGGTATATATGTAGCATAGTTTACACATTAAAAATCTAGGTCTATATATCAGGAGGTAGACTCAGACGGTCTCAGGCCCAGTATGGATTCGACAAGATTGTAGAAAGTTGAGAAAGGGTACAGTATCACTGGATAACAGGTATATATGTAGCATAGTTTACACATTAAAAATCTAGGTCTATATTTCAGGAGGTAGACTCAGACGGTTTCAGGCCCAGTATGGATTCTACAATATTGTAGAAAGTTGAGAAAGGGTACAGTATCACCGGATACCAGGTATATATGTAGCATAGTTTAAACATTAAAAATCTACGTCTGTATATCAGGAGGCAGACTCAGACGGTCTTAGGCCCGTATGGATTCGACAAGATTGTAGAAAGTTGAGAAAGGGTACAGTATCACTGGATAACAGGTATATATGTAGCATAGTTTACACATTAAAAATCTATGTCTATATATCAGGAGGCAGATTCAGACGGTCTCAGGCCCATTATGGATTCGACAAGATTGTAGAAAGTTGAGAAAGGGTACAGTATCACTGGATAACAGGTATATATGTAGCATAGTTTACACATTAAAAATCTAGGTCTATATATCAGGAGGCAGACTCAGACGGTTTCAGGCCCAGTATGGATTCGACGAGATTGTAGAAAGTTGAGAAAGGGTACAGTATCACTGGATAACAGGTATATATGTAGCATAGTTTACACATTAAAAATCTAGGTCTATATATCAGGAGGCAGACTCAGACGGTTTCAGGCCCAGTATGGATTCGATGAGATTGTAGAAAGTTGAGAAAGGGTACAGTATCACCGGATAGAGGGAATATATAGCATAGTTTAAACATTAAAAATCCATGTCTGTATATCAGGAGGCAGACTCAGACGGTCTCAGGCCCATTATGGATTCGACAAGATTGTAGAAAGTTGAGAAAGGGTACAGTATCACTGGATAACAGGTATATATGTAGCATAGTTTACACATTAAAAATCTAGGTCTATATATCAGGAGGCAGACTCAGACGGTTTCAGGCCCAGTATGGATTCGACAAGATTGTAGAAAGTTGAAAAAGGGTACAGTATCACCGGATACCAGGTATATATGTAGCATAGTTTAAACATTAAAAATCTACGTCTGTATATCAGGAGGCAGACTCAGACGGTCTCAGGCCCAGTATGGATTCGACAAGATTGTAGAAAGTTGACAAAGGGTTCAGTATCACTGGATAACAGGTATATATGTAGCATAGTTTACACATTAAAAATCTAGGTCTATATATCAGGAGGCAGACTCAGACGGTATCAGGCCCAGTATGGATTCGACAAGATTGTAGAAAGTTGAGAAAGGGTACAGTATCACCGGTTAATAGGTATATATAGAATAGTTTAAACATTAAAAATCTATGTCTACACTGCGTGCAGAATTATTAGGCAAGTTGTATTTGAGAGGATTCTTTTTATTATTGAACAACAACTATGTTCTCAATCAACCCAAAAGACTCATAAATATCAAAGCTTAATATTTTTGGAAGTTGGAGTGGGGTTTTTTTAGATTTGGCTATCTTAGGAGGATAATATCTGTTTTTTCAGGTAACTATTACTGTGCAGAATCATTAGGCAACTTAATAAAAACCAAATATATACCCATCTCAGTTGTTTATTTTCACCAGGTAAACCAATATAACAACACAAAATTTAGAAATAAACATTTCTGACATTCAAAACCAAAAACAAAAATCAGTGACCAATATAGCCACCTTTCTTTACGATGACACTCAAAAGCCTTCCATCCATAGATTCTGTCAGTTGCTTGATCTGTTTACGATCAACATTGCGTGCCGCAGCTCCCACAGCCTCCCAGACACTGTTTCGAGAGGTGTACTGTTTTCCCTCCTTATTGATCTCACATTTTATGAGGGACCACAGGTTCTCTATGGGGATCAGATCAGGTGAACAAGGGGGCCATGTCATTATTTTTTCTTCTTTTAGACCTTTACTGGGCAGCCACGCTGTGGAGTATTTGGATGCATGTGATAGAGCATTGTCCTGCATGAAAATCATGTTTTTCTTGAACGATACCGACTTCTTCCTGTACCACTGCTTGAAGAAGGTGTCTTTCAGAAACTGGCAGTAGGTCTGGGAGTTGAGCTTCACTCCATGCTCAACCCGAAAAGGTCCCACAAGTTCATCTTTGATGATACCAGCCCATACCAGTACCCAACCTCCACCTTGTTGGCATCTGAGTCGGAATGGAGCTCTCTGCCCTTTACTGATCCAGCCTCGGGCCCATCCATCTGGCCCATCAAGAGTCACTCTCATTTCATCAGTCCATAAAACCTTAGAAAAATCAGTCTTAAGATATTTCTTGGCCCAGTTTTGACGTTTTATCTTATGTTTCTTGTTCAAAGGTGGTCATTTTTCAGCCTTCTTTACCTTGGCCATGTCCCTGAGTATGGCACACCTTGAGCTTTTTGATACTCCAGTAATGTTGCAGCTCTGAAATATGGCAAAACTGCTGGCAAATGGCATCTTGGCAGCTTGACACTTGATTTTCCTCAATTCATGGGTCATTATTTTGCGCCTTTTTTTATCAACACGCTTCTTGCGACCCTGTTGGCTATTTGCCATGAAACGCTTGATTGTTCGGTGATCACGCTTCAAAACTTTGGCAATTCCAAGACTGCTGCATCCCTCTGCAAGACATCTCACAATTTTTGACTTTTCAGAGTCCGTCAAATCTTTCTTCTGACCCATTTTGCCAACGGAAAGGAAGTTGCCTAATAATTAAGCGCACCTTATATAGGCGCACATTATATAGGGTGTTGATGTCATTAGACCACACCCCTCCTCATTACAGAGATGCAAATCATCTGATTTACATAATTAGCAGTTGGCTTTCAAGCCTATACAGTTTGCAGTAGGACAACATGAATAAAAGGATGATGTGGTCAAAATACTCATTTGCCTAATAATTCTGCACACAGTGTATATATCAGGAGGCAGACTCAGACGGTCTCAGGCCCAGTATGGATTCGACAAGATTGTAGAAAGTTGAGAAAGGGTACAGTATCACCGGATAACAGGTATATATGTAGCATAGTTTACACATTAAAAATCTATGTCTATATATCAGGAGGCAGACTCAGACGGTCTCAGGCCCAGCATGGATTCGACAAGATTCTAGAAAGTTGAGAAAGGGTACAGCATCACCGGATAACAGGTATATATGTAGCATAGTTTACACATTAAAAATCTATGTCTATATATCATGAGGCAGACTCAGACGGTCTCAGGCCCAGTATGGATTCGACAAGATTGTAGAAAGTTGAGAAAGGGTACAGTATCACTGGATACCAGGTATATATAGCATAGTTTAAACATTAAAAATCTCCGTGTATATTTCCGGAGTCCGACAAAGACACTCACAGCCTCAGTATGGATTAGACAAGAATCTAAAAAGTAGAAAAAGGGTAATGTATTCGAAACGTACACCAGTATACACTGTTGGGGTATTTTTCAATCTTCATATATATTTCAGTCTCAGTAAGACAGTCCAGACTCTCCGCAAGAGGAAACGAGATGGATACAAGTACAGAAGGAAAGTCGAGTGATTGCAGAAATTTTGGAATTACTAATCACGGGAAAAACTCCAGGGAGAATTCTCAGAGGCGATGCTGACCCTCAATTACTTTGTCTGTGGAAACAGCGAAAACAGTTCTTTGTGATGAAAGGTTTGCTGTATCGCAGTACCGTGGTTCCCATCACCATTACTCATCTCCATCAAATTGTGATCACTGGGAGAGATGTAGACATTGTCCTCACTGCCTATCATGATCTGTCAGGTAACTTTGGAGTGCAAAAGACTGAAGCCACAGGCCGTAGGCGATTCTATTGGATTGGCATGCGAGGACACATTTAAAAATGTGGGCAGGAATGTCACACGTCTGTGAGTAGGAAAACCGTGAAAGCTGATGATAAACCACCACTGCATCTCATTGTGAGTCGACGTCCATAACAAATGGAAGCCATTGATCATCTGAAGATAGAGCCCAGCAGGACAGGGAATAGCTACGTCTTAACCATCATCTATCAGTTCACCAAATTTGTATTGGCAGTCCCAGTGAAGGATTTAACAGCCCAGACTACAAAGTGGTGGAGCAGGGAGAGGCAGTGGCGCAGCTACTGTTTGTGGCGCCCGGGGCGGTCAAAAAATTTGCTGCCCCTTTGGTCGTTGATAATCCGGAAGCATCCGAAGAGCCCACACTACACTCAAAGATGTAATTTTTAGTCTGCAACTAACTCTGCTGTTATTATTTCTACATTTCTAGACTTTCATCTTCTTGCAGTTCTCTATATATATGTATGTATTAACTTGATGATGCTGGATGAAGACCTAATGGCTTTTTTAATAATAATTTTTAATAATGTGACAGAAAAAAAGCAGAAAGTACAAATTATTTTCGAAACTTGGGTAAAGTTGTTTTATTTGTAACAGTCACGTAACACTCACAAACAATTATGATTCATTATTCAGGCCATGTTCACAATAGTTAATTCGACTACAAAAAGAACTGCTGCAATGCATGAACTCAGTCTCAATGCAAAATTTACAAACAAACTCTTCGTGCTTTCCTTTCGGCAAAGTTTTTGATAACAGTATCCAAATTGAGACCATCAGCAAGCTCCCTCTCTATGGAGAGGACTGCCAAGTCTGTAAGCCTTGCTTGACTCATTGTAGATCGTAGATAGTTCTTTATGAGCTTCAATTTGGAAAAGGAGCGCTCGCAGCTGGCAACGCTAATAGCTCGGGTAAGGAAGATGCGCAGCATGATAACAATGTTAGGGACAGAATCTCCAAGGCGATATCTCTGTATGAAGCTCAAAACTTCTAAAGGTCCGTCGATTCCGTCGTTTCCTGAAACTTCCACAAAATACTTCAATCTTCTCCTTTCGACCAAGAATTCCTCTTTTTCCACCTCGTCATCAACTTCGCTGAGCTGGCAATCGTAATTATCATCAAGCAGATTTGACGGTGCAAGGACAGCGAATTTCTTTGCAAGATCATGAACTTGTTGAAATCTGCTGTATATTTCTTCAGTCAACATGTCTATGACAGACAGCATTTCCCGTCTCAACTCAGCATCAAATGTCATCACTGCATCAGTCGATCCATCACCATCCATTCGTATCTTTTTGCAAATTCTACGCTCCATGCTTATCCCCATTTCAGAGCAGAGCTTTTTGGATTCGTGCATTGCACCGTCCACCATCGCTTCCCTATTCTGAAGGAGGTAATCTCTCAACGCTGTGAGCTTGACAGAACTTTGGTGCAGATCCAGCCCTTTTGTTTGAAGGTACTTCTGGGCATCACTGATTTCTGGCAGAACAGATTTCCAAAGGCTCAGAAACGACAGAAACGGAAATGACAGTAATGAGGTGAGAATTAAAGATGCATCTGTTCTTGTCGTCACATTTTCTCCTTCTTCTGTTGGCTGTTCTAGGGCCGTGACGACTTCTGATAATTTGTTCGCCACAACATTTACAGCAACTGCTCGACTGCTCCATCTAGTCTCCACAAGCCGTTTGATGCTTAGACCAGTCACCTGAATCAAAACATCCCAGCGATGCGTAGATGCCGAAAAGAACGAAAACAACCGATCCTGTGTGCCGAAACATGTCACAGAGTAAATCGACAAAGAAGCTGCATGTACACAAGCCAGATTCAGGGAATGGTTTGAGCATGGCACAAACAGAGCTTTCGGGTTGATTTCGGAGATGCGCTTCTGGACACCTGATCGATGGCCTGCCATAACAGCAGCATTGTCATATGCCTGGCCACGGCAATCATCTATCGGAAGCCCATTGTTCTCCAGTTCTGCCAATATCAGTCTGGAAATTTCCTCTGCGCTTTTACCTTTTGTCTCGATGAAGCGGAGAAATGACTCCTGCACCTTCACTTCATTTCCGTCCAGTTTCACGTATCGCAACACCTCGCTCATCTGGTCCTTGTGAGAAATATCCGGAGTGCTGTCAAAAATTATGCAAAAATACTTGTGCACCTCTGCACAACCCCAGTGTATGGCAACAAGCAGGACTCAAGGGGATGAAAGAGGAGCACTACTAGTGAATCATAATCAAGGATGGGTGCTCACCATGTCAAAAACAAAGCACATATACCATAAGAAAAAGACTTTGACATATGGGAGAGGGAGCACAACCAGATAAGGGAAATAGTGAAAATATATAACAATTTTACTTACAAATACATGGACACACACAGATAAAATCAATTAAAAATGTGATCAAGGAGGGATTCAGGTATGACTTGGTATCAATTACAGTAACAGGAGAAATAATGCAGTATTCCAACAGTAAATACAAGTTTTTAAAGACAATAGTCAACTGCACTTGCTAGATAGAATTCCTCCAGGATTATATCCAACAAACCGGTATCATAGAAAATTTATCCAATGTGAGTGATGCTCAACAAATTAATGGCAGTACAGTCTGACATGGCGAGGTTATAGATTGACGCGTAGCAACAAGCCCAAATCAATAGTCATTCCATATATTTGAGCGATATTCTATTAGCTGGGCAAATACCAACTATATTACACAACAGACACAGCCTTAAAGTGCACAGGTAATAATCACAGGTAAATAAAGTGTTCAGGCAGGTAGGCATATATGGCAGATTATAGCACATGTAAGTAATATCTAATGGTATCTGTAGGTCCTCACACCAAACAGTGCACTGAATTAGTGGTTAGCCCAGTTTCCATTATCCCCCAGGCGTTGTATATGACCTGTCTAGAGTAATGGGATAAGAAGGTTGTTATCCCCCTATTCAAACAGTTATAGGATTATACCAGCACTAAAGACATATGAAATGACACACTCTAGCGGGGAACGCAGCCACATAATAATAGTGCAAAGGAGTCAAGATGTCATGTCAGATAAATATAGTGCCAATTGAAACCATTAGTCAGTCAGTGAACACAATATACCTGCTGCACACAGTGACACCACATGGGCAGAGATCTCTGGGCACATACACATCTACAGTGACATCAGATGGGTAGTGATCTCTGGGCACATACACATCTACAGTGACATCAGATGGGCAGTGATCTCTGGGCACATACACATCTACAGTGACATCAGATGCGCAGTGATCTCTGGGCACATACACATCTACAGTGACACCAGGTGGGCAGATATCTCTGGGCACATATACATCTCTACAGTGACATCAGGTGGGCAGACATCTCTGGGCACATACACATCTACAGAGTGACACCAGGTGGGCAGACATCTCTGGGCACATCTACAGTGACACCAGGTGGGCAGACATCTCTGGGCAGTGAGCACATATACATCTAAAGTGACGCCAGGTGGGCAGAGATCTCTGGGCGCATATACATCTACAGTGACACCCCAGGACCAGGTGGGCAGAGATCTCTGGGCAGTGCCCAGTGGGCACATACACAGTCCCTGCCCAGGCACATAGTCCAGAATCCTGGTGGCCATTACATAAGACTATTCAATCCTTGAAGACAGATGTGCCCATCAGCCCGGGTCAGCACAGAGCCCACCCCGCACCAGGGCAGTGCCACAACACACACCCATATAGACGCCAATGTGACATGCACACAATGGATGTACGTACACAGTCAGGCAGACACTCCTGTGCCCTCTTACCAAAAAGTGGGTGGGTGGATCCAGTGCCCTGATCGATGGCCCCCCGACCCAGGACAAGTCTGTTGGTAGCTGCCATCAGCGGCGTTCGCCGGTCCGGAAGTGCGCTGCCACGCCCACGGTGGAGACACACAGACAGGTCCTGCTGGCTGCTGCTGCTGCACAGTGTCTCCGTGCTTTTCCCACAGAGGAGAGGAATTGCTGCTGCTGCCGCGCCACCCCCACATACGTGCCGCCGGGGGCGAACCGCCCCCCGCCCCCCATGCTACGCCACTGGGGAGAGATAAGTATTGCAAGTGCTGGGGCCCTGAGCAAGCAGGGGGGGCCCACTCGTGGGCGGCGGTACTGACACAGGGCCCCTCATAGTACGTCGGTGTGTCTGACAGCGGAAGTGCTCCCCCACCGTCAGAGACACTTGATTGTACTATGAGGGACCCTGTGCCAGTGCTGTCACCCAAGAGTGGGCCCACCCACATGTCCAGGGCAACGGCACTCACACGGGTGCGTGTGCCAGGTGGTGACCCCGGGCCTGGGGAGGGAGGCAGCCCAGTTAGGGAGGTTGAAAAAATGGCATATGTTAATGTTGGACATTCAGCAGCTGCAAATGGAGGAATTGGAGAAGTCCGAGGAAGAGGAGGACAAAAGCGAGCCATTTTCTGGCAACCTACGTGTCAGCAGGGGAAGGTGGGACAAAATCCTTTGAAACCCATGCATGGTTCATTTTAATGAAGGTTAGATCATCAACATTTTGGGTCGACAGACGGGTCCTTTTTTCTGTCAGGATTGATCCAGCAGCACTGAAGACTTTTGGATAGCACACTAGCAGCAGGGCAAGCGAGCTCCTGTAAGGCAAATTGTGCCAATTCAGGCCAGGTGTCCAGTTTACAGGCCCAATAGTCAAAGGGGCATGACCTGTGAGGGAGAACATCGATATGGGAGGAAAAGTAGTTTGGAACCATAGTTGACAACTGCTGTCTCCTGTCACTTTCAATCGATGCAGTATTACCAGTCGTGTGAGTGGTACTTGAAAAATCAGTCCACAACATGGTCATGAAACCCCTGTGTCCAACGCCACTTCGGCTGTGTGCACCACGAACACCTCTTCCATGTTGCCCCCTACGGCTCGTGGGAGAACCATCACCGCCGCTGTGTGCTGGCAATGCCTCAAACAAACGGTTTACCAGAGTTGCTTGTTTGTTAGCCAATATTAGCTCTAGGTTCTCCTGTGGCATGAGGTTTTGGAATTTGCCTTTATAGCGTGGATCCAGGATGCTGGCCAACCAGTAGTCGTCATCGTTCATCATTTTGGCAATGCGGGGGTCCCTTTTTAGGATCTGCAAGGCATAATCACACATGTGAGCCAATGTTCCAGGTGTCAATGATGCACTGCGAGTGCTGGGTGGAGGAGCACTTTCTGGCAAATCAACATCCCTCCAGTCACGCGCAAACCCTGTACCTGACCTTGCCATGCCAACATTTTCTCTTGCCCCCTGAGAAGCCTCCTCCTCCCCTAAATAATCATCCCCATCATCCTCCTCTTCCTCTTCTTCCTCCACCTCGTCCAGGAGAGTTCCCTGAGCAGACAATGGCTGACTGTCATCAAGGCTTCCCTCCTCCTTTTCCTCCTCAGCTGCAGACGCCTGCTCCTTAATGTGTGTCAAAGTTTGCATGAGCAGAAGCATAAGTGGGATGCTCATGCTTATGATGGCGTCATCAGCGCTTACCAGCCTTGTGCATTCCTCAAAACACTGAAGGACTTTCAGCTTTCACCACTGCACACCAGACAACTCCATGTCTGCCCTCAAACTGCCTGCCCGTGTATCCTCCCACAAATGCATTACAGCCTGCCTTTGTTCGCACAGCCTCTGAACCATGTGCAGGGTGGAGTTCCACCTTGTTGCAACATCGATAATTAGGCGGTGCTTGGGAAGGTGGAGCAATCGCTGCAGCTTCTGCATATGACTGGAGTGTAAGGGCGACCGGCGGATGTGCGAGCACAGTCTTCGCACCTTATGGAGCAGGGGTGTTAACTCAGGATAATTATTGAGGAAGCACTGCACCACCAGGTTCAAGGTGTGAGCCAGGCAAGGTATGTGTCTGAGTTTTGAAAGGGCTATGGCTGCCACAAAATTCCGGCCGTTATCACTAACTACCTTGCCTGCCTCAAGATGTACACTGCCCAGCCATGACTCAGTTTGTCGCTGCAAGTTGTCGGCCAGTACCTCCGCGGTGTGTCTGTTGTCGCCCAAACACATCATCTTCAACACAGCCTGCTGACGCTTACCACTAGCTGTTCGATAGTGGAACACCTCGTGTGCAACACTGGCAGCTGCGGATGTAGTGCTCGTGCAACTGCGCTTTGTGGATGAGCTTTCGCTTCTGGAGGAGGGGGAGGAGGAGGGTCGAACGCCTACAGCCAACTGTTTCCTATACCATGGGCTAGGCTGCACTGTCCCACCGCTGCTGTCCCCTGTGGACCCTGCATCCACCACTTTAACCCAGTGCGCAGTGATGGACACGTAACGGCCCTGGCCATGCCTACTGGACCATGCATCTGTTGTGAGGTGCACCTTTCCACTCACTGATTGCTTGAGTGCATGGACAATGTGGTCTTTCACATGCAGGTGGAGGGTTGGGATGGCTTTTCGAGAAAATAAGTGCCGACTGGGTAGGTCATAGTGTGGTACTGCGTAGGCCATGAGCTCGCGGAAAGCTTCACTTTCAACCAAACGGTAGGGCATCATCTCTAACGAGATTAGTTTGGCAATGTGGGCATTCAAACACACTGTACGCGGATGAGAGGATGAGTACTTTCTTGTCCTACTCAGAGTCTCTGGTAGGGTGAGCTGGACTTGAGAGCTGCATAGCAATAACATTGTGATTCCCTGACTGCTTTGGCCTTGCGACGACACCTCAACATTTGCTGCTGGTGGTGTGCTAACCGGTGGGCTTACAGTGGCGTAAGCGATGTAGCATTGCTGACTACCTTCATTCGGAGCAGGTGCACATGTGGTACGTGAGGTTTGGTAGTCCGTCCACGCTTGCAAATGCATGGTGGTTAAATGTCTAAGCATGCAACTGGTATTCAAATTTCTCAGATTTTTAACTCGGCTAAAGGTCTTTGCGCACTTCTTACAGATAACCTTTGCCTGATAATTAGGATTTTGTTCAAAAAAGTGCCACACTGCACTCTTCCTACTATGGAAGACATTTTAAGGCCTTGCACGCTGTGCTAATTTGACCGTCTGGCCAAGCTGTCCTGCAACTCTTTTGGTTTTTGTAAACCGTTTTTGGACTGTTACAGGCCTGCCAGATAACAGCTGTTGCGATGTCGATGCCTGCTGCGGATCCTCCTCCTCATCTTCTGAGCTATTGGCAGTGGCACCCTCTTCCCCCAATGGATGCCAATCTGGGTCAACAACTGGGTCATCCATCACCTCCTCTTCAATTTCATGTGCACCTTCCTCTGTGTCACCGTGTAAGGTGGTATAGTATGCGGGAAGGGGCACCTGAGTTTCATCAGGGTCAGATTCTGGCTCAGTACACTGCAAGGACAATGTAGTGCTCTGAGTGAATGTACCAGCAGAAAAATCCAGCAGTGGCTGTGCATCAGTGCACTCCGTGTCAGATTCATCTTGGGCTGGGGAATTCACGATTTGACTTGATAACCCAGGCATGGTATGCGAAAAGAGCTCCATGGAGTAATCTGTAGTGTGGCCATCCTTCACTTTTGGTAGGGGTGAAGGACACAAGGAAAGGTGTTGTTCCTGACCAGGAGCCTCCATTGACGGCTCAGTGCTTTTATTTTTTGAAACTTCAGAAGAGGAGGCGATAGAGCTGGAGGCAGTGTCAGCAATGTAAGCCAAAACTTGTTCCTGAAGCTCCGGCTTTAAAAGCGGTTTATCAACTCCCAGAAAAGGGAGCCTTCGATGCCTTGTGGAGCCAGACAATGACGCAGGCTCAACACCTCCTGCCTTAGGTGCTATTGTGCTTTTGCCACTACCAGCAGATGCACCACCACCACCATCAGTACCAGCTGGCAACCCCCGCCCACTTCCACGGCCTCTTCCACCATACTTCCTCATTTTTGGAAAAATGTACCCAAAATACCACCAGCTATATGGTACTGTAAAGCAAGGTACAAGGTGTGTATAGTATTGGGGAGAATTGAAAGCTCCCTAGAGATTTTAGGAGGCTGAACTATTATCTCAGGCCCACTATAGATTACACCTCAATTTAACAGGCTGAAATAGGCAGGTGTATGACCAGGTACATGGTGTATATAGCATTGGGAAGAATTGGAAGCTCCCTAGATATTTTAGGAGGCTGAACTATTATCTCAGGCCCACTATAGATTACACCTCAATTTAACAAGCTGATATAGGCAGGTGTATGACCAGGTACAAGGTGTATATAGTATTGGGGAGAATTGGAAGCTCCCTAGAGATTTTAGGAGGCTGACAATGATGCTCTCAGTCCAAGTATGGCAGCAGGCAGCCTAATAAGCAAGACTGCTGCACACAAAAGTGTGGAAAAATGAACGTTTGGTAACTGTGCAGAAAAGAGGAAGAAAAGTATTTTTGCTTTTACAAAAAGCAGTTTGCACAGCAGTGTGCAAACAGCAATGCAGCTATCAGGGAGCCTTATAAGGCAGCCTAATAACTAACAGAGCTGATGCACAAAAATATAGCCTCCCCTGTCACTGCACACAAACTGTTGTGTTGTACAGTGGAAATCGCTACCAGCAGAAGCAGTTTTTTTGTTCTTCTTCCCTGCCTAATGCTCTCCCTTATTCTGAATCAGCAGCTGCAACCTCTCCCTAATGCTAAGATCGGCAGAAGTAAGATGGCGGTCGGCGTGCACGCCCTTCTATAGCCCCTGTGACGCCACACAAAGCAAGCCAATCACTTGCATGCAATTCTCAAAGATGGTGGTGACCGATGCCCATGTCATCGCGTTGCCCACAGTGTGCGTCCTCCATCATTGGCTGAAAAAGGGCGCTGGAAGCATCATTTGAAACGCGACTTTGGCGCTCTGGTCGCCGACTCGTGGCTGACCTCACACTATGGTCGGGTTTCGTTTCATGAAACCTGACTTCAGCGAAAGTCGGCGACTTATGAATTTGACCAACCCGTTTCGCTCAACTCTAGCGGCAACATCTCAGCTTCTTTTTTATCGAAGATGTCAGAAAATGACCAGTAGGAAGATGGTAAACCGCGCAGGGTGGATGGTGCCACAGGATGGTGAACTGAACGGACGGAGGCGAGACATCTGTTGAAACAGGAGTCTCCCCAGTGCAGGCTCATGTGCTTGAAGCCAGGCTAAACCTTGGAGCAAGGGTTGAGACAAACCAGGCAACATATGAAAACAGATTTTCTCTGATGTGTCTAACCTACTCGAAGTTCTCCCCGCTGTACCAGCATGTCTCTACACCTATTCCCCTCTCTGTGCCAGAATATATGGCCCATATTTATTATTGATATTGTGGATTTAAAAAAAGACTTTTTGGATTTTACTTTATTTGGTGTTTTTTTTACTCCATTCTTTTGTTGTTTGCATATTCTTGGTAGTATTCCATCAACTTATACATGATTGACATTTGTGCCTTTATTTTGGGAGCAAGGCTTTGGCCTTTCTCGGCCTTGGTATAATGCATTGCTTATTTTCTTATTTTGACTTTTGTTCTACTTGCAGTACCTGCCTGCCCGCCAGTCCGGTCGAGTCAGTTTCCATGTACCAAGGGTCTAACTGGAGGTAGCACCTTGCGTCTCCTGCACTTTCCATTCTGGCCCTGTCTGAGGTGCCTTAATATGGAGGTCTCGGACTCACTTAGTCATGCCCCCTTCTGAGCCCCCTGGGCAGTGGTCCTGTGGTTCCACAAAAATTTCAATAAACGGATGTGCACTTCACCACCTGTGCCTCCGTGTCCATTCGTTACAAATACATGGTAGTGGTGATGATGGCCGTAATACATGTTATATGAATGATTTCCAAACCTCAGGCTATAACCTAAAATTACATAACACTTTAACCAACTTTAAAATTAACCCATTATTACCCAATCAGTTTAATTTACTTAAAGGAGTTTTCTTACCTTTCTTCACGATGGAACTGCTCCCCTGCCTGGACTGGTGTACCAAGTGTGTCGTTTTAAGATTTTATTGCTTCTTAATTTATGTGAGTATAACAAAATCCTTTAAATATATATATATATTGTAGGGATTCGCTCTGGTAGGCAATAGCCGGGCGGCAGTAACGAGGCAACACACAGGCATAAAGTCCAATTCCAGTGGTTTTAATGTCACTCAGTAACCAGCAGCTTAACAGAACATAAGGAAAACCAAACACATACTCCAGCTTGGAGAACCATTGGTCCCAGACTCACTCCTTGCACGGAACGGGCGTAACTAAGTGGCTGCCAGGTCCTGCGGCATCCGCCAGGTGCCATTCCCGGGGTTCATCTGAGTCTTGCTGCTATAGTCCTGCAGCACGGGAATCCTGTATACAAGTTTCAGGCTGAGTCCACACAAGTTCCTGTAGCTTCCAGAAAAACACACTCACACTGTGGCAATTACCAACCTCCATTACATAGGGCCTAACCCCTCCCACCAGTGAGGTAGACATCACATGGCTGATCACGTGACCCTGACATCATCGCAGGTCCCGTCTTTAGGGAAAAACCCGGCCAAACACTAATCTGCTGGGAGAAACATATCTTCCATCCAGTAAAACACCCTTTACTGTACCACAATATATATATATATATACACTAGCTATATATATATATATTAGCTGCTGGCCCGATTCTAAAGCATCGGGTACTCTACTGTAGAATATGGCCAGCGGCAGATTAAAATAAAAAATGTGATATACTTACCATCCGACGGCCCCCGGAATCTGTCCCTCATCTCCACGCTGCCGGCATCTTCCGTTCCCAGTACTGCGTTGCACCAAAGACCACAGCTGATGTCCTCTCGCAAGAGCGCAACGTCATCAGCGGTATTTCGCGGCACTGGGAACGGAAGATGCAGGCAGCGTGAAGAGGAGGGACAGATTCCGGGGGCCGTCGGAAGGTGAGTAGTTCACTATTTTTTATTTTAGCTCTATTTTTTACACGTTTATGGTACCAAAGATCTGAAGGAGTCTCTTCTCCTCCGGACCCTAGGTACCGGCTAGCGCCGCTGATCTCCCAACGTCATGGTAGCGGTGGTGTCACGCTCACGCCTTGGCTGACTGGCGTGAGCCGGGGGGTTTGTGGCCCCACTGCGCCACAAACCAGACTACCCTGGAATGGGCGTGACTACGACAGCTACCTCGGTCTTCACTGGAGCCTCTGATGGTGAGGTCAGGCTTGTGCAGCAGGTAGCTGTCGGGTGCCACTCCAGGGTAGTGTCTGGCTGTGGCTGCTGATCCCACTCGGGGACAAGTCACTTGGATATGTGTGACTAACAGGCAGGCTGAGACACTGGGCAAATGGGCACGGCTTGGAGACACTGGGCAAGCGGGCACGGCTTGGAGACACTGGGCAAGCGGGCACGGCTTGGAGACACTGGGCAAGCGGGCACGGCTTGGAGACACTGGGCAAGTGGGCACGGCTTGGAGACACTGGGCAAGCGGGCACGGCTTGGAGACACTGGGCAGGTAGGTGACGGCTTGAGAAACAGGGCTAGCAGGACTGGTATATGAGAGAACAGGTTTAGACCTGTTCACACAGGAGGTGCAGGTATGGATATAGGCAGGAAGGAGTGGAATATGAAGGAACAGGTTTGGACCTGTTCACACAGGAGGTGCAGGTAGGCGGCGCCGCTGGAGTGCGGAGTAGGCTGGGCTCCAAGGGAGCCGGGCAGGCAGAGCGGCTAGGGAGCCGTGCAGGCAGAGCGGCTAGAGAGCCGTGCAGGCAGAGCGGCTAGAGAGCCGTGCAGGCAGAGCAGCTAGAGAGCCATGCAGGCAGAGCGGCTAGAGAGCCGTGCAGGCAGAGCTGCGAGGGTGCAGATGAACAGATAAAGCTGCAAGCGTGCAGATGCACAGATAAAGCTGCGGGGGTGCAGATGCACAGATAAAGCTGCGGGGGTGCAGATGCACAGATAAAGCTGCGAGGGTGCAGATGCACAGATAAAGCTGCGAGGGTGCAGATGCACAGATAAAGCTGCGAGGGTGCAGATGCACAGATAAAGCTGCGAGGGTGCAGATGCACAGATAAAGCTGCGAGGGTGCAGGTGCACAGATAAAGCTGCAAGGGTGCAGATGAACAGACAGGGAGGACACAAGGAAATACACGGCAGAGAAGGAACCACAAACAAGGAGACTGACAGACAGAGGTAAGACTGAGTTCAGACAGAGACACAGGGACAAAGACACAAGGACCAGGATATTCTGCCTCCTGTCAGGCAGACAGAGAACAGACAAGGCACTGGGAACAAGACTCAAGGGCCAGGATATTCTGCCTCCTGGCAGGCGGACAAGGTACAAAGCGAGACAAAGAGTATTCCTACAGAGAAGGAGATACACAGAACAGGGCCTGGCTTCCTCAGCAGCAAGATACTAACTGAGTATAGACATTGCACAGGCAATGTTTCAGTGGGAGTGGCGAAACTAAATAGTCAAGGGCTCCAGGTGATTGGTAAGGGACATATTACACAGGTGCACCCTGACTGCATAAGAACCAGAGAGTTCAGGCGCCGCCCCCTATACACACAGTCTGGAAACGTGGAGAGCAGAGGCACAGAGCTGACAACAGACAGAATTCACAGCATGGCTTGAAGCAGAAAGTAAGTTGGTGTGCGGGGGATGGGAGTCCATGCAGTGATGCCAGCAGGGTTGTTACAGGTGGCGTGCGTCCTGCTAATTGCGGACTGCGCCTGCGCACTGCGCCTGTTGCTGATTGGTTGCGGCCTGGCGGGGGGCCTGGCGGCCACGACCAGTCAGCGCAGCAGGATTTTGATTACAGAGAGACATGATAAGGCGTTTATATATATAGATATATATATATCCAACAGGGCTGTTGCATATTCTAATTATTTCTTTTTTAGGTCACCTATACTGAATACTCAAAGATTATGTGATGCTAGTCACTATTCACGGACAAATCGTAAGGCAGGGTAGGCAAGAGGTCAGATACCAAGAGAATGCATCGTAAACTAAGGGGAAAGACAAAGGTGTAGTCAGGTCTCGGACCAAGGTCAGAATTCTAGGAAAGTTGCGGATCAAGACAAAGGGGCTAGGCAAATGGTAGTGGAATGAGGCAAGGTCCAAGGTCAGGCAGCAATAGATTAGAAACAGAGCACATAAACATAAGGCACGCAAACGCCACCAAGCTAAGGCTCTATTGACATCAATCAGATTCAGACATCCAGCTAAATAGCCAGGTAATAACCAAGGACGAGAGACACCTGGAAGAAACCCAGCATGCACTGGCCCTGATTGGACAGCTTGACTGTCACTCACAACACTGACAGCCCAGTCTCAGAGTGGATTGCTAAGCCATCAATTACAATACTGACAGCTCAGCATACCTCTGGCCCAGATTGCACAGTTGAACTGTCACTCACTGTGTAAAAGAAACAATGAGTGGTGGGATCATAAGAATGATGGACCAGATGATTGGACTTCACAGAACAAGCCAGATCCCCTGATCTCTCCTCGGGTCCATATCCCTATCATTGAATAAGATACTGGAGGGAATTTTGGAGCCTCCAAGAATCCACGATCCTCTTCACTTCAATCTGTTAGCCCCCATAAACAGAAACTGGAAGAGATGGGGACAAGGCAGATATCACCGAAGAGATAAACTCTTTTAACAAGGACCTGTGAAGAATATTCAGAATGCAAAGAGACTGAGGAAGTTTTAATCTAAAGGCCACTGGATTGACTACCTCCAGAATCTCATTTGAGCCAATAAATTTATGAACCAAGTTTCTGCTTAATATTTTTTGATGACAACCAAATCTTACCACCTACTTTGGGACCCGAAGAACGTTTCTTATTGGCCTTCTGTTTTTGGAAAAACGGAGCCACCCCAATATTTTTTTGAACATCCCTCCATGGATTCCCCAGGTTTCCATATTGCAGCCTCCACTCCAGGACACCCAGAACTCATCCTAGAGAATTTAACAAAATGGGGATGAAAACCATAATTCAAATAAAAAGGCGAGGTTCCAGTAGACTGATTGACACGACTGTTAAAGGCAAACTCAGCACGAAGTAAATATGAGGGCCATCCCTCCTGCTTTGCCGCAACAAAACACCTTAAAATGTGTTTCAACAATTGATTTGTCTTTTCTATCTGACCATTGACGTCAGTGTGGTAAGGAGAGGAAAATGACAAATCAATCCCCAATTTCCTACAAAACGCTCTCCAGAATTTGGAGACAAACTGCACCCCTCTATCAGATACAATGCTGAGAGGGATTTACTGCAACCTCATAACATGATTGAGAAGCAACATGGAAAGTGTTTCAGCATTTGGTAACCCATATAAAGGAACAAAATGAGCTTGTTTACTGAATCGGTGAATCACCACCCAAATGACAGTTTTCCCACCAAACAAAGGCAAAGCTATGATGAAATCCATGGACAAATGAGTCCACGTTCTTTCTGGAACTGGCAATGGACTCAGTTCCCTGGCCAGGTATGACAGACTTTAGCTCATGCACAAACTTCACAGGTGGAAACAAAAAAATCTAATGTCATTATATACTGATGGCCACCACAAAGCAGGACAAGATTCTGGAGTAACATTGTCCTGTCAATTTCAAACATTTCAATGGGTCTTTTCAACCCAACTGTCCCTAATCCACATTTCAGAATCAATAAATTTGGTGGCAGCAGTTCTTGAAAAGTAGTTCTGGGTTAGATTCGCCACCTGATCGTAAAGGGTACCAAGTGGAATGGAAACCCAGCATGCCCCGTCCCTGACTGGATGCCTGGACTGTCACAAAACTGACAGCTCAGCATGCCCCAACCGCAGATTTGACTGCAGAGCCGTCAATCACAATACTGACAGCTCAGCACACCGTTGCCCCAGATTGGACAGCTGAACTGTCACTCACTGCGTCAAAGACAAAATGAGTGGTAGAATCGTAGCAGAAATATGGAATTCCGAGTGCCCAATACCGATGGTATCATTTTTAATCTATATGCCAATGAAGAAAATTTGGTGAAGAAATGGAGTCCTGGAGGATATTCTTACGTGATCAGAAGACTAGAACTGCAGTAAAGTGCATTTTATATTTTTTTCTTCTGAAAATTGATATTTCGAGCCAGCAGTATGGTCACTCCCTTGGTCCGAATAGTGCATTCTTCCAAGCTGCAAGCAGAGGCAGATTTGCCTCTGCAGCATCAGAGAAGTGCAGGGGGCCCATAGATGGCCAGATCTAGCAATCCAGACAACTTCAGAGCAGCGCTCACATGTTCTATAGCAAACCACTTGTAAGTACACACTTCTTGTCAAGGAAACTAGCCACTAATGATAGACTGCAAATGTGACCCGTAACCTAGGCAATGATCAGGAAACTACCGTATATATAATAAGAAGAAAATTGCCAAATTGTTTGATTTTACAAACACTTTGCAACCTGGTCAGTATATGTTGTTGGTGGATATATCCATAGTTGCCAACAGGCACCAATGTACTAGCTCCGGCAAGTGTCCAGGATTGCAGAGCGGCGCTGGAAGAAAACAAATTCGCAAGATGACTTCACCACGTTCAAACAGGCAACACTCGATTTCAAATCTGCCCTCACCTCTGCTAAACAGGCCTACTTCACAACCCTTGTATCTTCCCTATCTTACAACCCCAAACAGTTATTCAAAACTTTTAACTCCCTCCTCCGCCCACCACTGCCTCCTCCAACCTCCCTCATCTCTGCCGAGGACTTTGCCACACACTTCAAAAGCAAGATTGACCAAACAAGGTAAGTCTTCATCACTCAACCACCACAACCCCTTTGTATACCAGACCAATGCCCAAACCCCATAACCTCACTCTCCAACATCACTGAGGGGATCTTAATCGTCTCTTCTCCAAATCGCACTTCACAACCTGTGCACTCGACCCCATCCCATCCCACCTCCTCTCCAACCTCACCACCACACTTATCCCATCCCTAACCCACCTCTTCAACCTATCACTAACGTCCGGTACCTTCCCTTCTGCTTTCAAACATGCCACAATCATGCCTATCCTTAAAAAGCCAACCCTCGACCCAACCGCTATGTCCAGCTATCGCCCAATATCATTGCTCCCATTCGCTTCCAAACTCCTGGAACAGCATGTCCATGCTGAACTTTCCTCCCACCTATCATCTAACTTGCTCTTTGACAATCTACAATCTGGTTTCTGCCCCCATCACTCCACTGAGACAGCCCTGACCAAAATTACTAACGACCTACTTACAGCCAAATCAAATGAACAATACTCTATACGCCTGCTTCTAGACCTGTCCTCTGCATTCGACACAGTTGACCACTGCCTCTACTACAGATTCCCTCCTTTGGCATCAAAGGCCTTGCCCTATCCTGGATCTCCTCATTCCATTCCAAACGCACATTCAGCGTCTCCCACTTCCACACCACCTCCTCTTCCCACCCTCTCTCTGTTGGAGTCCCCCAAGACTCCATTTTAGGACCCCTACTCTTCTCAATCTATACACTTGGTCTGGGGCAACTCATAAAGTCCCACGGATTCCACTACCACCTTTATGCTGATGACACTCAGATCTACCTCTCTGGCCCAGACGTCACCTCTCTACTGTCCAGAATCCCAGAGTGTCTGCTGTTGAACTTATTAGTTTAGTTTTGTTTACCTTGTTTTTTGGAGTTCAGCCATCCCTGGTCGGGGGTGTGCTGAGTTCCATTTTTGTCTCTGATCAATTTGTCTCTTTGCTCTGTCTTCAGAATTTACCTGAGTGCTGATATAGTCTTTTTGAAGTCCTAGCGACTTCAGGGCCTGTTTTTCCTATCAGACGGTTGGGACATTTTTTGGTAGGGTTTTTTACGGATTGCAGACAGCAGCTTTTCTATCCTGTCCTTTTTAGTTAGCTTGGGCCCCATCGTTTGCTCAACCTATCTTTCTATCTGTGTTAGTGTTTTCATCTTGCTTCACCATCATTATATGTTGGGGGCTGCCTATTGCTTTGGGGTCTGCTCTGGGGCAGTTTAGATTTCCCCTTTCTTTCTTTAGGCCTATTTAGTTCTCCGGCTGTGATCGAGGGGTCTAGGGCATCGTAGGAACCCCCAACGGCTACTGTTAGTTGTTGTGGATAGGATCAGGGGTCTGCAATCCGATAGCTACCAACCTCTCTGGTTTTCTGGACTTAGCTAGCATTTCTGTTTTTGCCTCCTACGGTGACTCAATCATAACTCAAGCTCTTTCTACCTCCTGTCGCCTCCAGCTCAAAAATATTTCCAGAATCCGTCCTTTCCTCAACCCTCAATCTACTAAAATGCTTGTGCATGCCCTCATCATCTCCCACCTCGACTACTTCAACATCCTTTTCTGTGGTCTCCCTGCGAACACCCTTGCACCGCTCCAGTCCATCCTTAACTCTGCTGCCCGACTAATTCATCTCTCTCCTCGCTACTCCTCCACTTCTCCCCTCTGCAAATCTCTTCACTGGCTCCCATTCCCTCAGCGTATCCAGTTCAAATTACTAATACTGACCTACAAGGCCATCGATAACCTGTCTCCCCCATATGTCTCTGAACTAATCTCCCGATACTTTCCCTCACGTAATCTCCAGTCCTCCCAAGACCTCCTTCTCTCCTCCACACTTATTCACTCCTCGCCCAACTGCCTCCAAGCCTTCTCCCGAATAGCCCCTTTTCTCTGGAATTCTTTGCCCCAACAAGTCCGACTATCAACCACATTTGGATCCTTCAGACGGAACCTGAAAACCCACCTCTTCAAGAAAGCCTACAGCCTGCAATAACCCCACTACCTCCTTCTTTCTCACCACTACCGGTGATCTCACCTCAACCAACATCGGAACTGCTGCAACCCACCAACTTACTGTCTCCTTCCCCACCATCCTGTAGCATGTAAGCCCGAAAGGGCAGGGTCCTCTCTCCCCTCTGTATCAGACTGTCATTGGTAGTTTGTTTACTGTAAGTGATATCTAGAATTTGTATGTAACCCCTTCTCATGTACAGCACCATGGAATCAATGGTGCTATATAAATAACTAATAATAATAATAATAATACTAGGGCAGTCCAGAGGGTCTTTTTTTTAAGGAATCCCATTAAATTTGGTTTGCCCACCATTAAAGAAAATAGACTTTTGCAAGAGACACTTAAAGGGAACCTGTCATTATATTCATGCTGCATGAACCAAATACAGCATCAGAGTCTGTCTGAGCATATGTTTTTCCAAGAAATACAGCAGCATTTTAGAGAAGGGGTTAAAAAAAACAATCCGGGAACAATAGGGATAGAGCTAATCAGTCCATCATGGTCCCTGGACATGTTCACCTCACTCTGGGTCATTGACAGATGACAAGTCTTCTTCCTGTATCCACACATAGAAGAGACAAATAAATCAGCTGGGGCTGGGTGGGAAGACCCCAGCTTGGGGGCTGCAATAGACTAGTTAAGTCTCTTCCTAATGACCTCGGACAACTTTTCAAACTTCAAGATGAGTCAAAACTCCAGGCCCGCCAAATATATGAAGGACATTTCACTTTACATTTTACTGTATGTCATCATTAGACATGGAAATACAATACATCCTACACCTTTGCAATCCTAAATATTAAATATTCAATTTGAGTATGGTTTATGACTTTTATCTAAGCTGTAGATGTGGTTTCACAGATTATTTTCATGCAGCAGAGCTGAATGTTTTGTACTCTTTTTGTCTTTAATTGCCTGCAGCCCAGTCGTGTAGGATAATGTAGATTCATTCTTTGTCTTCTTATGCTACAGCATTATGATGATGACAAAGTCTCTGCTATGAGCTGACCTAGATTTTCTGTTTTCCACCCTGCATGCTTTTTTGCTGTAAAACATTTTCTGAACCAGCACATAAAGACGAGCTGTAAATAATTATAGTGCAGTCATTGAAAGCTTTAATGAAAACATTACTTTAGTCTCATCTGTTTTAATTATTCACAGAATTTGGAAATTACTGATGATCCCAATCTTGCGTTACCTACTCATCAAATGATGTCTGTTTTATGTTAGCAAAGTAAGAGCCGTACACTATTATTACAATAAAATGTAACTCTACCAAAATTCAATCTTTATTTTAAAGGAATCTGGCAGCAAGTCTTTCCATATGGGTATAGTGATATGGCTGCATAGGCTGTATGTAGTGGTATGGCTGTATAGGCTGTATGTAGTGGTATGGCTGTATAGGCTGTATGTAGTGGTATGGCTGTATAGGCTGTACGTAGTGGTGTGGTTGTATAGGCTGTATGTAGTGGTATGGCTCTGTAGGCTACATGTAGTCGTATGGCGTATAGGCTGTATGTAGTGGTATGGCTCTATAGACTACATGTAGTCGTATGGCTGTATAGGCTACATGTAGTGGTATGGCTCTATAGGCTGCATGTAGTGGTATGGCTGTATAGGCGGCATGCAGTGGTATGGCTGCATAGGCTGTATGCAGTGGTATGGCTCTATAGGCTGCATGTAGTGGTATGGCTGTATAAGCTGCATGTATTGGTATGGCTGTATAGGCTGTATGTAGTGGTATGGTGTAAGGATTCTGGATTTCCCTTTTGAGCCTGTTTGCTCTTATCTAAGATGGAGTCTTGTATCTCACCCTGTCATGGAACTTCCTGTCTGTCCTGTTATTTAAGTCCGGGTCGTGTGTTCCTCCTTGCCTGAGTATTTTGTGCTGTTGGCTCCTGAGCTCCTGCCCGTTGTGCTGGTGAACTCCCTGCTACTGCTGGTCATTGCTCGGAGGTCTGTCTCAGAGAGCTGCCTTCCATTTTCTGTGTGCTCCTGGATCCTGACCGGGGTAGCCTATTGACCATAATTGTCATGATCCAGGTTGGATCTGACAGAGTAAATGCACAAAGTAACCTTTTTTCCCCTTGGCTGTGTGCCAAAGGTGGTTTTGCCCCCGGTGGCCATTAGGGTCATTGCACTTTGGTTACCTTAGTTTGTGCATGTAATTATGTAACAGGTGTGGTAGCTCTATAAGAGAGTATCAGGTGTGTTAATCACGGTTGGTGATAAAGTATTCATTTGCAAGCAAGCCTGGGTGAAGGATGGAGCTAAAGGAGAGTCACGGGCAGCTCAGTGAGATTCCTGGAGTGTCAGCTATGGTGTCTGCAAGGAGTGCTGGCATGGCGTGGTGGAGTCGCAGTTATGGTGTCAGCAAGGAGTTCGTGCATGGATTGGTGGAGTGGCAGCTATGGTGTTATGAATGAGTCACCGGAGGAGAAAACAAAAATACAAGCTAAGTCCAGAAAACCGGAAAGATTGGTAGCTATCGGATTGCAGACCCCTGATCCTATTCACCACAACTAACAGTAGCTGTGGGGGGTTCCTAAGGTGCCCTAGACCTCTCGTCACAGCCGGAGAACTACATAAGCCTAAAGAAAGAAAAGGGAGATCTAAACTGCCCCAGAGCAGACCCCAAAGCAATAGACAGCCCCCAACATGTATTGTCGGTGAAAAATAGATGAAAACACAAACACAGACAGAAAAACTGGCTGAGCAAATGACGGGGCCCAACTAACTAGATAGGACAGGACAGAAAAGATGCTGGCTGCAATCCACAAAAAACCCTACAAAAATGTCCCAACCGTCTGATAGGAAAAAAGGCCCTGAAGTCGCTAGACTTCAAAATCACTATATCAGCACTCAGGTATATTCTGAAAACAGAGCAAAGAGATCAACTGATCAGAGACAAAAATGGAATTCAGCCAGTCCCAACCAGGACTGGCTGAATACAAACACTAAGGAAACCAGACAAAATCTCATAGAATAATAGTAGGGCAAAAACTTAGCTTTTAGTAGACAGGAACTAAAACTGGATGCCAGAGCTCAGAGCAGAAAGCATCACCAGCAAACCCTGCAGGGCGTCGGCTGCCTTATATCCACTCAGAAATTCCAGATGTCCAATCACACTCCGCCTGTTCAGATAACAGGTTCTTCCCATCCCAATCAATTTCACTACCTCTCTTCACCAGCAGAGGGAGTTCATCAGACATCAAAGGTGAAGGGGAAAATGAACTCACAACATATGGTGTAGAGCTGCACTCAAAATGCTGGACTTGGTTGCTGAGAGCTGGACTCAAGCATGCTGGACTTTTTGGCAGAAAAGCTGGACTCATTTGCGGGACTCTGTTTCTGGACAGCTGCAAGCAGGTGTGGACTCTGTTTGCTCCAAGGCTGCACTATGATACTGATAAGGTCCGTTTCTGGACAGCGCACCCAGATGTCAGAAACGGTGGAGTTAAAAATGCACGCAGGTGGTGGGCTCTGTTACTGGGAACGTAAGCAACAGAGCAAAGCTAAGTGGTGTTCTCCTGTTATGTCATTTTTCCTTATATGTGTTTAGTGCAGTGGTGGGATTAGTTTCCGCACCGACCAATTCCCTAGTGAGGGTTTAGGTGCAGGGCGAGTCAGGGTTTTGAGGTTCCTGATCGTTGCCCGATGCAGAACAGGCCTAGGGAACGTTAGGAGTGTAGAGACACTGACTCAGTGGAGTGCAGGAGGTCTCCACTTCCCCATTTCCCTATCGCAGGGCCACCATTGTTTTTGTTACCCAAGTTTTTCCTATTCCCCTTGTCTTATTGTATTAGTTACAGGCCTGCGGGCCGCGTCACATAGGACAATTACACGTGCCGCGTCCTGTTGTATTAGTTACCGGCCTGCTGGCCGTGTCACTCAGGACGGGGCACGTGACAATAATACTTGGGTTCTGCCTCTCGCCTCAGAAGCTGCTGCGGTCAGTAAGAAGTGTAACTTCTTTATATCTTCTGGACTACGTCTGTTGGACTGTGGTGCAGAACTTGAGCGGGACTTGGCAGCCCTTAAAGGTACCTTTAGAGACCTTCCTCTCAATACGCTTCTTCTATGTATCATTGGACTCTCACAAACAAGTGCCGTATGCATGTGTGATCAAGTTATTGCTGGACTCCCTCACTTAAGTACTATGTGCATTTCCACTACCCCCCTGCTGGATACCCACATTTAAGTACTGTATGCATACCTACTGATATCTTTAATGGACTTCCTCATTTAAGTGTCTTGCACACTCCTGCGTCATATCCTTGCTGGACTGGTTCGTATTAGCAGTCGCGTCCCGCTATTCAGTTTGCTGTGATTTACTATATTGTGCTGAGCACCTCGTTTCAATTGCAGGAATATCTGTGTTTGGCTGTGGTCACACTTGTGAAGAATATGGACAAGTGCTATGCAATAAAACATCGTATAGCACTCGGACCGCTGTTAATTTGTGGGGCAGCTCCCATCAACGTTTTTTTTCTTGGCCATAAAAAAAATCGCACACCACATGGACCATCCGTGTGACTTGCGAGAAATACGCACTGGTGTCCTTTCAAAAGTCAGCAATTCATGTGCAGTGTACAGTAAAATCACACTGACAGGTTAGAAAATAGATATACACTGTTAGGAATCTGGGTCCTTCTATGCCTATGCAGCAACCCAGATTCTCACATTTATCTCCAGAGGCTGTCCTTTTTCCCAGCTTCTGAGCATGCTCACGGGACGAGCTCTCATTGGAGTTCAGGAGTCAGGTGCTCAGGTCCTGCTCCTGATTTCACTAGTTCTACTCTGGGCTCTGTAGATTTCCGGAAGGTCCCGTACGCTATAAAAAGTGCGCATGGCTGTTCCGCCATGCTCTAGTATTTTCATACTGCTGCTGTGTGTATGGTGATGGATGATTGGACTGGTGACTGACTCATTAAGAAACCCCTTCCCTCTGATAATACATCTGTGAGAGTGTGTGGGATTCAGTCTCTAGCAGCGCTAGCGCCAGCGCGCTCAAGCCTCACCTGTTGCAGCAGCCTGCGCCCTGCATTGCGCCAGCGTCTTTGCAGCGCTTTTCCAGCGGCTCTGTTCCTGCCGCGCTGCAGTTGCAGCCCAGTGTGCGTTCGCGGTTGCAATGCCATTGCGTCAGACGTTTATCAGTAGGTCTAGACGGAGTCAGGCCTGTCACTCTTTGAGACTCCTGTGACCCTATACCACGTCTGTCACGCTGAGCTTCTGTGAAGTTAAAACAGACTCAGCGTTTTTGTATATGTGTTTTGCTTGCAGCTCTGTGTGTGAAACAGACTGCTTCAGCGTTACTTTACATATGTTTATGCTTGCAGCTCTATGAGTACAACAGAGCTTGCTTTTGTGCACCAGGTGCAGTTTAACCCTGTGCACATTACCGTCCTTGTGCTCTGCTTCTTTAGCAGCGGTTTCTACATCTGCCGCACGGTGGACCCCGGGCAGCAAACACACTTTATTTTTATTTAGCGTGTTCCGCCGACCATAACATACACACACGCATAGAGTATATATATACACGGGTCAGACTGTGAGGGAGCGCAGACTCAGTGACGTCAGCGCTAGTCACTGAGGCTGCACTGGCAGCATCTCCTCATTCACCAGTGGTTTTTCAGCTGGGGAGGTCACATCTTAGCACTGTTTAGGTTGAAAAAAATGTATATCCCCCTGATATTGATTACGGCGCGGGACACAACAATGGACAGGTATGGTATATTGTTGCTTTTTTATTTTTATTACAGGAGAACAAGGGCTTTGCATGGATTAGGTGTGGTTGTAAGTATGGTTAAATTAAGAATAATAAAGGAGTCTGTGTCTTTACTTCAATTAAAGGATTTTTGAATGGGTGTCTGTGTTTTCTTTATAATTTGACTATGGCGTTAGTAATAGTGGCTTTTTATTGACGCCTCTCCATTACTAACTTCGGGGCTTGATGTCACCTGAAAGGTGACATCAACCCCCCAACTGTTACATTTTATGCCACAGAGCAGTGAGAAGAACAAGGTTATGTGCCAGAATTGGCGCATCTTAGAGATGCGCCTTTTCTGGGGCAGCTGAGAGCTGATGTTTTTAGCCAGAGGGGTCAGGATCCATGGCCCCTTCCTAGGCTATTAACATCAGCCCTCAGCTGTCTGCATAGCCATTGCTGGCTATTAATTATAGGGGTAAACACTATTTTTTTTTTCCATAAAATAATCTTTTATTCATTAAATACATGTCCAGAATTTTGCACGCACACTATATTAATTTTATTTGTCACTAAAATCTATATATCTACCTATTCTATATGGATTTACTAACCTGTCACTTTGATTATAGTGTATGCGGCAGATCATTTGCCGGCTTTTAATCTATCTATCAATCTAATATATATACTATATATATATATATATATATATATATATATATATATATACACAGTGCCTTGCAAAAGTATTCGGCCCCCTGGAACTTTTCAACTTTTTCCCACATATCATGCTTCAAACATAGAGATACCAAATGTAAATTTTTGGTGAAGAATCAACAAGTGGAACACAATTGTGAAGTTGAACGAAATTTATTGATTATTTTAAATTTTTGTGGAAATTCAAAAACTGAAAAGTGGGGCGTGCAATATTATTCGGCCCCTTTAGCTTAATACTTTGTTTCGCCATCTTTTGCTGCGATTACAGCTGCAAGTCACTTGGGGTATGTCTCTCTCAGTTTTGTACATCGAGAGACTGAAATTCTTGCCCATTCTTGGCAAACAGCTCGAGCTCAGTGTGGTTTGATGGAGATCGTTTGTGAACAGCAGTTTTCAGCTCTTTCCACAGATTCTCAATTGGATTCAGGTCTGGACTTTGACTTGGCCATTCTAACACCTGGATAAGTTTATTTGTGAACCATTCCATTGTAGATTTGGCTTTATGTTTGGGATCATTGTCTCATTGGAAGACAAATCTCCGTCCCAGTCTCAGGTCTTTTGCAGACTCCAACAGGTCCTGTATTTGGCTCCATCCATCTTCCCATCAATTTTAACCATCTTCCCTGTCCCTGCTGAAGAAAAGCAGGCCCAAACCATGATGCTGCCACCACCATGTTTGACAGTGGGGATGGTGAGTTCAGGGTGATGAGCTGTGTTGCCTTTACGCCAAACATATCGTTTTGGCATTGTTGCCAAAAAGTTCAGTTGGTTTCATCTGACCAGAGCACCTTCTTCCACATGTTTGGTGTGTCTCCCAGGTGGCTTGTTGCAAACTTTAAACAACACTTTTTATGGATATATTTGAGAAATGGCTTTCTTCTTTCCACTCTTCCATAAAGGCCAGATTTGTGCAGTGTATGATCGATTGTTGTCCTATGGACAGACTGTCCCACCTCAGCTGTAGATCTCTGCAGTTCATTCAGAGTGATCATGGGCCTCTTGGCTGCATCTCTGATCAGTCTTCTCCTTGTTTGAGGTGAAAGTTTAGAGGGACGGTCGGGTCTTGGTAGATTTGCAGTGGTATGATAATCCTTCCATTTCAATATGATTGCTTGCACAGTGCTCCTTGGGATGTTTAAAGTTTTGGAAATCATTTTGTATCCAAATCCAGCTTTTAAACTTCTCCACAACAGTATCACAGACCTGCTGTCACGGGGGGCTTAGTTCAACTAAGGCTGTAACTCCCGGGGCCCCTGTGATGTCCCTATAAGTAGGGGAAACCCTGTCTGACCCTCAACCCAGGTTTTTTGCTGATGGTGCAAATGCCTGAGCCTCCACCCTTTCCTTATCTCCTGCTCAGCCCTGCACTTAACCCTCCACCCTCCACCCAGTGAGGAGTCACAACACCAAAGCCCCCACACAAATATGACAGACAAGGAGAACTTAAACTGCACTGCGCCGCACACACACAGGAATATAGAGTAATGTGAACAGGGCACAACTAAACACAAATATGGGAAGGAGAAAGGAAAATAACGGATCATACGCCACCAGACACGAATCTCTCTCTCTCTCTGCAACACCTCCACTCCAGACCGGAACCACTTGGTATGAAACACAAGCTATAATCGGCGACGCCCATAGGCCAGCATGACTATTTAAAGACTGTGGGCGTGACTAACCATCCAACCTGGTCTCCAGCAGGATTAACCCCCGAGAGCCTGAAGATCAAGCCGGCGCCACTGAGGCTATAGTGGCTGGAGGTGGAACTACCTCTGCCTGCCGGACGCAGTGGTGTGAACAGCGTCCGACATGACATTACCCCGTCTTCTACGAGGGACCTCCGGACCCTCAAGACTCATAGGACCCGGCTTGTCCGGATGACGACGGTGAAAAGAACTGACCAGCCGATCCGCATGTATGTCTGAGGCTGGAACCCAAGACCTCTCCTCCGGACCATACCCCCGCCAGTGCACCAAATACTGAAGAGTACGGCGTACTACTCGAGAGTCCACTACCTTGGCGACCTCAAACTCTAAATCGCCATCCACCATGACTGGAGGTGGCATCGGCGTCGTGTCCACCAAGCCTACCACCTTTTTCAATAAAGCCCTGTGAAACACGTTGTGTATCTTGTACACCGCGGGAAGTTCCAACCGATAAGCCACTGGGTTAATGATGGCAGAAATCCTAAAAGGCCCAATAAACCTTGGACCCAGTTTTAAAGATGGAATTTTGAGTTTTATGTTCTTCGTAGCTAACCACACCCATTCACCCACACACAGGTCCGGACCTGGCACGCGTCTACTGTCAGCCACCCGTTTGTACCTGGCACTCATGCTCAACAAACGCTGTTTCACCCGCCTCCAGACTGATGACAATTGGGCTCCTAGCTGATCCTCCTCCGGGACACCCCCCGAGTCACCCTGACGTAAGGTACAAAACTGAGGATGTTAACCGTACACACAAAAGAATGGAGACTCTCCCGATGACTCTTGGCGGTGATTATTTAACGCGAATTCGGCCAGAGGAAGGAAAGTAGACCACTTCTCCGGGTTGTCGGACACAAAGCATCGTAAATACTGTTCTAGATTTTGGTTCATGCGCTCAGTTTGTCCATTAGACTGTGGATGAAACGCCGATGAATGTGACAACTTGATCCCCAAACGTGAGCAAAAAGCTTTCCAAAACCTCGCCACAAATTGCGTACCCCTATCAGATACTATGTCCGACAGTACTCCGTGGAGTCTGACCACCTCCTTCACAAATACCTGAGCCAATGTCTTAGCATTGGGCAATGAAGACAACGCCACAAAATGCGCCATCTTTGAAAAACGGTCAACCACCACCAGGATGACCGTGTTCCCCGCCGAGGATGGCAAGTCAGTGATGAAATCCATGGAGATTTCTGTCCATGGCCTATTGGGTACCCCCAGAGGCTGTAGCGTGCCAGCAGGACGGGTACGGGGTGACTTAGCCCTAGCGCACGTGATGCAAGCTGCCACGTATGAGACCACGTCCTGCCAGATTTTGGGCCACCAGAAACGACTCGATACCAGCTCTAAGGTGCCCCTCACCCCTGGATGACCAGCCAGTACCGAGTCGTGGTGTTCCTTCAACAGCTTAAGCCGAAGATGCAGGGGTACAAATGATTTGTTGGCGGGAAGTCCTGGTGGTACCTCCTCTTGGGCCTCGGCAATCTCCGCCTCTACCTCCGTCGTGAGAGCAGAGACCACTACCCCTTTCTGGAGGACCGGCTCTTCCCGAGGTTCTCCCCCCCGGAAAACACCTAGACAAAGCATCCGCCTTGGTGTTTTTAGCCCCGGGACGGTAAGTCACAAGAAAATTGAAACGAGTAAAAAACAATGCCCAGCGGGCCTGCCTAGGAGACAGACGCTTGGCCGACTCCAGATAGAGCAGATTCTTATGGTCGGTGATGACTGTGACCTGGTGAGTCGCCCCCTCCAAGAAGTGTCGCCATTCCTCAAAAGCCAATTTGATGGCCAACAACTCCCTGTTGCCGATATCATAATTCCGTTCGGCCAGCGACAGCTTCTTGGAGAAGTAGGCGCATGGATGAATCTCGCTCAAGGACGAGCCTTGAGACAGTACTGCCCCCACTCCCACCTCCGACGCATCAACCTCCACCACAAAAGGTTTAGACACGTCTGGTTGCACCAGAATGGGCGCTGAAGCAAAACTATTCTTCAGATGCTCAAATGCACGTATAGCCACCTCAGGCCAGTTCGCTAGATCGGCACCCTTTTTTGTCATGTCCGTGAGCAGTTTGGCGATAGTCGAAAAGTGTTTTATAAATTTCCTATAATAATTGGCAAACCCAAGGAACCGCTGGAGTGCTTTCAGACTCTCCGGCCTCTCCCATTGCAGCACCGCTTGCACCTTAGCGTTGTCCATTTTAAACCCGGCTGCGGACACAATATATCCTAAAAAGGGCAACTCCTGGACAAAAAATAAACATTTTTCCAGCTTAGCATAGAGCTGGTTCTCCCGGAGCAACTGTAACACCTGCCTGACATGCTCCAAATGAGTGTCCCGATCGCTAGAATAAATGAGGATATCATCCAGGTATACAATCACAAATCTCCCCAGGATATGAGCAAATACATCATTAATAAAATGTTGGAAAACGGCAGGCGCGGTGGTCAACCCAAACGGCATAACCAGACTCTCAAAATGACCCTCAGGAGTGTTAAACGCCGTCTTCCACTCATCCCCCTGACGGACCCTTATGAGGTTATACGCCCCCCTGAGGTCCAGCTTGGAAAACCATTTCGCCCCCGCTACCTGGTTGAACAAATCCGGGATTAACGGCATTGGGTAGGGATCACGGATAGTAATCTGGTTTAACTCTCGGAAATCCAGACACGGGCGTAACCCCCCATCTTTCTTCTTAATGAAGAAAAACCCCGTGGCTACAGGCGAGGACGAAGGCCGGATGTGTCCTTTGCTCAGACTCTCCGCGATGTAGTCTTTCAGAGCTTGTCTCTCAGGACCAGAAATATTAAACATCCTGGCCTTAGGTAATTTGGCCCCGGGTTTTAACCTAATCGCACAGTCATAGGCTCTATGTGGAGGCAATCAATACGTATCACCAAACTCATGGCAGACTCCAACGATGCCGAAGTCTCATACATCAGGAGGGCTTGTTTAACCCTCTCTGATACCCCATGAATAAACTGGCTCCGCAGGGCTGGGTCATTCCACTGTGTGTCTACGGCCCAGCGGCGAAATTCCGAACAATAGTCCTCTGCCAAGCACTCCCCCTGGCGGAGGGCGCGGATTTTAGATTCCGCTAGAGCCAGTCGGTCAGGATCATCGTAAATGAGCCCGAGGGCAGAAAAAACATTATCAACAGAATGAAATGTAGCAGAGTCAGCTGGTAAAGAAAATGCCCATGCTTGGGGGTCACCACTCAGTAATGACAACACTAGCCCTACCCGCTGGGCCTCATTACCTGAGGAGATTGGCCGCATGCGGAAGTATAACTTGCAGGCCTCCCGAAATACGACAAATTTGCTGCGATCCCCTGAAAATCGTTCTGGCAGCGGAAACTTCGGCTCTGCACCGATACCTGCAGATGCCGTTTGCACCTTCGCTACTACCAGGGCCTGCTGCTGAACTGCTCCTTTCAACTCGGAGACCTGTATGGACAGAGCCGCCAACTGGCGGGTTATGGACTCTAATGGATCCATGGACTCCTGAAAAAATGTGGGCCGATTATAATGTCACGGGGGGCTTAGTTCAACTAAGGCTGTAACTCCCGGGGCCCCTGTGATGTCCCTATAACTAGGGGAAACCCTGTCTGACCCTCAACCCAGGGTTTTTGCTGATGGTGCAAATGCCTGAGCCTCCACCCTTTCCTTATCTCCTGCTCAGCCGTGCACTTAACCCTCCACCCTCCACCCAGTGAGGAGTCACAACACCAAAGCCCCCACACAAATATGACAGACAGGGAGAACTTAAACTGCACTGCGCCGCACACACACAGGAATATACAGTAATGTGAACAGGGCACAACTAAACACAAATATGGGAAGGAGAAAGGAAAACAATGGATCATACGCCACCAGACACGAATCTCTCTCTCTCTCTGCAACACCTCCACTCCAGACCGGAACCACTTGGTATGAAACACAAGCTATAATCGGCGACGCCCATAGGCCAGCATGACTATTTAAAGACTGTGGGCGTGACTAACCATCCAACCTGGTCTCCAGCAGGATTAACCCCCGAGAGCCTGAAGATCAAGCCGGCGCCACTGAGGCTATAGTGGCTGGAGGTGGAACTACCTCTGCCTGCCGGACGCAGTGGTGTGAACAGCGTCCGACATGACACCTGCCTGTTGTGTTCCTTGGTCTTCCTGATGCTCTCTGTGCATCAAACAGAACCCTGAGACTATCAAAGAGCAGGTGCATTTATACGGAGACTTGATAACACACAGGTGGATTATATTTATCATTATTAGTCATTTAGAACAACATTGTATCATTCAGAGATCCACAATGAACTTCTGGAGTGAGTTTGCTGCACTGAAAGTAAAGGGGCCGAATAATATTGCACACCCCACTTTTCAGTTTTTGAATTTCCATAAAAATGTTAAATAATCTATAAATTTTGTTCAACTTCACAATTGTGTCCCACTTGTTGTTGATTCTTCACCAAAATTTACATTTGGTATCTTTATGTTTGAAGCATGATATGTGGGAAAAGGTTGAAAAGTTCCAGGGGGCCGAATACTTTTTCAAGGCACTGTGTGTGTATATATATATATATATATATATATATATATAATGTTTTGAAGAATAGTTCGTTTTAAAATGATGTGTCAATGACAGAGAGCTGCTGTATGTAAAAGCTCATGTTAAAATCGCATTGCATGTGGATGTCATACAGATACTAGATGCGAGGAAATCGCATCATCGCAATGCAAAAGTATTACATACGGATCACCATACGGGGAACACTCCTGCAATTCTCAGCCGAGAAAACCGGACCGATTTTTCATACGGCAAGTGTGACGCCGACTTTAGTTCTGTTTGCATTTCCGTTTTGTGATTTACTATATTGTGCTGAGAACCTCGTTTGGTCAATCACTGTTGGTGACATTGTGTGTTAGTCATTCACAAGGAAGCCTGGGTGAAAGAAGGAACTGAACATGAGTCCTGCGTAGCCCAGCCAGAGGGGACGAGTGGCAGCTATGTGGTCTGCAAGAAGGGCTGGCATGGCGTGGTGGAGTCACAGTTTATGGTGTCGGCAGGAAGTGCTTGCATGGCTTGGTGGAGTGACGACTATGGAGAGAGTTGCACTCAGCATGCGGGACTTGGTTGCTGAGAGCTGAACTCAAGCATGCTTGACTTTTTGTGTAGGAGCTGAACTCATCTTTGGGACTCTGTTACTGGACTTCTGCAATTGGTGGTGGACTCTGCTCCAAGGCTGCACTATGGTGAAGGATCCAGTTATGGTGATGGATCCGGTTGGAGGAGAAGATGTACACAGGTGGTGGGCTCTGTTACTAGGAGCGTACGCAACAGAGCAAAGCTAAGTGGTGTTTCCCCTGTATTGTCATTTTCCCTCATGTGTGTTTAGTGCAGTGGTGGGATTAGTTTCCGCACCGACCAATTCCCTAGTGAGGGTTTAGGTTCAGGGCAAGCTAGGGTTTTTAGGTTCCTGTGCGTCGCCCGCTGCGGAACCGGCATAGGGAGCGTTAGGAGTGCAGTGACACTGTCTCAGGAGAGTTCAGGAGGTCTCCACTTCCCTATTCCCTATTGCAGGGCCCACCATTGTTAATGTTACCCAGGTTCCCCCTTTATTTAAATTCGCCTTACTGGAGGCGGGGTTTCCAGATTTACATGTAATACCTAAATTCGCCTGTTGGAGGTGGCGTATCCAGCTGCATGTCTTATTATTTAAATTCGCCCCACTGGAGGTGGTGTATCCACGGTCACGTATGTCATATGGGTTCGCCTTGTGGTACTCGCTGCGTCCAGACACACATGACCGTGACATTATCACCAACCTTACATTTTTTTTTCTGGTGAGCTTTGGCCATGTGGAGACCTGTGAGTAATTGCTGCCGGGCCTCACTGAGGTGAGTGGGGAGCGGCAAGGTGTGTTAGAGCCGCTGCAGCAGCAATCAGGGTCTGGGGCATCTGCTCAGGCAACCAGGAAATCAAAATGGCGGCTTTGGCAAATTTCGGGTCTGGCAAAAGCCCCCTTGAGTCGCTGCTGGGGAGCGGGACTTGTTCATACAGGTGGACGTAACCAGACAGGTGGGTGGAGTTGGTGATCCCCATGGTGCTGTCTGGGGTTCCCTGAGGTGAAGGGGTACATCCCTGTAGTGAGCAGGCTGGTGATAGTCCGCTTGGCTCACGCTAAATCTTCAATACCACCGAAGAAGCCGCCCCCTCCTGGGCCCTCCTGGTCATGTGGAGGAAGGCGACCAGCGAGTGTATTTTTCCTCCATGTCCCTGCGGCTTTGGTAAAAGCCCCCTAGAGTCGCTGCTGGGAAGCGGGACTTGTTCATACGGGGGGACGTAACCAGACAGGTGGGTTGAGTTGGTGATCCCCATGGTGCTGTCTGGGGTTCCCCGAGGTGAAGGGGTACGTCTCTGTAGTGAGCAGACTGGTGACAGTCCGCGGGGCTCACGCCAAATCTTCTATACCACCGAAGAGGCCGCCCCCTCCTGGTCGTTTGGAGGAAGGCGACCAGCGAGTGTATATTTCCTCCGTATCCCGGTCCTTCAACTCCAGGTGTGAGCAGCAGGTGTGCTGCGGGGGAGTAGGGACAAATCTCACCCCTCGCCATTAACCAACCCTGGGAGGCGCAGACCTCATGGTGAAAGGGTTGGAGGGTGGTGTCCCTTGGTGAATAGCGGGGGTGTGAGTGTGGTGACAGCGGAGGGACGCCTCTGTTGTCGAGTCCAGAATGAGTTCACCAAATTTATGACTAACGAATGTGTGCAATAAACGTCCAGGTCCGGACCCGTGTGTGAACGAGCGTGTATGGGTGGCCACCAAAAAAAAAAACATCAGTGGAAGTGTGTTGCGAAGTGTTACCAGCGCATACTAAACATTCACATACATAACCTCGTTCCCCAGGTCGGCACTGTGGAGATGAGTGGTGCCTCCAAAATGAACATGTATTGCCAATACCAGCGGTGCGTTTGTCATTAACCTGAAGTGTCAGGTAGTGGTGGGGTGAACTCAGGATCTGGGGTCCCCGCTGTAGGTGTTTCCCTAATGAGGGGTGGTCTTGAGGGTCCAGAGGCCTCTCATTAAGGAGGGGGTACTGTCATGATCCAGCGTGGATCTGACAGATTAAATGGATAAGTGAACTTTTTTTCCTTTGGCTAGGTGCCAAAGTGATGTGATTGCCCCTGGTGGCCATTAGAAATATTACATGTGGTGTCATTCATTCTAAGTTGCTCCGGTGGTGGTGAGTGGTAGTGCACTTTAGTTTCTTTGGTTTAGTGCACGTAATTATAAATCAGGTGTGAGGCTCTATAAAAGGGAGCCAGGTTTGTTCAATCACTGTTGGTGATATTGTGTGTTAGTCATTCACAAGGAAGCCTGGGTGAAAGGAGCTGAACATGAGTCCTGCGCAGCCCAGCCAGAGGGGACGAGTGGCAGCTATGTGGTCTGCAAGAAGGGCTGGCATGGCGTGGTGGAGTCACAGTTTATGGTGTCGGCAGGAAGTGCTTGCATGGCTTGGTGAAGTGACGACTATGGAGAGAGTTGCACTCAGCATGCGGGACTTGGTTGCTGAGAGCTGGACTCAAGCATGCTTGACTTTTTGTGTAGGAGCTGAACTCATCTTTGGGACTCTGTTACTGGACTTCTGCATTTGGTGGTGGACTCTGCTCCAAGGCTGCACTATGGTGAAGGATCCAGTTATGGTGATGGATCCAGGTGGAGGAGAAGATGTACACAGGTGGTGGACTCTGTTACTAGGAGCGTACGCAACAGAGCAAAGCTAAGTGGTGTTTCCCCTGTATTGTCATTTTCCCTCATGTGTGTTTAGTGCAGTGGTGGGATTAGTTTCCACACTGACCAATTCCCTAGTGAGGGTTTAGGTTCAGGGCGAGCTAGGGTTTTTAGGTTCCTGTGCGTCGCCCGGTGCGGAACCGGCATAGGAAACGTTAGGAGTGCAGGGACACTGGCTCAGGGGAGTTCAGGATGTCTCCACTTCCCTATTCCCTATTGCAGGGCCCACCATTGTTAATGTTACCCAGGTTCCCCCTTTATTATTTAAATTCGCCTTACTGGAGGCGGGGTTTCCAGATTTACATGTAATACCTAAATTCACCTGTTGGAGGCGGCGTATCCAGCTGCACGTCTTATTATTTAAATTCGCCCCACTGGAGGCGGTGTATCCACGGTCACGTGTGTCATATGGGTTCGCCTTGCGGTACTCACTGCGTCCAGACACACGTGACCGTGACACAGACTGGTTTTATCCCACGCTATCAGATTCCTTAGTACGTACTTAATTGTTACATTCCTATTCTTCCATTGGTCGGAAGTCACCGATCACTAAGTTATCTCCTATTCTGTGGAGCCCAAGGATCGGTATGTTTTAATCAAAGAAGCCCTTTAATGCAATCTACTGTAAATGTACATCCCAGATAAGTGTGCACACAGTAGATGTGCAGGAGACTCCTGTGTTTTACAGTCAATGCACCGCTATAGCGCGGGATAACGATATTGGCATATAGCTGTGGTGTGGGAACCTACAGTTAATTCCTTCTCTGGGCCTCAAACACTACCTGTCCGACACTGATTCCACAGTCTGACTGTTCTCACAGTAAAGAACCCTTTCCTATTTAGCTGCTGGAATCACCTTTCTTTCACCCATAATGAGGATTTATAAAGGGGTAACAATACGATGGGATCACATAATTTTATATCTCCTTTTTTATACACCCTGAAATCTTTTTTGCTTTTGCTGCTGCTGTTTGACATTGAGTACTGCTGCTCAGCTTACTTTTAACCAGAATAACAAAGTCCTTTTCCTGTTCTGTAGTATCAAATAAAGATAAAAAAAGGGAAAACGAGATTCCAGCTCCTTTAAAAAATTTTGTTCAATACTTCATTCCATCAAAATTTTAAAAGGTAATCCAAGACAAGACATGTAAAAAGAGATGAATTTCAAACGTGGCCCTTCTTCGTCAAAGCTTGTTTAAAATGGCTGGATACTAGCGATAAGCGAGTAAACTCGTTACTCGGGTTTTCCCGAGCATGCTCGGGTGGTCTCCGAGTATTTTGTACTGCTCGGAGATTTCGTTTTCGTTGCCGCAGCTGCATAATTTGCAGCTGCTGGACAGCCTGAACACATGTGAGGAATGCCTGTTTGTTAGGCAATCCCCTCATGTATTCAGCCTGTCTAGCAGCCGCAAATCATGTAGCTGTGGCAACGAAAACTAAATCTCCAAGCGCTACAAAATACTCGGAGATCATCTGAGCATGTTCTAGGAAACCCGAGTAACGAGTTTACTCGCTCATCACTACTGGATACCAAACTTAAAAACACAGGTGATCAATTATAACACAAACCATGTGAAGATAAAAAATACACTGCTCAAAAAAATAAAGGGAACACTTAAACAACACAGTGTAAAGGGGGCTTTACACATGGCGATATCGCTAGCAATATCGCTAAAGCGTCACCGATTTTGTGACGCAGCAGCGATATTGCTAGCGATATCGCTACATGTGACACTTACCTCCGACCGGCTCCCCCGCTGGCTATCGATGATCGCGCGAGAACGTCCTGGGGTGTTTCTCGACAGCGGCTTCCTGCTGACGCGCGACACATGGACGCGGGTGGAGGACTTCATCATCGCCGTGTCTGACAGGTAATAACCGCTGCTGCGTTGCTGCATCGCTGGTGAGATCTGCCTGTTTGACAGCTCACTAGCGACCATTTAGCGATGCACCAGCGATCCTGACCAGGTCGCATCGTTGTCGGGATCGCTGGTGCATCGCTAAATGTAACGGGGCCCTAACTCCAAGTCAATAACACTTCTGTGAAATCAACCTGTCCAGTTATGAAGCAACACTGATTGTGAATCAATTTATCTTGCTGTTGTGCAATGGAAAAGACAACAGGTAGAAATGATAGACAATTATCAAGACAGCCACTATAAAGGAGTGGTTCTGCAGGGGGTGACCACAGACCATTTATCTGTTCTCATACTTTTTGGTTGTTGTTTTGGACACTTTTGCATTTTGTTATTTCTCTCACCCTTAGAGTTATTGTACTGTAGCATGAGGTGGTGACTACAACCCACAGAAGTTGCTCAGGTAGTGCAGCTCATCCAGGATGGCACATCAATTCAAAATGTGGCAAAAAAGGGTAGCTTTGTCTGTCAGCACAGTGTCCAGAGCATGGAGCAGATACCAGGAGACAGGCCAGTACACCAGGAGACATGGACAGGGCCATAGGAGGGCAACAGCCTGGCAGCAGGACCGCCACCTCCTCCTGTGTGCAAGGAGGAACAGGAGCAGTGCCAGATCCCAGCAAAATCACCTCCAGCATGCCAGCTACATCCATGTGTCTGCTCAAACTGTCAGAAACAGACTCCATGAGGGTGGTTTGAGGGCCCGACGTCCACAAGTAAGTGTTGTGCTTACAGCCCAACACCGTGCAGGGCGACTGACTTTTGACAGAGAGCACCAAAATTGGCAGATTCGACATTGGCGTTCCGTGCTCTTCACGTATGAAAGCAGGTTCACACTGAGCACATGTGACAGGCGTGACAGAGTCTGGAGATGCCATGTAAAACATTCCGCTGCCTGCAACATCCTCCAGCGTGACCGGTTTTGGCAGTGGGTCAGTAATGGTGTGGAGAGGCATTTCTTTTGAGGGCTTCACAGCCCTCCATGTGCTAGCCAGAGGTACCCTGACTGCCATTAAGTACCGGGATGAGATTTCAGATCCATTGTGAGACCATATTCAGGTGCACTGGGACCTGGGTTCCTTCTGATGCATGACAATGCTAGGCCTCATGTGGCTGAAGTGTGTCAGCAGTTCCTGCATAATGAAGGCATTGATGCTATGGACTGGCCTGCCTGTTCTCTAGACCTGAATCCAATCAAGCACATCTGGGACATCATGTCTCATTCTATCCATCAGTGCCAAGTTGCACCACAGATTGTACAGAAGATGACTGATGCTTTAATCAAGGTCTGTGAGGAGATCCCTCAGGAGAACATCTGCCGCCTCATCAAGAGCATTCCCAGGCATTGTAGGGAGGTCATACAGGCACGTGGAGGCCACATACACTACTGAGCATCATTTCCTTGTCTTGAGGCATTTCCACTGAAGTTGGATCAATCGATAATTTAATTTTCCACTTTGATTTTCAGTATCACTCTAAATCCTGACTTCCATGGGATATTAATTTTAATTTACATTGATCATTTTTATGTTTAATTGGTCCCAACGCATTCCACTCTGTAATGAATAAAGATTTGCAACTGGAATACTTCATTCAGTGATATCTAGGATGTGGTATTCTAGTGTTCCCTTTTTTAGCAGTGTATAATGACATAACAAATTCAGAACACAGAAGAAACACAGCAACACATTCAATAATGATATGCAATTTAACTCCTTAGATTTAAACCATGATGGGAATGAGTACCTAGATTAAAAATCCAAAAGGATTCTCTAGTTAAAAAGCATCTCCTCATTTCTCAACCACAAACAGACCTCTTAACCCTCTCAAAACCAAACATTTTTAAAGATGAAATTGCTGCGTCTGGTACTGGAGGCCTTGACTGTATCACAGGAATCATGAAATCATAGAAATATCAAGAGATTTAGAGTGAAATGACTTACCCAGTGTAAGAAAACTTGGTTTGAGTTGAAGATCATGGGTCCTTCAGCAAGACAATGACCAGAAAGTACACATCCAAAAGTACACAGGAATGGTTGAAATAGAAAAAATGGACTGTTTTAAAATGGCCAGCAATGAGTCCTGCCCTCAATCTCATTGAAAATCTTTGATGTGAGCTGAAATCAGCTATTGGGAAAAAGGACGCTGTAAACATTCAAAAGCTTGAACAACCGCAAAGGAAGAGTGGGAGAAAATACCAGGTGAGAAGTGCAAGAAGCTTATAGATGACATGTTTAGAGACTGTCATCAATGCCAAAGGATGCGCAACCTAGTATTAATTAGGTGTGCCTTTATTGATGCACATGCTGTTTATTCTGTTTCTTCTCTGAAATTGCAACATGTAAGTTGAAAAACCATGTTTTATTGTTGTATTACTTTGGACCACTAATTAAAAATTCCTGAAGATATAACTATGGTACATTTCTATTTATTTCTGAAGATATTGTACAGTCTATGAAAAAAGTGAAAGGGTGCCAATAATGGTGAGCAGCACTGTAGTAAGGAGCCAATAGTTGGAGCTTTTTTAGCCACAAAATGTACAATATATCCATATTATTAACGATGCTGGATAATTTAGGGTCTTGGTACAAAATGGGTAGATATTTTTTGATAATGGAAATTATGGTATAGTATTGTGGACTAAATTGGGTATAAAAAGTAATAGGATTGTCTTGACTCTTGATAACCTGTATTATTTCTGTTGCAGAATTTTTTTTTACCGCAACTTCATCTGTTATCCCCCAACAAATCCTACCTGTTTATTTTGGGAACTATTCCATTGGCACGGTGTTGGATGTTATCTGTATAGCCTCAATCTCTGAGTTTATTTAGGACTTTTTTGGGTTCTACTTGGAAAATCTCAGATCTGTTAAAATTCCATTTAGTGCATTTGAGTTCCCCTACTGGGATATTCCTGATTGTATGGGAAGAGTGACAGGACTCCCCACAAAAGTAACATTCAAATAATTCATTTTTCTACCATCGAAACAATGGGTGAAGCTGAGATTAAGGCTAAGTGCACACGTACCGGAACTCTCGCGGAAATTACCGCGAGAATTCCGGAATTCCAGTCCGCGGGAAAATCGCATTTTAAATTCCCGCGATTTTCCCGCGGAAAAACTAGCATTTTGCAAGCGTAATTAGCTTGCAGAATTCTAGCGTTCTCCAAGCGATCTGTAGCATCGCTTGGAGAACTGATTGACAGGTTGGTCACACTCGTCAAACATAGTGTTTGACGAGTGTGACCAACTTTTTACTACTGAGGCCGCCTATGCGACATCAGTAGTAAAAGATAAAATGTAAAAAAAAATAAAAATAGTGTTATTCTTACCCTCCGACGTCCCGCGCATCCGTTCCCAGTAATCCTTTGCGAAAATGCCCGCGATGACGTCAGTTCTCGCGGGATCGCGACGTCTCGCGGTTATTCGCGATGACGTCGCGCGAATGACCGCGAGACTTCGCGATCCCGCGAGAACGGACGCCATCGCGGGCATTTTCGCAAAGGACTACTGGGAACGGGAGCGTGAAGAGAAGCGGAAAGACTGCGCGGGACGTCGGAGGGTGAGAATAACAATATTTTTTATTTTTAAATTCTATTTTTTACAGGGGTATGGTACCCAAAGCCCGGAGGACAGTCTCCTCTCCTCCGGACCATGGGTACCATCCGCAATTGTTCTGCTTACTTTCCGCATGGTGTGCACAGCCACATGTGGAAAGTAAGCGGAACAATGCATTCCTATGGGTGAGGGATCGCCGCGATTCCGCAAATTAATGAGCATGCTGCGGTTTTTACCGCGAAGCGATTCCGCCGCGGTAAAAACCGCAGCATTAGCACAGCATTGCGGAATCCCATAGGAATGCATGGGATGCTTATTTTTCGCGTTTTCGCGGCAAAATCGCGCGGTTAAAACCGCCGCGGAAACGCGAAAAAAACGCCACGTGTGAACTCAGCCTAAAAGGATTATTGTTCAGGTAGTATACAAAAAAATGATTACGTTGTCCTTGGATCCCTTCCATATAAACAAGATGTCATCTATAAAGCAACCGCACCATTGGATATGCTTATGGACGGAATTTTTCTCCTCCCACACTGCCATTACCAAATTCGCTTGGGAAGAGGAGAATTTACACCCCATGCTCACTCCCTGTTTCTGAAGAAAAAAAATCTTTGTCAAAACAAAACAAATCGTGTGTAAGTAAAAAAGAAACAGACATACTAAAAATCTTGAATTTGCTCGGTGTAAGTACTCTATTTGTTAAGGAGAAAGGTTAGACTATTGATAGCAACCTGGTATGGTATGGAAGGTTAGAGCCCCACCACATCACAGGGGAGACAGTTATGATTAGACTGCCACAAAAATTGATTGATTAGCAAAACAATGTTTTTTGTGTCCTTGATATAGCCAGAAATATTTTGAACATGGGGTTGTAAGTAGTGATTGACCCATGCCCCCAATCTCTCACTCAGCGACCTTATCCTAGAGATGATGAGTCTAAATGGACGAGGAGCTTTAGAAAGTGATATATGGGTGTAACTGGATATTCCACATACACATATTCAAATATTTTTTGTTCAAAACTCCCATAGTAACACCCTCTTCCAACAATTTAAGTAATTCTTTCTGAAAACGATTAGTTGCATCAGAAGGTAATTTCATATAAACAAGAGCGTCACTCAAAATTTGTATGTTCGGTTCATAATATTGTATGCAACTGATCACAACAATAGCCCCCACCATTATTTGCAGGGCGTATAACAATATCTTTATTTTGTTCCTACAATCCTGCAATTTCCTCCCAAGATAAATTGTTGTGATTGATAGAAGCGTTTTTATACATAACTACGAAATATATCTCTATCAGTTCCAGGAACCAGCGCTGCCACTAGGAATTTCAGGGACCCATACTGGCAACATTTCCGGGCCCCCTTGAGACTCCATCCAGACTCCACCCCACCTCCGCCTCCACCCACCTCGAACCTTCCATAGTCCCACTGCCCACTCTTGGAAAAACTTCACTTCTGCACCATGTCCTCACCAATCACACATTACCAGTTCCCATCGAAAACCATATCACATACATAGCCAGCATCTTTTGATTTATCCTAAAGAATTTTTAAGCCTCTACCATGACAAGGTAGACTCTTTTGGCTGGGTCCTACTTTACTCTAACCTATTAAACATTTCTTAAACTATTCAACACTTTTTTATGTATATTTTATTCATTTTTATTTAAGGAAATGTGCCACATACATTTTTTTAAAATGACCAATAATACCACATACAAGGGACAAATACCACCACACCATGGCCGGACCACATATTACCACCATATAGTGACAATACTACAATACTGATCATTAATAAAAACACAATACTAAGATTGCCATAAGTGCCATTATACATAGGAGCTCTGTACATAGTATACAATGTATAGGTCAGTGTACAGGTAATACAGTGATCACCAGTGACATTAGGAGCTCTATATATAATGTTAGTGTACAGGTAATATAGTGATCACCAGTGACATTATACACAGGAACTCTGTATATAGTGTCAGTATACAGGTAATACAGTGTTTGCCAGTGACATTATATACAGGAGCTCTGTGTATAGTGTACAGGTAATACAGTGATTACCGGTGACATTATACACAGGAGCTCTGTATATAGTTTATAGTGTACAAGTAATACAGTGATCACCAGTGATATACACAGGAGCTCAGCATATAGTGTCATTGTACAAGTAATTCAGTGATCACAGTGACATTATACACAGGAGCTCTGTACATAGTATATAGTGTCAGTATACAGGTAACACACTGACTCACCATGACGTCTCTAGTTGAAGTCCTTCATCTTCGCTTTTCTACTTCATCCAGTGCAGTCTGCCAACACTTTTTCCAGCCAAGAATCGTCTCTGCAGAAAATAACACATTGTTATCAAGAACACTACTTCCAGAGCACATTCCCCACTTTTTTCCAACTTCTAACCTTCATCAGACAATGAAAAAAGTGAAATAGTGCCGCCCCTGCACAGTAACAGTACCCCCTCAATTCATCATTTGCTCTCCCACATCTTCAATAGAGCATCATTTGCGCTCCCCCACACTCAAGTCAACATTTGCTGTTCCCCACCCACCAGTCTCAATTCATAATCATTGACTTGCTCCCACCCCCAATAAAGCATAATTTTCTCTCCTTCACTTTCAGTACATCATTTACTCTCCTCGACTCCCAATTCATTATTTGCTTTCCCTTACCACAATTCATTATTTGCTCTCCCCCACCCAAATTCATTATTTGCTCTGTCCACACTCAGTTCATCATTATTTGCGCTTACCTTCATTTCATCATGTGCTGTCCCCTATCCCCCACCCTCAATTCATCATTATTTGCTCACACCTCCCCCACCCTCAATATATAATTTGATGTCCCCCATCCTCCACCTTCAATTCATCATTATATGCATTCCCTCACCCTCAATACATCATCATTTGCTGTCCCCTACCCTAATATATGGTGCCTTTCCTCTCCTGCCTGAAATGCTTTCACACCATTTTTGAGGGTTTCTCTGTGGCACATATGTGACCTGGCGTTCGTGAGGACTGCCTCTATCCCATCCCACCTCCTTCCCAACATCACCACCACTCTTATCCCATCCCTAACCCACCTCTTCAACCTATCACTAACTTCTGGTACCTTCCCTTCTGCTTTCAAACATGCCATAATCACACCTATCCTTAAAAAGCCAACCCTCGATCCAACAGCCATGTCCAGCTATCGCCCAATATCGCTGCTCCCATTCACTTCTAAACTCCTGGAGCAGCATGTCCACGCTGAACTTTCCTCCCACCTCTCATCTAACTTGCTCTTTGACAATCCACAATCTGGCTTCCGCCCCCATCATTCCAATGAGACAGCCCTGACCAAAATTACCAACGACCTACATACAACCAAAGCTAACGGACAATACTCTATACTCCTGCTTCTAGACCTGTCCTCTGCTTTCGACACAGTTGACCACTGCCTCCTACTACAGATCCTCTCCTCCTTTGGCATCAAAAACCTCGCCCTATCCTGGATCTCCTCATACCTTTCCAACCGCACATTCAGCGTCTCCCACTCCCACACTACCTCCTCATCCCACCCTCTCTGTTGGAGTCCCCCAAGGCTCTGTTCTAGGACCCCTACTCTTCTCAATCTACACACTTGGCCTGGGGCAACTTATAAAGTCCCACGGATTCCAGTACCGATGATATTCAGATCTACCTCTCTGGCCCAGACATCACCTCTCTGCTCTCCAGAATCCCAGAGTGTGTATCAGCCATATCTTCCTTCTTCTCTCGCTTCCTCAAACTCAATGTGGACAAATCTGAACTGATCATCTTTCCCCATCTCACAGATCTTCTTTACCCGACCCTTCTATAACAATTGACAACATCACGCTTTCCCCCGTACCAGAGGTCCGCTGCCTCGGAGTAACCCTTGACTCTGCCCTGTCCTTCAAATCGCACATCCAAGCTCTCTCCACCTCCTGTCGTCTCCAGCTCAAAAATATTTCCAGAATTATTCTTTCCTCAACCCTCAATCTACTAAAATGCTTGTGCATGTCCTCATCATCTCCCGCCTTGACTATTGCAACATCCTTTTCTGTGGCCTCCCTGCTAACACCCTTGCACCTCTCCAGTCCATCCTCAACTCTGCCGCCCGACTATCTCATCTCTCTCCTCGCGACTCCTCCACTTCTCCCCTCTGCAAATCTCTTCACTGGCTCCCATTCCCTCAGCGTATCCAATTCAAATTACTAATACTGACCCACAAGGCCATCTACAACCTGTCTCCTCCATACATCTCTGAACTAATCTCCTGATACCTTCCCTCACGTAATCTCTGGTCCTCCCAAGACCTCATTCTCTCCTCCACACTTATTCGCTCCTCACCCAACTGCCTCCAAGACTTCTCCCGAATAGCCCCCATCCTATGGAATTCCCTGCCCCAACACGTCCGGCTATCAACCACACTCGGATCCTTCAGACGGAACCTGAAAACCCATCTCTTCAGGAAAGCCTACAGCCTGCAATGATCCCCGCTGCCTCCTCACCACTACTGGAGCTACCGCCTTACCATCACTGGAGCTGCTGCAACCCCCCAACCTACTGTCTCCGTCCCCACCATCCTGTAGCATGTAAGCCCGAAAGGGCAGGGTCCTCTCTCCCCTCTATATCAGTCTGTGATTGTTAGTTTGTTTACTGTAAGTGATATCTGTAATTTGTATGTAACCCCTTCTCATGTACAGCACCATGGAATCAATGGCGCTATATAAATAAATAATAATAATAATAATAATACAATGAGCGGGTGATGAGGTTGTATGCATGAAAGCTTTTTTGGAAAAAAGCAGGTACGTCCACTTATAAAAACGATATCTTTTATTTCAGATTCATAAAAACCAATTCTGTCGGGTCATACAGACATCTCTGATGCTGTTCCGGCATTGCTGGCCCCCCTTAGTCAGAGAGATCTCTGGGCTTAAGGGCGGTCAGAGTTGTCTGTATGAGCAAACAGAATTGTTTTTTATGGATCTGAAATAAAGCATATAGTTTTTATAAATGGACGCACCTGATTTTTCTCCAAAAAAGTTTTCATCTATGTTACTGCTGGGCCGCAGTCTAAAGTGGGTCCCACAGGTGAGGTGACACTATATTACATGTGATGTCACCGAGTTCATTCCTTACACTTTGTATTCTCTTTGGAGGTTGCATGTACCTGACAAAGAATTGTCCAAAGGAAAAAAGTGTATGGCCGGGGTCACACATGCGAGAGAATCGTCTCAATTATGCTACTGACACATTACTGACAATTACAGAGCCACTTGCAGCATGCTGCAGATTATTTTTCCACAGGCCAATTTCGGTCTGTAGAAAAAAATCACAGCTCTGCACTGCCCCATAGTATGAGTATAACATTCGTCTGAGTGTTATCTGATAAAACATCAGATAGCACTGGGCTATGTTATACGCTCCTGTGAGTGAGGCCGAAGAGCCTTTATTCCCCCTGCAGATCTTCTCCAATTAGCCTCTCATGCTGGAGTCTGGCCTCAATTGCTATTTTCTGTAATACTGTGGAATTTTTGCATACTTCTTGTTACACCCGGTCCCTGTCCTGGCTCTGCGCCTCGGTCTGCCGCTGCTCCCCGTTCAGGGCACTCACCTCGTGCCTTGCACGCTGTGCCTGTGCAGCAGCCGGCTCCCTGTGTGTCCCATCCTACTTCTCAGTGTTCAGTTCTCTCCCCTTCTCCCAACTCCTGGCGTCCAGTCGGCAAGTCTTCAGCCAGAGCTAGTAGGGCACGCGCACCCGCCCCCCTGGCTTCTTCAAGGAACAGCGTGCATTTTTCAAAATAAGCAATTATCCAATGGCAGTACACTGGCTGCTATTTCTGGCTTCTCCTCCATAGGGAGAGCGCCGGAGCAATGAGTATCAATCATTGCTACATCCGGTTCTGTTGCTAACCTGTCTGCTCTGTGTAGCAGTCTCTGTGCATTTTCTTATGCTGTCTGTCTCCACATAAATTTTTGAATCCTGATAACCTTGGTTATACCTGCAATCATCTGGGCGAAATCCATCCCGTTCCGCCAGCAGCCATCCGAGTCCGAGAACTGAGTCAAGGTTACCGGAGCCAGCTACACACCATCTACCCGGATCCAGGACCCGTCTCATTACAAACTCTGCTGTCATTTCCGTTATCCCTTTTTGTCCCGCTGGGACAGCTGCCACGTGTCCAGGGTCTAACTGGAAGTAGCACCTGTGTCCTCCGGGTATTCCATTCTGGTCCTGTCTGAGGGGCTTTACTATGGGTACCCGGGGCTCACTAGTTACGCCCCCTTCGGAGCCCCCCGGACCGTGGCCCCGAGGTTCCACTTTAAAAATAAAAAACGAATGTGAACTTCACCATCTCTGCCTCTGCTTCCATTCGTTACAGATTGCTCCGGCCATGGAATCCGCTGGACCCCAGAAGCCTCGGACTATGGAACTGTGCCAAGAGGTGACCCCTTTAAGAGATCAACAGGACAAGATCACGACGTATCTACATAACCTGTCCACCCGCATGGATTCTCTGCTGAACCCGGCTGCTACAAATTCATCTACCAGCATCCAGGTACCTGCCGTCACGGCACGCAAGGGACCTCGCCTGGCGACTCCTACCCGCCTCCATGGTGATCCCACACAGTGTCGGGGTTTTCTCAATCAGTGTACCCTACACTTTGAAAGCTTGGGGCACATGTTTGCTTCTGACCGTGCCAAAGTGGGCTTCATTATGTCACATCTAGCAGGAGAGGCTCTCGCCTGGCTAAACCTGTTATGGGAGAGAGGAGACCCGCTGGTTAATGATCTTCAATCTTAACTAGAGACTATTCGCAGGACCTTCGATGAACCTGGCCGGGTCACGTCGACCGCTTCTGCCCTGCTTCGCTTACGCCAAGGTACCCTCACGGTGTCTCAGAATGCTGTTCAGTTCCGCACCCTCTCGTGTGAGTTATCCTGGAACAATGAGGCCTTGCTGGCTACCTTCTGGGAGGGCCTATCTGGAAAAATCAAGGATGAGCTGGCGGGACGGGACAGGCCTACCACCTTGGATGATCTGATATCCTTGGCAATCCGGATTGACCTGCACTTTCAGGAGCGCTCCATGGAGATCAAGCGAGACAGGAGGTCCTACCACCCGGACTCTAGTTCTTCCAAAATGACTACCTCATCTCCTTCTCCCGAAGCAATGGAGGTTGACCGAGTAAGTTTGGCCAGCCGCCGCCAGGAGGCACGTCGCAAGGAAGGAAGCTGTCTATATTGTGATAGTTCCAAACACCTGATCAGCTCCTGTCCAAAGAAGTAGGGAAACTCCAGTGCCTAGGCTCGGTAGGAGAGGCCACCCTAGGTAGAGAATATTCCTCTCCTTCATTGCAGATCTCGGTCTCCGTGTACTGTGGGGCAATAAAATTTTCTGGACTCTGTCTGTTGGATTCCGGAGCCGCCGGGAATTTTAGCCAGCAGACGATTGTGGATCATTACCGCTTACCAGTCCAGGCTCTTCCCAATCTGTTGCGGGTGACCGCTGTCGATGGCAAGCCACTGACCGAACCCATCCAGTTCCAGACTGAGCCAGTGGAACTCTGGGTAGGTCTAATGCATTCTGAAAGAATCCCTTTTTATGTGTACCCTGGTTTGTCTCACCCCTTGCTTTTAGGTTTACCATGGTTCCAGAAACATGAACCAGTCCTTAATTGGAGAACAGGTGAGATTCTGCGTTGGGGAGATTCCTGCTCAGACCAATGCTTAACCCGGATTGAACCAGTTTCACCCCCTGTCCAACCTGCTACCCTGCCTAGGTTACCATCCGCTTACTGGTCCTTCTCGGATGTCTTCGGGAAAAAGGAGGCTGAGAGACTTCCTCCCCACAGGTCGTATGACTGTCCAATAGATCTTCATCCTGGAACATCTCCTCCCCGTGGGAGAGTCTACTCTCTTTCCCAGGCAGAGACTCAAGCTATGACGGACTACATCCAGGAGAATTTGGCCAGGGGATTTATCCGAAAATCATCATCACCAGCAGGGGCAGGAATTTTCTTCGTGAAGAAAAAGAACGGATCCTTGCGGCCCTGTATTGATTACCGGGGACTAAACCAGATCACGGTAAAAAATAGGTACCCCTTGCCACTCATTTCAGGACTGTTCGAGCGCCTCCGAGGGGCCAAAATCTTCACCAAGCTGGATCTCAGAGGTGCCTACAATTTGATCCGAATCCGGGAAGGAGACGAATGGAAAATAGCCTTCAACACCCGTGATGGTCAATACGAGTACCTGGTAATGCCGTTTTGCCTAAGCAATGCACCCGATGTTTTCCAAGAGTTCGTCAATGACATTTTCAGGGATCTGCTCTATACCTGTGTTGTTGTCTACCTGGACGACATTCTGATTTTTTCCACTAACTTGACCATGCAGCGGAGGCAAGTACACCTAGTGTTACAGAAGCTCAGAGAAAACAGACTGTATGCCAAATTTGAGAAATGCCTCTTTGAACAGTCCTTTGCCTTTCCTGGGTTACATTGTTTCCTCCACAGGATTGAAAATGGATCCGGAGAAGTTATCGGCTGTACTCAGGTGGCCTCGTCAGTCTGGGCTGAAGGCCATACAGCGATTCCTGGGCTTCGCCAACTACTACAGACAATTCATGCCTAACTTTTCCACGCGAGTGGCGTCCATCTCAGCCCTGACTCGGAAAGGTACAAATCCCAAGGATTGGCCTGCTGATGCAGAGGAGGCTTTTGTTTCGCTCAAGAAGGCCTTTTTGCTGTCGCACCTGTGCTCCATCGTCCTAACTCTAATGAGCAATTTTATCTTGAGGTCGATGCTTCCTCCGTAGGTGCGGGAGCAGTACTTACCCAGAAAAAGTCCACTGGTCGAATGAACTCATGTGGGTTTTTTCCAAGGTTTTTTCTTCCGCAGAGAGGAATTATTCCGTTGGAGATGGGGAACTGCTGGCTATCATATTGGCTCTGCAGGAGTGGAGGCATCTTCTTGAGGGAGCTCTTCATCAGGTAGTCATATACACCGATCACAAAAACCTTGCTTATCTTCAAACTGCGCAGAGGCTGAAACCCCGTCAAGCCCGCTGGGCTTTGTTTTTAGCTCGATTTAATTTTGTTCTTCATTTTCATCCAGCTGACAAAAATGTCAAGGCAGACGCACTTTCCAAAGCCTTTTTGCCTCCTGATCAAGAGGAGTAACCTCAGCACATCATTGAACCCTCAAGGTTAGTCGCTGTCGCTTCTGCTGATCTTACCCGGCTACCCCCTGGGAAAACTTTCGTGTCTGCTCCTGAACATACTCGTGTCCTTCGGTGGGGTCACGCTTCCAAGTTGGCTGGTCATAACGGTCAGAGGAAGACTCTGAAACTCATCGCCCGATACTACTGGTGGCCTGCAATGGCTAAGGATATCCAGGAGTACGTTGCAGCCTGTCCTTCCTGTGCCCGTAACAAGACTGTCAAACGTCTACTTGCTGGTAGGCTTCAGCCTCTACCAATTCCGTTCGCTCCCTGGCAGCACATCGCGATGGACTTCATCACAGATCTTCCAATCTCATCTGGATGTTCTGTGGTGTGGGTAGTAGTGGACCATTTTTCTAAGATGGCTCACTTAATTCTGCTACCTGGTCTTCCTACTGGTGGATCTGTTTATCCGACACATCTTCCATCTCCATGGTTTCCCTCTCCATATCGTGTCTGACAGAGGAGTCCAGTTCACCTCAAAATTCTGGATAGCAGTTTGTAAACTGGTAAGAATTGAACTGGATTATTCCTCGGCATACCATCCCAAATCCAATGGTCAAGTGGAGAGGACTAATCTGATCCTGGCTAGATTCTTGCGTCACATCGTCAACGCGCATCGCGACAACTGCGTAGACTTACTGTCCTGGGCTAAATTTTCCTACAACAATCAAGTGAATCTTCTGGAAAGTCTCCCTTTCAGATTGTCTTTGGACTGCAACCCGGAATACCTCTTCCCATCTCCAGATCATCTGGAGTTCCGGCTGCCGATACTTTCTCTGAAGATTTTTCTAAGGTTTGGAGGGACACCAAAACTGCTCTGGAGAAATCCTCCCAGCGCATGAAGAGGCACGCGGACAAGAGACGTTTGGATGCGCCTACCTTTCACCCCGGAGACAAGGTATGGCTCTTCTCCAAGTATATCCATCTGAAGTTGCCATCCTACAAATTGGGCCCCCGGTTCATTGGACCATTTGAAGTCTTGAAACAAATCAGTCCAGTCTCTTATAAGCTGAAGTTGCCTTCTTCTTTACATGTGCCTAACTCCTTTCATGTTTCTCTCCTCAAGCCAGTAGTTTTGAGCCCCTTCTTTAAGGATCCGGGTACCACTCTTGACCCTGTCTCGGAGGATGTTTTTCAGGTAAAACATATCCTGGCCATTAAGAAAGTAAGGGGTAAGACCTATTACCTAGTGGACTGGAAGGGTTTTGGTCCTCAGGAGCGATCTTGGGAGCCTAGGGAGAAGATCCAGGCTCCTCTTATTAAAAGATTTCACGCAGGCTTGAAAAAGAGGGGGCGTAAAGAGGGGGATACTGTTACACCCGGTCCCTGTCCTGGCTATGCGCCTCGGTCTGCCGCTGCTCCTCATTCAGGGCACTCACCTCGTGCCTTGCACGCTGTGCCTGTGCAGCAGCCGGCTCCCTGTGTGTCCCATCCTGCTTCTCAGCGTTCAGTTCTCTCCACTTCCCCCAACTCCTGGCGACCTGTCGGCAGGTCTTCAGCCAGAGCTATTAGGGCACGCGCGCACGCCCCCCTGGCTTCTTAAAGGGACAGCATGTATTTTTCAAAATAAGCAAATATCCAATGGCAGTGCACTGGCTGCTATTTCTGGCCTCTCCTCCATAGGGAGAGCGCCCGAGCAATGATTATCAATAATTGCTATATCCGGTTCTGTTGCTAACCTGTCTGCACTGCGTAGCAGTCTCTGTGCATTTTCTTATGCTGTCTGTCTCCACAGAAATATCTGAATCCTGATAACCCTGGTTATATCTGCAATCATCTGGGCAAAAGCCATCCCGTTCCACCAACAGCCATCCGAGTCCGAGAACTGAGTCAAGGTTACCGGAGCCAGCTACACACATCTACCCGGATCCAGGACCCATCTCATTACAAACTGTGCTGTCATTTCTGTTATCCCTTTTGGTCCCGCTGGGACAGCTACCACGTGTCCGGGGTCTAACTGGAGGTAGCACCTGTGTCCTTCGGGTATTCCATTGTGGTCCTGTCTGAGGGCCTTTACTACGGGTGAAGGGTTGAGCAGGTTCGCAGGATGCAGTGACGAGACAATAGACGAATGGTGGTTTGCGAAATAACTTTTATCTAACTGTAGCCACTGGGCTTGGCTAAACAAACATAAAATCAAGGACAAAAACAAACAGTCCGCGCAGTGTCTCAACAATCTTAACAAAAATTATAATGCCACTTAGCCTTCCAGGGACAGCTGGTTTCGTGAGCGTGACTGCGTAGAGGTCGCTGAGGCGGCTGTCCTGAAGTCTCGCTACTCCGGGAAGGGATGGGGCTCAACAGGCCCTGAAGAAAGCGATGCCGCTGGGGCACAACAGGCCCTGAAGAAAGCGATGCCGTTGGGGCGCAACAGGCCCTGAAGAAAGCGATGCCGTTGGGGCGCAACAGGCCCTGAAGAAAGCGATGCCGTTGGGGCGCAACAGGCCCTGAAGAAAGCGATGCCGCTGGGGCGCAACAGGCCCTGAAGAAAACGATGATGGTGGCGCGCGGTGATGACGCAGTTCCCCAGATGACCTGTAGCCGTCCTTTATCAAGGAGTCTCTCCCAAAGCCGGGGCAGCGGGCCGTTTATCTCGCCTGTGACGAGGTAGCGTATCTTCAGGCCGGTGACGGCCGGGTCGGCATGATGGGGAAAGGCTGGGGGGAAGTGTCCAGGCCTCTGTGGCCTGGTTACGTGTACTCACGGCCACAACCTGAGGTAAAGTTCCTCTCCCACCAAGGCGGGGGGCAGCGGGGATGATTCTCTCAGAACGGGGGCGGGAAGCAGTCTTTGGTAACAGTCTCTCACGTCTCTCTAGTCGGTCACTGCGCAGCTTTCTCCTCTCAGGCTCCTCTCCGTGCCCCTGAAAGTCACCCTGCTTCCTGCCTTCTCCCTCGCGCTCTCTCAACTGCCACCTCAGCGCGCCCCCTGCTCCTTGTCTCCTAGCCCCTCCCCCTGTTGCCCTGACAACTTCAGTCGCATGTCTCCCTTTGTAATCCCCCTGGTGTGGTTCCTTCAATAACCCTGATGGCGGTCTCCCTGGTTCCGGCCCAAACATATATGGGGGTCCTCCTCCCCACATTCGCCCACCCTGTAAGCTCGCCAGTGCTCGGGCGAGGGCGTTATTCTATTGAGATTGGCCTGTACGGGTGTCGATATTCTTTGCCATATGAACTGGTCTTGTTCATACCATTCGGGGGGTTTGCCGGCTGTTGACCGCTCGGAGCGTCTAAGTTCGACTGGGGTGAAATCTTCTGGGGTGGTGGACATTGGGGGGCTGAAGGATGCCGGCGGGTTAATTGAGTCAACTGGCTCATTATTGAGTGGAGGGCCTTTGGGGTTTGGAGGGACATCCTCGTCGTCCGAGTCCCAGCATCTGGACTCCGGTTCGGATGTCAACGGGATGGGTTCCAGTTGTTTCGGGTCAGTGGAAATACACGGGCGTAACATATTACGATGCATAATACGGGTGGGCAGTGTTTCATCCTGCTTGGGCCGTATTTCGTACACAGGTCCTTCTGGGTGGATACGGCGTAGTACCCCATAAGGACTCTCATCCCAACGTGACTCCAGTTTGTTCTGGGGGCGTTGATCCAGTACCAGCACACGGTCCCCGCTTTGGAGATGAGGAGGGGAGGTTGTATTCTTCCCTGGGTGTTCCCAGTCTTGGAGTTTGGTATGTACAATTCAGTGAAGAGTTTGCAGCCTGTGGCGATGATTTCGGACCCAGGACGACACTCCAGTCCAGGGCTGAGGCTCTTCGGGGTCCAACTCTACCTCCGTGATTCCTTTACCCTCTCGTCCAAACAGCAGGAAATAAGGCGTATAGCCCGTAACTTGATGTACCCGGTTACTATAAACCCATACTAGTTCAGAAGCATATTCAGGCCAACGAGCTTTCTTGTCACTCTCCAGAGTACGCAGCATTTGAATCAATGTCCGATTAAATCGTTCACAAGCCCCATTTCCTTGCGGGTGATACGGTGTGGTCCGGGATTTGTCAATCCCATAGAGATGATGTAGTTCCTCCATAACTTCCCCAAAAAACACGCTCCCTGGTCGGAATGTAAACGTTGAGGACAGCCGTACACTTGTATAAAGTTTCTGCAAATTGCGGAGGCGGCCGACTCCGCGGTCTGGTCTCGAGTAGGGGTGACCACAGCGAACTTGGTGAAATGATCCACCATGACGAGGCAGTGTTCGTATCCCTGGAATGCGGGACCAATGTTCAGGTAATCTACCGTCAGGAGCTCACGGGGTGCTGAAGTCACAATCGTCTGTGTTGCGGCTCTCTGAGCGGGCGGTTTGGCCAATTCACATAAGCGGCAGGTACGGCAAACTTCGTCCACAACAGCCGACAAGCGTGGGTGATAAACTTTCTGTTGTAACCATTGTAAAGTCTTTTTGACTCCAAAGTGGGCCCCTTTTTCATGAGCCTCTCGAGCCAGTTCGTGTAGTTGAGCTCCGGGCGTAACCACCTGCCACACAGTCGTTGAGGTTGTTTGTGAAGTGATTTTACGGTACAGTAGTCCCTTTCGGATAATCAGTCTCTCCCATTGTCGCAGCATCAGCGACAGGTCTTGGGTCAAAGTTTTCCATTGAGTATCAGTGGGTAATTGACCAGCGGCGACCCATGTCCGGAGAAGTCCAACTTCTTCATCTTCTTCTTGTTGTTGTATCCACTTATCCCGAGATTGTTCCAGAATGCCTCTGTGGGCCTCTGGGGAAGATACTTTTGAATCAACATTGGTGAGCATGGCAGCGGTAAGAGCGAAAGGTATTTCCTCTCCTTCTAATTCTTCGTCTCGATTCTGTCCAGGAGTTGTATGTCGAATCCTGGAGAGGGAATCTGCATGAACATTCTCGGCCCCTCTTTTGTAAATAATCTTGTAATTGTACTTTGCCATCCGGGCCACCCATCGCTGTTCCAAAGCCCCCAACTTGGCGTTTTCTAAATGAGCCAGTGGGTTGTTGTCAATTTGCACTACAACCTCGGAGCCCGCTAGGTACTCTGCGAATCTCTCCGTCATATCACACACCACTGCAAGGAGCTCAAGCTTAAAAGAGCTGTAATTGTCAGGGTTACGCTCAGAGTCATGGAGTGAACGGCTTCCATATGCAATCACCCTCTCCCGGCCACCCTGAACCTGTGACAACACAGCCCCCAGCCTGTGAAGACTCCCATCAGTGTGCAGGATGAACGGCTGAGAGAAATCCGCATAAGCCAACACTGGGGCATCCGAGAGTGCAGCCTTGAGATCTCGGAAGGCCTCTTCCTGAGGGTGTTGCCAATGGAATTTTTCGCCCATTGGCCCCAGCGGGAGCCCCCTTCAGCAAGTCATGCAGGGCTCGAGCTCGACATGCAAAATTCTTTACGAAACGACGGTAATATCCAGCTAACCCCAGAAAAGCCCGCACATCTTTCACCGTCTCGGGGGTAGGCCATTCCTGGATAGCAGCAATCTTCTCCCGGGATGGCCTCACACCCTCTGCCGAAACGACATGACCCAGATACTCAATCTGAGAGCGAAATAGGTGGCATTTCTGAGGCTTCACCTTCAACCCGTACTTTTGCAGCCGGCTGAGTACCTGTCCCAACCGCTTCAGGTGGTCCTCGAAGGAGGCGGCATAGACAATGATGTCGTCCAGGTAGATCAACGTGGCCTCAAAATTGAGATCCCCTAAACATCGCTCCATCAATCGCTGAAAGGTCCCGGGGGCGTTGGCCAGCCCAAATAGCATCCGATTAAACTCAAACAGTCCCATAGGCATTACGAGCACCGTCCTAGCTCTGTCTTCTTCTGACATGGGCACCTGCCAGTACCCACTGGCCAAGTCCAGGGTCGAAAAATATGTTGCCTTGCCCAATGCAGACAGGGATTCTTCTATGCGGGGCAATGGGTATGAGTCTTTAATAGTGCAAGCATTCAATTTACGATAATCCACACAGAATCGTAGTGTACCATCTTTCTTCTGGACCAACACGATTGGGGCCGCCCAGGGGCTTTGACTTTCCCGTATCACCCCTTTTTGCAGCATTTGAGCCAGCAAAGTTTTCACCTCTTGATAGAGTTGTGGCGGAATCTGTCGATATCGTTCTCGGATAGGGGCAGCTCCTGCTGTGGGGATCTCATGAGTGATGGCGGTGGTACACCCAAAGTCATCCTCATGGCTAGCAAACACTTCATGGTACTGTCCCAGCAATGCTTTTACTTGTGAAAGTTGGGCTGCAGTTAGTCCAGAGAGCTCGGCCCGCATCTGCTCCAAAATATTTCGGCCCTTCTCTTGTGTCGAGACTTCGTGGGCCTGTAAGGTTTGTATTGTTACCTCCCAAGGATCCTCGGGGTTTACTCGTAATTGAACCGCAGGAGCGGGCAGCACTTCTTCTAAAGGCTTTACTAGTTTGGCCAGTACAGTCCGTGCTTTCAGAATGGTATCTCGGTCTTCAAGGTTAATGCAGCGTACCAGGACGGTTCCTTTTAGCACCGTAGCAAGGGAACAGGCCACTAGTATGCCAGGAGGTAAGTGCTCTGAGTGACACGGCTCCACCTGCACCTCCACGCCCTCCAAAGGTATCGGGGCCCGAATTGGCAGGGCCACCACTGTCTGTCCAGGAGGCAGCACAAGCAGGGGTGCCGCTGACGCGATGACCTTGCCCAGAGCCTCACCCTCCTGGCAGTCCCGATGCACCCGCGCACCTCGCACCAGCTGCTGGAATACCTGTCCCTGAGCTGTGCGAGAACCCCACTGCTTCAGTGTCCTTTATGTGGGATCATTAAGCAACAGGTTACCAAACTCTTTTAAAATATTCATGCCTAGGGTGACGGGGTGTCGTTGATCAGCTTCTCCTTGAGTCAGCACCACCCCTCTGCGGCCAAGGGGTTTACCGCACAACGTCACCTGCACCCACACTACTCCGGCAACCGGGACCGGCAGTTGGTTGGCGGCTACTAGTCTAATCATGGGCCCCCACTGAGGCCTTGCTGCCTCCGGAAAGTTTTGTTGAAAGTACGCTGCGGGCATAGTGGTTACTTGTGACCCCGTGTCCACCAGACACCGGACGGCCCGGCCCTCTACTGCTGCCCAAACTTCGGGACTTCCACCACCCCTAGTTGTGGTTTTTGGCTCTGAGCGGCGTCCCCCCAGCCCGGAGCCCTTTCGTTTAATGGCCGCCGGGGTGGGTATCTCCCACGCCGCGGACACTCTCGGGCAAAGTGGGCTGGTTCTCCACACTCATAACACCGGGCCGGTATTGATTGACCTCCCCGCGGAGAGAGTGACCCCCAGGGACCGGGATTAACACTAGGTCGTCCAGTCTCAGGTTCGGTTCTTCTCTTTACTTCAGCCAACTCGCTCTTAATATTTTTCAATTCTCGCTTCATCTCCTCCACCCACTGAGGTTCCTCAACTGTGTTCGAGGAGGCCTCCACACCTTGGACCTTCCCCACGGGGACCGCCATCCCCTGGTCTTGCTCCCGAACCCGTGCCTGACTTCCCACTTCTGAAAAGTCTATTTGGGGATTCATTCTGATCTGTTCCCACAATGCCTGCTTTATCAGTGATTCTCACAGTCCAGTCACCAGTAGGTCACGTAGGGTAATGTCAACAGGTCCTACCCCTACCCCGTCTTTTCTTTCAATAGCCGTATGCATTTCTTGGAGTACATTCATATACTGAGTAATAGTCTCCCCCTCTGCCTGCATCCGACTAAACAGACGGGTCCTTAACTCTCCCACATTAGTGGGATCCCCGTGGATCTGTTCCACTATCTGTAACACCTTTTCAAAAGTGTTGCGGTGCCCCAGAGGTTTCAACATCACTGACCTCCGCACCTCCCCGTCTAGGGCCATGAGTGCCACTTCAGCTTCCAGGTCAGGGGTCATTGGGTGCATTCAAAAGAGCCCCCGCATTCGCTCTGTCCAGCTCCATAGCATAGTATTGGAGCCAGAGAATCTAGGCAGGTTGTTCAGCATGGCCCCCAATGAAATGCTGGTACGGGGGCCCTCATTATTTACAGAGTTTACAGCTTCCCCCTGACCTGGGCCACCACCGTCCACGCTCGGAGACTGCATCCTGCCAACTACGCCAAGTGTAGGGTTGAGCAGGTTCGCAGGATGCAGTGACGAGACACTAGACGAATGGTGGTTTGCTAAATAACTTTTATCTAACTGTAGCCACTGGGCTTGGCTGAACAAACATAAAATTAAGGACAAAAACAAACAGTCCGCGCAGGGACTCAACAATCTTAACAAAAATTATAATGCCACTTAGCCTTCCAGGGACAGCTGGTTTTGTGAGCGTGGCTGCGTAGAGGTCGCTGAGGCGGCTGTCCTGAAGTCTCGCTACTCCGGGAAGGGATGGGGCTCAACAGGCCCTGAAGAAAACGATGTCGGTGGGGCGCAACAGGCCCTGAAGAAAGCGATGCCACTGGGGAACAACAGGCCCTGAAGAAAGCGATGCCACTGGGGCACAACAGGCCCTGAAGAAAGCGATGCCGTTGGGGCGCAATAGGCCCTGAAGAAAGCGATGCCGTTGGGGCGCAACAGGCCCTGAAGAAAGCGATGCCGTTGGGGCGCAACAGGCCCTGAAGAAAGCGATGCCGTTGGGGCGCAACAGGCCCTGAAGAAAACGATGTCGGTGGGGCGCAACAGGTCCTGAAGAAAGCGATGCTGCTGGGGCACAACAGGCCCTGAAGAAAACGATGATGGTGGCGCGCGGTGATGACGCAGTTCCCCAGATGACCTGTAGCCGTCCTTTATCAAGGAGTCTCTCCCAAAGCCGGGGCAGCGGGCCTTTTATCTCGCCTGTGACGAGGTAGTGTATCTTCAGGCCGGTGACGGCCGGGTCGGCGTGATGGGGAAAGGCTGGGGGGAAGTGTCAGGCCTCTGTGACCTGGTTACGTGTACTCACGGCGACAACCTGAGGTAAAGTTCCTCTCCCACCAAGGCGGGGGGCAGCGGGGATGATTCTTTCAGAACGGGGGCGGGAAGCAGCCTTTGGTAACAGTCTCTCACGTCTCTCTAGTCGGTCACTGCGCAGCTTTCTCCGCTCAGGCTCCTCTCCGTGCCCCTGCCAGTCACCCTGCTTCCTGCCTTCTCCCTCGCTCTCTCTCAACTGCCACCTCAGCGCGCCCCCTGCTCCTTGTCTCCTAGCCCCACCCCCTGTTGCCCTGACAACTTCAGTCGCATGTCTCCCTTTGTAATCCCCCTGGTGTAGTTCCTTCAATAACCCTGATGGCGGTCTCCCTGGTTCCGGCCCAAACACTATATGGGGGTCCTCCTCCCCACACGGGTACCCAGGGCTCACTAGTTACGCCCCCTTCGGAGCCCCCCGGACCGTGGTCCTGAGTTTCCACTTTAAAAATAAAAAACGAATGTGAACTTCACCATCTCTGCCTCCGCTTCCATTTGTTACACTTCTACACATCTCTGGGAGGTGAATCTATTCCTCATCTATAAATCCTGCTGAGCAGCATCCTGGTGACTCCTCACCTCCTGCAGAGGATAAGGCTGCTTTGCCCCATCTGCCCCCTGTCAGGGGCAGATTGGGCTCAGCAGTCCTATGTTTCTCTGTAGGAGGTGAGGGGGAGAGGGGTCACTGCGCTGTGCTGTTATCAGGATCTATAGCGGATACAGACAGGGGTCAGGACATAGTAGCATCCTCGGTGAGCCGGATGCTGTGCTGATAGTATGGCTGACGCTGTCAAAGAGCACGCCAGCCGGCTTACTGATGATGGGTAAGCTGCAGGGACTGGACTGGAGCTTGTCAGGACATCATCCATACACTTCACCAGCAAAGGCTCACACAGACTCACCCGGCAGGAGCTGCGCTGCAGCTGCTCCTCAGTGACTCACTGATTGTGACTGTGGTTCTGCAGGGATTAGATAGTTGAATCCCACCCTCCTGTGGCATAGCACTGGCTGCCTCTCCCAGCTGTCTGTCACAATGACGCTTCTCCTCCTGTTTTCTCCACACAAGACTCCGGTTTATGAAAACTCTGATGCTGGCCCCCCAGCTCACAGGCCCTATACATCAGTAAGTGTAAGGCTATGTGCACACACTGCGGTTTTTGCTGTGGATCCGCTGCGGTTTTGGCCACTGCGGATCTGCAGCAGTTCTGCAGACAGTGTACAGTAGCATGTAAATCTATGAGATTTACAATCTGCTGTGCACATGCTGCGGATTTTTAACTGCAGAAAAACTGCAGTTTTGAATCCGCAGAAAGAAATGACGTCACTTCTTTTCTGCGGATTCTGCTGCGATTTACCTTCTCCTCCATTGTAGAAGTGATAAAACGCAGGGGAAAACCGCAGGCCAATCCGCAGGTAAAACCGCAGGTCATTTTACCTGCGGTTCCGCAGATACAAATCCGCAGACCAATCCGCAGCATGTGCACATAGCCTAATAATGCCCTGATGGCGGCCCTTCCTGGAACTAATCTAAAATGGGTGGTCTGGATTGAATGGGATAAAAAATGGATTGATAGTAATGAAGGAATCATTGAAAGAATGGGTAGAAGTTACTGATTCGGATTTAAGTGAACTAAGGCTGGACAGAAATCTATGTTTCTGGAAGGAAAAATTTGTAGATGAAAATAAGGAACCAGTTTGAACATTTGTAGTATCCTGTTTTCCCATCTGTTCTGAAAAATGGCACTTTAGGGTGAAGTTTCTTGCTAGTATATTTACAGTAGAATTCCCAGAAGACTGGAGAAGGGCAAATGTTGTTCCTATCTTCAAAAAAGAAAGATGGAGCCATGAAATTACAGGCCAGTGAGCCTTACTTCTAAAGCAGGGTAGATCTTTGAACAAATTATTAAACAGCATATATGCAAGTACTTGGATAAGAATACAGTAGTTAACCAGAGCCTTTATGGGTCTGTAGCAAACAAGTCATGCCAGACTAATCTTACTTCCTTCTATGATGGAATCATTGACTGGGTGGACCAAGGAAATGAGGAAGATATAGTATATTTCAACTTCAGCAAATCATTTGATAAAGTATCTCATACTATCCTTATTGAAAAAATGACCAAATATGGAATTGACAAAGCTATGGTTCGGTGGATTCATAACTGACTCAGTGATCATACTCAAAGAGTGGTAATAAATAATTGCACATCCAAGTCTCTGTCCTGGCCCCGGTGTTGCTCAATATTTTTATACATGATGTAGGTAAGGGAACTGAAGGTAAATTAATCAAATTTGATGATAATGCAAAGCTAGGATTGATAGCAAACATTAGAGAAGGTAGAGAAAGGATTCAAGAGGCTCTTGATAAACATGAACAATGGGCAGCGACGAAAGGTACAGTCACACTTACCGATGCACCAGTGATCCCGACCAGCGATATGACGCGGTCGGGATCGCTGGTGCATCGCTAAGTGGTCGCTAGTGAGCTGCAACACAGGCAGATATCACCAGCGACACAGCAGTGGTCGGGGGTCGTTACTTACCTGTCAGACGAGGCGATCCTGACGTCCTCCCGCCCGCGTCCACGCATCGCTCGTCGGCGCCACAGGAAGCTGACGACGAGAAACGGTCCAGGACGTTCTCGTGCGATCAGCGATAATCAGCAGGGGAGCCGGTCGGAGGTAAGTATCACACATAGTGATATCGTTAACAATATCGCTGCTACATCACAAAAACCAGTGACGTATTAGCGATATTGCTAGCAATATCGCTTAGTGTGACAGGCCCTTAATAGAAAGGTATTTAACAGGGATAAAGGGAAGATTCTACATCTGGGCAAGAAAAAAGAAAATTACATCTACAGAATGGGAGGAATAGAACACTTCCCCCTGAGGAAGTGTTGACGAAATGCGTGTTAGAGTGGAAGGACACGGCTTGGACCCTGCATCATACAGTAAAGGGCCCGTTACACAAAGCGATCTCGCTGGCGAGATCGCTGATTTTGTGACCCATCAGCGATCTCTCCAGCGAGATCACTGTGTGACATCCAGCAGCGATCGGCCCCCCCCGCGGGGTATCGCTGATCGTGCTGGATCGTCCTGGCCCATTTTTTCATCGCTGGTCTCCCGCTGGCCAGCGCGCATCGCTGCGTGTGGCAGAGGGAGCCAGCGATGAGCGACGCTGCACGCTGGTTACCAACGTAAACATCAGGTTTCTAAGGGCCACGGGGCCCTTAGAAACCCGATGTTTACCCTAGATACCAGCGTGCACTGCAAGCAGGGCGGGAGGTGGAGGCAGAGCAGCGCACAGACTGGAGTAGCTCTGCTATCTGCTCCACCTCCCGCCCTGCCTGCAGTGCACGCTGGTATCTAGGGTAAACATCGGGTTTCTAAGGGCCCCGCAGCCCTTAGAAACCTGATGTTTACATTGGTAACCAGCGTGCTCGCTGGTCCTGATCGCTAGAGGGGCTGTCTATGTGACAGCTCACCAGCAATCAGATTAACGATGTCCCAGTGATCCCATCCACGTCGGATCATTGGTGGGATCGCTGGGACATCGTTATGTGTAACGGTACCCTTAGTTGCCTACATAGGGCTTTGTGTCTATGTTTATCACATTGCAGCAGTTAATATTTGAGCTAATTGGCTACAGCCTAATTCTATTCTAGTCACTATGTATTATGATTTTATAACTTTATAGGGTATATGGTTACACAGCCCTCTTATATCCTTTTACTCATGTTTGGCTTGTCTAATGTTTGTCTAATAATGCACTAGCACTTTATAATGGCAGTATTTTAAGCCTTTCGATAATATTATTTTCCTGTTTATACCAGTATAGATTGACAGTAGTTATGCTGCTCTATAGGCAATTGATGTTTAATAGAGTCCATTATTACCATGTCCCTCGCATTTGAGGCACTTTTATTGGTCAGCACGGTGGCTCAGTGGATAGCACTGCAGCCTTGCAGCGCTGGAGTCCTGTGTTCGAATCCCACCAAGGATAACATCTGCAAGGAGTTTGTATGTTCTTCCCGTGTTTGCGTGGGTTTCCTCCGGGCACTCCGGTTTCCTCCCACATTCCAAAGACATACTGATAGGGAATTTAGATTGTGAGCCCCATCAGGGACAGTGATGAAAATATGTGCAAACTGTAAAGCGCTGCAGAATATGTTAGCGCTATATAAAAATAAATATTATTATTATTGGTCTAATATTGTGACTATAATAAAATTTGGATATTGAATTCTTTATGTTTGTGTTAGTTGTGCTTTTTCTGATTACCCTATGTCATTCTTAATTTTGAGTGCTTAGGGGTTTTAGACAGGGTTATATTAAACTTAATAATGTTCAAGTTAGACCAAGCTGGGATACACACTTGACAAGATAGTGTCAATGTATGCACACAGATTATACAATTGCTGCACTTATTAATTCACTGGGAAGCCTCCAACACAGATTAATGATGATAATTTATTGCTTACCCATGTGTTCGTTAGTGATCTGATCAATATTTCTTTCAGACCTGCTTCAGCAATGCGCAAGCTGCAATTTTTGAACCATTTTAGGGTCTTACAATATGAATTTATAAACACTTAAATAAGCAGCTTAAATGGGTATACCAGCTAAAAATAAATGAATAATACAATAGTAACTTATATAAATACTCTCCTAATTCGATGCCCCAATCCTCTGATAGTCGCACCCTCTCGCATGCTGACAGCTTGTCTTCTGCTCCTGTGCTTGACATAGGACAGCAGTTCTGTTTCGGCATGTGACTGGGCTTGGTGTGTGTAGGAAGCTGACTGACTGCTTATTTCAGAAGCTAAGCCCCAGACTTTATCATACAAAACAAAAAGAGGATCCACATCCTAAGTAACCTAGGGTGCACTACCATGTACCACAACAGTTAATTAATGAGGAGAGAAAAACTGATACAATTTTCTCTCCAAATTAAGCCTCAGAGTTTTGTCACAAACCCGTACAAGCCCTTTAAGCAAAAATAAAAATTGTCCCCAAAGGTGAACTACTCCAGCTTTTGCTTTTGACCTAGTCAACACGCTATTAGAACCTACAAAGGTTCCTAGGAATGTCCTCACAAAGAGCCTATTATTATGGAATCTTATTTTTCACTATTTGGCCTATATCTTTCTCCTTATAGCAAATCAATAATAATAAAATGAAAATTTGAAGATGATGTTATGTTTATTTGAGCATACCAGTTTAGGCTTTTTTTAGATTGTTTCCCGAAAACAATGTACTCAGTTGATGCCCATAAGCCCAACGCAAGAGGCAATTATCACGTGTACGTAAGCAAAAGTTTTTGGATATTTTTTGTATGGCCAAATACAAATTTTGTCCATGTACTCATCTTTGTTATAGTTCGTTCTGACTCCATAACTATTCTGCGAGTGTGGGACTCTTAAGACACCGTTTCTCTGGATGTCTCTGTCAACCACTACTCACACGAACAGATTTCATCAAATAAGCTATACTCGACTGCAGAGGCACGTCTGAAGATCCCAGAAGAAGGTTTATTTTCAAGCTGAATTCTTGTGGGTACAGTATGTACAATTACATGTATATATAATAGGTAAAAAAGACTATTCTAAACAATACAAATACAATACAAAATGATTCCCAAGTCATGGGACATGACAAGAACATATTTTCAGTCCAACTAATATCCATGTGGAAAAAGGTCTACATATGAACAGTGCACTGACCATTTTTAATCAATGTGTTAGTTCAAATGAATATTTTTCCACACTATCCAATGACCTGTTTGAAAATATCTCAGTATGCGCTAGTCTCATCCATATTTCAATGGGTACGCAAAAAAATCCCTGATTTTTGGATCCATTGCAAAAAATAACATAGGAAATTGTGTTTTGGCTGGTATAATATTTTAATTTTTAATGTATGAAACCAGATGCCTTATTGATGGCAACACAGGACAGGACATATGAATGAGATAGGGATGACAATACAGACAAAAAAAAATTTCTTTTTGGGGGAATGAACTTAGTCTTACAACTTTTTGCCTAGTTTTGATTAAAAAAAACCCAATAATGCTGGAGCTCATGATATATAACAAGCCTACTGTCAGGGCCAGCTCCAGGTTTTCGTGGGCCCCAGATGAAATTGTCTCAATGGGCCCCTTTAATACCACGATTCATAATGCAGAGATACAACAGAAATATAGGTATAGTACAATGTCAAATATTTCACTTCTTACATTATATGAATGATATATATTGTAAATTCTACAATACCGTACAGCAGAGAGGATTCAAGTGATCGAAAGTCCACAGGTTTCAGAGTTTCAATATCTGTAGTTTTTGAGGTAAACGGGATATTGATAAATGTACCCTACCAGTAGAAACTGTTCTCAGGAGATTATTCTTTACAAAAGTCAATTTCCTCCTATATAGTCCTCTATACCAGTGGTTCCCAACCTTTTTTGCACCAGGGACCGGCTTCAAGCAAGACCATTCTTCCATGGCCCGGCAGGGCAGGGATGGAGGTGTGGCAGGGATGGGGATTTGGTCATAAGGGGGCGGGGTTATGGACGGGGTTCTAGTTTAGTAGTGCATACTTATCAATTAATTATAGCATTTATAATGTGAATGTGACTCAACTCACCATAGGTTTTGAATGAGTGGGAGCACCGGGCTTGTTTCCCTGTGTCAGTGGGAGCACTGGGCTTGTTTTCCTGCAACAACACGGTCCCATCTAGGGGTGATGGGAGTCAGCGTCATCCTTGTATGCATGGCTCTGCTACCACCCTTGTATGCATGGCTCTGCTCCCACCCTTGTATACATGGCTCCGCTCCCACCCTTGTATACATGGCTCCGCTCCCACCCTTGTATACATGGCTCCGCTCCCACCCTTGTATGCATGGCTGGGATCCCCCGTCCTCCCCCATCATACTTACCCTCACACCGTCACTGAACTTCCCTGCATCTCTATCCTGGCGTGTCAGCTTCTTCCTGTGCAGAGCGGTCACGTAGTACCGCTCATTAAGGTCATGAATATGGACGCCACGCCTATTGGAGTTGAGTCGCGTCCATATTTATGACCTTAATGAGTGGTACTACATGACCGCTCAGCACTGGGTGAAGCTGCTGCACCCGACAGGGATGCAGGACCTGAGGGTGAAAAGCGATGTCTTCTGGAAGCTGGCGGTTGCAGCTGTCATAACAGGGCTACAGCCACCGGCTCCCCTTGTGTCCAGCATTCTGAGCAGTGGCTCCACGGACCGGCAACAGAACTGCAACGGCCCGGTCATGGGCCGCGGACCGGTGGTTGGGGACCCCTGCTCTGTACAGTATAATAGGCCCCATATATTGCTCCATATAGTATAATGAGCCTCATATATTGCTCCATACAGAATAATGGGCCCCATATAATGGTCCATTCAGTATAATGGGCCCCAGTGCCTCATATAATACACTATACAGAACAGACCCCATATAATGATCCATACAGAATGAGCCCCATATATTGCTCCATACAGACTGGGCCCCATAAAATGCTTCACGCAGAATGGGCCCCATATAATGCTCCATAGAGTATGGGCCCCATATATTCCTCCATACATTAAAAAAAAATTAAATACTCACCTCTTCTCGCTGGACGCAGGTCCGGACTCAGCTTCGCCATCTTCCGGCTCTTTGCACTGTGACTGCTTAGAGCAGAGGTCGCACAGTTGTGACGTCATCACGCCCTCTGCCCTGCAACAACACAGAGCCATATAATGTGGAAGACACCGGAGCTGCGCAGGAAGAGGGAGAGGTAAGTATTTCAAATGCCTGGGCCCTGAAAGCAGGAGGGGCCCACTCATGAGTGCTGGCACCGGGTTCCTTCGACTCACGGGCCCCACAGCACGCTGCCTACAGGACTCCGATTCTTGTTTTATTACTTTGAGTTTATTATATTGCAAATTACAGTCTATGATTGCTTCTACTTATAACTGCTTCCACGAAATTTAGAAGCCTTGAAACCGATATTGCACACTGTGCAAATGACATGCCATCTGTCTGTGGCGCAGCATAAAACTCCAGAGCAATAATGCTGTAATTGCACCTTACTACAGAGAACCAGAACATACAGGCACAGGCCAGAAAGAGTAAATTATAAAGCAAGCCCTGCCTGTACTACCATAAATATATTTTATAGTACACTGATTTCAGAGGATAAAATATTTTTTTATAAGAAAACGATGGTTTAGGATGTAAATCAGTGTCTGATTGCTCCTATTCTGGCGATGAGAAGTACTTCTCCATTTTAAATGTGTTTATTTCTTCTGGCAAAACAGGGGTTAATCGGCCATGTTGGAAATCCCTGTGGTCACAGCTGTGCTCGATTAGCCACTCCTCTCCCCTTATTGTTGCATGGCTAATGGAGGCAAAGGAGTTGATATGAGGAGAGTGGAAGGAGTTATTTGTGACTGTTGCTTGGTTTGTATGCGTGGTAATTCCTTATCCTTCTCTGTTTTTGTTTATTCCCTTACCTTCACAACGCGGTGCATTCCTCTGTTACATGTGAATGAATATTTTGAATGCCTGGAGTTTTCATTTATCCCTTGTCTGTGTAGCCTTGTTTGTTGGGTTAGTGTACTACGGTGCGCAGTAGGGCCCCCTCTTCCCTAGGTGTGGGAAGAGAACAGGCAGAGAGCTAACTTAGGAGATAAGGCAAGGGCGGAGGCCCGGCATCTTCGCCATCTGAAATATCCCGGGGAGCAGGGCGAACTAGGGCGCCCCCTAGTGTTACGGACAGGGAAGGAGCCCCTGGTCCTGGGTCACCCAACAGCTGTGTCGAGACAGACACAAGTGTCAACTCTGGTCACTGAGAAAGGAGGATGAAATGTACATAACGCATCGTCCTCTCTGCAGAGCAGCCGGCTCCTCTCCTCTCAGTGAAGGAAAGGTTAAATCAAAGGCTAGAGAGGCATGGATCATGGCAATGGGACGTCAGTGATCAGTGCATAGAACCCTAGAGCTTGTGTTTTGTAATTGGCTTCTCTGTCCGCTGAGCCAAAGCAGACACACCTTTTCTATGGGTATTTAGATTTTTCAATTCTGTCTACTGCCTGTTTAACATAACACAGGTGTTTTCCTTTGTCTGCCCTATCACCTTTCGGGTGCGCCTTTATATTCTGTTCCCTAGTTCGCAATTCCTGCTGATGATAGTTCCTTGTGGATGTTCATCCATTCTGCTGTAGCATAAAACCAGTCAGTGAAATTCCAGCCAGGGTTCATCTCCCTGCTGTTTCTGTTCTTTACTCTGCATCTACCTTCTGTTTCTTTTTAGGAAATATAATCGCATATAATCTAACAGTACTTACTTTTTACTTTATTTAGTGTAACCCTCTTGCACTCTTGCTTTTTGTGTTGGTTTTGGTCTACAATGTGACAGGTGAACTGTGGTGGCACTATATGGAAAAAATGGTACTATATGGAAAAAATCTCAATTTTACCAGCTTCAAAGTCTGCGGCAGATTGAAAGGTTTTCTGAACGTCCATTTATATTCCAGACACTACAATAGGTTAAGTTACTTAAATGAGTTTCAAAGAATTCAAAATATGTAAGAAAAAAAAGAAGCAATGAACATCAAAGGGAACTGTGAATACTCTACTCAAGTCAATTTCCTTTTCTATCATTTGTTATGCAGTAGAAGCTAATCTCATCACCCTAAAACATCTTCCTCTTTGCCCTTAAGGAGGGCTGAGTTCTGCCTGGCATATTAACTATCTCATCATATAAGCTGATAAAATACAGCCATGTGAATATATGTCATCCAAATGTGAGAAAATTATAAAAAAAGAGATTTACAAACAACACTATAAGCAGCTAGACACGTTATAGACAAGTGGACAAAATGATCACCGTCAACCCTGACATGCCTGTTCGGCTGAGTAGAAAATGTATGATAATCGTTTCCAGATACTACTTATCTTTCCGGAGTATAACTACGTTCACACAGTGAGCTTTTGGTAAGCTTTTGATGTTGCAGATTTTCTGCACCATTTCTGCACCTATTAAGTAAAATAGGTTACGTGCATTTTTTCTAAAATATGCAGCATTAAATTCCTATCCAAACCTACCGAACAGTTCCATCAAAGTGGATGGGATTTCCAGAAATTTCATGTCCCCTGAGCTTCTTTTTTTTTTCAGTGTAAACTGACCTGTTTTGCATTTTTCAAATATGCAACAAGTCAATTTCTCTTGCAGTTACGCTGAGTTTTATGGGCAGCTTTTTCTCATAGAATTGCACTGGATGCGGAAAATCTGCAGATAAAAAAATGAATATGCGTTTTAAGTGCTTTTACGTGACGGCAAAGCATCAAAATCACATATAATCAATCAAGTTTTATCAAAGGCCAGATAAGTATAAAAAATAAAGCAGCTTTGTTTAAAGCATGACCTATCAAAAAGTGACAAACTGCAGAATTAAAGCACACTTAAACACACATTGAAAAAAATGCAAGTAATTTATTTAATAAGTGCAGAAATGGTGCAACATCAAAAACTCACCAGAAGCTCATCGTGGGAACGCAGCCTAAGGCTATGTGCACACGTATTTTTTTGTAGCTGCGGATTTTCCCCCTGCGGATTTGTAAAAATTTGCAGGTAAATTTCAGGTCAAAAGATCTGTGGTTTACCTGCGGATTAGGCTGCGGTTTAGCCCTGCGGTTTATCAGGTAAACCGCAGCAGAATCCACAGAAAAGAAGTGACATGTCATTTCTTTCTGTGGATTTGAAACCGCAGCAAAACCGGGCAGAAAATTCCGCAGCATGTGCACAGCGGTTTCCATTTTACATAGGGTAAAATGGTACTGTACAACGCAGCAGATTCTGCTGCAGGCCCGCAGGGCCAGAAACGCTGCGGATCCGCAGCAAAATCCGCAACGTGTGCACATAGCCTTAGGGTATTTGCAGACTTCTCATAAAAGTAAAATGAATCAGTCCTGGAAATCTGCACCAGAATCCTCAATGAAAGCTGCATATGTTATATGCAGATTTTAGTGTTGATTCTGATGCAGAATTTAGCTGCACTCTTTGAAATGAATTAAATCTGTCATGAAAATATCTGGAAAAGATCGGCCATGCTGTGGATTTTGTGTCGAGCCACATATACTTTAGATTGTTAGCTAATCAGAACCTACTATCACCTTCCCCACCATCCTGTAGAATGTAAGGCTGAGTTCACACGTGGCGTTTTTTTCGCGTTTCCGCGGCTGTTTTAACCGCGCGATTTTGCCGCGAAAACGCGAAAAATAAGCATCCCATGCATTCCTATGGGATTCCGCAATGCTGTGCTAATGCTGCGGTTTTTACCGCAGCGGAATCGCTTCGCGGTAAAAACCGCAGCATGCTCATTAATTTGCGGAATCGCGGCGATCCCGCACCCATAGGAATGCATTGTTCCGCTTACTTTCCGCATGTGGCTGTGCACAACATGCGGAAAGTAAGCAGAACAATTGTGGATGGTACCCACGGTCCGGAGGAGAGGAGACTGTCCTCCAGGCTTTGGGTACCATACCCCTGTAAAAAATAGAATTTAAAAATAAAAAATATTGTTATTCTCACCCTCCGACGTCCTGCGCAGTCTTTCCGCTTCTCTTCACGCTCCCGTTCCCAGTAGTCCTTTGCGAAAATACCCGCGATGGCGTCCGTTCTCGCGGGATCGCGAAGTCTCGCGGTCATTCGCGCGACGTCATCGCGAATTACCGCGAGACGTCGCGATCCCGCGAGAACTGACGTCATCGCGGGCATTTTCGCAAAGGATTACTGGGAACGGATGCGCGGGACGTCGGAGGGTAAGAATAACACTATTTTTTATTTTTTTTTACATAGGCGGCCTCAGTAGTAAAAAGTTGGTCACACTCGTCAAACACTATGTTTGACGAGTGTGACCAATCTGTCAATCAGTTCTCCCAGCTACAGATCGCTTGGAGAACGCTAGCATTTTGCAAGCTAATTACGCTTGCAAAATGCTAGTTTTTCTGCGGGAAAATCGCGGGATTTCGGAATTCCGGAATTCTCGCGGTAATTTCCGCGAGAGTTCCGGTACGTGTGCACTTAGCCTAAGCCCGAAAGGGCAGGGTCCTCTCTCCCCTCTATATCAGTCTGTGAGTGTTAGGGTGTGTGCAGACGCTGCGGATTAATCCGCACGGATTTTGCAAAAACCGCAGATAAACCGCAGGTCAAAAGACCTGCGGATTATCTGCGGTTTTGCTGCGGTTTGGTCCTGCGGATTCACCATCTCCACAATGGTGGAGATAAGAACCCGCTGCGGATTCCGCAGAAAGAATTGACATGTCAATTCTTTCTGCGGTTTCAAAACCGCAGCAAATCCGCGCGGATTTTTCTGCAACGTCTACACGGCGGGTTTTTTTTACCATTCATTTGAATGGTACTGTACACCGCAGCTAAAACTGCTGCGGGTCCGCAGCGGCCAAAACCGCTGCAGAACCGCAGCGGATTCCCCAGCGTGTGCACATACCCTTAGGCTGGTTTCACATTAGCTTTTTTTGCGCAGCGCATTGTGCGCGACCATGCGCATGCGTCATGCGTACATATGTTTAACATGGCGTGTGCATGGTCTTCCATTTGCACGCGTTCGTATGCGTTTTCGTGCGCATGCGTTTTTTCAAGGTGTGCTCCTAGACGTGCCAGACGCAACCTGTTGCAATTTTGGGTCCTCCGAAAGGAGTCAAAAAAACGCATGTGCATGCTTGGGCACGGAATGCGACAAAATAACGCATTACAGTCTATGGGAACGCAGGCGTCGACATGAGTTTGTCTGCTTTTTTTGGCGTGAAAATGTGTAGACACTGGTTTTAACCCCTAGAGAACGAATGCGCATAAAAAACGCAAACGCATGCAAAAACGCTTGATGCGTTTTTACATGCGTTTCTATTGCGCACGATGCGCTGCGCAAAAAAACACTAATGTGAAATTAGCCTTAGTTTGTTACTGAAAGAGATATCTGTACTTTGTATGTAACCCCTTCTCATGTACAGCACCATGGAACCAGTGGTGCTATATAAATAAATAATAATAATAATCAAAATGAAACTGATTGTATCAACCAACTACAGTGGGGCAAAAAAGTATTTAGTCAGTCAGCAATAGTGCAAGTTCCACCACTTAAAAAGATGAGAGGCGTCTGTAATTTACATCATAGGTAGACCTCAACTATGGGAGACAAGCTGAGAAAAAAAAATCCAGAAAATCACATTGTCTGTTTTTTTTTCATTTTATTTGCATATTATGGTGGAAAATAAGTATTTGGTCAGAAACAAGCAATCAAGATTTCTGGCTCTCACAGACCTGTAACTTCTTCTTTAAGAGTCTCCTCTTTCCTCCACTCATTACCTGTAGTAATGGCACCTGTTTAAACTTGTTATCAGTATAAAAAGACACCTGTGCACACCCTCAAACAGTCTGACTCCAAACTCCACTATGGTGAAGACCAAAGAGCTGTCAAAGGACACCAGAAACAAAATTGTAGCCCTGCACCAGGCTGGGAAGACTGAATCTGCAATAGGCAAACAGCTTGGAGTGAAGAAATCAACTGTGGGAGCAATAATTAGAAAATGGAAGACATACAAGACCACTGATAATCTCCCTCGATCTGGTGCTCCACGCAAAATCCCACCCCGTGGGGTCAGAATGATCACAAGAACGGTGAGCAAAAATCCCAGAACCACGCGGGGGGACCTAGTGAATGAACTGCAGAGAGCTGGGACCAATGTAACAAGGCCTACCATAAGTAACACACTACGCCACTATGGACTCAGATCCTGCAGTGCCAGACGTGTCCCACTGCTTAAGCCTGTACATGTCCAGGCCCGTCTGAAGTTTGCTAGAGAGCATTTGGATGATCCAGAGGAGTTTTGGGAGAATGTCCTATGGTCTGATGAAACCAAACTGGAACTGTTTGGTAGAAACACAACTTGTCGTGTTTGGAGGAAAAAGAATACTGAGTTGCATCCATCAAACACCATACCTACTGTAAAGCATGGTGGTGGAAACATCATGCTTTGGGGCTGTTTCTCTGCAAAGATGCCAGGACAACTGATCCGGGTACATGAAAGAATGAATGGGGCCATGTATCGTGAGATTTTGAGTGCAAACCTCCTTCCATCAGCAAGGGCATTGAAGATGAAACGTGGCTGGGTCTTTCAACATGACAATGATCCAAAGCACACCGCCAGGGCAACGAAGGAGTGGCTTCGTAAGAAGCATTTCAAGGTCCTGGAGTGGCCTAGCCAGTCTCCAGATCTCAACCCTATAGAAAACCTTTGGAGGGAGTTGAAAGTCCGTGTTGCAAAGCGAAAAGCCAAAAACATCACTGCTCTAGAGGAGATCTGCATGGAGGAATGGGCCAACATACCAACAACAGTGTGTGGCAACCTTGTGAAGACTTACAGAAAACGTTTGACCTCTGTCATTGCCAACAAAGGATATATCACAAAGTATTGAGATGAAATTTTGTTTCTGACCAAATACTTATTTTCCACCATAATATGCAAATAAAATGAAAAAAAACCAGACAATGTGATTTTCTGGATTTTTTTTTTCTCAGTTTGTCTCCCATAGTTGAGGTCTACCTATGATGTAAATTACAGACGCCTCTCATCTTTTTAAGTGGTGGAACTTGCACTATTGCTGACTGACTAAATACTTTTTTGCCCCACTGTAAATGGAAAGTCAAAAGTGGTTATCCCACAAACGCCACTCATCACCTATCCACAACATGAGGATGGGACTCGAGTGCTGTGTGCCATGTGGTGCCTGGCCGCCACTTCATTCTGATGGGATATTCTGAAGCCTGTTTCTCAGGATCAGTGGGGGAACTATCGTTGGACCCCCAATAACATTTACTGGGCACCCTCCAATCTGTTTTTAATCCATTAGTCAAAGAATCTGATTCAGACCTATATGTTTTAGAATGTCAAATGACCTGCATAAAACTGATGAGATCAACTAATTAAAATCAAAGGTATGCTTAAGACTTGTCTGGGACTTTTGATGTCCTATCGTTAGAATAGCTTAGCAATATTTGAATGTTGGGGTGCAACACAGGCACCCCCGCCAATCAACTAATGCTGCCGCCGGCCGAATGTGATCAGGTGCGGAGATACATAGTATAACTCCACCAACCATACAGTGGCCGTGGCCAAGTACACTTCCACCACCTATTCGAATCAATAGGGGGAAAATGCACAGTATCCAGAAACAGCTATTTTTTAGTTGACAGAGCTGTGGAGAGCTGTTTTTTTGGCCTACATAAGAAGACTAATATAATTCAAGACCTGTGATAGTTTGGAGCCCTGTTGAAGATTTTGCATTGGGGCCAAAGAGATTTGAGCTATGCCACTGCAGAGTACCGAAGGGGATACAGAATCCGTCCTCCAGATGTATATATCTGATAAATATTGTTCGCACAGATTTCATTGTGGCTTTTGGTAGAGATTTTCAGGACTGACTCTCAAACTTATTTTTAAGATGTACTATCCTAATTCACCATAAATAGAAGGTACAGCCTCATTGAAATGTCCGTTTGTTTGTTTTTTCCTATGAGATAAAATTGACTTTTTTTTTGTCACCAGGTTTTTGTTATGGGGCTGCTTGGTGCAGTGTATGCTTAAGGACTTGGACATATTGCCCACATTCCCCCTTGAGGAACAAGTGTAATGTTATTATGTAGAATGTCAATTGTGATAAACGTTAATGATGTTGGTAATGTGTGTTACTCGACAGTAGGGAAAGTTAGAGTTAATGATCGGGACTAGCCCAGAATGGGAGGGGCTAAGGTGAAGGGACAGAGACAGTTTCCTATTAGAACATCAGATAGGGCGAATTGTGAGTAGAAAATAGACCTAAGGTCTAAACTGAGCAGTGCAAAATGAAGTGGGTGTCCCGAATTTAAATGGAGAGCGTGACAAGGGATAATGAGATCCTAGTAGAAGGAAGCATAGAAGTGACCAAAAGTCAGTGTGTTCGATCGGAGATGGGTCCAGGGATGAAGGACGCCTAGTAGTCCTTTCCACAGTTTATAAATCTGAGAGGTAATGGGCCAGGACAGAGTCTTTGAGACAAAGAGAGTGCCCTGGGTGGGAATTCTAGAGCGTCAGGGACAGAGAAGATAAGTGCCGTCCATACTAGCAATATACTTGTAGTTCCCTTGAGGGGAAAGAAGACGCAGAACTGTGGGTTGAGAATAGGACCCTTGCTAACTGGGTTGGGGTGAAGTAGTGAGGAAAAATGAAGATAGAGGATGAGTAACAAGAGAAGAGGAAGAGATTGAAGCTGTGTGTTGAAAATGCTACATATTGTGAAGGAAACGTTCGTCAAGATGTGTACTTACTATCTGTATATAATCCCCCTGTGATGGTTACGTGTGACTGGACACACCGCCTCCAGCAGGGCGAATTTCTCTGACACACGTGACCCTGGATACACCGCCTCCAGTAGGGCGAATTTAAATACTATAACGTGCAGCCGGATACACAGCCTCCAGAAGGCGAATTTCAGAATTAAACGTGTATCTGGATACACCGCCTCCAGCAGGGCGAATTTAAATAATAAACACCAGGGAAACCGATACAATGGAGGGCCCTGTGATAGGGAACGGGGACGTGGAGACCTCCTGCACTCCCCTGAGTCAGTGTCTCTACACTCATGACAGTCCCTATGCAGGTTCTGCACCTGGCGCCGAGCAGGATACCTAAAAACCCTAGCTCACCCTGCACCTAGCCCTTTCTAGTGAAATGGACGGTGCAGAAACTAATCCCAACACTGCACTGAAACACACAAAAGGAAAGGTACAAACAGGGAAAACACCACTTAGCTTTGCTCTGTTGCTATTGCTCCAAGCAACAGAGTACGACACCAAAGTTCAGCTTCACCCCTGAAGCTCGACACCTGAATTCAGTTTCCACCTGAAGCTATAAAACCAGAGCTCCCTTCAGCTGCCAGGAACTCCTCTCTGTAGTTCCTTCCTCCACCAGACTTGGTTGAAAATGAGCAATATCACCAACAGTGATTGCAACACCTGACACTCTTTTATAGGTCAGAGCCAGAGCTGTTATGAATGGGTCACCGAGGAGAAAAAAGCAAAACAAGCTAAGCCACAGAAAACCAGAGTGGTTGGTAACTATGCAGATTGCAGATCCCTGATCTTACCACACAACTAGCAGTAGCCGTGGAGCGTACCTACGATGAACCTAGACGCCTCATCATGGCCGGAGGACTACATAAGTCTAAAGCAAGAAAAGGAAAACTAACTGCCCCAGAGCAGACCCCAAAGGAATAGATAGCCCCCACACATGTATTGACAGTGAAACAAGATGAAGGCACAAACACAGGCAGGAAAATAGGCTGAGCAAATGATGGGGCCCAAACTAACTAGACAGGAAAGGAAAGGGAAGACACTATCTGCAACCTGCAAAAAACCCTACAAAAAATAATGTCCAACACTTCTGATAGCAAAATTAACCCTGAAGTCACTAGACTTCTCCCACTATATCAGCACTCTGAAATATTCTGAGACAGAGCAAAAAGAGGCCGAATTAGTAAGGGACAAAAAGTCAATTGGCAAAATACTGATAAATAAGAGTGGAAATTCAGCTCAGCCCCCAGCCGGGGCTGGCAGACCACACAAAAAACTGAATAGACCAACAAAATCAAGTGTGAACATTAGCAGAAAAACTTAGCTTTAGATGACTGGAACAGAGCTGAAAACCAAGAGCTGACAAGCCAGAAGGAATCACCAGCAACTGAATAGGGCATCGGCTGTCTTAAATCCAATCTGAGAATCCTGAGATCCAATCGTCATCCTCATTCTCAGGTGGCAGATCTCCACCGATCAAACCAGCCGCACCTTCTCCCGTCACCACCAGAGGGAGTCCAGAAGGGGAACCAGAGTATGAACTCACAACACAGAGCAATAACACCTGCTTTATAATCATGTGCACTAAACTAAAGTAACCAGAGTGCAATGACCCTAACGGCCACCGGGGGCAAAACTAGAACTGAAACCACCACAGTGCTATGACCCTAATGGCCACCGGGGGTAAAACTAACTTTAAGCACACAGCTTAAGGAAAAAAAAGGTTACTTGTGCATTTATATGTCATAATCCAACCTGGATCATGACAGTACCCTCCCTCAATGAGGGGCCTCTAGACCCTCAAGACCACTCCTCATCAGGGAACCACCTACAGCAGAGACGCCCTGGTCCAGAGTTCACCTCAGCAACTACCTGCACTTCAGGTTTATGACAAACAAGCACCGCTGGTATTGGCAAAGTATGTTCTGGAGGCACCACACATCTCCAAAGCGCCGACCTGGGGAACGAGTTGTGTATGTGCATGTTTGGGGGTATCTCCAACTGGTAAGTCTCCAGGCCCTGGATAGCCATCACCAGATACGGCCCGATCACCTGAGAATTCCAGACCCCCGCAACACACTTCCACTAGATGTTTTTGGTGGCCACCCATACATGCTTGTTCACACACAGGTCTGGACCTGGACGTTTATTGCCACACATTCGTCTGTCACAATATGGTGAATTCTTTCTGGAACTGACAACAGAGGCGTCCCCCTGTGTAACTACACTCACACCCCCGCAATTTACCAAGGGGTACACCACCCTCCAACCCCTCCTACCACGAGGTCTGCGCCTCTCAGGGTTGGCTAATGGCGAGGGTTGAGCCTTGCCCCTACTCTCCTGCAGCACCTCCGCTGCTCTCACTGGAGAGGAAGGGGACGTTTGTAGAGAGATGGCAGAGACAGTAGCCCCTAGGCAGCAGCCCTCACACGACTGCTCCCAGCTGACTACTTCCTTAGTCCGCCAATCTGAAACCGGGTTGTGTTTTTAGACCAAGGGGGCCCACAATGATAGGTGCTGGATTTCCCTCCAAGACGCAGTATGACTGGGACTCATCATGATGTTCACTATACAGCACAATGTCTTCTACGACTTGGTTTAACCCCCCCTGGCTCAGTGGGACAGAGTTAATGGCCTGGATACTTATGGGTTTGTCCCGCGTCTCACCACTCAGACCATGAGTCTGGACAAACTGAGCATCCACCAGACTGACTTCTGCTCCACTGTTAAGAAGCACCGGTATGCCCTCAGGTACCTCGCCAATCATCACCTCCGCTGACATAGTACCTTCTGAGGGCGAGGAGGAAATTTACACTCCCAGGTCGTCTTCCTCCACACAACCAGGGGGCACGGCTTCTCTGACAGTACAGAAGTTTCGGCGTCAGTGCCAAGGACTAAATCATTAGTCTGCTCAGTACAGGGATGTACCCCTTCACCTTGGAGAACACCAGGCAGCACCTTGGGGACACCGACTCCACCCACCTGCCTGGGTACATCCGCCTGTATAAGCAAAGCCGTATATGGACCCTCTAGTTGAGGCAGAAGATAGGCCTCACACCCATAATTCTGCTGCAGGCGCTGCTGAAACATATCATTTAGCTCCTCACTAATCTCAGTGAGGGCCAGCAGCAACTGCTCACCGGTCTGCACTTGGCCCATGGCTCACCAGAGAAAAAAAATGTTGCGGTTGGTGATAAAGTGATGATTACGTGTGACTGGACACACCGCCTCCAGCAGGGCGAATTTCTCTGACACACGTGATCCTGGATACACAGCCTCCAGTAGGGTGAATTTAAATAATATAACGTGCAGCCGGATACACCGCCTCCAGCAGTCGAATTTCAGAATTACACGTGTATCTGGATACACCGCCTCCAGCAGGGCGAATTTAAATAATAAAGGGAAACACCAGGTAAACCGATACAATGGAGGGCCCTGCGATAGGGAACGGGGATGTGGAGACCTCCTGCACTCCCCTGAGTCAGTGTCTCTACACTCCTGACAGTCCCTATGCAGGTTCCGCACCTGGCGCCGAGCAGGATACCTAAAAACCCTAGCTCGCCCTGCACCTAGTCCTTTCTAGTGAAATGGACGGTGCAGAAACTAATCCCACCACTGCACTGAAATACACAAAAGGAAAGGGACAAACAGGGAAAACACCACTTAGCTTTGCTCTGTTGCTATTGCTCCAAGCAACAGAGTACAACACCAAAGTTCAGCTTCACCCCTGAAACTCGACACCTGAATTCAGCTTCCACCTGAAGCTATAACACCAGAGCTCCCCTGAGCTGCCAGGAACTCCTCTCTGTAGTTCCCTCCTCCACCAGACCTGGTTGGACATGAGCAATATCACCAACAGTGATTGCAACACCTGACTGTCATGGTGTATTTTGAGTTTTGGGTAGGTGGTGTAGGAGTTAACTCTGAGAGCCTCTCTGTGGATCTGGGGAGGGTTTTTATAGCTTCAGGGGAGAGCCGTCCCCTGTCGCTTATACTCCCATCTGAGTGTGCCCAACCCTGCTCTGTCCGTGGCTTTGTCTGACCTCCCTCCTGAATATCCCTCCTGTACTGCGCTTGCCCATACTGTGTATGACCTTTGGCTTTGTCTGACCTCCCATCTGTATATCCATCCTGTACCTCACTTGCCCGTACTGTGTATGACCTCCGTTTTGCCTGACTCTGAGTTTTCTGTATAGTGTCCTGCCATCTCTGAAAGCAGGATGCTAAGCCCCGCCCCCTTGCAGTCACATGACCGTAGGTCCTGTGACTGCTTGCTAAACTTCAGTGTCCACAGGTCCTGTGCATCTGTAGTTTCCGGCTGTACCTGTCCCCGGGCCCCCTACAGTGCGGGTGAGTCCCTGCTCAGCGGAGGCTGTACACCGGCGCTGTCAGGATCCTGACATTATAAGCGACCCATAACAGTTCATTCCCCCTGCCCCTGAGAGTAAGGTGTGTGAGTGTGGGAATTACAGCTTGCATCATGGATCCCATGCAAACATTATCTGACCAGGTTAAACAACTATCACAGATGTTTCAGAAACTTAATGTGGAGCAGCGCTCTATGGCCCAAACCCATCAGCAGCTGGTTAATACTGTACAGGGAGCTCTCGGTCCTGAGATCAGGGACATGTCACTTACTTCCCCGGAATCTCCGGTTAAACTGCCGGACTCTTTTTCTGGGGACAAAAGGGACTACAGGGCTTTTAGAGAGGGATGCAAATTGTTCTTTTCCCTGAGACCCCGTTCATCTGGGGGAGAATTTCACAGGGTGGGGGTGATTATTTCCCTACTTCGGGGTGCCCCCCAAGCCTGGGCGTTCTCTCTAGCCCCCACAGCCCCAGAACGTATGACTGTGGATGCATTTTTTGAGGCCTTGGGCCGCATTTATGACGAACCAGACAGGGTTCGCTTGGCAGAGGACATGGTGATGAGCACACGTCAGGGTCGGCACTCAGCAGAGTGGTTCTGCTCTGAGTTCTGATGGTGGTCAGCGGAAGTCTCCTGGGATGATGCTGCTCTCCGTGGACTATTCCGTAGGGGCCCGTCGGAACGCCTTCAGGACGTCCTGGCTCTGCATCCACCTCCTGACAGTCTGGAGGATGCCATGACCCAAGCCGTGCGGATGGATCGCCGGCTCAGAGTCAGAGGGGTTATGCACTCCGAGTCATCCTTGTTTTCCAGTAGTAGGGGTGGAGGCCAGTCCTGTGCCTATGGAAATTGGTGCCACCTCGGTCAGAGAGAAAGAGAGGAATCGCCACCGTGAGAAACAACTTTGCTTCTACTGTGGGGAACCAGGACATTGGAAGAGAGATTGTCCAGTATGTCCAACGTCCTCCAAGCCGACGGGAACCTACTAGGTCTGGGTAGTAATCGAGGAGGCTGCCCAGACCCCCAGGTACATTTTTCCTCATGCCCTAAATTTCTACTTAATGTTGAACTGGTAGTAGACAACTGTCATTTTATTTCTACAGCCTTGGTGGACTGTGGTTCATCACTTAACCTGGTCAGTTCCAGTACCGTCTCCAGGGTCAAGATAGGGACAGTCAGGTTGGAGACCCCTCTGAAAATCGTGGCCATTGACTCTTCCCCTCTCACCCGTTCGGTGATTCATTATGTTACTAACAGTTTTGTTTTGCATGTTGGTTCCTCCCATGTTGAGGAGATTAAATGTTTTGTCATGGACAACCTGCCCGAAGGGCTGGTATTGGGCATGCCGTGGCTTCAACGGCACAACCCAGTTATTGATTGGGAGAAAAAAGAAATTGTTAAGTGGGGTCCTAAATGTATTGACTGTGCCTATAAACCTGTGTTCTGTGTTACACCTGCAAAACCTGCCTGTGAGTCTTCTGTTTGTCTGGAGGGTATTCCGGAGTACCTCAAGGACTTCGAGGACGTGTTCTCCGAAAGCAAGGCTGAGGCATTACCCCCACATAGGTCATTTGACTGCACTATAGACCTAATCCCTGGGGTCAAATTGCCCAAAGCCCATTTATTTAATTTGTCAGGACCTGAGCGTCTGGCAATGAAGGAATACATAACGGAAAGTCTCCAAAAAGGCATATAAGACCCTCAGTTTCTCCGGTAGCAGCAGGGTTTTTCTTTGTTAAAAACAAAGATGGTGGCCTGCGCCCCTGCCTCGACTTCAGAGAACTCAACAAAATTACTGTCAGGAATACGTACCCCTGATTCCAGATTTGAGTAACTAACTTTCAGGGGCAAAATGGTTTTCCAAATTGGATCTTAGAGGGGTTTATAATTTGATAAGAATTAAAGAAGGGGACGAATTGAAAACTGCATTTCTCACGTCAGAGGGATTGTTGGAAAATTTGGTGATGCCGTTTGGCCTCACTAATGCTCCAGCGTTCTTTCAAAATTTCATTAATGTGGTCTTTGCGGACCTCATCGGCCGCTTCGTTGTCATTTGCCTGGATGATATTCTGATTTACTCGACTGACAAAGAGTTTCATTTGTTCCATGTCAAAACGGTACTTCAAAGACTCAAGGAAAACCAATTATTTGTTAAACCTGAAAAATGTACTATTTTCATCCAGGAGCTAACGTTCTTGTGACTCATAATCTCGCCACAGGGGTTTCGGATAGATCACAAGAAAGTGCAAGCCATTATGGAGTGGGTCCAACCTCAGGACCTGAAAGGACTCCAGCTGTTGTGAGTTCATTTTGCCCTTCACCATTGAGGTCTGATGAACTCCCTCTTCTGGTGAAGGAAGGTAGTGAGGCTGATTACAAAGCACCTGAGCAGAATGATGATGACTGGGTGACTGGGATTGCTGACTGGATATAAGGCAGCCGACACCCTTCTGCCTTGCGGGCGATTACTCTGAGGGATTCTAGGAGACCAGTCTGATTCCTGCTCCTCAAAAGCTAAGTTTTCTGCTCTACTTTTTGCATTTGTGTTTTGATTTTGTTTTGCCTTGTTTTTCTGGATTTCTGCCTTTCCCTGCTGGGTGAGCTGAATTCCTTTTTGCTCTGTCTTCAGATAATACCTGAGTACTGATATAGTCTTTTTGAAGCCTAGCGTCTTCAGGGCTTTTTTCCCTATCAGTCTGTTGGCTCTTGTTTTTGAGAGGGTTTTGGCGGATTGCAGACAGCAGCTTTTCTATTCTGTCCTATTTAGTTAGCTTGGGCCCCATCATTTGCTCAGCCTATCTTTCTATCTGTGTGAGTGTTTTTTCATCTTGCTTCACTGTCATTATATGTTGGGGGCTGCCTATTGCTTTGGGGTCTGCTCTGGGGCAGTTTAGATTTCCCTTTCTGTCTTTAGGCTATGTAGTTCTCCGGCTGTGATCGAGGGGTCTAGGGCACCGTAGGAACCCCCCACGGCTACTGCTAGTTGTTGTTGTTAGGTTCAGGGGTCTGCAATCCGATAGCTGCCAACTTCTCTGGTTTTCTGGACTTAGCTAGTATTTCTGTTTTTGCCTCCTATGGTGACTCATTCATAACAGAATCACCCGCCATACCGCAGATCCTAGGGTACTCAATAGCAGGAAAGAATTGTAAAAAAAAAAAAAAAGTGTGTATATTTTTTCCTCTATATCTTATATCTCTGAGGCCGTAGGGGGAATTTTTTTTTTCTCTCAATGGAGATAAAGCAATTGTCTGATCGTGTGGAGCAGCTCGCTGCGGAAGTGCGGGGAATTTCCCCCTACCTTGCTCATTCACATGCTGCTGAACCAAAGATCCCTACTCCTGATCGGTCTAAATTTTTGAATTTCAAAAATAATTGTAAATTATTTTTTGCCTTGAAGCCTAACTCGTCAGGGAGCTCCGCGCAGCAGGTTAAAATTGTCATCTCTTTGCTGCGTGGCGATCCCCAGGATTGGGAGTTTTCTTTGAAACCAGATGATCCTATTCTGACTAATGTGAATGCATTTTTTCAAGCCTTGTGGTTGTTGTATGACGAACCTAATGCTATTGATCAGGCTGAAAAGACCCTGTTGGCATTAAGCCAGTGTCGAGATTCTGCAGAATTGTACTGTCAAAAATTCCTTACTACCTGGAATGATAATGCCTTGGCAGCTCTCTTTCGGAAGGGTTTGTCAGAAGCCGTAAAAGATACTATGGTGGGATTTCCTGTTCCCTCTGGTCTTGACGATTCTATGTCATTAGCCATTCAGGTTGATCGGCGTTTACATGAACGCAGGACTACACGAGAGGTGTTGCCACCTGTTGAACAAATGTCTGAACCTATGCAATGTGATAGAGTTTTGTCCAGGGAGCAACGTCAGGAGTTCAGAAGGCGTAATAAGCTGTGTTTTTTTTGTGGAGATGCCTTGCATATTATTTCTGTCTGTCCTAAACGAGAGAAACGTTTTGCACACACATTTTCTGTGGGTGGTGTTCAACCTAAGTTTCTTCTGGCAATTACTCTGACCTGCTCCCTGTCCACATTTTCCGCCAAGGCTTTTGTGGATTCGGGAGCAGCCCTGAATCTAATGGACTTGGATTTTGCTAAACGTTGTGGATTTCTGATGACACCTCTGCAGACGCCTATCCCTTTGAGGGGGATTGATGCTACTCCTTTGGCAAAAAATAAACCTCAGTTTTGGACCCAGGGGCTAATGCGGGTCGCCCAAGACCATCAAGAAAATTGCAGATTTTTGGTGTTGCATAATTTGCATGATACCATTGTTCTGGGGTTTCCCTGGTTGCAAATTCATAATCCAGTTTTGGATTGGAAATCTGTGTCTGTGGTGAGTTGGGGTTGTCGGTGTGCCCTTAGTGAGGCTCCGTTTTTTTCCACCTCTCCTCAGTCGCATGATGTTCCTGACTATTTGGTGGCCTTTTATGATGTATTTAGTGAGAATGAGTCTGCGTCTTTGCCTCCTCATAGGAGTTATGACTGTGCAATTGAACTGAGCCCGGGGTGTAAATTTCCTAAGGGTCGGCTCTTCAATTTATCTGTACCCGAGCACGAGGCTATGCGATCCTATATTAAGGAGGCGTTGGAGAAGGGTCATATTAGACCATCCTCTTCACCCTTATGTGCCGGGTTTTTTTTCGTGGCCAAAAAGGATGGTTCATTAAGGCCTTGTATTGATTATCGTGCCCTCAACAAAATTACTATTAAATATCAGTATCCGTTACCCCTGATTTCGGATCTATTCTCCAGAGTTAAAGGTGCTTGCTGGTTTACCAAGCTTGACCTCAGGGGGGCGTATAATCTTATCCGCATTAAGCATGGGGATGAATGGAAGACAGCGTTTAATACTCCGGAGGGACATTTTGAGTACCTGGTGATGCCTTTTGGGCTCACTAATGCCCCTTCTGTCTTCCAGTGCTTCATGAACGACATTTTCCGAGACTTTGTGGATAAATTTTTGATTATCTATCTGGATGATATTTTGATCTTCTCCAAGGATTGGGATTCTCATGTGGAACATGTTCGGACTGTGTTCCGGATCTTGAGGGAGAATTCCCTGTATGTCAAAGGATCGAAATGCCTTTTTGGGGTACAGAGGATTTCATTTTTGGGATTTATTTTGTCTCCGTCAACTATTGAAATGGACCCGGCCAAGGTACAAGCCATTTATGATTGGGTTCAGCCCACTTCTTTGAAGGCCCTCCAGAAGTTTTTGGGTTTTGCTAATTTTTATTGGAAATTTATAGCAAAATTTTCTAGTATTGCCAAGCCATTGACTGATCTGACAAAAAAGGGTGCTGATGTGTTGAATTGGTCTCCGGAGGCTGTTTCTTCCTTTCAGGAGCTGAAGCGAAGATTCACTTCTGCCCCGGTTTTGCGGCAACCTGATGTCTCACTCCCATTCCAGGTAGAGGTGGACGCTTCTGAGATTGGTGCAGGAGCTGTTTTGTCCCAAAAGGATCCTGTAACATCTAAAATGAATCCCTGTGCTTTCTTTTCCCGAAAGTTCTCTCCATCTGAACGTAACTATGATGTGGGGAATCGGGAACTGTTAGCCATGAAATGGGCATTTGAGGAGTGGAGACATTGGTTGGAGGGAGCTAAACACCAAGTCGTGGTCCTCACTGACCACAAGAATTTGATTTACCTGGAGTCGGCCAAACGCTTGAACCCTAGACAGGCTAGGTGGGCGTTGTTTTTTACACGTTTTGATTTTGTGGTCTCTTTTCTTCCTGGCACTAAGAATGTCAAGGCAGACGCCCTCTCTAGGAGCTTCTTTGCTGATTCTCCTGTAGTGACCAAGCCTGCAACCATCTTAAGCGAAGGGGTAGTTCTTTCTGCCATCTCGCCCAATTTGAGACGTGCTCTGGAAGAGTTCCAGGAGGACAAACCTGAGCGTTGTCCCAGTGGAAAGTTGTATATTCCTGACCAGTGGAAGAAGAGAGTGATGTCTGAAGTTCATTGCTCTGCATTGGCTGGTCATCCAGGTATTTTTGGTACTAGAGATCTGGTGAGTCGCTCTTTTTGGTGGCCCGCCTTGTCTCGTGATGTCAGGAATTTTGTGCAGTCCTGTGGGACTTGCTCCCGGTCTAAACCTTGTTCTCGCTCTAGTGGGTTGTTGATGCCTTTGCCGGTCCCCAGGAGGCCATGGACCCATATTTCAATGGATTTCATCTCTGATATGCCTGTCTCTCAGAGAATGACTGTTATTTGGGTGATTTGTTCTCTAAAATGGTTCATCTTGTACCACTCCCTATTTGCCATCTTCCTCTGAGTTGGTGCCCCTGTTTTTGCAACAGGTGGTTCACTTGCACGGGATTCCTGAGAACATTGTATCTGACAGAGGAGTTCAGTTTGTGTCTAGATTTTGGAGGACTTTCTGTTCCAAGCTGGGAATTCAGTTGTCCTTCTCCTCTGCTTTTCACCCTCAGACCAATGGGCAGATGGAGAGAACAAACCAGACCTTGGAGTCGTATTTGAGATGTTTTATTTCCGCTGATCAGGATGATTGGGTTTCATTTTTGTCCTTGGCCGAATTTGCTTTAAATAATAGAGCTAGTTCTGCCACTTTGATGTCACTTTTTTTTGTAACTTTGGGTTTCATCCTCGATTTTCTTCAGGGCAGGTGGAGCCTTCTGCCTGCCCAGGTGTTGACACTGTGGTGGAGAGAATGCACCAGATCTGGGACCAAGTGGTGGATAAGTTATCTCTCTACCAGGAAAAGGCCCAGCGGTTTTCCAACCGACATAGGACCATTGGTCCCCAGTTTAAGGTTGGTGATATGGTTTGGTTATCATCAAAAAATATCACTATGAAGGTGGCTTCTCCTAAGTTTAAGCCTAGATTTATTGGACCTTACAAGATTTTGGAGATTATTAATCCGGTCTCTTTTCGTTTGGCTCTTCCTGTCACATTTAAAATTCATAATGTGTTTCATAAGTCCTTGTTGAAGAGGTTTGTTGAACCAGTTGTTCCTGGGGTGGCACCTCCGGACCCTGTATTAGTTGAAGGTAACATGGAATATGAGGTAGAGAAGATACTGGATTCCCGTCTGGCTAGACGGAGACTCCAGTATTTGGTTAAGTGGAAGGGTTATGGTCAGGAGGATAATTCCTGGGTCTCTGCCTCTGATATTCATGCCAAAAGATTGGTGCATGCCTTTCATTGGGCTCACCCTGATCGCCCTGGTGGCGTGGATGAGGGTTCGGTGACCCCTCCTCAAGGGGGAGGTACTGTTGTGAGTTAATTTTCCCCTTCACCATTGAGGTCTGATGAACTCCCTCTTCTGGTGAAGGAAGGTAGTGAGGCTGATTACAAAGCACCTGAGCAGAATGATGATGACTGGGTGACTGGGATTGCCGACTGGATATAAGGCTGCCGACGCCCTTCTGCCTTGCGGGTGATTACTCTGAGGGATTCTTGGGGACCAGTCTGATTCCTGCTCCTCAAAAGCTAAGTTTTCTGCTCTACTTTTTGCATTTGTGTTTTGGTTTTGTTTTGCCTTGTTTTTCTGGATTTCTGCATTTCCCTGCTGGGTGAGCTGCCTCTCCCAGAGGACTGGGAGAGGGGAAAACCTGATGGACCAGCTGCCTGTTGCCCAGCCTGTGAAGCCTGCCCAGTTGCTGCATCACTGGTGGATGATTGCGAGTGTTCGGTGGCTTGTCTATGAGGGGCCGCTCCAACTGAGGAAGACCCAGGTTCTGTAGTGCTGCCCCAGGTTCTGTGTGGAAAACAAGTGAAAAACATTACTAAAAGAAAAAAATTTACAAAGCGCCAACATATCCTTTAGAAGTGAACAATTCAGATGTTATACCATGGAATGCAACACAAAGATACTCACGTTCGATGAGCAACCGCAGGCCTCAGGAAAGACAGCATATGACGGTATTTGTTTTGTGACCTTTGAAGCAGCACCACTTCGAACATGAATCTCCTCTCTCATATCTTTATTGAATCAATCCTTCATCAAATGCCAAGGGACTTTTACTCTCTTCACTGTGAAGGGGGGTAAAAAATTAAAAAGAAATTGTAAAACAATGAACCTACAGTTACAGGTTCACTGCCGCGTCAGACCACATTGCAATACATATGAAAATCCTTTCTTACTTGTGGCGTGGCATGGTCCCTATCAGCCAACAGCGATCTGGCCACTTCTTCACAGAGTTGTCGAATCACTACTAAGTTAGAATGCTGACGATCACGGGTGTCCCACAATGCTACTCGCTCTTGCACAAGAGGAATCAGTTGGTCATTTTCAATGATGGGGTTGGCTTCCTCACGTTGTTGAACCTAGACATCAAAGAAACACAAAAAAAAGCAAAAACTAAATTGTAAGTCATATAGTTTTAAAGATAAAACACTTACACCAAAAACAATCAAGACTACTTACACGCCGTCTTTTCACCTCAGGAACTCGGGCCCGATAACCCTGGGATTAATCATTTCCACTCAACTGCTCCTGCTTTTCACACTGGAAGTCTCCTGTAAGTGTCCTGTAAAGAAAATACATAATTTACCACGTGTCAAATTGACAGTTAGTACATACCAATCAGTATAGCAAATATACTCACTTCATTAGTCTCATGTCTGTCCACTCTGGGAAGCATTCAGGTCTTCACTGGAGGACATGTTGAAATATAAGGCTGCAAGGGGCGTGACCTAGGACTGTCATGGAGCGAGAGGTGCAGTCTATGAGCTCTGAGAAACTTTTCCCTAAAGCGACTTCCATTCCTGCAAACAAGTGATTTTTATTATCCATCCATTCAAGAGACATCACAAGCTCATCATCTAGAGCAAAATAAGCCCAATATTGTTCAAATTGATAAAGTTTGGACTTATACCGGCTCCAGCCTGAGGGAGGCCTGCTAGGCCGCATTTCTGAGGCCTAATTACCTCATATGCTACAGCAGCCCTTTATTGTACCTATGAGACTGCCAGAAGCTTACATCTAAGTTCCTGACATAGTGAACACCAACCGCTGTCATCAGTGACTCAGCGCTCCACTCAGAAGCAAGTAAACCACCGTCTGGGCCTTGCGTTTCCCGGTTTAAATGGGGTAGTGACCCCTGTATTCTGCTGGGGATATAAGCGCACATCTATAGAAACAGCAGAGAAAAGCCGCAACTGCTGTTAAAAAAGTGGCTGATAACTGAGAGACCATAAGGAAAACAGCTTTCCCATACAGCAGCAGTATCAAATTTCAATAAGCTCAGGATAAGAGGGGTTACTGCCACAAACATCTCTACCAGTATATATGAGTGCACTATATAAATAACCCCTCAATACCACCGATATTGCTTTAAAATCACTTAAAGGGACACACTTTTTGTAGTTTTATATTCAAAAGGAAAAGTGGCTGACTACTGCGAGGCCACAAGGATAATAGCTTTCTCATAAAGCGGAGGTATCAAATTTCAATAAGCTCTGAATAAGAGGGATTACTACCAACATATATAAGAGTGTACTATATTATTAACCCCTCAATACCATAGATACGGCTGTGAAATAATTTAGAGGGGACGCACCTTTTATAGTTATATATTCACAGGATCATTGACCCCTTGAAATTTCTATCTCTGAATCAGAGGGGTCATTTATCCTAAAAAATTTAAGACATAATTTGCCTTGTATAGAACACCAGACCTGACAAAACCCACGAATTGGATTTCCTCTTTCATATTGGATCCATTTTAAGGGGTCATATTATCTACAACAACTCATTTATTTTTGAGCACGTGAGCGCTTTGTTTTCTTATCCATAGGCTATCATGACTGAATACAGTTTGAAAGCAGCAAGACTAAGTCTGTCTACAGCATCTACCTACTACCACAAGAAAGAACACATAATAATAATAATCTTTATTTTTATATAGCGCTAACATATTCCGCAGCGCTTTACAGTTTGCACATATTTTCATCACTGTCCCCGATGGGGCTCACAATCTAAATTCCCTATCAGTATGTCTTTAGAATGTGGGAGGAAACCGGAGTACCCGGAGGAAACCCACGCAAACACGGGGAGAACATACAAACTCCTTGCAGATGTTGTCCTTGGTGGGATTCGAACCCAGGACCTCAGCGCTGCAAGGCTGCAGCGCTAACCACTGAGCCACCGTGCCGCCCTACACACATCTGGATACCCAGGTTAATCCTTTGTTTTCAGGTTTCCCTGTATAATACCATATTAGTTGATCATTTGTTTCCACATTGGTTGATATATTCACCTAACCTAATATCATACTAGTTGGTCATCTGATACCATATTGATTGTTTTAAACTTCTAATACCATATTGACTGGTTCTATGCTTGATTCCCTCATACCCGCAAACAGTAATATGGCACAGAAAAATTCAAAATCATCCATCCCTTTAAGAGCTCAAAAACAAAAAGGCCTTTACCGCAATCTTTCAATGGATGCAATTAACACTCCGAGCCCTACCAAATCAAGGTCTCCCATAAAAGGAGATGAAAAACTACTCTCTAACAAAACTTTAAAACCAAATCAGACAAACAACAGTGGTAAAACACCAAATGAACGAACCAAAACAACAATTTCTTCCTCCAAAATAACAGATGATATGGACACCTCCATTTCATCAAAGAGAAAAGTCCCAGGAGAATGGGGGGAAAAACCTCTCTTACAATATAACTCAACAAGCCAAGAATCGGTTAACTCTTCTCTCTCTTCACCAAACCTCAGCCCTGAAAAATCAAAGTTTAAAAAAGGAGAGCCAGAACTTGAATACCCTAATTCAAATGACAAAAATTCCATTGAGCTATATATGGCTAGTCTCGCTGACAAAATCAATAATAGCCTAAAAATCACATTGAATAACCAAACTAAGATTTTCCAAGAAACACTTGAAATATTCCACAAAAAATTGGAAAACCAGGAAACCAGAGTGATAGATGTAGAGGAAAAATTAAACTCCACCCAAAAAGAAAACCAAGAAATAAAGAAAGAGTTACTCAACCTAAAAACAAAATTGGCAGATTTGGAGGACAGAAATCGGAGAAACAATTTAAAAATTAGAGGAATTCCTGAGTCTGTCTCTCCCAATAATTTAGCTGACTACACAAAGAAAGTGTTCAAGAAAATTATCCCATCTTTAACTGACCAGGACCTCATAATTGACAGGATCCATAGACTTCCTAAACCGCCTAACATCCCTAAGGAGGCACCAAGAGACACAATAATGAGAGTTCACTTCTTCCACATAAAAGATCAATTACTAAATTGCATCAGACAAAAAGGTGGGTTCCCTGAACCCTATAACCACTTGAGATTTTATGCGGATCTCTCCAAAGATACAATTGAAGGTAGGAAAGCATTCAAGATCATAACGGTACCTCTAAGAGACAATGGGATTTCATATAAATGGGGTTTCCCCCTTAAGCTCCTTGTCCATTTCAAGGGAAAAACGACAGCCCTACTTTCTCCAAAAGATGGTATGGAATTCTTGAAAGCAAACAAAATCCCTCATCGTGACAAAACTACAGCCTCTGACGACTCCAAAGGCACCACATGAAATAATCTTGATTCTCCTCAAGGCCTAATCTTGTCATTCAGGCTATCAGCCTTAAAGTTTCACATGATGTTCTAAGGTCTCTTTGTTTCTACTGTTATAGAAGTTCCTTAGAGCTTGTTACCACAAACTTTCCCCCACACTAAAGTAGAATCCACAGGAGTGGATTCCTTCTGGAGGACCTTGTTTGTTTTTAGTATTATTTGCTAAAGTTATATTTGCTTGTCATACTGTATACATTTTATCTGAGCAATTTCAGATACAGTTTGATTTAAATTTTCAGGTTTTTTTTTTTAATCTAAAGTAGTTCATCTGGTCCAATCTACACAAAATGAAACTAAAATTGATGACGTACAATGTCAGAGGGCTTAACAGCCCAAGAAAGAGATTTTTAATTCGTAATGAGTTGAATTGCTCTCATTCTGACATTGTGTGCCTTCAAGAATCGAAATTCAAACATAATTCTCATCCCAACTTTCTAGACAAAAACTTTCCTAACATTTTTGAATCTTCCGGTCCAAAGAAAAAGGCAGGGGTAATAACACTAATTAAAAACTCTCTTTCCTTCGAACTTTTGGATGAGGTCAAAGACAAAAAAGGTCATTTTCACATCCTGATCTGTAATCTAAATCAAGTCACATATACAATAGTGAATGTATACGCCCCCAACAGAAGCCAAATTAAATTTCTTAATAAGCTTATGAAAAAAATAAATGCAATTGAAAAAGGTACTCTACTAATTGCTGGCGATTTCAATATCGTTCCAGACGGCAAAATGGACTCCACAGCAACAAATAGAAACAAATCTGAAACGCTCAGCAAATGGTTGCATACAAACGAATTGTTCGACGTTTTTCAATGTCTAAATTCGACCTCAATTGAATTTAGTCATTTCTCTGACCCACATCATTCAGCCTCTCGGATAGACTTAATTTTGTCAGATGTTTTCTCTCTCCCTAAGTTCTCAAGTGTTTCTATTTTGCCAAAAACGATATCTGACCATTCTCCAGTCATTGGTGAATTTTCAGAAGGAGCTGCAATCAGCAAACATCTTCTTTGGAAATGTAATTCATCACTTTTCAATTCCCCTACCTTAAATATTGAAATTTCCACAGCAATTAAAAACTACTTCAACGAAAACGACTCAAACCTTGTGGACCCATTCATTTGTTGGAATGCCCATAAGGCAGTTCTTAATCTACATCTCTTCTAGAATAAAAAAAATAAACAGAGAGAAAATTGTCAATATACAAAATCAAATCAAAACCAAAGAGTCAAAACAAGCAAAAAGATCATCTCCCTGCCCCATCATTCAATCCGAGCTTTCAAAACTCAGACAAGACCAAAGAGCTATAATCTTCTCATTCTATGATTCTGCCTTAAAATCATCAAAATTAAAACAATATAAAAATCTCAATAAGCCTTCAAAATATATGACGAACAGACTTCAAAAGCTCAGGATAAGAAGCAGAATAAATAAAATAACTTCTCCAAAAGGTGAGTCACTAAATCATCCCAAAGATATTGTAAAGTCATTTGCAAACTACTATCAAGACCTATATAACATCAACCAGACTAACCCCCATCTCCAACCAAACAAATCCGAAATTGATGCATTTTTAAAATCAGTGAATCTCCCTAAACTAAACAGCGATGACATAAAATACCTCACCTCTCCTTTTACTGACAAAGAAGTCTTGGATACCATTAACCATCTTAAATATTTTAAATCGCCAGGCCCAGACGGGTTCAACAATGATTATTATAGAACATTTGGTAATCTATTAGCCCCTTATCTAACAAAAGTCTTTAACGCAGCCTCGAAAAGTGGTCGCTTTCCTGATGAAATGCTGGAAGCAACCATCATAGTTATCCCCAAGCCTAATTCGGACACAACCCAAATTAAAAATTACAGGCCTATATCCCTTATCAATAGCGATCTGAAACTTTACGCTAAAATAATTGCAAATAGACTAAACCAATTTTTACCCAAGCTTATACTAAATGACCAAATTGGTTTTATAAAAAACAGACAAACAGTTGACGGCACAAGAAGGCTTATCAATCTAATAAAATTAATCAAATCTACTAAAACAAAAGCCACTATAATATCCCTAGATGCCGAAAAGGCGTTTGACCGCCTCAATTGGAAGTACCTTCAAGTAGTTCTACATAAATTCGGTTTTCATTCCCAATTCTTAACAAACATAATGGCACTTTATTCAAACCCCAAAGCAAGAGTTTATGCCAATAATAACCTCTCTCAGTCATTTAAAATAACTAATGGCACCCGTCAGGGTTGTCCCCTATCGCCCCTACTTTTTGTCCTGGCCATAGAGCCTTTGGCCCAATTGATTAGGGATGACACAGAAATTAGAGGTTTAAAGGTGGACACTAGAGAGTTTAAAATCAGCCTTTTTGCTGATGACATAATCCTTTCTATCTCTAATCCTCATGATTCCCTGATAAAAATCCAAAAGCTTCTCCAAGCCTTCTCAAAAATGTCCTACTTTAGAATTAACCAAACAAAATCAAAAATTCTCCCTTTCAATTTAAACAATTCTGAGATAGAGGAGATCAAAAAAATCAATCCCTGGTCTTGGACAGACAATAATCTCACATATCTTGGCATAGACTTTTGCAAAAATATTGACTCCTTAATTCCCAACAATCTTGACTCCTTGCTTAAAAATATCTCGGATGGCTTCAACATACAGTGGGGAAAAAAAAGTATTTAGTCAGTCAGCAATAGTGCAAGTTCCACCACTTAAAAAGATGAGAGGCATCTGTAATTTACATCATAGGTAGACCTCAACTATGGGAGACAAACTGAGAAAAAAAAATCCAGAAAATCACATTGTCTGGTTTTTTTTTAATTTTCTTTGCATATTATGGTGGAAAATAAGTATTTGGTCAGAAACAAAATTTAATCTCAATACTTTGTGATATATCCTTTTTGGCAATGACAGAGGTCAAACATTTTCTGTAAGTCTTCACAAGGTTGCCACACACTGTTGTTGGTATGTTGGCCCATTCCTCCATGCAGATCTCCTCTAGAGCAGTGATGTTTTTGGCTTTTCGCTTGGCAACACGGACTTTCAACTCCCTCCAAAGGTTTTCTATAGGGTTGAGATCTGGAGACTGGCTAGGCCACTCCAGGACCTTGAAATGCTTCTTACGAAGCCACTCCTTCGTTGCCCTGGCGGTGTGCTTTGGATCATTGTCATGTTGAAAGACCCAGCCACGTTTCATCTTCAATGCCCTTGCTGATGGAAGGAGGTTTGCACTCAAAATCTCACGATACATGGCCCCATTCATTCTTTCATGTACCCGGATCAGTCGTCCTGGCCCCTTTGCAGAGAAACAGCCCCAAAGCATGATGTTTCCACCACCATGCTTTACAGTAGGTATGGTGTTTGATGGATGCAACTCAGTATTCTTTTTCCTCCAAACACGACAAGTTGTGTTTCTACCAAACAGTTCCAGTTTGGTTTCATCAGACCATAGGACATTCTCCCAAAACTCCTCTGGATCATCCAAATGCTCTCTAGCAAACTTCAGACGGGCCCGGACATGTACAGGCTTAAGCAGTGGGACACGTCTGGCACTGCAGGATCTGAGTCCATGGTGGCGTAGTGTGTTACTTATGGTAGGCCTTGTTACATTGGTCCCAGCTCTCTGCAGTTCATTCACTAGGTCCCCCCGCGTGGTTCTGGGATTTTTGCTCACCGTTCTTGTGATCATTCTGACCCCACGGGGTGGGATTTTGCGTGGAGCACCAGATCGAGGGAGATTATCAGTGGTCTTGTATGTCTTCCATTTTCTAATTATTGCTCCCACAGTTGATTTCTTCGCTCCAAGCTGGTTGGCTATTGCAGATTCAGTCTTCCCAGCCTGGTGCAGGGCTACAATTTTGTTTCTGGTGTCCTTTGACAGCTCTTTGGTCTTCACCATAGTGGAGTTTGGAGTCAGACTGTTTGAGGGTGTGCACAGGTGTCTTTTTAGACTGATAACAAGTTTAAACAGGTGCCATGACTACAGGTAATGAGCGGAGGAAAGAGGAGACTCTTAAAGAATAAGTTACAGGTCTGTGAGAGCCAGAAATCTTGATTGCTTGTTGCTGACCAAATACTTATTTTCCACCATAATATGCAAATAAAATGAAAAAAAAACAGACAATGTGATTTTCTGGATTTTTTTTTCTCAGTTTGTCTCCAATAGTTGAGGTCTACCTATGATGTAAATTACAGACGCCTCTCATCTTTTTAAGTGGTGGAACTTGCACTATTGCTGACTGACTAAATACTTTTTTTCCCCACTGTATATAGAGATAGGGAACTATCATGGTTGGGGAAAATCATGACTTTTAAGTCATATGTATTGCCGAAGATTTTATATTTGTTCAGGTCACTCCCAATAAAAATATCGACTTCTCTTCTAACTAGTTTACAAAATAAAATCAACTCCTTCGTCTGGGGAAATAAGAAACCCAGAATTGCAAAAAATATTCTATATAATAGTAAAAGATATGGAGGAGCTGGACTTCCTAATATCTCGGCATACTATTACGCCAACTTAATAAAGCAGAGTCTTCATTGGTGGCCGCATTTAGAACCCCCCGCCTGGTATGACTTAGAACTACATTTCAATAATAACAAATCTCTAAATCTACTCATCCTAGACCAAATACTACTAAGAAAAGACATTACAAACTCTCATCCTATCTTCCAACCCATACTGGGTGCATGGAAAAAATTCTCTAAACCTAAAAGGGGTCACAATAACTTTGATTCTCTAAAAAATCTTTCACTTCATGTCATTTGCTCGTCATTGAAACACACCATAGACCCTCTGTGGGAGAAATTAGGGATAAAGAAACTAAAAGACTTGAGTGGAGGACTGGCTTGTCACCCATTTAGTCTCCTAAAAAAACAGTTTAACATTCCTTCCTCTTCATTTTGTCAGTATCTGATTTTGAAAAATCATATTGATAAGTTTCTTCTCAAAAATTCTCGTATCTCTGAACCAGCAGTAAACTTGGTCAATAATATTGATCACAGTATATTCTGGAGTATGGAATTCATATATAAATGTTTAAACAAAAGCTATGAATTGACAAAAACCCATAACATAATAAAATGGGAGGCTGAACTTCACTTGAGTCTTGATCCTTCTGAATGGGAAAAAGCTTGTACCATTTCTTACTCTGCCACAGCTTCAATGTCCTTACAAGAATCCCACCATAAAATTCTTACTAGATGGTATTATACACCTGCCAAACTTTCTAAAATAAACCAATAACATTCTTCAACCTGTTGGAGAAACTGTGGGCAATATGGGAGCTTAATTCACATCTTTTGGCATTGTCCTATTATTAAGTCTCTTTGGAAAAATATTAATAATCTCATAAACTCAATACTTTAAAAAAAGATTCACCTCTCTCCTCAATTGGCACTTCTATCGTTGAACTCAGATCAGATAGACCCTACCTTAAAACCTCTTGTTATCCACATCTTATTAGTTACTAAAAATGCTTTGGCCTATTACTGGAAAAAGCCTGACCCGCCATCAATTCAAAATATTATTGAAAAAGTTAGCCTTCACAAAGAATTTGAATGTAAGCTAGCCATGTTAAACAACTCCTATGACAAATTTATAAAGAAATGGACCCGTTGGATAGAACTATATCCTTGAACCCCTATGGACTACAATATATATTTTTTTGAATGTGTGTATATATATGTATATATATATATATGTGTGTATGTGTATATATATTTACATATATACCATGTTAGTTGGTCATTCGATTTAACATTGGTCGATATATTCACCTAATCTAATACCATATCGGTTGGTCAACTACTATTTCTATATTAGAATTGATATAGAATACTTGTTTGTGCTTTCAAATGTACATATGTTAACATTGTCTCTATTCATTTTAGGCCATTCTGCGTAATGGCATGTTTGTATTACCAATGTTTAAAAAATAGTTTGCTCCCTATTCCCTCCTGGTACTCCCTTGTCCCCCCCTCTTGCCCTCCCTCTCCATCTCCCTCCCAACCCCCCTTCTCCCCTTCCTTTACCTTTTACCCTTTCCCTTTTAAATTCCAAAACCAATAAAAAAGTTTGGAAAAGAAATATAAGGCTGCAAGACAGACAGAGTACACACTGCATAACGTGACCCACACAAAGAGACAGAGTACAGACTGCAGTGAAAGAGACAGACAGACATTTTCATAGCTTCTATACTCACATCCAGAGTCTTGAGAGCAAATCCAGAATCTTGTGATCACATACAGAGTCTTGAGAGTCCTGGACTTCCAGTGTCCACACCCCCTTTTTATACAGCTTGGTTTTTGGAGTGGCTGAAACCAGTTCCTGGACATGTTCAGTCTGAAGCACGCATGCGCATCGAACGCATCAATGCGCATTTCCATGCGTACCAATGCGTTCCCATAGACAGTAATGCGTTGTTTATATGCACTCATGCGCATGCCTGCGCATATTTGACGCCTCAAAAAATGCAACATGCTGCGTTCACCGGACACTGCGAAATGACGCCCGGGGATGCATCCGCATACAAATTGATACCAACGCATGTCCCTGTGTACACAATGTTAAAGATAGAAAAGAGGGGAGGACGAATCCAAAAAAGCAACCAAAGGTCATAGTGAAAAATATATTTTATTATGTGGTAATGCAAGGAACAAATAGCTATAAAAACATTCAAGTGCTAGTTGGTCATTGATAAAACATGATCAGGACCCGGGGCACCATATTGCCAATAATATACAAATATTGCCATATATAACATAAAAACGTCAAGACTACGTGTTAGATGATCTTTTAGATTTCTGGCACGTCTGAATGACATGGAAGGTCTCTCGGGCAATATTTTGGGGTCAATCCGCAGAATATTTTTCACTATGACCTTTGGTTGCTATTTTGGATTCGTCCTCCCCTTTTTTCTATGTGATTTTTTGCAACTGGTCAATTACAGTCCATAATGTTATAATTTATTGGGACATCAACTATGTTTTATGGTGATATATCGTCTATTTTGTTGTCCCATATGAAGTTTACATTGTTTTTCACTACCTTCTCTGTATGCTCTCTTATATTTACTGTATTTTGCACAGGTACTGGTGGTGTAAAAATGGACTTTAGAGCTAAAGAAAAGTCCTGGCTTGGCCAAGTGGAACATGTGTTTGGAGCAAATGCAGGGACTCCGCAATCTGATGATTATAAGTTTGATGAAATCTGTTCCTCTATTCAAGATCTATTGATTAAGAGGACAAAGCTTTGGTGGAACAGAGCATTTCTAAATAAATATGTAACAAGCAATATGATACCTAGAGGTTTGAGGGTGCGACTTATCCCCACTTTTCCCGTAGAGGATGCACAGTTCATTTCGAACTGGGAGGATGCGTGTGGCACCTGCACCCTGTCGGGATCCCTCAGATACTTCTATCATCCAAAGGACCGATGTTCTTGGGTGTAGGACACCATATGTCTCTAATTGATTGCCCCGTCGAGAAGAATTACACAGACACAAGCTGTATGATACAACTCGGGATGCCTGCTGAGCGCCTCTCTCTCCTCAGTCAAGCTTTCCCCTTTTATGATAAAGAATTTAGATGTTTACAGACATGCGCAATAAAGAAAAGAAAAATAGTTACACAACTTGTTCTCCCACCACAAAAGTCACGCAGGCAGGAGGTATTTGACCTTGGTTAAAAAGGGAAAATGGCTGAGTCATATCCCTGAAGAAAAATAATGTCCAGCAGAATTTATTTAACTCATTCAGTTCTTATCATTCCCCCTTTGACATCTTCATTTTCCACAATCTGGAACACTGGATCCTGCAACAACAGCGGATAGTGGCTCGTTCACCAGGTACTATCCCAGGCCGACGGGTTGCCTGAGGGAGACAGGTCTTCTACCTTCTCCATCCCCCAGATACTGAAGCCACGTCCATCATTGCAAGAGTATGCTCCTTCATGCCAGAAATGAGATGTCAACCTAGGACTCAAAGGAATAATAGTTAAATTCTTGTTGTTTACAGTCAAACTTCCTTATCTATTTCTGCATCTTTTCTTGCATACAGAGATACACCAAAAAACAAGTTTCAATAGCACATATATTACAAGGAGACAAACAGCAATACGTAATAAACTTAGTATAATCCCAGCTATCCAGCCTCCAATACCCTTAAACCAATTAGCTGGATTAAGAAAGGAGAAAGTGTCTGACCACCAACTATCCTTAGTACGATCATTGTCTTTATCGTACTGATCTCTAAGACTTTGAACATCCTCTATTTTTAATTTTAACTTTATATTACTGTTGGGATCTATATAATGACAGCAAGCGGGTCCGATGACTTGACACATACCTCCTTGCGCTGCAGTTAAATAATCTAGTACTATGGTATGCTGATTAGTGACTATGATAAGCTGATTTTGGACCGCAACAGTGGTGTTTAGTATATCCAGTATATCCCAGATTTGATCATCCAAATAATCTGTAGCCCTAACCAATTTATCCCACATCTGAGTAATCATAGGATAAATAAAAATAGAGCTGACAATTTTATTGGCCACACTCATCTGCACTATATGTGGTCTCCCAGAGAGGCGAGGTGTATTGTCAGCAGCTCTTTTGTATAACGTGTGTTTAGGTATACTCTGAGTATTCAACTGGTCGTTCGGAATAACAAAGGTAGCTGGAGTCAAACGACCCAGAGTACAAGCACCTCTTACCCCTACTGGCAGCCATTTATATGCATTGTCTCCACATACCCAGAACATGTCACTAAGTAAGTCCCATAGGGCTGAATGTTGAAGTACCAGTCTATGCACTAAATCTATGAACGCAGATGGATTCTGGAGCATGCACCAAGGTGGAGATTGTCCTAGAGGACTACAATAGCCTGCATCAGGATTTCCACAAGGGGAGGTTCCTTTCTTATATTCCGAGGACTTGTTACAAGGCATATTACCGGGAACATTAATACAAGTTTCGTTAGTGCCCTGGGGAAATAAATTGGAGTACTCCCATGACATATTATGTAACCTTCTTTCTAGCAACATTGGTTTGAAAGCGTCAGTAGAATGAGAAGTTACATTAAAGCTAACTTGTAGACCATACGTTGGAACTTGCCCCAGGTAGGTTAATCGAGTTCTATTCCTGGGTACCCAAGCCCCTCCTTTATATGCCAAATATTGAAGGTGTGTACTACTTCCTGAAAGGTTACCCTGCCACCAAGGGTATCCTACCCATCCCACAATGGGTATACCAACAGTCATATTCCATAACTTCACATTATTTGTGGCATTATTAGCAAGTGTATCAGAGCAATTGGTCCAGGCAAATAATTCTTCGGGTGGCACAGGAATAACAAGAAACGGAATACTTGTGGCTGATACTGGTGAATGCGTGCAGATCCAGCAATCTGCCGGAGACTGGGTATCATTTGACCAATCATTCAGTAATTTTTCATGATGTCATATAAACTTATTATTCAAGGACATTGGAGAATTTAAACTGTCCCACGCAGCTACTATCATTAATATAGAAGATGTAAAACCAAACCAAAGCATTATGCTTTTTTATGTATTGTTAACTCCTGTGGCTAGTTTGCAATGTGATGCGTGGATCCAGGTTGGTCGCCCTTCCAACTTAACAGAAGTAGGCGTTGTTAGGAGTACTTGGTAAGGTCCTTGGTATCGGGGTTCAAGCGTCTTTCTGGAGTGTTTCTTGACATATACGTAATCACCAGGTTGTAGGCAGTGAGTTCCTTCCACACTGTCTGGATCTGGAATGGAAGAGAAAACTAGAGAATGCATTTGAGTTAAATGCTTTTGCAACTGGATTACATAATTCGTCAAATTATCCACATTAAGTGTTAAGACCTGTGGGTAGTACAACCCTGTGTTTGGTGGTCTTCCAAACAATATCTCGAAGGGTGACAGTTTAGTTTTCCCCGTGGGCGTGTATCTTACTGAGAATAATGCTAATGGGAGACACTCTGGCCATGGTCTATGGGTTTGCTCCATGGTTTTCTGTATTTTCAATTTCAGTGTCCCGTTCATTCTTTCTACCTTCCCTGAACTCTGTGGGTGGTAGGGTGTATGAAATGCTTGTTCTACACCTATCATTTGCATTACATTTTGCATTACCTCAGCAGTAAAATGTGTACCTCTGTCTGATTCAATTGTTTCAGGTACACCGAATCGTGGTACTAGTTCCATCACTAGTTTCTTTGCAGTGGCTCGAGCTGTAGCCGTTTTCACCGGGTAGGCTTCTGGCCATCCGGAGAACATGTCAACACACACCAGAACATACTCATATGGTCCACTTCTGGGGAGTTGAATGTAGTCGATCTGTAGTCTCTGGAAGGGATATAACGGCCTAGGACTGTGTTTCCGTGGAGTCTTCACTACTTGTCCAGGATTGTGTGCTAGGCATATGGGACAGGTGGTACAGTGTAGCTGCGCCACCTACCCAAACCCGGGAGCAATCCAATCGTTCGTGACTAGGCGTGTCAGTCCATTAGCGGACATGTGAGTTGGAAGATGAACTACTTCTGCCATCCTTGGGTAAAAACCCTAGGCAAGCAGTACTTCTGATCTTTCTTCCATATTCCGTTCGTTTTTTCGGCACCCATCTTCTCCCAAGTTTCCTTGTCCGTCTGGGCGGAATCTTCTTGGAACTTTTGTAAGTCTGTAAACAATCCTGATGCATCTTGGTGCACTATGTTTACCTTTTCTGGAGTCCCCAAGGCAGCTTGCTTCGCCGCCTGGTCTGCTTTTTCATTGCCTTTCGCTTCCATGTTGTCTTTTCTGGTGTGTGCTGGCACCCTCATAACAGCTACCCCCTGTGTCTGGGCCACATTCTCGAGGATTTCTCTGATCAGTGTGGCATGTTTTATGGGTGTTCCTGCTGCTGTCATGAAACCCCTTGTGCGCCACAAAACCCCAAAATCATGTACTATCCCAAAGGCATATCTTGAGTCAGTGTAGATATTTGCTGTTTTTCCTTTGGAAAGTTTTAATGCCTCATTTAGAGCTGTTAGTTCAGCTTCTTGTGCAGACATATGGGGTGGAAGTGCCTTTGCTACAACAGTCTCATGTGGTGACACCACAGCATATCCTGTGTGGAATTTTCCACTTTCATCGGCATATCTGCTGCCATCCACAAAAAGTACAAAGTCTGGATTTGACAATGGTGTGTCAGTGACATTGGGCAAGCCAATAACTTCTTGCTGCATCAGTTCTATGCAATCATGTTCAACCTCGTGTGGGGGCTCAAAAGAAAGCGATAATGTGTACTCATCTATATCCCCCCCTTCAGAATCTGCAATTGGCAACAATGTAGCCAGATTCAGATTCTGAGTTTTGGTAAACGTAACATTAGGAGGCATAAGCAAAGTACATTGCAATCTGAGTTTTCTGGCCATAGAAATGTGTTTAGCAGAAACCTGATTCAGGATACCATATATATCATGTGTGGTACAGACAGTTAGTGGGTTGTCCAATACAATGTCAGAAACTTTGTCAAGTAGTAATGCAATTGCAGAAACTGCTCTAACACAGGATGGTGTTCCTTGTGCTACAGAGTCTAATTTGGCAGAATAGTATGCAAGGGGTCTATTCTTCTTGTCATGTTTCTGTGTCAGAATGCCAGTTGCATGTCCTCTAATTTCAGCGGCCGTAAGTTGAAAAGGTACATCATAATTGGGTATACCTAATGCTGGAGCTGACACTATGGCCTTCTTCAGGTACTGAAATGAGGTGCGTGCGATATCAGTCAATTGGAAAGGTGTTGTGTTGATGCAATCATACAGTGGCTGCATGTGTTCACTAGCATGTATGACCCATTGGCGACAGGAAGAAACTAAGCCCAAAAATGCTCTCAACTGCTTATGGGTTGTCGGTTCCTTCATCTGTTGAACAATTGTGATTCTGTCACTAGTTAGGTGTCGGGTACCATGAGATAGACAATGTCCTAAAAATATGACTTTCGGTTGACAAAACTGTAGTTTCTCTCTGTTGACCTTACATCCGTTATCTGATAAGAATATCAATAGTGATTTTTCCTGATTTTGTGTCTTTTATTTCTTTCCATTTGTCTTCGTTGAAAGCCTCTCTCCCTTCCACTTTGAATTTCTTTAATACCTTTTCCAGGTTCTTTGCTGCACTACTTCCATATCTATCCTCAATTATGTCACATAACCGGTCTCCTTCTTCGGGTGTCTTTCCCTGACTGTTCCCCATTTTTCTATCCTGTTTCTCTTGTTGCTCCCTGTTAATCCTCTCTGCCTTAGGTGGTGTATTGGGTAAGCTCAAGACTAGGCTATACTATACCTCGTTACCTTCTTCCTAAGGTGCTAACAGGCTGAATGGGGTGTCTGTTCCTTGTTGTACTACGTATTTCGTGTACCTATATGCTATATAACATCCGAACAGAAACACTCCCACAACACACAGGATTGTAAACAAAGTATCCATCTATCGGGGTTCTCCAGTCATATCCTGTCACAGGCTCATTTCGTGGTCCTGTGCTCATTCGGTCACACTCTTATCTGTCACAAGGTTTATTCGTAAAGGGTGTTGATTTAAGCTTAGGCGGTGACCTCCCCGAAAGGACGCTGTCACATAACCCAGTTAGGCAATATCACCACTCTTTGAACGAATACCTACTGTGCAGCTTATTTTTCTACTTTCCACAGTCTTTCAAATCAAAGTAACCACTCAACAGCCTCCTCGATTCCTAACGCGGAATCGTCTGTTATGAAAAACTTGTCCGTCGGGGCTTTGTAATATGAACTGATCATTAAACATTAGCCTATATAATGTCTGACCTCTCAACGTGTTATTCAATGGGATATGTGTGTTATATGCCAACAACATCCACCAGTCATCTCCTTTACGTACGTGATGGAATTTTTGTATATTCACGCCTGGGACTGTTCCCGCAAACGTCCACTCACCATATCTATTCTGATTTATATCAGATCTTTTTCTAAAGATGGCTGTACATAGACAGAACCTACAGTAACCTCTCATTCGACCAGAATCTACATATGTGTGTCACACCCGATTTCCTCAGAGTTCTTATATGGACCTGATCTTACGACCCCCTCCTCTACTAGATTCCCCTGGATACGGACCTTAGTTATAATATATTATGAAGAGCAGAAAAGAGAAAAATTGATCTCTTACCTGGCCAGGTGTTTAGGTCTGCTGTTCACAATTTCATCAGTAACTGGAGTGGTCTGTAGATCGGGTAGTCTCGGAGAGGTGTCTATATCAGGTCCCTGTTCGGGCGCCAGGAAACTGTCGGGATCCCTCAGATACTTCTTTCATCCAAAGGACCGATGTTCTTGGGTGTAGGACACCATATGTCTCTAATTGATTGCCCCGTCGAGAAGAATTACACAGACACAAGCTGTATGATACAACTCGGGATGCCTGCTGAGCGCCTCTCTCTCCTCAGTCAAGCTTTTCCCTTTTATGATAAAGAATTTAGATGTTTACAGACATGCGCAATAAAGAAAAGAAAAATAGTTACACAACTTGTTCTCCCACCACAAAAGTCACGCAGGCAGGAGGTATTTGACCTTGGTTAAAAAGGGAAAATGGCTGAGTCATATCCCTGAAGAAAAATAATGTCCAGCAGAATTTATTTAACTCATTCAGTTCTTATCAACCCTGACCCTGATGAAACTTCTGATTGGCCTTAATAACCAGAATATTGCTGAACTTGATAAGCTCATTGATACTGCTCAAAACGAGTTACATACCAATGCTTCTGCTGAGAAAATACGAATTTTTAATGCTAATCTTTGTAATATCCACACGTTATGAAGAATTCAAGGTATTAAACTTTAGATATGTTTTATTCTTCGTCCTCCAGCACACAGCATAACAGTTGCATTCCCATGCTACTCAGAAGTGAAACTGAAACTTCCCTTCTCATCCCTCTTGTCTCCACCCCCCAAGTCCCATAAGTCTGGCTTGCTTAAAGAGACAGATCTAATTATTATACATTACATCATCCCCTTTTTTTTTTTTTTTCTATAAATAACCCATATTACTGATAAATGCAACAACATGAAAAACGTCCAAAGAAATCATATGTCCGTTTTGTCTTATTTGTTCAATTCCAAAACCAGAGAAAACAAACAAAAAAACAAAAAACAAAACAAAACTGTAATTACACTTCTTCAATAAGCCTCGATGGAGCTCTTCTCTCTCGTGTAGGATAACGTCTGGGCTCATTGAGAGGGTTCATTATTGATGGACCAGCTACCTCTTGTTGGTCCTCTCCACCATCGGATACCAAATCTTCCACCAAAGAGAGTTCATTGTCATCATTCTGCGGTATGACTTTAAAATATGAAGAATTTCGCGGTATGGAGTGTCCATCTCGTTCAGCTGTGATCATGCTGCCTTTCCTTTTAGTAACATAATATTTTGCAGGACCATATACAGTTGAGGTCTTGTTGGTTGGTCTTTGACGTACCACCACGACATCCCCTCTTTCGATGGCACTTGACTGTGTCCTTCGCCTTCTGTCTGCATAACGTTTCATGGCTTGTTTGTTGGAGAAATCTGTGGATCTCACTGAGGAGTCACTCGGTCGGGGATGGCTGGTCACATCAGGGAGACGTGTACGCAGGGTTCTGCTGAACATTAAATGAGCTGGAGCAGCATTAGTAGTGGAGTGTGGCGTATTGCGGTAATTACGCATGAATTTGTATAATGACTGTTTCAGTGGGATGTGCTCCAGACTCGCCGCCTTGATACGTTTCCCCAGAGTGCGCATAAAACGTTCCACAATTCCATTGGCTTGCGGCCAGCAAGGTGTGATTTTCCTGTGATTGAATCCCAAGTATTCAGAAAATTGTGTAAACACATGTCCATTGAATGGAGGTCCATTGTCTGTTTTGACCACTCTTGGAATACCATATGCCGAGAAAATGTCGTCCAGCTCTGGTATAACATTATTAGCAGATGTTGAAGAGATAAATGAAATGACAGGGTATCGAGAATATTCATCAATTGTTACGAGAATGTATTGGCCATTTGGCAATGGTCCATATATATCGACTGCCACTTCCTCCCAGACAGCAGTGGGTAACGGAGACATTTGTAATGGCTCTAAGGTTGATGATGGAGTGATTAATTGACAAGTAGAACAGCGTCTAATCTTTTCTTCCACCAAGTGATCCATATTTGGGAACCACACTTTTTCTCTGAGTAACTTCTTTGTGCCAACAATTCCTAAATGACCTTCATGTGCTATCTGTATGACTAAGTTACGCAAAGTCTTAGGTACAACTAGTTTGGTACCTCGAAGAATGAGGTGTTCTTCAGTGACTGATAATTCCTCACGTACGTTTGAGAATAGTTTTAACTCTTTCAGATCAATCTCAGAATCAGGAAATTTTTCCTTTTGAATTTCATGCCACCTTCGATTTTGGATGATTTGTATTAGGGCACAGAGTGTCTTGTCTTTTGTTGTTTCATTTATAAATTGATCAAGAGAAAGTGCTTTTGGCACGGCATGATCTGTATCAAAACGTAGGTATTCTTCAATGGAGGAATGCACAGGTATATCATCATTAGTAGGATGTCTTGAAAGATAATCAGCCGGATTGCTGTATTTTCCAGGTTTGTGAACAATGTTATAGTTGTAGTCCTGTAGACGTAGGCCCCATCGTTCAATTCATGCAGGCATTTTAGCTCTGGGATTTCCAAAAATTGTATGAAGTGCTTGATGATCTGTGACAATGGTGAAGGGAGCTCCATAGAGAAATAAGTGAAAGTGTTCACATCCCCAGACAACTGCCAAGCTTTCTTTTTCAGGTTGAGAATATTTTCTTTCAGTGTTTGTTAAGCTCTTACTTGCATAAGAAATGATGTGAGGATTTTGATTGTTATCCTTGTACTGCGCTAGAATAGCACCCAGTCCCACGGGACTGGCGTCCACAATCAGTTCAGTTCGAAGAGCTGGATCAAAATAAGCCATAGTAGTTGTCGAGCAGGGTTCATTTTTAATTGTTTCAAAAGAGGCCTGACAGTCTTGGGACCATTGAAAAATACAACTTTGTTTTGTAAGTTCCCGTAGTGGATTGCTGATTGTTGAAAAATTCGGAATATATCTAGCACAGTAACTTGCCATTCCAAGGAAAGAACGCACTTCACTGGCATCCTGTGGAATTGAGGCTGTTCTGATAGCTTCCACTTTCTTGGGGTCTGGTTGTACTCCTTTTGCCGAGAAGATGTGACCATAGAATTCTAATGAACCCTTGTCAAACTCGCACTTCTCTTTGTTTAAAGTGAGTCCTGCAGAAAGCAGACATTCGAAGATAGCATATAGAGCACGATTATGCTCAGCTTGAGTTTTACCAAAAACCAATATGTCATAGACTCCTGTGCCTGCACAATGCAGGAGCAAAGCTCTCTTTCTTTTCTCCTCCTTTATGTCCATGGCTTCTAGGAAATTCTCAAATCTGTTTAGCCATTTTCTCCAGTTATGGGAGAGATTAATGACATCAGTCATATCAAATTGTGGGAATGTGTGTAAGTAGTCAGCCATGATAGAGTCTCTCAGTGGTGCTGGCGTGTGAAGCGGTAAAATATAGTCTGTACTCACAGCAGTAGGTGATTATATCCCATCCTCGTCGCCAGTTGTAATATCCACACGTTATGAAGAATTCAAGGTATTAAACTTTAGATATGTTTTATTCTTCGTCCTCCAGCACACAGCATAACAGTTGCATTCCCATGCTACTCAGAAGTGAAACTGAAACTTCCCTTCTCATCCCTCTTGTCTCCACCCCCCAAGTCCCATAAGTCTGGCTTGCTTAAAGAGACAGATCTAATTATTATACATTACAATCTTGAAAAAACTCTCGACCTAACGGTTAAGAAGTTTCACGAGTCCCAACTTAGCAAATTTGGTAGGGACCAAAAAGATTACCAACAACATACGTCAGTGGAGGAGGAGTAAAATTGTACCACAATCACTTAACTATGCATCGTCTGTTACATCATTATCCTCAACGAGTGGCCAGTTGGACCTCTCATCCATTTCTGTTACAACAAGATCGGGTGCTGTGGCCAACAAATTCCGTAATCAAAATTATCACCCGTATAGGAGACAACACTCTCACTCGCCTGATCATACTGCTAAGGAAAATAAGGTGATTAATTTAAGTAATCACACTTTATCACATGCTGATACTTCACTTCTTAACAGAGGTCTCTCTTTTTCACCTGTAGCCGGTTTTGACACATTTACAGCAATCAAAGGCCCACATTTGTTTGCCAGATCGCTGTTGTTCAGACGTCATTTTTTTGATAATGAGTTCCACTTACTTCTTCCCACAGAGGAGGAACAGAATGCGGTGAGGATCCTCGAGGAGCTCTCCGATGAAAACACCAGGGAGGGAGGTAAGATACCCCCTTCGATCAGACCACACTCCAGGAAGTCCCTCCCCTTTCCACCTGTACTAGTATTGATACGTTCGTCCAGGTGGTTACCCAGGATTTATTGAGAATTCCACAGCGATTTAGTAGAGATAATTTGGACGGGGATGAAAGGTCGAGACTACATCAGCTCAAAAACCTCCAGGATGTTGTACTGAAACCAGCGGACAAGGGGGGTAATGTAGTTATATGGCCCAAAGCCATGTACGAAAAGGAAGCTTTTCATCAGATTAATAATGCTGTTTGTTATAAGAAACTTACATACAACCCCTTGTCCGCTTTCAGTTTGAAATTGAACAACATCCTTAAACTCGCTGTGGAGGAGAATGTGATTATTAAAGAGTTGACTGATGCCTTGATAGTCCATAATCCTGCTGTCTCGACCTTTTATCTCCTTCCTAAAATCCACAAAAACATCAATGTGCCACCTGGACGACCTATCATATCAGGGAATGGGAACTTCCTGGAAAACGTTAATCGTTGGATCGATTTTCATCTTCAGCCGTTAGTGGAAGACTTGCCTTCCTTCCTTAAAGATACCGGAGAGCTTCTCAAAAAAGTGGACTGCCTTAATTTGGATGGGGATACGATCCTAGTAACAGCTGATGTTGAATCATTATACACTAGTATAAGGCATCAGGATGGCCTTAGGGCAGTGCGCTTTTTTCTTGAACAAATTGGGAACCTCACCGCATTTTGGGGAACTCATTCTTGATTTACTTGAGTTTGCATTAACCCACAATTTTTTTACTTTTAAGGGGTCCTTCTACCTGCAGCTCCAGAGGACAGCAATGGGGGCGGCCTTTGCGCCTTCCTACGCTAATCTGTTCCTGGGGCTGTGGGAGAGGGACCTCTTCCTGTCGGATCAACAGGCATCAATGGACCGGGTCCTGCTTTGGACCTGGTACATTGATGATATCCTCTTGATCTGGCAGGGCCCCCCACAGTGATTTAGTTTCTTTTTTGATTGATCTGAACAATAACGATCTGAATATTTGGTTGACTTATGTATGAAGCAGTGAAAAAGTGGAGTTTCTTGACACAATAGTCAAGAAAGATGTTACTGGTATGGTACAAACTGATATTTTCCGTAAGCCCACCGCCACGAATTCACTGTTGCATGCGTCCTATTGCCACCCTACACACATCATTAGGGCGGTTCCTGTGGGACAGTTTCTCTGATTTCGGCGGATCTGAGATTTTGAAAAACAGGCAGAGGATCTTAAAAATCATTTCGTGGATCGGGGCTACAGTTGTCGCTCGGTGAAAAAGGCATATAATAGGGCAAGGTTTAGCTCCCGTTCATCCCTTCTTTATGATAATACGCGGAGAGCATCTGCCTCTAAAGATCGCCAGATTAGATTTGTGACCAATTATAACTCCCAAGCTACCAAGATTCGAGAGACTCTTAGGAAGTCTTGATCTATTCTGCGGATTGACCCCATATTGTCCAAAATATTGCCCGAGAGACCTTCCATGTCATTCAGACGTGCCAAATATCTAAAAGATCATCTGACACGTAGTCTTTATGTTGGAGAGCCCAGGACCACATTTCTTAGTGATGCAACTCCTCGGTGTGGATGCTATCCTTGTGGCCGCTGCGTCGCTTGCCCTAACATGGATCGCGCAGCCACCTTCTTTGACTCTAATGGTAAGATATACAAGATCAAGAAGTCTATTTCCTGTGACACACGCTATGTGATTTACCACGCTACATGTCTATGTAATTTTATCTATATAGGTCTGACATCACGTCAATTGAAGGTGCGTGTGCGTGAACATGTTTTGTGCATTGAGGCATCTGTTGACCATGAGGATGCATCCACACTGAAGACTATCCCACATCATTTCAAGCTCTGCCATGGCAGTGATAGTAACTTGATACGTTTTAAGGGTATTGACACTATTGACATTAATATTAGGGGAGGGAAATTATCCACAAGACTCGCACGTCTTGAATCCAGATGGATCTGGACATTGAAAACTGTGCATCCTCATGGGTTAAATGAGGATCTTTCATTTGCCCCTTTCCTCTAATGATTGTTACTTGGAGTTCCACATGCAGTCTGGTGTCATTCTTTGTTTTTAATCTTTGTTTTATTTAAATAATTTTTTTTAGATATCTTTATATTCTCTCTGGGCCTACCGATTGATCTGCTGGATGGTAGAAGATGCGGAGATATTTCTACGTATGACCCTTTTGATGGACATGCGGCTATACAGATGAAGCGGAGGTCACACAATACCTTCTTTTTCATATCATTTATGTGGAGGACTATATATGTACATATATTCAGGATATGTCCTATATGTGCTCAAGATGATTACTACAATAATGTTCTGCATGTATATATTTTTTCGTGTGCACTTTGCTTGCCATTTATGACACTGGTCTTGTCTATGAATTTTGGTTCCTTTGTATCAGATCCGTATAAATTACGTCTAGTCATTGTGGTGATTTATGATATATTTCGGAAGATTACTGATGCTGTGGTAACTTATTATCTGTAATGTCTGCGGTTTGTGCACATACTACTGTTAGCATAACATTATCGTGATAATTCGTTTAGTTCTCCATTACCAATTGTCATATCTTTTCTGCCATTTGTGATTGTTTCACTTTAGCTAAATAGCTTTGTGATCAATTTTTATTTTTTCCCTCCTCCTTCTACTTTGTATTTTTTTGTGTGTCCTCTACGGGCATCTATATATACTCGGATGCCGAGTGTGCGTATATATATATATATATTTTGCTGCTATTGCAGCCTCCCAGATATTCACTCGGCTGCCCATTAACAAAATGCCGGGCTGTTCTTCTTTTTACTTCCTGCGCCTGCACGGCGTTCAGGCATCTCGCGCCAGCACCGTGGAGCTATGGGCGTCTGGTCACGTGGGGCCCCACGTGATCCCAGCGTCACACCACCCCGTCTGCTGTGCTGCGATTGCCTGGTCATCTCCCAGGCAACGGTTTACTTTACCCGCCCACACTCTTTGCGCAATCGCGGGGGTTTACAGCGTGGATGTTGTCATAACAACGGATGACGACTTCCGTTTTTGAATCCAGCGTTCATTTCCGGTTTGGGCCTTTTTAAACTATGCGTGCATGCTAACAGTGCGCCCCCTGAAGAAGGTGTTTCTGAAACGCGCGTTGGGGCGGGCCCGGGGACCCTGGTTTGCCTGCACTGGCTATTTTTCAGGTAATCTATAATATACTGGTGTGATTGCGATTTTTTTGTACATAATATCTGCCCGTACTGAGGGACAACTTTATAAGTATTGAAAAAGCAGCATATACCTACAGGAGATTCTACCTACTTCTGCTGCTTTCATCCTGATGAAATGACGTTTTTATGTCATATATGGCAATATTTGTATATTATTGGCAATATGGTGCCCCAGGTCCTTATCATGTTTTATCAATGACCAACTAGCAATTGCATGTTTTTATAGCTATTTGTTCCTTGCATTACCACATAATAAAATATATTTTTCACTATGACCTTTGGTTGCTTTTTTGGATTCGTCCTCCCCTCTTTTCTATGTGATTTTTTGCAACTGGTCAATTACAGTCCATAATGTTATAATTTATTGGGACATCAACTATGTTTTTTGGTGACATATCGTCTATTTTGTTGTCCCATTGACGTTTACATTGTTTTTCACTACTGTGAGAATCATGTGGGAATAGTGGATGAGGGCAGGTATATCTCGCCCAGATACCTTTCCTATGTGGCCTAGTCTGGTCAGTATCTCACCTGGTGACTAATGAATAATGGGAGGCGGATATAAAAGGATGCCAGGTGGTTGTGTGAGTGTCTCAGCCTGGGAACACAGAGAGCCTGTCTGTGTGAGAGACACACACGTGAGTGTAAGCAGTGCCCACTGCAACTGTGGTTTGGCTGGACGGGAGAAGCCCGCCAGTTGGTAGTTAGGTTGTACTTTGTTTAGTTAGTGCCGGACAGGCAAGGATTTGTTTTATGTTTTATTTCCTTTATGCATTGCTTTCACCGTTAATAAACCTGACCCAGTGTCAGTTATACCCAGATCCCAACTCTGCGCCTGAGTTTCATGCTGAATGCACGTGACCTTTGACCCCAGCAAAGGCGATCCTGGAGTGTTTTATCACATTGTGGTGGAGAACGCGGGCATCACATTGGAAGCATGAGCCTGGAGGACGTGGTGAAAGCGCTGGTACAGTCCACCGCCGTCCAGCAAGAAGCTAATCGGGTGATGATGGCCCAGCTGAAGGAGTTGATGGACATGACAGCTACCGATCGTTCGCTTCTCCAGCAGGTGGCGCAGCGCCTGGCAAGCTTACCTGAGATTAACCTGGAAGCAGAGTCGAGAGTGATTCACGTGAGTCGGTACTGGCAGAAGATGACGACCGAAGATGACGTCGAGGCATACCTGACCACGTTTGAACGGACGGCGGTGCGAGAATGGCCGAAGGCACGATGGGCCGGCCTGATTGCCCCGTTTCTTTCCGGTGAGGCCCAAAAGGCTTATTATGACTTAGAGCCTGAAGCTGCGCAGGACTTTGACAAACTGAAAGCCGAGATCTTGGCCTGGCTGGGAGTGACGACCGCTGTCCGTGCACAGAGAGTGCATCAATGGACTTATCAGCCGGATAAACCACCGCGGTCACAGATGTTCGACCTGATCCACGTGACGAAGAAGTGGCTACAACCCGAGGTGTTGACAGCGCCAGAGATAATCCGGAGAGTCGTCATGGACAAGTACCTGAGAGCTCTACCGCCAGCCCTGAGGAAGTGGGTAAGCCATGGAAATCCTACGACGGCAGATCAACTGGTGGATCTGGTTGAACGTTACTCCATGGCGGAAGGACTCCGAGACGACGCTACCCCACCTCGTTCTTCATCGTCTCCATGTGGAACCGGTAAGACTGTTCCAGGGAGTAGGGGAGAAGGAAAAATCCCTAAGACAGTGGGGGAGGAAAACGGGACTGCCCGCACTGCGAGGGCGAGAGTAACGAACTATGGTCTAAGCAAGGGGCCCATTAGGTGTTTCCGCTGCCAAGAGATGGGACACATTGTTGCAAACTGTCCGCTCACTACTGAACCCATGCAGTGCGACGTCACAGACTCTAAAAACCGCATGTCTATGGTTGCACGGGTAGTGAGTGTGAATGCTGGTCAAAAGGATATGGAAAAACAGTTGTGTGATTTAACTGTTGATGGAAAAAATGTGGTGGCACTGTTAGACTCGGGAAGTGTTCTGACTCTGGTGAAGGCCAGTCTGGTGTCAGCCCCGACTGGACCATCAGACAAATTTTTTGTAACGTGTGTGCATGGAGACACCTGTTCGTACCTCACCACGGTCATATGCATTACTACTTCCTATGGGTCTGTGCAACATAAAGTGGGACTTGTCCCGGTGTTATTGCATGATGTTATCCTGGGCCGGGATTTTCCCCACTTCTGGCAATTGTGGGAGAATCAGTTGATACCCCAGGGTAATAGTGTACATGATTCTTCTCCCAGGGCACGTGTGGGTCCCGAACCCCTGGAAGAGGTCTCTCCGGAAGACTCGGGGGAAGAGTCTGCTGGAAATGACCTACAGTTCCCGTTTTCAGTCATGGCGGGTGATACGGAGGAGACCGGGGAAGAGGAGGAGGCCGACAGCCGTCCACCTCCCCATTTGCCGGATTTAGAAGTTCAGAAAGATGACTTCCAAAGCGAGCAAATAAAGGATCCTACCCTTTCTCATGCTAGGACAAATGTAAAAGTGATAAATGGGGTACCCGTAGAACCTGGCTCTAGGCTGGCATATCCTTACATGGTTCTGGAGAATGATTTACTCTATCAGATAGAGAAAAAGGGGGAAGACACGGTGCAACTATTAGTCGTGCCAAAACCCTACCGGCGGCAGGTGCTGGACCTGGCCCACGGACATGTCATGGGAGGTCACCTGGGAGTCCAGAAAACCACCGAAAGGATATTACACTGCTTTGTTTGGCCAGGCATGCATCACGATATTCGTGTATATTGTGAGTCTTGTCCTGACTGCCAAGCCTCTGCACCTAAGTCCCGGTTCTGTAGCCCTTTGGTACCCCTACCTATTATTGAAGTCCTGTTTGAGAGGGTTGGGATGGATTTAGTTGGGCCCCTTCCACGGTCTGCACGTGGACACCAACATATCCTGGTCATCTTGGATTATGCCACTCGTTACCCGGAGGCCATCCCTTTGCGTAACACGGCCACCAAGATGATTGCCAAGGAACTGGTGCATGTGTTTAGTCGGGTCGGTATACCAAAACAGATACTCACCGACCAGGGGACCCCCTTTATGTCCAGGGTAATGAAGGAGCTCTGCCGATTGTTACAAATCGAACCGTTACACACATCCGTGTATCACCCTCAAACAGACGGGTTGGTCGAACGTTCAATAAAACTCTGAAGCAGATGCTGAGAAAGGTGATAGACAAGGATGGGAAGAACTGGGACTATTTACTTCCGTATTTGCTTTTTGCCATCAGGGAAGTACCCCAGTCTTCCACGGGATTCTCGCCTTTCGAGTTATTGTACGCCCGACGTCCTCGTGGACTGTTAGACGTTGCAAAAGAAACCTGGGAGGGTCAGGTCACTCCGTTTAAAATGGTGATAGATCACGTCACACAGATGCAGGGCCGTATTGCGGCTGTTATGCCTATCGTCAAAGAACACATGATGCAGGCTCAAGGAGCCCAAAAAAGAATCTATGATAGGGGCGCCAAGATCCGTACGTTTGCACCCGGAGATAGGGTGTTGATCCTGGTCCCCACGGTGGACAGTAAGTTCCTGGCAAAGTGGCAGGGCCCCTTTGAGATTAAGGAAAGAGTTGGTGAAGTAAACTACAAAGTATACCAGGCAGGTAAACGGAAACCTGAACAGATTTATCATGTAAATCTGATAAAACCCTTGAAAGATCGGTCTGCCTTGTCAGCGGAGCTGGCCCGTCCTGTCTGCTCGCATACCGTACCGGAGGTACGGGTTGCAGAAACTCTTTCGGAGCGGCAAAAGACTGAGGTCAGGCAGTTTCTACTTCACAACCAAAAGTTTTTCTCAGAAAAACCCGGGCAGACTACGCTAATGAAACATGACATCATAACGGAACTTGGTGTCACAGTTCACGTGAAACCCTACAGAATTCCGGAAGCGCGCCGTGAAGCCGTTTCCCAAGAAGTGAAGGCAATGTTAGAGTTAGGAGTCATTGAGGAATCGCACAGTGCTTGGTCCAGCCCGATTGTGTTAATTCCTAAACCGGACGGCACCATCCGGTTCTGCAATGACTTCAGGAGACTGAAAGCGGTCTCAAAATTTGATGCCTACCCTATGCCCCGGGTCGACGAGTTAATAGATTGGTTAGGAAAAGCCCGGTATATTACGACCCTAGATCTAACAAAGGGGTATTGGCAGATCCCTCTGGCGGAGGCTGCCATAGAAAAGACGGCATTTGCTACGCCGGAAGGTTTATTCCAGTATGTGTATATGCCGTTTGGACTGCACGGGGCACCGGCGACCTTCCAGAGACTGACGGATCGAGTCCTGAGGTCACATAGGCAGTACGCTTCGGCCTATTTGGATGACATTGTCATTTACAGCTTGGACTGGGAGACTCATCTCCAGAAAGTACAAGCTGTGATTGACGACCTGTGGGAGTCAGGTCTAACCGCGAACCCCAAGAAATGTCATATCGGGCTAGAAGAAGCCCGGTATTTGGGGTATTAATTGGGAGGGGTATTGTTAAACCCCAGCTCGATAAGATTCAGGCGGTTCAGGACTGGCCGCAACCTGTCAACAAGAAGCAGGTGCAAGCCTTCCTGGGGATCGCCGGCTATTATCGCCGGTTCATACCCAATTTTGCAGCTATCGCTACCCCCCTGACGGATCTTACCAAAGGGAAAGACTCCGTCATGATTAAATGGAATTTAGCGGCTGAAGAAGCCTTCCATAGCCTAAAACGGGCACTTTGCTCTCAACCCGTACTGGTGACTCCGGACTTCCGCAGTGAGTTTGTGGTACAAACTGATGCCTCTGATACCGGTATCGGGGCCGTACTGTCACAAGCGAGGGACGGAGTGGAACACCCAGTCCTCTATCTCAGCAGGAAGCTGAATAAACATGAGCAAAAGTATGCGGTAGTGGAAAAAGAGTGCCTAGCCATTAAGTGGGCTCTAGAGGCCCTCAAATATTACCTGGTGGGTCGAAAGTTCAGGCTGATCACGGACCATGCCCCTCTCAAGTGGATGCACTTGAACAAGGAACGGAATAGCCGGGTGACCCGGTGGTTCCTTGCCCTGCAGGCCTACACTTTTACGGTGGAGCAACGCCCAGGGGTACAGATGGGGAATGTAGATGCCCTGTCCCGAGTGCACTGTTTGGCGGGTGTCATTGCTCGACCGGAGTGGTCTGAGCAGAGGGGGGGGGATATGTGAGAATCATGTGGGAATAGTGGATGAGGGCAGGTATATCTCGCCCAGATACCTTTCCTATGTGGCCTAGTCTGGTCAGTATCTCACCTGGTGACTAATGAATAATGGGAGGCGGATATAAAAGGATGCCAGGTGGTTGTGTGAGTGTCTCAGCCTGGGAACACAGAGAGCCTGTCTGTGTGAGAGACACACACGTGAGTGAAAGCAGTGCCCACTGCAACTGTGGTTTGGCTGGACGGGAGAAGCCCACCAGTTGGTAGTTAGGTTGTACTTTGTTTAGTTAGTGCCGGACAGGCAAGGATTTGTTTTATGTTTTATTTCCTTTATGCATTGCTTTCACCTTTAATAAACCTGACCCAGTGTCAGTTATACCCAGATCCCGACTCTGCGCCTGCGTTTCATGCTGAACGCACGTGGCCTTTGACCCCAGCAAAGGCGATCCCGGAGTGTTTTATCACACTACCTTCTCTGAATGTTAAAGATAGGTATGCAAGACGCATGCGGACAGTACGCAGACATACGCTGCACTCAGAAACACTAATGTGAAACCAGCCTAAGTCTGCTAGTAGCTGGAGACGAAGCAGCACCATTCGATTGGGAAAAAAATACCCAGAGCGATATAGCAGATCATCTGACAGAGATTGTGGAAATGAGAGGTGAGAACAAATACAGAGCCAGTATACCAGTGGACAAGTATTGGCGAGGACTCGGAGCCTTCTGCCAGCCATAAGGGTCTGAAGACCACAATCAAGTAGTTCCAGAAATACAACTATCACCAGCTATTGTGGTTAATCCTGAAGCGAGACATTCAGTGTTCACCGCTCGGAGGATTGGAGAATTTGTTACCACTCCAGAGTACCAAGCAGAGGTGGAGCCCACTGCCAAGGGTATGCAGGTCGCGAGGCTGAATTTCACAAAGGACCAGGCCAGCAATTATCATACTGTGCCCAGTTATCAAAGCCAGAAGCATTGAACAGTGGTATGCCGAGGGTAGGAAGATGGTAGAGTAGCTCCAGGAAGGATTTCGTGCCTTGACTTCATTCTGGGAACCTGATGTAGATGTACAGTTAGTCCCAGTGATGAGTTTGTCTGGAAGCTGCTTGGCCCTGGCTGAAAGGGGTCTGGAAGAGAATGGAGGAATTCTGAAGGATAGTTGACCAGTCCAAGTGAGTAAGAAGCTGGAGAAGCTAAATGTACTTGTTGCTTTCCCAATGTCTGGAGCAGTTAAAGGCTCCAGAGAAGCAGAAACCAGCGGATCTGCTTTTGAATAATCTGAGACTCTTTAAAGTAAAGGAGAGGACTGCCTAGCCTATGACTGAAGTTGTAAGGAAGCGGAGGTGTTGCCCACAACGCCGTATGAAGATATGTGATGTGTTATAATGTTTAGTAATCTGCATTTTCCTGTAATAAAGTTGTATTGCCCAGCAACAGGTAGTTAGTAGAGAAAGACAGAGTTAATAGTTGCGAAGCCCAGAATGGGAGGAGCTACACAGGGACACAGGACATGACTTCCTGGTAGTGAGGCAGTTAGAGCCCAGTGTTCACCAAAGACAGACCTAAGGTCTGACAGTTGGTAGGCTGACATGTTATAGTGTGTTGTCTGTGAAGTGGAAGATCACAGGACATCAGAAGATGTGTCCTAAGGAATAAGGAAAAGTGAAGAGATATCAGAGAGACTTGAAGGAGAGATTTGACCTATCGGAACCCAGGCCAGGGAGCTCCAGGGGAAGTAGAAGGTCCATTTAAAGGGATTGAACAAGAAAGTATTGTGTGGCGCCCCTGAGGGTCCAGTCGCCACAGAGGTACTGCATCTCATCCAGAGGTGTGGTACTCTGCTCTCGGGTAAGGAGAGGGCACTACCCAGTACCCACACATTAGCACCCAACATTAGACCTCTCCAGGCCAGGGAGGGACTAGGTAGAAGGTATGGGTGGAGAAAGTGGAGAAGGGGAGGAGTTTAAGGGAGTGACAGTTAGAGCAGGAGTGTTCAGTTGGAAAAAGGAGACTGGAGGAGTGAGGAGCTCGTCCCAAGACTAGAGAAGAGTGAAAAGAGTAAGAAGGGGGTCCTAGGGGAACGGGAAGTGAGGTGCCCGAATCCACACCGACCGTAGTCGGGTGGAGGGACCAGTTTGCATTAGGGGACCGGCCCCAGACTAGTGGAGAGACTGTAGGACTCAGCTAGAAAACCAGAGACTGTAGTATCTGTACTGTATGTGCGACAGCCAAATCCACACACATTCGCTGAAAAGGCAGCCAGATAGGATCAAGGGGACAAAGAGAATGTCGCCCAACAGAATCCGAGGCTGCTGGCTTGGGACACTGTGTGTGAAGCGCAGGGCAGGAGGAGCGGAAGCCAGCGCAGTGAGACGGCCAGGGAAGGAACATCAGAAGGGCGTTTTGGTACAGTGTACCCCAAATTACCTGAGAGCTGGCTGGACCACGGACCCGGAGGACACAGCACTCCGGCTGGGGAATTGTAACTGGAAGAACTGTGAGTAAAAGTGTGATGCCTGCACTCCACTGTGTCCTCTGATTTATTTACAGCATCACCTGCCTTGCCCTACAACCACCACCATCACATTTAATACCATAACTGCTCTGGGGCCTAGTTCTACCCGTGGAGAGCTGTACCAACTCTGCTGCGTCACCAACTGCCCCAGTGGATCTGAACTGCAGCGTCGGCCATATCGTCATTGCCGAACACCATGGGTCGCGTCACGAATTATTCCCCTATAAACATCCCCCCAAAACCATTTTATTGCATGCCCAGGGCCACGGACAGGGTCACTGCAGCCATGACATCAAAGAACTGACCGGCCCGCTACCGAGTACCCCAGTCCTAGCGCGCGCTGCAATTGCATCAGCAGGAATTTAGTGAACAGTTGTCTACAGTGAAAGGGAACTCAGTTGTGTGTATTAAAATGAAGCAATGGTCACTATATTTGAACTTAAAGTCTTCTATGGAGAACAGCAGGCTTTCAAGGTTCTAGTGAGGAGTTATACTGTCGAGGTAGCTATTTTGGGAGGGCTAAATTAACCCTTCACGGTTGAGCCAGTGATTTCCAAATTATTCCAGTGTTGCTAGCAACTCAAATGACCACACGGAGACTGGGGTCTCTGTACGGGAGGATCGATGCAGATCACCAAGCCCCTTTATTTTAGTCACATCTTTTATAATCTTTTGCTTAATTATGCAAGGTTCTCAAGTACCAATAGCATCATTTCACTTTATAAGCCAATAATATTGCAAGAAAACCGGAAACTACATATATGTCCGTACCTAGATAGCGTAGAAAGTAGTATAATGGCATATTCTTCAGAGTTTTACAACCCCCGCCTCCCTTATCTTATACAGATGGGAACAGTCTGGTTTCATGACAGCCCATGCCAATTATAAAAATTTATCTTACAACAACAAGAATTAAGAAACGAAACCTCCAGAGAATGGATAAAAAGAAACTTCAACTCTGATTTTAGTATTAACCCTTCACAACACTGATGTACATCAAGGAAAGGGGTCCTCATTAGTCAGTTGAGAAGTGAGAGTAGCTGGGAGCAGCTGTAGTGTTATACTTCAATCCCTGCAGCTCTCTCAGGGGAAGACAAAGTCTCCCATAACATTTTACTGGATTGTCATGAAATGCAAGAGTGTGAAAAGCAAGAGAGGTGAGGTGTCATTGAATGTCACCGAGAAGTGGCCGTGCCTGCTTAGAGCTAGAGATACCTCCGTGAAGAAACATGCTATCTGATGTACATAGTTCTGTATCAAGTTCATCTTCATTAAAAATAAGTTTAATGTTTGACTTTGATCTCCCTCAATTCGTTCCCAAACATGTGGTCCTGGGGTGCCCTATCTAATGGCACTATGCAGTCTGCAGAGGCGTATTGGTCAGGTAACGAGCACACACACAGCCAGGATCCCCATTTTTAGGGTGTAGAAGACAATTACCTCGCCCGCGAATGCCACCCCGCGCCACTTTACATATAATCCCACCCATACCACTGATTGGCAGCTTACTGCGTGCATTGTGAGCAAGCTGCCAATCAATGGTGACAGCAGAGATACACAAATTGGACTGGCATGAACATGCATCTAGTCCTCTAGTGATAATCTCCTGCTGATAAAACCCTGATTTTATTGAAACTACAGCACACAACCTAATAGGTGAAATATCCATAGAATCTCTTGCCCTATATTATGCTGCTCTCAGATTAAATAACAAACATCTCCCGACAGATTCCTTTTAATTTCCTGGCAATGTGAAGTATATAAATAGGATATTTTCTTTTTAATGGTCACTTGTATTTAATAGTGTATATTTTGTATATTATGTGTGAATATGATGTGTACATTATTTTTCATTTAAAAAAAAAATCGAGGCACCAGTAGTCCTGTATAGTTGGGGATCACTTTGAAGGCTTATTAGACCCGAGGGCGACAGCCGTCCTGTCACCATTGACTGACAATTACTATAATAAATGTTGATTTCAATAATGGCAAGTAAATGGATTTAGTGTGCTGTAATTTCATCCGTGTAGTTAATAATTCCCGCTCTGTAGAACATCCATGTTCTCTGAACAGCAATGGCCCTGCCCTGATTTCACAGCCAAATGTAATTTTCTGCTTCACTTGGAGCGCTATTTTCTGCAATCTCCCCAGCCCATGTCCAGATGGATAAGGCGGCATGTACGAGCGTCCGGCAGGAGTCCGTGCCCTACATTACAATCCATGTGAAATACAGTTTATTGCATTATTTCAACGTTCAGCCAACATGTCTTATCACTAAACGGGAGAATTGTCACTTATTTTATTTTTGGAATAATTATTGAAAATCAGAAACACTGGTAATGTGGATAAGGAAAGGAATCTGGAATATTTAGCAGCAGGATGTCGTTTAGCTAGTTATTCTGAAATGCGATGTTACCAGATGTTTACGGCGGTGCAGAATGTGCTCTGCAGAGTCATGATCGCATGAATGACTGACGGTGTCAATGAAAAACACTGCCCCTTGGCTTATGGTGCTGGTGACTTAGGCTAGACACACATAACTGGCGGCCAAATACTTGTTTAGCTTGACAGCTATTCCTCCTACCCCTCTATACAAATGCATGCTCAGCTTGACTTATCTCCCATAAAGGGAACCTGACAGCTGATACATGATGTCCGAACCAAAGGCAGCTTTTACCTGGCACTGGATGAGCAGAGAAGAACATATAAAAGCTGCCGGGGATCAAGCCACATGCCACATGGTAGACTAGTCGGACAAGTTTCCCTAGAAAGGGGCGTAGCTGGTGGAGATGGGCTAGGCTGCTGGTAGCCACCACGTACCACTCCTAGGCAGTCCCCGGTACTGCAGCTGCAGATTCGTAACTGCTGACATCGGGATCAGCTGATCAGTGAGGGGGCCAGGTATCGCACCACCACCGATCAAACATTGATAGGCCATCAATTTTAAATGCTCTGGCTCTTAACATTAATTTCTTTCCGACTACTTCTCTTTGGTGATGGAACATAGTAACATAGTTAGCAAGGCCAAAAAAGGTCATTTGTCCATCCAGTTCAGCCTATATTCCGTCAGAATAAATCCCCAGATGTACATCCTTCTAAAGAACCTAATAACTGTAAGATACAATATTATTATACTCCAGGAAGACATCCAGGCCTCTCTTGAACCCCTCAACTGAGTTCGCCATCACCACCTCCTCAGGCAAGGAATTCCAGATTCTCACTGCCCTAACAGTAAAAAAATCCTCTTCTATGTTGGTGGAAAACCCTTCTCTCCTCCAGACGCAGAGAATGCCCCCTTGTGACCGTCACATTCTTAAGGACCCGTCACACTAAGCGATATCGCTAGCAATATCGCTGTAACATCACTGGTTTTTGTGACGTAGCAGCGATATTGCTAGCGATATCGCTATGTCTGATACTTACCTCCGACCGGCTCCTCCGCTGATTATCGCTGATTGCGCGAGAACGGCCTGGACCGTTTCTCGTCGTCAGCTTCCTGCTGGGCTTCCTGATGTGGCGACGAGCGACGCGTGGACGTGGGCGGGAGGACGTCAGGATCGCCTCGTCTGACAGGTAAGTAACGACCCCCGACCGCTGCTACGTCGCTGGTGAGATCTGCCTGTTTGGCAGCTCACTAGCGACCACTTAGCGATGCACCAGCGATCCTGACCGCTTCAAATCGCTGTTCGGGATCGCTGGTGCATCGATAAGTGTGACAGTACCTTTAGGTATAAACAGATCCTCGGAGAGATATTTTTATTGTCCCTTTATATACTGTGGTGTAGTAACCATTGAGTCCGCTAGGGGGCGCTGTGTGGATGTCCCAGGAGAAAGGATGAATGGCACAATACTGAATGGCTGTTATGTATCTCAAAGTGGGTGGCTTTGGGATGGAGACTTATGTGTTGATCAGCAGTGATACTGCTGAGGTGTTTTTCAATGTGTAAGGGAGAAGACTCCAGGTAACTAGAGAGATGGGCAGGCATGGTTACCTACAAACCCACCCAAGGGGTGTGTTTAAAGCACTATTGTAAAGAGTGTGTAAAGACTTGAAGTACCTGTGATGAGGTTAGAGTCAAGTGACCTGGTGGGCGTGGCTATGGACCATATAATGTGGCCAGGGTAGGTCACATGGAGGTGAATGCAGGGACCTGGTTGGTCCAGTGTGGAAGGTCCCGCTGAGATGGAGCTTCCTGGCTAACAGCCTGTGGAGTGGCTGTGGTGAATGGCTGCACGTGTCTGAGAGTTCCCAGGGGAGGGAATGAACGGCTAAGAGAGCCTGTATGCTGGACATTGTACAACCTGTGTGAACACAGGGTTTACAGAGTGAAGCTATAATGGACGCTCTGCTGTTTATATGCTGTTGCATATTGCTTTGGTTTATGATGATGAATAAACCTCATGGACTATACTGCTTTATGAAAACCCGTGCTGGATCTTGTGTTGTGGCGGCTAAGCGAGAATCCCCTATTTGAATGACAGCGATACCTCATAATACTTATACATGGTTATTAGATCGCCACTCAGTCGTCTTTTTTCTAGATTAAATAATCCTAATTTTGCTAATATCTCTGGGTATTGTAGTTCTCCCAACCCCTTTATTAATTTTGTTGCCTTCCTTTGTACTCGCTCTAGTTCCATTAAATCCTTCCTGAGCACCGGTGCACAAAACTGTACACAGTACTCCATGTGTGATCTAACCAGGGATTTGTACAGAGGCAGTATAATGTTCTCATCATGTGTATCCAGACATCTTTTAATGCACCCCATGATCCTGTTTGCCTTGGCAGCCGCTGCCTGGCACTGGCTGCTCCAGGTAAGTTTATCATTAACTAGGATCCCCAAGTCCTTCTCTATGTCAGATTTACCCAGTGGTTTCCCATTCAGTGTGTAATGGTGATATTGATTCCTTCTTCCCATGTGAATAACCTTACATTTATCATTGTTAAACCGTATCTGCCACCTTTTGGCCCAAGTTTCCAACTTATCCAGATCCATCTTTAGCAGAATACAGAATACAGGTTTTGTCTTGCAATCTGTGGATTGCAAGACAAAACCTCCGTGGCTGCTCTGCAAATTTTTTGGGAGGCTAATGCAAATTAGGCCATTGCCTAATAGCAAGGAAATGAAGTGAGCATGTAACACATAATGTATGGCCAATATTTGGCCTTTCAAAGTATGAATGCCAGCCCACTGCTGGGGAAGCCAATAACATTGGGGGAAGGCAGTGAGTGACTCTACCATTGTTTTTCACTGGTTGCAATCCTGTTGGTTCAGCTTTGCTTTTTTTCCTGCTTTGATCCTGTCAAACTGAGGTAGAAATTACAGTATATGTAGATCACAATATAAAAAACATTAAACAAAAAAAACTAAATAATGAAAAAAATTAGTATCTTTATCATAATTTTTATGAAAGGTCAAAAGTAAAGTTCTACACTTAAAGGGCATCTGTCACCCCATCTGAGAGGGGCATAATGTAGGGACAGAGACCCTGATCCCAGTGATGTGTCACTTACATTAAAAAAGACAAATACTTTATTTGCTGCAGATCTAGCAGTTCTCTGAATGCTGGGCTCTGTATAACCCCACCATCACCACTGATTGGCAGCTTTCTGTGTACTGTGTAGTAGGAGGAGCTACACAGAGCTCGTGAATATGGAGGACTACATTGCAGCTGGTTTACTAGTCCTCTATTGATAATCTCCTGCTGATAAAACAGTCATTTTATGAAAACTACAGCAAGCAGCCAAGTAAGTGATACTTCACTGGAAACAGAGTTTCTGTCTCTACAGTATGCTACTCTAAGATTAGGTGGCAAAAATTTGTTGACAAATTTTTTTACAAAATCACTTTTTGGAAACTGCACAAAATTACAATTTTACATTTTTCTACACCTGTGTATGGAAATTACTACATTAAGCTTCCATACACAGAAATGTATAATACAATGGTAAATACTTAAAATTAAATAGTATAAATCACTGAATTGTACAACTTGTTACCTATGGAAGTGCCAATTGGGCTTTAGTCACCTATGACAAAAATATTTGTTTTCCTAATTTAGGTGTGTTTTGATGCCTTACTGGATATACTGTCTTCATATATGGATAAATTATTTGATGATCTGACATAGACCTATATATGAATATATCATTATGACATGGCTTTTTTGTTATTAGCATTCATAATTAAGTATTAATAGACATACATCATTTTTTTTATATGTGTTGGGCATATTTGTCTTTTGTTGTCTTTTAGTTGTTGCTTTACTTTTCCTATCTGATAGCATAAACTTGAGATGGACAGTCTAAAGAAGGGATTGCATCATATTTGAACCTTCATTCGAGACTCCATCTGGAGCTTCCATGTGAAACCACAAAAAACGGGGGTACAAAAGCATATCATGCTTTCCGTCCCCAAGAAAAAGACGGACACCAAGTGAATGAAAGCTATAAGGAGTACAAAATGACTCTGCGCCATTTTAGTGAATGGCTTCATCAGGGGTTCAGTCTGAATCTCGTTTTCACAAGTTTCAGTCAGAAGCCCCTGATGGAGTATGGAACATATGCAGTAGAAAAGGAAATTCTGCAAACCCATCCGTAAGTAATAAAAAAAAGGTATTTTATTGAAGATCCATAAAAAATGACAAAACACATACAGAGGGATATAACAAGCTGGAGCATTGGGTTAACATGATGTGAACCCTGGCCTAAAAATATGCTACATTTATCAGAGTGGCTCAGGCTGGATGATAAATATGGCATTTTTGCAGACACTTTTGGTGAATTTATTAAGATGTTTATTAATTTATTATTAAGATATTAATCTGATGTTTGCTTCTTAATGCATTTGGTGCATTTCTGGTCATGTTTTCCACAAAGTGAAGTCTACTCTAGCTATGGATGTAAATTATAACAAATTTCTCAGGGAATAGCCTGCCCTTGCTCCACTAAGAGACTTTTTTCTGCCACAGTTCAGGTAAACAGCCCTTAGTAAATAGATAAATGAATTACTACTGCGCTTAGAGTCACTGGTATCTATTGTCTTACTCAAATGGATTTGAAGAGAAAAAAAAAAAATCAAAGTCCAGAGCTCAATAAAAGAACCAGGTTTGGACAGAAAACAACAATAAGTAACACTAAAAAAGTCATATATATCCCTTTGGATGCTTAATGCCAATTGTAGAGCAAGAAACCAAGATTACCTTGTAAAGCAGTAGGGGTTAACAGCCACAGAGGGGGAGGGCGGGCTCAGTCTCACAGTCTCACAATTGTTCAAGCTCCTTGTGACCCCCACCAGATAAAAATTACATCATCGATGAAACGTTGCCAGAGTACCAGGCCCACGCGCAGCCCTCCGGTAGGATAGATGGTCTTGGCGCGAACCTGGTACCCATGGCAGTACCCCATTGCTGGGAGTAGTAGTGCATCTGATATTTAAAATAGTTGTAAGTATAAAAGACAGGAAAAATTTTTAAAAACTCAATTTTTCCTTCTGGTAGTAAATTCTGTTTAATTAAAAAATGTGCAGCTGAATTGCATCCCTTATCATTTTGTATAACAGTATAGAGGGAGGCAATATCCAGGGCGCCTAGGATATAATGGTTTTTCCAATCAACACCCTCCAGAATTTTCAATATATGAGAAGTATCCTTCAGGTAGGCTGGTAACATGCAAACCATTTTTTGTAGGTGGCAATCAATATACTTGGATAAATTGGCTGTGAGGCACTGTATCCCGGAAATAATAGGACGGCCCGGTGGTTTAACTAGATCTTTATGGATTTTCGGTAAATAGTAGAACATGGCTACCCTTGGGTGTCTAGTGTAAATAAAATCATACTCACTCTTCATCAGAAATCCCTCATTAAAACCCTTATCCACAAGTACTTTCAATTCGGCCAGAAACTTATCAGTGGGATCATTAGTAAGTTTTCTGTACGTGCGAGAATCACTCAATAGGCGTATGGCTTCTTCATGGTAATTCTTTTCATCAAGGATTACTATACCACCCCCTTTATCTGCTGGCGGAATGACAATTTTATTATTACCCTGTAAGGACGTAATAGCATTACGTTCGGAAAATGTAAGATTATACTTGTATTTGGAACACCTTTTGTCACTGATCTTGCGAATGTCGGCTTTCACGTTACTTTGAAACGTGTCCATTGCTTTAGAATGCTCATTTAAGGGGTGGAAATTTGACCTGTTTCGCAGACCAGTGTGTGCAAAAGTATTGCTGCTGCAGGTGTTCTCCTTTATTGGATTCTTCATAAAATGTTTTCTTATAGCTAATTTTCGCATGAACAATTTGATGCCGATAAATGCTTGAAATTTATTAAATCGGCATGCTGGGGCATAATTGAGACCTTTATTCAGTAATGAAATTTCATTCTGACTCAATGTGTACGTACTAAGGTTAAAAATGGATTTGTGTACGGGAAGGCACGCAACCTTAAGAGTATTATAGCTCCGAGTGTGCCCTCAAATAGTGTTAAAAAAAATCCACTCTTCCTTTTTTGGCCAGTCTGAAAGGTTTTGTTCCCTGCAGAAGTTGCTGCATTTGTCGCCAAATGAAAACTGGCAAACAATCAACCTTTATTAAAGGTAACAAGGAATATACGATTGATGACTACATAGAGAGAGTGTCATTTACATGATAAAATGCCCCTGTGAAAAAATCTATATAGGGCGCACTAAACGCCCATTAAAAATAAGGATAAACGAACATATCCGGAATAGAAGAAATTCATGGGCCATCCTCTGTCAAGCCACTTTGCTAATTATCATGAAGGTTTGGTGTCTAATATGACAGTTATGGGGATTGAACTCGTTCATAAACAGGCACGCAAAGGAGACCATATAAAACTAATGTCTCGCGCTGAGTCACGCTGGATTTTTATGCTTGATACTCTCATTCCTAAAGGACTCAATAGTGAAATTGAACTATTTGGCTTCCAGTGATGACAGACATTTTTAATTGATTTATTTCCATCTATTTAGTGTGTGCATATATACTACAGAGATTGCAAGCAGGACCACAACCCTGAGGAAGGAGACAGGAGTCTCTGAAACATGTAGGATAGCTTTTTGGTCCTCATTGCAATCTCTAGGCTGCAGCCCAGTGCATCATGTGTCTCTGACTTCACACAGGTCTTATGCTGACGAGCATAGTGTGAAGTTCAGGCACCTAGTTCAGTGTGTTTTCCCACCCAGCCTGCCATTAGAGCGACTGCTGCCACCGGCCGGGGTAGCATCGCTAACAGGATTACTGCAATTCTTAAGCAAGAAGCATTTAATCAGCAACCCACCGGAGGAGTGTTATTACTTACAGAAGGACTTTTGGGATCTCCAAACACAGAATCAACTTGTGAGACTGAGCCCGCCCTCCCCCTCTGTGGCTGTTAACCCCTACTGCTTTACAAGGTAATCATGGTTTCTTGCTCTACAATTGGCATTAAGCATCCAAAGGGATATATATATATGACTTTTTTAGTGTTACTTATTGTTGTTCTCTGTCCAAGCCTGGTTCTTTTATTGTGCTCTGGACTTTGATTCTTTTTTTTTTTCTCTTCAAATCCATTTGAGGAAGACAATAGATACCAGTGACTCTAAGCGCAGTAGTAATTCATTTATCTATACAGACTTTCCCTTTGACATCTATGGTGATTGGTGTCTTTCTGTTTTTGCTGCTGGAGTCCCTATATATACTTGAGCGCCACTGAGGTTTTTATTTTATATTAGCCCTTAGTAAATGCCCACCTTATAACTTTATACCAAATATTGATTGGCTTAGTTTATTGCATTATCGTGGCACACATTGGAGTAAAATGATATACCGTATAATTCCAAGCCAAGTCTACAGTTTCACTGGCAATCCAAATCCTGAGGACTCAGACAAACAAAATGCTAATTTTTTGTTTTCTCGGTAAACGTGGAAGAAAATCCTCAATGTTTTCTGGATCCAATGCTGATCATAAAAATGCTACTTATAAGAGAAATCAACCCACCTTAGCTTCTGCCTAAAACTGGCCATACCGAATGTACAGTAGTTCTCTCCGGAGCTGCCAGCAATGATCAGAAACAACTATTTCCAAAGAAACAAATCAAATAAATCCAAATTTAATGCAGTTACTTCAATTGCAAACATAGTGGATGATGCAGAACATCGAGAAAGGCAAAAGCCCCAGGAAATACCTGAACCGTTCACAGTGATCACAAACGTCAGATACCCAGGAAAGACCCTGATAACCAAACATTCCTTGTCACAGATATTAAGAGAATTTCAGCTTTTTGAAATGTTACAACCTGACAACAGAAACACTGGAGAGAAGATCTGTGGCGGGAAACATCAATAGAAACAGTGAGAAAAAAAACCATACATGGGTTCATATTGAGACAAACACTAAAAACAATGGTGGCAGAGTTCATTTCATGTAGGGGCACTGACACACCGGTTGGGCCCATTTTTTGGTACTACTTGCCACTGCAAGAGACCAAGCTGTATTCCCATTAACAAAATCCCCCCCTGATGAACCCCTGAACGGAGGGAGAAACGCGTTGGGAGGCTACACAAACTTTTTTGGGTAATCTTGAAAGGCTATACTTGGGAACTGCCCTTGTAAGTGCAGGAGCATTGCAGGGGCGCGACATGGCGTTGTACGGAAAGAATTGGTAATTAATCTCCCCTCTGTCACCTTTGTTTCCCTCCGGCTCCTGTCTTGTGTATCTAGCATGGATAACAAACCACAGGCTCTCCATGCATGTGCTGTGACTGTGACACAGCCGCGACACATGCAGCTGCGGCGCCGATCAGCTGTTCAGCCGGCACGATCCAGGAAGCCGGGTTCCCTCTGCAGCTTATTCAGCAAGCACTATAGCTTGCCGAATAAGAGGGAACCCGAACAAATTCATTCATCTCTAATTATCAACACAGTTACCGAATAACACTACATACAAGGAACAAATACAGCCTCACCATGGCCATACCACAAATTAGCACCAGTGACCGAATAATATTACATACCGACAAATTCCACCACACCACGACCAGATCCCATATTAGCACCCCATAGTGACTGAATACCACAAACAGGGGACAAATACCGCCACATCATGACCAGACCGCATTTTACCACCACATAGTGATTGAATAACAACTTACATGGGACAAATACTGCCACACCATGATCAGATCACATATTACCATCATACAGTGATCGAATACTACAATACTGATCATTAATAAAAACCACAAACCTAATAACACTAATATTACCACTGGTGGCATTATATACAGGAGCTCTGTACATAGTCTTCTTCCCTCCGGCCTGCTCCTCACTGCAAGACTCGGTGATATGGTCACACATCGCATGGATGCCATAGTGAACCCTGCGAAACGTCAATCTCAGACATGCAGGGGGACTGGCAAGAGCCATGGTCGTGGCAGGTGGAGAAGAGATTCAACGTGACTGTGATTCTATCATCCACTTCCAGGGCCACATACACCCAGGCCATATTGCAGTGACCGCTCCTGGCACCTACCCACCAAGTTAATCATAAATGCAGTCGTCCCAATCTACAACCCTGCTGATCCAAGTGAAAGCACTTCAGTCCTCAGACAAGCGGTTCTGGCTGTTTTGGACCATGCCCATACGAATCAAAATGTGGATACGATAGCTGTATCCCCCATTAGCTCCTGTATATTCGGATTTCCCCTCCAGGCATGTGCCAGGGAGATAGTCTATACCAGCCGCAAGTACTTTGCGGTTCCACGTTCCATATCAGAAGGCTTGTTAGTGATGACAGCAGGACTGCTCAGGCTTTTAAGAATGCCTGCCAAGTGCAGATGCCACCCCCTCTCATCCCGGCCTCATTGCTCAATGATGAAGAACTACGCCCTGGTCTACTAGCCCCACCACCGCCTAAACGCAACTGCAACCTACAAGTGGAACCAAGGCTGCACTCCCTGGGGCACTGGAGACTGTCATGTATGTCAAATTCACTCCCCAGCAAGCAGCCATGCTGGTATCTTCTTTGCCAGACCCAAAGGTCCAGCCCATGCCATTTTACAGACGTATGGTACAGATAAAAAGATTTACTCAGCCACATGGCAGTATCTCCAGTCCTTGGCATCCGAAAAGCCAGAGATGCTTATTGGCCAGTGATAGAAACATCTTTGAATGACTCCCACCTTACCAGTGACACCACATGAGAGTCTGGAATGGAGTTTTGCTCCCAAGGACATGGGCACAGGATAAACTGACGGACCAGTCCACATTCCTGAAAGATTTGCATCAAGAACTAGGAGAAAGTGTTGAGAAATACCACGCCCGCATAGTCTAGTTGTTCCAGGATTTCGGCTGCAGAAAGGACACCAAGTGTAGAGTGTATGTTGTCAAAAGGAGTGGGAATAAAGATACAGAAGAAGGAAAAGAACCACAACTACCCTCAATAGCTAAACTGAAGACATATCAAGAGCAAGTGGAACCTAAAGAAACGGACCAATGGCTCAGTAAGAAAACAGTGAGAGGCCAAGATGGATTTGTGGCGCATAGACACTAAACTGTGCCTCCCCAGGAGTCTTTACTCCCCAGTTGTTGCATAGGCCCAAGGAATCACCCACAGAGGACAGAATCAAAAGCACGCTACTATCAACAAGTATTATGTGGCACCAGGAGTAACGACACCTATACGGGCTTACACCAAGTCCTGCCTGATCTGCGCTTCCTGTAATGCCAGAAGAACAGAAAAAACACCCAAGAAACATCTTGCCAAACCTTTGTACCCCTTTCAGAGGATTCAGGTCGACCATATACAAATGTCAAAAGCAGGAAAGTATGAATATGCCCTGGTGGTGGTGGACATGTTCTCAGGCTGGCCAGAAGCCTATCCAGTGGTCAATATGACAGCCCTGACCACAGCAAAAAAAATTATGATGGAAATGGTCAGCAGATATGGCATCCCAGAAGTTATAGAAAGTGACCAAGGCCCAGTTTTCACAGCAGCAATCACTAGAGAACTCCGGGAGATGATTGAGGCAGGGCTAGGCTTACACACACCCTACCATCCACAAAGTAACGGAAAAGTCGAGAGGCTCAATGGCACTCTAAAAAGCAAAATCTTCAAGATCAGTCAGGAGGTGTCCATGCCCTGGCCATATATCCTACCCATTGCCCTGAACTCTGTCAGAAACACCCTCAGGGAACCACACAAGTTCACATATTATGAAATCCTTTTTGGGGGCCCACCCAGGTCAGGATGCTGCTTTCTACAACAATCTAGTACAGGGCATGACTGTTTGGTGAACTTTGTTATTGCTTTAACCAAAGAATTGTCAGTAACACGTGAAAGTTCTCTCTTCCATTCCAGATCCTGAACAAGATGAATCCACCCACAGTCTGCAGCCCGAGGTTTACATCCTGTTCAAAAGATTTACCCAAAAGTCGCCACTCGAGACAAGATACAAGGGGCCGTACCAAGTACTCCTGACAACGCCTACCTCGATGAAACTTCAGGGAAAACCAACATGAATCCACGCCTCACACTGCAATAAAGTGGATCAACCACCCGACCAGCCTATATCCTTACTATAATTTGCCTGGCACTATTACTATTGGGGGAGGACAGCAGGTGGCAATAATTAAAGGAAAGACAGAGACCACCTTCTGGTACTACTTTTCAGACACCTTAGTGGCCACATACAAATTTGATTACTGTAGCATTGTCAGCTGTAGCGACAAATGAGTCCACAGATAAGTAGAGCCAACCAATTAAGAAGCGGGGATCAGTATATCTGTGTGACTGGTGGTGGATGGGAAGAATCTTGTAGCTCTTGGAAAGCAGCAGGATGCAACACCTGAAAAAAATTGAAAAAAAACTATGCAGGACCCCCCATTTTTTGCAACCAGCCAAACTAAAGTAGACAAAAGGGGGCTGGATATTGCCCCCTCCAGCCTAAAAATTGCAGCCCGCAGCACCCTGGCATTTTGCCCGACTATTCCCTCATGTCCTCTGGCGGTGGCAAGTGGGATTCATATTTGTGTGGTTGTTACCTTTGTATTGTCCGGTGACATCAAGCCCACGGATTAGTGATGTAGAGGCATCTATAAGACAACTATCCATAACTAATCCTATAGTTGTATTGTAAATAAGTACACAGTCAGAATAAAGTCCTTTATTTGAAATAAAAAACCCACACTTTTACTTTTTTTATTGAAAAATAACAAACACAGTTACTCTCACCTAACGCCCATTCCATTGAAGCCATTGTCTCCTATATATAAACAAATATAAAAAACAACAATATCCCTCACCCGTCCATCATTCTGTCCCGGGCCGTAATCCATGTCTGGGGATAAAAAGTTTTCAACCTGGATGGTGCCAAGATGCGACCGTCCAGGCTGACAACCACTGAGGAATGTGCTGCTGCGAGCTTAGCCTCAGTGACTAGCAGTGATGTCATTGAGGTTACCGCAGGTCACTGAGGCTGCGTTTCTAGCTGGGCTCCGTCTTATGGACACTTCTCCATTACTAAGCTGTGGGCTTGATGTCTCCGGACAATACAAAGGTGACATCAACCCCACAAATATGAGCCACACTTGTCACTGCCACAGGACAAGAGGGAAGAGCTGGGCACAGTGCCAGAATTTGTGTATAATAGTAATAATCTTTATTTTTTATATAGCGCTAACATATTACGCAGTGCTTTACAGTTTGCATACATTATCACCACTGTCCCGGATGGGGCTCACAATCTAAATTCCCTATCAGTATGTCTTTGGAATGCAAAGTGCTATCCACTGAGCCACCATGCTGCCCCGGTGTATCTAATAAATGCGCCTTTTCTGGATGCCTGTGGGCTGCTATTTTTAGGGTGGGGGGCCTATATCCATAGCCCTTTACCAGCCTGAGAATACCAACCCCCAGCTGTCTGCTTTAGTTTGGTTGGCTGTAAAAAATAGGGGGCCCCATGTAGTTTTTTGTCAATTGTTTATTTAAATCATTAAAAAAAGACATGTGGGCCCCTGTATTGTTGATAACCAGCCTTGCTAACGTTGACATCTGAGGGTTGCATCCCACAGCTGTCAGTTTTGCATGGCTGGTTATCAAAAATACAGGGGAACCCAAGCCTTTTTTTTTTAGTTTATTTAGCGCTCAGGTGCCGGCTGATGAATACTACCATCAGCTGCATCTGTTATTAGCGGCAGCAGACATAAGTTGATGGGAGTAGTAGTCCCATCAGCTGACGCTAGTGACCGGATGTAAACTTTTCACTTCAGGTTGCAGTTGCGGGCTCACACTGTCATCTGACAGGATGGGAACCGCAGCTCTCTGACCGGTGGTATTAATCTTGATCAAAGCTGCCGGAGTTTCTTACGCTGTCATGCAAATGACAGTAGTTGTTCAGTACGGACCCCAAACGTTACTGTTCGGGTTTGCCCACCTCTAATCACCAGTGCCAATATACATAGGAGCTCTGCATATAGTATACAGTGTATAGTGTACAAGAAATACAGTGATTACCAGTGATGTTATACACAGGAGTTCTGTACATAGAATTAAGCAATAAAGGCCTTTTTTGTCTTTACCAGGGCACCTTCTCAGTATTAACACATCCAGCCTAGAAGATACTAATAAAAAATAACTTTTATGTAAATCATAGCTTAAAAATTCAGCAGTGCAGCAAGAGAACAAATCCAAACCTAACATCTACTATCAGGCTACTAAAAAGCATTCCCATCCTTTTGTAAGAATGCTAACTTATGAATCCTATGAGTGATGCTAGGACTAAACAAGTAAAGTGTTACAGTGCAATAAAGTGAAAGATAAAGTAATAAAAATCGTGGATCCCCACCAATTTAGGCGCAGACTGTTCTCTGGGTCACGTCCATATAGGTAGAAGCATCCCTCATTCTGCCCTGTCGTGCCACTGCCCTGACAAGGGGAGTACCCAGGTAGAGCAATTAGAAAAAGAGGATCCCTCTAGGCTACAGGTATGAGTTCCACTTTTTATTAGTATTATTATTTATTTATATAGCACCATTGATTCCATGGTGCTGAACATGAGAAGGGGTTACATACAAATTACAGCTATCACAGTAAACAAACTAACAATCACAGACTGATACAGAGAGGAGAGGATCCTGCCCTTGCTGGCTTACATTCTACAGGATGGTGGGGAAGAAGACAGTAGGTTGGGGGGGTTGCAGCAGCTCTGGTGATGGTGAGGCGGTAGCTCCGGCAGTGGTGAGGAGGCAGCTGGGTCATTGCAGGCTGTAAGCTTTCCTGAAGAGGTGGGTTTTCAGGTTTCATCTGAAGGCTCCAAATATAGTATACAGTGTATATTGTACAGGTAATACATTAATCACCGGTGACATTATACACAGGAGCTCTGTATATAGTGTCTGTGTACAGGTAATACAGTGATCACCAGTGACATTATACAGAGGAGCTTTGTATATAATGTACAGTGTATAGGTAATACAGTGATCACCTGTAATATTTATACTGGAGGACTCAGGAGTCTTTTTGCTTTTTGCGTGGAGAAAGACACTACAGAACACAGTTTGTAGGTGAAAAAGTCTAAATTATAAACACACGGTGCTACAAACAAGTGCAGAAAAAACTCAAGTTCATAACACTGACTACTTAACAAGTCTGTGGGAAACATCAGAAAGAAATGCAATCAGCAAAACAGACTGTGAAGTGCAGTTTGCACTTGAAAATGCTGGAAACAAGTAGGTCCGTGTCTAGTCCATGTACGGATAAGCAAATCCAAACAAGGTGCTAGATTATCCAGGGAGGCCCGGGTAGGAAGTCTCAGACTAAGCAGAGCAGTCCAGAGCTTTGCAGCTAGTTAAACGAAGGCAGAACCAGAGCAGCAGCCAGCTTACGTGTTGCAGGTGAAGGTCAGCGGCACTGAGGAAGCAGCAAAAGTTGTCATGAGCAAGAGGAACACTGGCACAAATGAATACAGCAGAACTCAGAGACCGAGGAGCAGGATAGTCACACAGGTTTGCAGGAGCAGCTGGAAAGCAAGGAAACCACCAGGAGCAGAACACAGGCAGAATATTCTAGCACAGACTAGAGTATGGGGTGGAGTTATAAGGCAGAAAGACAAGGGGCACATAAAACAAAAGATACCATCTTGAAAAAGGGCAGGCATGCCCAAAAGGTAACCAAAAATATTCAGAGTCCTGACATCACCAGTGACATTATACATAGGAGCTCTGTATATAATGTATAGTGTACAGGTAACACAGGGATCACCAGTGACATTATACACAGGAGCTATGTATATAATGTATAGTGTACAGATAATACAGGGATCACAGTGACATTATACACAGGAGTTCTGATTATAATGTATAGTGTACAGATAATACAGGGATCACCAGTGACATTATACACAGGAGTTCTGATTATAATGTATAGTGTACAGATAATACAGGGATCACCAGTGACATTATACACAGGAGCTCTTTATACAATGTATAGTGTACAGGTAATACAGTGACCACCAGTGACATTATACACAGGAGCTCTATATATAATGTATAGTGAACAGGTAACACAGAGATCACCAGTGACATTATACACAGGAGCTTTGAATATGATGTATAGTGCACAGATAATACAGGGATCACCTGTGACATTATACACAGGAGCTCTGTATATAGCCTATAGTGTATAGGTAATACAGTGATCATCAGTGACATTATACACAGGAGCTCTGTATATAGTGTCATTGTACAGGTAATACAGTAATCACCAGTGACATTACAAACAGAAGTTCTGTATATAGTGTGGTAGATTGCCTCAATCGGCTGCACAGAGATAGACACAGGTATACTGTCTCTTTAAATATTCCGTTGGTTTGTTAGACATGTGGCATAAAAATAAATACAGCCCTTCGGGTAAACACAGAACAAAATAGTATACAGTCTCTGCATCTGCGGGGATCCGCCCGCTCAGGATAGTAACCACTCATCGGTTCAGCTTTTCCTTCTCAGGACATAAAACGCTGGAGTTCCTCTCTCCAACCCTACTGAACACTGAATGATGACTATTTAACCCCTTCCTGACATTGGACATACTATTCCGTCCATGTGCCTTGGGACTTAATGCCCATGGACGGAATAGTACGTCATATGCGATCAGCCGCGCTAACGGGGAAGCACGGCTAATCGCGGCTGGGTATCAGCTGATTCTTACAGCTGACACCCGGCACTAAGTGCCAGGAACGGACACAGACTGCTCCCGGCACTTTAACCCTGGAAAACTGCGATCAAACATGATCGCAGCATTCCGGAGCAGGCAGAGGAGCTGTCAGCTCTGACAGCCCCTTTGCCTTTGGATCAGAGACCCCGCGGCATGATGTGGGGTCCCGATCGCTCCCATGGTAACCCGATGTCGTCATGATGACAGCTGGGTTACCAGAGCTCAGAGACTTCCTGTCATGCACACTGCATATCAGGAAGTCAGGAAGTCTCTGATGTCAGTGTGTACAGAGTGCAGCGCTGACAGCTTATACGTATGATGTGCAGATCTGCATGCCATATAAGCGATCAGCCTGCACAAAATGAGTGTCCCATAGTGGGACACAGTGTAAAAGATAGAATGAAATAAAAACTTTTTTAAAATAATTGTAAAAATCTTAAAAAAATAATAAAAAATAATTTAAAAAATCAATATTTATTCTATCATTAAATCAATATTTGAATTAAAAAAAATCTAAACTATAAAACTGTCCCACTAGTTAGCCCCTTTAGTGAACACTAGAGTTGAGCGAAACGGGTCAAAAAATTTCAAAAGTCACCGACTTTTGGTAAAGTCGGGTTTCATGAAACGAAACCCGACCCTAGGGTGAGGTCAGCCACGAGCTCGGCGACTTTAGCACCAAAGTCGCGTTTCAAAAGTTTGTTTTTCGCCCTTTTTCAGCCAATCAGGATCCACGGACACTGTGGGCAACGTGATGACATAGGCAGGGGTCACCACCATCTTTGAGAAGGGCATGCAAGTGATTGGCTTGCTTTGGGGGGCGTCACAGGGGGTATAAAAGGGCGTGCACGCCGACCACCATGTTACTCATGCTGATCTCAGAATAGGGAGAGCTGCTGCTGCTGATGATTATGTAGGGAGAGAGCGTTAGGCAGGGAAGAAGACACCAAAAACTGCTTCTGCTGCTAGCGATTTTGCCTGTACAACACACCAGTCACTGTGTGTGCAGTGCAAGTGGAGGCTATATTTTGCTGGATCAGCTGTGTTGGTTGTTAGGCTGCCTTATAAGGCTTCCTGTTAGCTGCATTGCTGTTTTCCCACTGCTCTGCAAACTGCTTTTTTAAAAGCAATCCAATTTTTTTTTTCTTGTCCTGGTGAGGTACTGAGCGTGCATTTTTTCACACCATACAGCGGTGTACGCTCCTCACACAGTACCGTGTAATGGCTGTTATCACGGCCACAGTGAAGCTATCTGTGTGTGACTCTGTAAGAATAAGTCGAGGACATGTTCCGTTCTTACAGACCTCCACCTTCTAGCTTTGTCTGTTTTTCAAACAGTTAAGTATATTTGCTGTTTGATCACATTCAAAACTATAGAGAGACAGCGTGTGTCAGTCCGTATACTTAAAAAACACGGAGCTTGACAATATTACGGACACCGGACAGCGGTGTACGTGCACGCTCCTCTCTCAGTACCGTGTAACGGCTGTTATCATGGCCACAGTGAAGCTATCTGTGGATGACTCTGTAAGAATAAGTCGAGGACATGTTCCATTCTTACAGACCTCCACTCTAGGGAGATTCCTATTCTGCCCAAATCTATATACACCTTGTAGTTTGTCATATACTAGCCAATTTCTGCCTGTGACATGGCGGTGTGATATTCACTGGGCCTCACACAATCCAACAGTGTCCACAAGTGTGTTCAGAAATTCTACATCTCCCCAGTCCTATAGTGACATTTTTCACACCTGCGACATTGAGCCTGTGACATAGCGGTGTGATATTCACTGGGCCTCACACAATCCAACAGTGTCCACAAGTGTGTTCAGAAATTCTACATCTCCCCAGTCCTATAGTGACATTTTTCACACCTGCGACATTGAGCCTGTGACATAGCGGTGTGATATTCACTGGGCCTCACACAATCCAACAGTGTCCACAAGTGTGTTCAGAAATTCTACATCTCCCCTGTCCTATAGTGCCATTTTTTCACACCTGCGACATTGAGACTGTGACATAGCGGTGTGATATTCACTGGGCCTCACACAATCCAACAGTGTCCACAAGTGTGTTCAGAAATTCTACATCTCCCCAGTCCTATAGTGACATTTTTCACACCTGCGACATTGAGCCTTTGACATAGTGGTGTGATATTCACTGGGCCTCACACAATCCAACAGTGTCCACAAGTGTGTTGAGAAATTCTACATCTCCCCTGTCCTATATATACCTTGTTTTACATTACTATAGAGTTTGTGGGATTTTGTGTACATTTTTACCAAAAATGAGGAAGGTTGGTGGAAGAGGCCGTGGAATTGGGCGGGGGTTGCCAGCTGGTAATGATGGTGTTGGTGGTGGATCTGATGGTAGTGGCAAAGGCAAAATAGGACCGAATGCAGGAGGTGTTGAGCCTGTGTCATCGTCTGGCTACACAAGGCCTCGAAGGCTTAGTTTTCTAGGAGTTGGCAAACCGCTTTTAAAGCCAGAGCTTCAGGAAAAAGTTTTGGCTTACATTGCTGACTCATCCTCCAGCTCTATCGCCTCCTCTTCTGAAGTTGTAAAAAATAAAAGCACTGAGTCGTCATTGGAGGCTCATGTTCATGAACCACATCTTTCCTTGTGTCCTTCACCCCAACCAAGATTGAAGGATGACGCAGGCCATACAACTTATTACTCCATGGAGCTGTTTTCACAAACCATGCCTGGGTTATCAAGTGAAATGGTGAATTACCCAGGCCAAGATGAATCTGACATGGAGTGCACTGATGCACAGCCACTGATAGATGATTCTGCTGGTACATTCACTCAGAGCACTACATTGTCCTCGCAGTGTAATGAGCCAGATTCTGACCCTGATGAGACTCATGTGCCCCTTCCCGCATACTATACCACCATACATGGTGACACAGAGGAAGGTGCACATGACATTGAAGTGGAGGTGATGGATGACCCAGATTGGCATCCATTGGGGGAAGAGGGTGCTGCTTCCAATAGCTCAGATGAGGAGGAGCATCCACAGCAGACATCGACATCGCAACAGCTGTTATCTGGCAGGCCCGGAGCACTCCAAAGACAGGTTCCAAAAATCAAAAGAGTTGCTAGACAGCTTGTCCGGACGGTCAAAATAGCACAGCGTGCTAGGCCACAAAATGTCTTCCAAAGTAGGAAGAGTGCAGTGTGGCACTTTTTTGAACAAAATCCTCATGATCAGGCCAAGGTTATCTGTAAGAAGTGCGCAAAGACCTTTAGCTGAGGGAAAAATCTGAAAAATTTGAATACCAGTTGCATGCTTAGACTTTTAAACAGCATGCACTTGCAAGCGTGGACACAACAACAAACCTCAAGTAACACATGTGCAACTGATCACAAAGAAGGTAGTCAGCAACGCTACATTGTTTCCCCCACTGTAAGCCCACCGGTTAGCACAGCAGCAAATGTTGAGGTGTCGTTGCAAGGCCAAAGCAGTCAGGGAATCCCACTGTTATATCAACGAAAGACTGAATCTAGGCCATCAGAAAGAACACCAACTCCATCACCATCATCAACCCTCTCTCAGTCCGCCCTGTCCACCACTAGTTCCACCATATGCAGCTCTCAAGTCCAGCTCACCCTCCCAGAGACTATGAGTAGGTCAAGAAAGTACTCAGTCTCTCATCCGCGTACACTGGGTTTGAACGCCCACATTGCCAAACTAATCTCGTTAGAGATGATGCCCTATCGGTTGGTGGAAAGCGCAGCTTTCCGCGAACTCATGGCCTATGCAGTACCATGCTATGACCTACCCAGTCGCCACTTCTCTCGCAAAGCCATCCCAGCCCTCCACCATCATGTGAAAGACCGCATTGTCCATGCACTCAAGCCGTCAGTGAGTGGAAAGGTGCACCTCACAACAGATGCATGGTCCAGTCGGCATGGCCAGGGCCGTTACGTGTCCATCACTGCGCACTGGGTTAATGTGGTGGATGCAGGGTCCACAGGGGACAGCGGTGGTGGGACAGTGCTGTCTAGCCCACGGTATAGGAAACAGTTGGCTGTAGGCGTTCGACCCGCCACCTCCTCCTCCAGAAGCGAAAGCTCATCCACAGAGCGCAGTTGTACGAGCACTCCATCTGCAGCTGCCACTGTTGCACACAATGTGTCCCCCTATCGAGCAGCTAGTGGAAAGCATCAGCAGGCTGTGTTGCAGATGATGTGTTTAGGCGACAGACACACCGCGGAGGTGCTGGCCGAGTACTTTCAGTGACAAACTGAGTCATGGCTGGGCAGTATACATCTTGAGGCAGGCAAGGTAGTTAGTGATAACGGCCGTAATTTTGTGGCAGCCATAGCTCTTTCAAAACTCAGCCACATACCTTGCTTGGCTCACACCTTGAACCTGGTGGTGCAGTGCTTCCTCAACAATTATCCGGAGTTAACAGCCCTGCTCCAGAAGGTGCGAAGACTATGCGCGCATATCCGCCAGTCGCCTGTACACTCCATTCGTATGCAGAAGCTGCAGCGATTACTCCACCTTCCCAACCACCGCCTCATTATCGACATTGCAACAAGGTGGAACTCCACCCTGCACATGGTTGAGCGGCTGTGCGAACAGAGGCAGGCCATAATGCATTTGTGGGAGGATACACGGCCAGGCACTTTGAGAGCAGACATGGAGTTGACAGGTGTGCAGTGGTCGAAGCTGAAAGACCTCTGTAAAGTCCTTCAGTGTTTTGAGGAATGCACACGGCTGGTAAGCGCAGACGACGCCATCCTAAGCATGAGCATCCCACTTATGCGTCTGCTCATGCAAACTTTGATGCACCTTAAGGAGCAGGCGTCTGCAGCCAATGTTGACGAGGAGGAAGAGGAGGAGGGAATCCTTGATGACATTCAGCCATTGTCTGCTCAGGGACCTCTCCTGGACGAGGTGGAGGAAGAAGAGGAGGAGGAGGATGATGATGGGGATGATTACTTAGGGGAGGATGCATCTCGTGGGGCAAGTGAAAATGTTGGCATGGCAAGGTCTGGTACAGGGTTTGTGCGTGATTGGAGGAATGTGGATTTGCCAGAAAGTGCTCCTCAAACCAACACTCGCAGTGCATCATTGACACCGGGAACATTGGCCCACATGTCAGATTATGCCTTGCAGATCCTAAAAAGGGACCCCCGCATTGCCAAAATGATGAACGATGACGACTACTGGTTGGCCAGCATCCTGGATCCACGCTATAAAGGCAAATTACAAAACATCATGCCACACGAGAACCTTGACCTAATATTGGCTAATAAACAAGCAACTCTGGTAAACCGGTTGGTGTAGGCATTCCCAGCACACAGCAGCGGTGATGGTTCTCACACGAGCCATACGGGCCGGGGGCAGCTTGGCAGAGGTGTTCGTGGTGCACACAGCAGAAGTGGCGTTGGAGACAGGGGTTTCATGACAATGTTGTGGACTGATTTTTCAAGTACCGCTCACACAACTGGTAATACTGCATTGATGGAAAGTGACAGGAGACAGCAGTTGTCAACTATGGTTACAAACTACTTTTCCTCCCATATCGATGTTCTCCCGCACAGGTCATTCTCCTTTGACTATTGGGCCGCTAAACTGGATACCTGGCCTGAACTGGCACAATATGCCTTACAGGAGCTCGCTTGCCCAGCTGCAAGTGTGCTATCGGAAAGAGTCTTCAGTGCAGCTGGATCAATCCTGACAGAAAAAAGGACCCGTCTGTCAACCCAAAATGTGGATGATCTAACCTTCATTAAAATGAACCATGCATGGGTTTCCAAGGATTTTGTCCCACCTTCCCTTGATGACACACAGGTTGCCAGAAAAATGGCTTGCTTTGGTCCTCCTCCTATTCCGCGAACTTGACCTATTTCGCCTTTTGCAGCAGCTGAATGTCCCACATCAACATATGCCACTTTGTAAACCGCCGTAACTGAGCTGCCCCCCCCATGGCCGGGGTCACCACCTAGCGCACAAAACCGTGCGAGTACCGTTGCCCTGGACAGGTGGGTAGGCCGACTCTTGGGCGCGGCCACTGGCACAGGGTCCCTCATAGTGCAATCAAGTGTCTCTGACGGTGGTGGTGCACACCCGCCGTACTATGAGGGGCCCAGTGCCAGTACCGATGCCCACGAGTGTGCCCCCCTTGCTTGGGCAGGGCCCCAGCATTTGCAATGTTTACCTCTCCCTGCTCCTCCGCTGTGTAGTCTGGGCTGTCAAATCCTTCACTGGGAGTGCCACTACAAATTGATTGAACTGAAAGATGATGGTTAAGATGTAGCTATGTCCTGTCCTGCTGGCCGGGCTCTAGCTCCAGATGATCAATGGCTTCCATTTCTTATGGACGTCGACTCACAATGACATGCAGTGGTGGTTTATCATCAGCTTTCACAGTTTTCCTACTCACAAACGTGTCACATTCCAGCGCACATTTAAAAATGTGCCCTCTCATGCCAATCAAATAGAATCGCCTATGGCCTGTGGCTTCTGTCTTTTGCACTCCAAAGTTACGTGACAGATCATGATAGCCAGTGAGCACCATGTTTACATTGCTCCCTGTGATAAAAATTTGATTGAGATGAGTAACAGTGATGGAATCAACGGAAGTGCGATACAGCAAGACTTTCTTCACAAAAAAATGTTTTCACTGTCTCAACACACAAATTAATTGAGGGTCAGCATCGCCTATGAGAATTGTGACGGAAGTTTTTCCCGTGAATAGTAATTCCTAGATTTCTGCAATCACTAGCCTTTATGTCACTAATTGTATGCATCTCATTTCCTATTGCGGAGAGGCTGGACTGTATTACTGAGACAGAAATATATATGAAGATTTAAAAATAACACCAAAAGTATATAGTTGTGTACGCCTCAAATGCATTTCCTTTTTTCCACTTTTTAGATTGCTGTGTAATCCATACTGAGAACACAGAGATTTTACATGTTTAAACTAAGCTATATATACCTGCTATCCAGTGATAAAGTACCCTTTCTAAACTTTGTACGATCTGGTCAAATCCATACTGGGCCTGAGAACATCTGAGTCTGCCTCCTGATCTATAGACATATATTTTTAATGTGTAAACTAGGCTACATATACTTGTTATCCGGTGAAACTGTACCCTTTATCAACTTTCTACAATGTTGTTGAATCCATACTGGGCCTGAGAACGGCTGCCGAGCTGTTAAACAAGCTACAGCACCTGTGGTTTGGACACATAATTTTTTCAGGAATGACGGTTAGGCCTAACTCCGGAATTGCGGTTGACCTGAACTTACTGGGAAATCATCGTTTGCGGGGAATAATCTGAATCCCAGATCTCCATCACTAACGGAGTTCAGCAGGTTGTCTGCACCTGTAAGCGACAAAAGCTGGTCCTTTCAGTGTAGCGTGCATGCAGCCCTGGACATGTACGGCAATGCTAGACCTGTTATTGCTCGATCTCACGTGCCAGAGCCTCGCTTATCCCTCTAGTAAGCTTGACGCGTACTGCGGGGGCATGCCGGAGTCTTGGTTGTTAACGGAATAAAGCTGAGAAATCGCTAGCATAACTACAAACACACATACCACACCACACACAGAATCGTCAAAGCTTTCAAAGTGTGCATCTTTTCTTTAGGTGGCATGGTTGTGGTTTCCCGGGTGGAGTCCAATTAAGCCACAGGCTCCACTCCTGGTGGTGCCCTTTTGGACATTCCTTTAAGGTTCAGCTTTGCAATCATACTGCCACCAGAAACCAAAAACTTTGCCTTCATGGACGCTGTTTGGAGGTTCGTGGGAATAACGCCGCCCGATCAGCAGTCGGCATATGGGTCACCCTACCAGGGCTGTGGGGTACTCGGTACTGGGCCGGTGTCAGTGGGATGTGTCACAGCAGCGGTGACCCGGACGGTGGCCGTGGGCGCCCATGTAAATGGCGTAGTATAATGGTAAAGAGTTTATATAGATAGTTTGACGCCACCTGTGGTGTTCGGCAACATAGATGTTAGGCCGCCGCTGCATGCAGATCCTCTGGGACTGATGGTGTTGTGCAGCAACGATGGTGAAGCTCCCCACAGGTGTAGCTGGAGTCCCAGGGAAGTGTAGATGTAGTGATGGGGGAAAGGCACAGGCGGTGTAGGTGCTGGTACCCAGATGTAGCGGTGCTGGAATAACTGTAGGACACCAGAGCGTGCAGTTCCAAAGCTTTACTCACAGTCTGCAGGTTACACAGATGCCTGCCTCCGTGCTGTGTCCTCCGGGTCAGGACCTCAGCCAACCTCCGGGACCAAAATGTAAAGCTCCCTTCCAACACTACGCCAACATGTACCTTCCTGAACGTCTCCTTTCTAGCGCTTGTGGGGGAAGCACTCACAGGACCGTGGTTCACTGAAGCGCCTCCTGTCTAACAGATGTTCCTCAGACTTTACTTGTATGGCAGACAGCTGTAGCCTTTTCCTTCTGGTTCCCACACGTCGATGCTGGGGCCTCCGAGCCTTAGTTGGATACAGAGCATTTATAGCTGCTACTTCCCCCGTTGTCTGCTGCAGGAACGTCAGTGTCCCTACAAACTCGGAGACCGGAATTGGGACCATGCGCTCAAGCTAGGAGCCTTAACTCTGCTCATCCTCCAGCTCCCCTTCTCACGTCCACACACTTCCCCTTCCCTGCACAGAGTGCCCTAACTTACCTCCTCCCGACCACAGAGCAGCTCCTCAGCAGTCAGGTTCAGAGGTCTCCCTGCTAGCCTGGAGTGGGAAATGTGTTGTGTGTTGGTTTCACTGCTAGAGAGATCCTTCTTTGCTCCCAAGCTTGACAACACACTCCCTAGGAGGAAGGTAATGCCACAGTGGCGACCGTACTCTTGGGGATGCCACAAGTGCACTGAGGCCCAGCCACTGCTGGATGATGCTGCTGGTACATTGACCCAGACCACTACATTCCCCTCGCACTCTACACTGCCAGAATCTGACCCAGTGGAAACTCAGGCTCCCCTTCCCACATACTATACCACCTTACACGGTGACAAAGAGGAAGGTGCAGATGAAAGTGCAGGTTCCTTGAGCAGGTGGGGGTGGCATACTCATGGGCGATGGCACTGGCACAGGGCACCGCATAGTACGCAAAAGTGTCTCTGCCGGTGGGAGGGCCTAAACAGCCAAGTGCAGTGAGATGGAAGATGGGGACGACAAGGAGTTCAGAGTAGTGCTGGGATTCCCTAGCAAGGAGACTTATGTAATTGTTTTCAATGTTGGGACAGCAATTTTTGGGGAGCACTATACTCTGGTGAATGATATATGGGGCCCACCATACACTGGAGCATTCCAAAGGTGGACATCAGACACTGGAGCAGCATTTACAGGGCCCATTATACACTAGAGCAGTAGAAATGGGGCCCATTATATATGGAGCATTATTTGGGCCCATAAGACAGTGGAGCTTCATCCATTGTGACCAACATATACTATAGCATTATGTGGAGCTCATCATATACGGTTTGAAACATTATATGGGATCAATGATTCCATATGGAGAAATATATGGGCCTCATTACTCTGTATAGCGCACTAAGCGCTGGCCATAATACGGTATGGAGTTATATACAGTACTGTCCGTTTTTGGAGGTATTGGAGAATTTAAAATGGATATCAGTCATGAGATGTAAGAAGTGAAGTATTTTTCATTGTACTATACTATTTCTCTGCCGTATCGGAGCATCATGAGTTGTGGTATGTGTTAAAGGGGCGCTCTTTGGCCCTGGGCCCACGAAAACCTGGAGCCAGCCCTACCCCCCCACAACTGTAGCCAAATAACCCCCATTTTTCAGTACATAACTAGTATTATGAAGTAAATTAAGGTTGACAAGCTTAAGTAATAAGAATTGATGCTTTTGGCATTCAAATGGGCACTGTAGGTGTGTTTCCTCTCCTCCTCTCACTGCCGACTTTAATTCCCCATTGACTTACATTGGGTCTCGTGTTTCGGTCGGACCCCCGACTTTTCCCTATAGTCGGCCGATTTTGCTCGACCCGACTTTTGGAAAAGTCGGGTTTCATGAAACGAAACTCGACCCTAAAAAAACAAAAGTCGCTCAACTCTAGTGAACACCATTAAAAAAAAAAAAACAAGGCAAAAAAACAATGTTTTATCATCATACCGCCGAACAAAAAGTGGAATAACACGCAATCAAAAAGACGAATATAAATAAAAGTGGTACGGCTGAAAATGTCACCTTATCCCGCAAAAAACAAGCCGCCATATATCTCCATCACTGGAAAAATAAAAAAGTTATAGCTCACAATAAAGCGATGCAAAAATAATTATTTTTTCTATAAAATAGTTTTCATTGTATAAAAGCGTCAAAACATGACAAAAGATATAAATGAGGTATCACTGTCATCGTACTGACCCAAAGAATAAAACTGCTTTATCAACTTTACCACATGCGGAATGGTATACACGCACCCCCAAAAAGAAATTCATGAATTGCTGGTTTGCCTCCCAAAAATCAGAATTAAAAGCGATCAAAAAATGTCATGTGCCCGAAAATGGTACCAATAAAAACGTCAACTCGTCCCGCAAAAACAAGACCTCACATGACTCTGTGGGCCAAAATATGGCAAAATTATAGATCTCAAAATGAGGTGATGCAAAAACTATTTTTTGCAATAAGAAGCGTCTTTTAGTGTGTGACAGCTGCCAAACTTAAAAACCCGCTATAAATAGTAAATCAAACCCCCCGTTATCACCCCCTTAGTTAGGGAAAAATAATTACATAAAAAAAGTATTTATTTCCATTTTCCCATTAGGGTTGGGCATAAAGTTAGGTGTAGGGTTGGGGCTAAAGTTAGGGTTGGGATTAGTGTTAGGGGTGTGTTAGAGTTAAGTTTGTGGTTAGGGTTAAGGTTGGGATTAGGGTTAGGGGTGTGTTGGGGTTAGTGTTGGAGTTAGAATTGGGGGGTTTCCACTGTTTAGGCACATCTGGGGCTCTCCAAATGCGACATGCGTCTGATCTCAATTCTAGCCAATTCTGTGTTGAAAAAGTCAAACGGTGCTCCTTCCCTTCCGAGTTCTGCTGTCATGGTTTGTTAGCTGTCTTCTGGTTGGAGTGTCTGGGGTTAATCCGGGTAGCCTCTCTTTAGCTTGTTGAAGGCTTTTTATAGCCTCTTTGTGGGTTCTTGCTTTGTCGATTATACTTTTATCTTCGGCTGAGTGTGTCGACCCTGGTGTGCCTGTGCCTTGTGCCTGTGTTCTAGTTTGCTTGTATGGTTCTGACCCAGTTTGTCCCCTGTTGTGATTTGGCCTTCTAATTCGGTAATGTTATCTGCTTGTTTGTTTTTTTTATTTCTGCTCTGCCTCTGATTTTCCTGTTAGCCTGCTCCCTTTGTGCTGTGCTGCCTGACCTGGTTTACTGACCTTGACTTGTCTTGGACTTTGCTTAGCCATCACCCCCCGTCATTCCCTGGTGTCCGGTGGTACCCTTTTCCCCCTCTCCTGCCTGGGGACTCCATCACATTCCGCTAGCATCCCTGTCAGAGAGCACTAGGCCCCGCCTCATCCACCTCTGACCTGCGGTCACGTGTCACAGGTCCTGTCAGCGCTCCCCACTCCCGGCGTGCTGTCTCCCCCACTTCTGCTGTACCGCTGTTGGCCCCAAGGGACTCCCATCCGTCACTGCCCGGACCATTCCAGCTGCTGGTGAGTGCTCGCTTAGCGCTCCTTTGACATATGCATTGCGACCAAACAGTGGTTTACCCCCACATATGGGGTATCAGCATACAAATTGCACAACAACTTTTGGGGCCCAATTTCTCCTGTGACCCTTGGTAAAATAAAAAATTGGGGGCAAAAATATCATTTTTGTGAAAAAAATAAGATTTTTTATTTTTACGGCTCTACATTATAAACTTCTGTGAAGCCCTTGGGGGGTTCAAAGTGCTCACCTCACCACACATTTAGATAAGTTCCTTAGGGGGTCTACTTTCCAAAATGGTGTCACTTGTGGGGGGTTTCCACTGTTTAGGCACATCAGGGGCTCTCCAAATGCAACATGGAGTCAGATCTCAATTCCAGCCAATTTTGCATTGAAAAGTGAAACGCTCCTTCCCTTCCGAGCTCTGCTATGCACCCAAACAGTGGTTTAGCTGCATATATGGGGTATCAGCGTACTCAGGAGAAATTGCACAATAACTTTCAGTCCAATTTCTCCTGTTACCCTTGATAAAATAAAACAAATTGGATCTGATGTAATTTTTTTGTGAAAAACAGTTAAATGTTCATTTTTTTTAAACATTCCAAAAGCACCTGAAGGGTTAATAAACTTCTTGAATGTGGTTTTGAGCACCTTCAGGGGTGCAGTTTTTAGAATGGTGTCACTTTTTGGTATTTTCTATCATATAGACCCCTCCAAGTGACTTCAAATGTGATGTAGTCCCTAAAAAAAAATGGTGTTGTAAAAATGAGAAATCGCTGGTCAACTTTTAACAAAGCCTCTCAACTATCCCGGATCTAGCGTGACAGTCCCGTTTTTGACAGCCTGCCCCGCTGTCCCGATGGGATATTACTTTCCCGCACTGCACTGAGCCGCCACTCCCCCCATGCACCGACCCCATCCATTATTTGCCCTCCCAGAGAGACCCACCACAGCCCCTCACTGCTAATAAATCCCAGCAATGATGTCGCTGGGCTGCTCTGTGCGCACAGGACCTGTGATGAGGTCACAGGAGGAGAGGAGTCAAGGGTCACATGATCAGGGGTCTCAGTGTATGCAGAACTCTGCTGTGCTGGTTGTCATGGTGCTGGATGAGGGGAAGATTATGTGTGGGGTCAGGAGGGGTTGTTCTTTCTTTCTATGTGCTTTCTTTCTCTCTCTCTCTCTGTTCTTTCTTTGCCCTCTTTCTTTCTCTCTATTCTCTTTCTTTCCCCTCTTTCTTTCTTTACTTCTTTCTTTCTCTGTTCTTTCTGTCTCTCTCTCTGTTCTTTCTTTCTCTCTATCTCTCTGTTCTTTCCTTCCCTTCTTTTTTTCTTTCTTTCTCTCTCTCTGTTCTTTCTTCCCCTCTTTCTTTCTCTGTTCTTTTTTCTATCCCCTCTTTCTTTTTCTCTCTGTTCTTTCTTTTTCTTTGTTTCTTTCCCCTTTCTTTCTCTCTCTCTGTTTTCTTTCTTTCTCAATTCTTTCCCCTCTTTCTTTCTCTCTGTCCTTTCTTTCTTTCCCCTTTCTTTCTCGCTCTGTTCTTTCTTTCTTTCCCCTCTTTCTTTCTCTCTCTGTCCTTTCTTTCCCCTTTCTTTTTCTCACTCTGTTCTTCCTTTCTTTTTGTTCTTTCTTTCCCCTCTTTCTTTCTCTCTGTTCTCTTTCTTTCCCCTCTTTCTATCTTTTTCTCTCTGTTCTTTCTCTCTCCCTCTCAATTCTTTCTCTCTCGCTCTCTGTTCTTTCTTTCTCTCTCTGTTCTTTCTTTCCCCTTTCTTTCTTTCGCTCTCTCTCTGCTCTTTCTTTCTCTGTTTTTTCTTTCTTTCTCTCTGTTCTTTCTTTCCCCTCTTTCTTTCTTTCTCTATTCTATCTTTCTTTCTCTAGTCTATCTTTCTTTCCCCTCTTTCTCTGTTCTTTCTTTCTGTCTCTGTTCTTACTCGGTTCCTTCTTTCTTTCTCCTCTTTCTCTCTGTTCTTTCTTTCCCTCTTTATTCCTCTCTCTATCTGTGTTCTTTCTTTCCCTTCTTTCTCTCTCTGTTCTTTCTTTCCCCTCTTTCTTTTTGTTCTTTCTTTCCCCTCTTTCTTTTTCTCTCTCTGTACTTCTTTCTTTCTCTTTCTCTGTTCTTTCTTTCGCTGTTCTTATTTTCTGTCCCCTTTCTTGCTCTCTCTTTCTCTGCTCTTTCTTTCCCGTTTCTTTCTCTGTCTCTGTTCTTTCTCTCTCTCTGTTCTTTCTTTCACTCTCTGTTCTTTCTTTCTTTCTCTGTTCTTTCTTTCTCTCTCTGTTCATTCTTTTTTCTCTCTCTCTCTGTTCTCTTTCTCTCTCTCTGTTCTCTTTCTTCCCCTTTCTTTCTCTCTGTTTTTCCTTTCTCTCTGTTCTTTTTCTCTCCTTTCTTTCTTACTGTTTTCTTTTTTCTCTCTCTGTTCTTTCTTTCTTTTCCTCAGTACTAGTCAGTGTGCCCACAGTGCCAGCTACTGTGTCCATAATGCCAGCCACTGTGCCCTCAGTACCATTTAGTGTGATCATCAGTGCTAAATGGGTGCGGTTGGGGTGTGAACATGGGTGAGACTAGTTGTGAAATGGCTGTGGTTGGGGGGGTGACCCAGAATTTGCCGTGGCACGCTGCGCGCGCCGCAGCCTTTGTCCCTCTTTCCCTTCTTCAAAAGTTGGGAGGTATGTTTTATGTTTTAAACCTTATAACTTCCTAACAAAAAAAATTTGCTTCCAAAATTGTGCTGATGTAAAGTAGACATGTGGCAAATGTTATTTATTAACTATTTTGTGTGACAAATTTCTCTGTTTTAAGGGCATGAAAATTCAAATTTGGAAAATTGCAAAATGTTCCAAATTTTCATCAAATTTTAATTTTTTCACAAATAAATGCAAGTCATATCAAATAAATTTTACCACTATCATGAAGTACAATATGTCACGAAAAAACAATGTCAGAATCACCAGGATCCATGGAAGCGTTCCAGAGTTATTACCTCATTAAGGGACAGTGGTCAGAATTGTAAAAATTGTCCTGGTCATTAACATGCAAACCACTCTAGGGGTAAAGGGGTTAAACCCCAGACCATACCTCTGGATTGTAGTTGGGGCTCCCTGCAGACTGAACAGCATCCTGATGTATTGCAAACACCCGTCAGGTGTAGAAAAGCCATCTTATCCTTGGCACTTGGGGACAGGAGAATTCTGTCCCTTTAACCCGTGACTGGATAAAAATTGGGCTTGTCACCCTTATCAAATAATCACAATGCAGCTTTAATTTTTCTATAGCCGTTTAGGAAATTTAAGCTGCACCTTGCTTGGCTTGGATAAGAAGGCCCCTAGATTTCAGTTTTTCCACAGACTGCAGTGTTTACGGCAGAGCAAAAATATAATTTAATCATGTAAAAAAAAATTACATTTAGGGTAAGTTCACACAGGGCGTTTTTGCTGCGTTTTTTTATGCTAATTTTCAGCTGCTTTTTCCATTACCAGCAAAGCCTATGAGATTTCAGAAATCTCATGCACACACATTGTTTTATGGTGTCATCAGGATTTTGTGCTTTGTTGCGTTTTTTGGACTTAGCGCATGTCACTTGTTTCAGCGTTATTTCACCCATTGGCTTGAATGGGTGTTGAAAAAAATGCTGCAAAAATGCAGGTATCATTACTTGCTGCTTTTTTCTGCAGAAAAGTCATGGCAAGCAGGAAGTGACCTAACAGCCAAGAGCTTGGGATGTGGTTAGGCTGATTTCACATTAGAGTATCTGTGGGCAGCGTATGATCCGCAAAGATCCGCATGCATCATGCGTACATATCTTTAACATGTTGTACGTAGGGACATGCGTTTGCATGCGGATGCGTACGCATGCGTTGTTTTGCAGTGTGCGGTGAATGCAGCATGTTGCAGTTTTTGAGGCGTCAATTATGCGCAGCCATACGCATGCGGATGATTGCGGATTGAGTGCGTCAAAACAACACATTACTGTCTATGGGAACGCATTGTTACACAAGGACATGCGTACGCATGCATTCGATACGCATGCGTACTTCAGACTGAACAATCCTCCAATTGACTGCCACTTCCCCTGTAACAATCTCTTTATTTAAACACTAGAGGTGTGCCCGATGCTATCGCATTGGGAGGGAAGTGTGTGTGTGGGGTGTGTGTGTGTGAGTACATATGTGTGTGTGAGTACATGTGTGTGTGTACATACATGTGTGTGTGTGTTCCGCAGCTGCCTGCCCACCCACCTCTGTGCAGTCACAGCCGGCAGGAAATAGGGTGGTTTGCGGCCTGTGCTGGAGATGTGAGTATGTGTGTGTGTGTATGTGAGTGTGTGTGTATGTGAGTACGTGTGTGTGTGTGTATGTGAGTACGTGAGTGTGTAGGTGAGTACGTGTGTGTGTGTATGTGAGTACATGTGTGTGTGTGAGTACGTGTGTGTTTGTATGTGGGTACGTGTGTTTGTATGTGGGTACGTGTGTGTATGTGAGTACGTGTGTGTGTGTGAGTACGTGTGTGTGTATGTGAGCACGTGTGTGTGTATGTGAGTACATGTGTGTGTGTGAGTACGTGTGTGTTTGTATGTGGGTATGTTTGTTTGTATGTGGGTACCTGTGTGTGTATGTGAGAACGTATGTGTATATGTGAGTACGTGTGCATGTGTATGAGTACGTGTGTGTGTGAGTACGTGTGTGTGTATGTGAGTACGTGTGTGTATGTGAGTATGTGTGTATGTGAGTACGTGTGTCTGTGAGTACATGTGTGTACGTGTGTGTATGTACATGGCGGGCAGCCAGCGGTTGGGGGAGTTCCTGGCGGCGGGCAGCTGGCAGGAAAGACTGCAGCTTGCGGCCTGTGCTGGAGATGGGGTGCTGCGCCACCAGAGGGCGCCCGCACCCCATCTCCAGCACAGGCCGCAAGCCGCGGTCTTTCCTGCCGGCTGTGACTGCAAGGTGGGTGGGCAGACAGCGGCGGGTCCAGCAGCGGTGACGGCGTGGGGGTTCTGCGCCGGCGGGGGGGTTCCGGCGGTGTCCCACTGGTGGTACCGTGGAAGGGCCTGGTACCACCAGCGGGTGCCATATTGGAATACGCATCACTTGGGTATTACAATATGGCGGTCGGCGTACTTCCGGTGTGGCGCAGTGGATTGTGGGATTCGGGGACATCCAGACGGAAGTAGATGACGGACAATTTAAGGCAATTATATATATATATATATAGATGTGTGTATTGTTGAGTGAAGTATTAACGGGTGTTACAGCAGCAAAAGACGAGGATTTCATCTGTGGAGTGTGTCTCTATAGAAATCCCATGAAGCACACCCATTGATTGTCTGGTGTCAAGGAAAAGCATTGGAAATATCGAACGCATGCGCAGAAACAACGCAAACGCATGCAAAATGCATACAAACGCATGCACATGCAGCTTTTTTGGCGTCATGCGTAAGATGCGTAAACATGAGTTTGCATGAGTTTTTGCATGCAGATGATACAATGCTCACAGAAATACTAATGTGAACCTAGCCTGAGAGATGTCCATAGTGACAGTGAGCTATTGTCAGGTAGTGTCAGGTAGTGAGGTGTCCTGATAGTGAGCTATTGTCAGGTAGTGAGGTGTCCTGATAGTGAGCTATTGTGAGGTAGTGTCAGGTAGTGAGGTGTCCTGATAGTGAGCTATTGTGAGAGTGTCTGGTAGTGAGGTGTCCTGACAGTGAGCTATTGTGAGTGTCTGGTAGTGGTGTCCTGACAGTGAGCTATTGTGAGGGAGTCTCTGGTAGGGAGGTGACCTGATAGTGAGCTATTGTGAGGGAGTGTCTGGTAGTGAGGTGTCCTGATAGTGAGCTATTGTGAGGGAGTGTCTGGTAGTGAGGTGTCCTGATAGTGAGCTATTGTGAGGGAGTGTCTGGTAGTGAGGTGTCTTGATAGTGAGCTATTGTGAGGTAGCGTCAGGTAGTGAGGTGACCTGATAGTGAGCTATTGTGAGAGAGTGCCTGGTAGTGAGGTGTCTTGATAGTGAGCTATTGTGAGGTAGCGTCAGGTAGTGAGGGGTCCTGATAGTGAGCTATTGTGAGGGAGCGTCTGGTAGTGAGGTGTCTTGATAGTGAACTATTGTGAGGGAGTGTATGGTAGTGAGGTGTCCTGATAGTGAGCTATTGTGAGGGAGTGTCTGGTAGTGAGGTGTCCTGATAGTGAGCTATTGTGAGGTAGCGTCAGGTAGTGAGGTGACCTGATAGTGAGCTATTGTGAGAGAGTGCCTGGTAGTGAGGTGTCTTGATAGTGAGCTATTGTGAGGTAGCGTCAGGTAGTGAGGGGTCCTGATAGTGAGCTATTGTGAGGGAGCGTCTGGTAGTGAGGTGTCTTGATAGTGAACTATTGTGAGGGAGTGTATGGTAGTGAGGTGTCCTGATAGTGAGCTATTGTGAGGGAGTGTCTGGTAGTGAGGTGTCCTGATAGTGAGCTATTGTGAGGGAGTGTCTGGTAGTGAGGTGTCTTGATAGTGAGCTATTGTGAGGGAGTGTCTGGTAGTGAGGTGTCCTGATAGTGAGCTATTGTGAGGGAGTGTCTGGTAGTGAGGTGTCCTGATAGTGAGCTATTGTGAGGGAGTGTCTGGTAGTGAGGTGTCTTGATAGTGAGCTATTGTGAGGTAGTGTCAGGTAGTGAGGGGTCCTGATAGTGAGCTATTGTGAGGGAGTCTCTGGTAGTGAGGGGTCCTGATAGTGAGCTATTGTGAGGGAGTCTCTGGTAGTGAGGTGTCCTGATAGTGAGCTATTGTGAGGGAGTGTCTGGTAGTGAGGTGTCTTGATAGTGAGCTATTGTGAGGGAGTCTCTGGTAGTGAGGGGTCCTGATAGTGAGCTATTGTGAGGGAGTGTCTGGTAGTAAGGTGTCCTGATAGTGAGCTATTGTGAGGTAGTGTCAGGTAGTAGCCATGTCTTGGTATAGGTGGATGAGCATTAATGTTATGGGTGGTTCTACAGGAAGCAGTTTTTTTCCTCTGGGCGCACACAACTTTATTAGCATGCACAGAGACTCAAAAACGCATGAAAAAAACGCACCAAAAAACACACCAAAATCTGCGTTTTTGATGCAGCTTCTTTCCTGGCAAGAAATGCTGCAGGTAAAAAATAACGCAGCAAAAATGCCCTGTGTGAACTTACCGTTAATGTGCAATAATTTTATATATTCCGTTTTATGTCTCATTTATCCCCTATGCACTCTGTAAGGAGAGGTTGTGGGTGTATAGAGCGGGCTCAGGTGCTGAGTCTGCTCCATAGAAGTCAAGTGCAAACTGTGTTATACAGCTAGAAAATGCCTCTGCCAGCTGCGATCAGGGCTGGCTCCCACTACAGGGGGTTTAACCACATCAATGCACTAGCATTTAAGGTATGCAAGCATGGTGGGCTGTCCCCCAAGTGACGTGATTGTGGAGTAGCGATGGGATGCTATGCCAAATTACAGCCTGCTGAGGGTTCCTGACACTGCCACCTAGGACCTGAGTGAAGTTGGCACCCCATGTTCTCAAAAGATGAATAAAAATACACCATTTGTTTGTGCTGCGTTTGTGCTGGTTTGTGCCGCAAAAATGAACGTTTGCGCCGCTTTGGTTCCAGAGATATTGCGCGTTATATTTTTATGAAGCTCCGCCCACTTTCCACCCCATGTTCTTAAATTTTAAAAATGAATACACCATTTGTTTGTGCTGCGTTTGTGCTGGTTTGTGCCGCAAAAATGAACGTTTGCACCGCTTTGGTTTCCGAGATATTGTGCGCTCAATTTGCTGAAACTCCACCCACTTTCCACCCCATGTTCTTAAATTTTAAAAATGAATACACCATTCGTTTGTGCTGCGTTTGTGCTGGTTTGTGCCGCAAAAATGAACGTTTGTGCCGCTTTGGTTCCAGAGATATTGCGCGTTATATTTTTATGAAGCTCCGCCCACTTTCCACCCCATGTTCTTAAATTTTAAAAATGAATACACCATTTGTTTGTGCTGCATTTGTGCTGGTTTGTGCCGCAAAAATGAACGTTTGCACCGCTTTCGTTTCCGAGATATTGTGCGCTCAATTTGCTGAAACTCCACCCACTTTCCACCCCATGTTCTTAAATTTTAAAAATGAATACACCATTCGTTTGTGCTGCGTTTGTGCTGGTTTGTGCCGCAAAAATGAACGTTTGCGCCGCTTTGGTTCCAGAGATATTGCGCGTTATATTTTTATGAAGCTCCGCCCACTTTCCACCCCATGTTCTTAAATTTTAAAAATGAATACACCATTTGTTTGTGCTGCGTTTGTGCTGGTTTGTGCCGCAAAAATGAACGTTTGCACCGCTTTGGTTTCCGAGATATTGTGCGCTCAATTTGCTGAAACTCCACCCACTTTCCACCCTATGTTCTTAAATTTTAAAAATGAATACACCATTCGTTTGTGCTGCGTTTGTGCTGGTTTGTGCCGCAAAAATGAACGTTTGCGCCGCTTTGGTTCCAGAGATATTGCGCGTTATATTTTTATGAAGCTCCGCCCACTTTCCACCCCATGTTCTTAAATTTTAAAAATGAATACACCATTTGTTTGTGCTGCGTTTGTGCTGGTTTGTGCCGCAAAAATGAACGTTTGCACCGCTTTGGTTTCCGAGATATTGTTTGCTTCTGCAGTTTCTACGGACCAGGTAAGAACATCTGTGGACTGCTGGTGCCCTATTTACATTCTGCCACTACCAGCTGTAACCCTAGGGCCCCCACCCTAGTCAGGTTGGAGACAGGAGTGAGACTAGGGAAATGGTGGTCGGGTGGATCGCCCTTGCGGGTGTGAAGTCTGACGGTCTAGTTAGGGTTGCAGCGTAGGGAATCTAGATCGGCGGGGGCACCAGTGGTCCGCACCTGGTCTCAACGTTATTAAATTATTGTATATATATTCTGTTGTGGTTTCTCAGCCAGAGGTGTGTCTGACTTTTCAGCTGCAGTCTCATTGGTTATTTTTGTCACGTGAGTGTTGGCTGTCCTCTCCCTGCTGACGTCACCTTGCAGGGAGGGTTTTAGGACCCAGTGGCTCCCATAGTTCCATCTGGGCCTGCTGAGGGGTTTTGTTTCTTTTTTTTATATTACCCAGCAGGCCTAACACATTGTTTAGCCAAATTACGTTGCACTATAAAAAGAATTCCAGGGAAAAAAAAGATTGTGATTACTTTTGACGTTGGCCAATTTATGTAAAGTGACTGTCATCTTCTATGAAAATCTTTGCATAAATATGCAATGACCGTAGACATCACCACTTTGTGTTTGATGGCTTTGGATTGCAGTGTGAATATGGCTGGGTTAACATTACATTTGGGCATACTGAGCATACGCTCCATTCATTTCTATGATCTGGCTGGGGTCCGCAAGTGACCCTAGTTGGCTCATTTTTGCTCCATATGTGGTTTTCTTGCTGGACTCAAAACCGTGGTAGACCATGATTTTGTGTCTGGCTCAAAACAAAAGTATTGTTATTTTAATATAGCTGTCCAACTAAACAGGACCTTCAGAGCTTAATAAATCTTTGCAAATCAAACACAGATAAAAATGGAATTACCAATAACAGATGAAACTTTGTAGACAGCAGAACTGTTTAAAGAACCATGAAACGGTTTAATCATAATGGGAAATCCACATTAACAAAATGTTAACAGAATAAAAAAATATTGGTAAGGCATATTTTAGGTTATTTTAAACATACACTTTAAGCACCAAAACAACCTTAGAGGAAAGCATTACTAACACTTTGTTTGGTGCCAGGATACTTTTAAACTTTCCACAACAATCTTGGAGCCTGTGACTTGCCACGGGACTCATGATGAGACAGATTCTCCACATATTCACTCCTCCTTTGTAAATATTACAACATGGGGTTGTATCTTGGTCTTTGCAGAGGCTGTTGTAATAAAGTCACACAGGTCATCATATTTCTCCCAGCCATTAAATTTTCTTCTACAATAGGCAACATAATGACCAAGAGACATATTGCCAGTTCCTGGAATGAAGGCAACAACCCTTCGTAGCACAAATGAATGACTGTCCAGATGTATGTTCACAGGTATTTCGGACAGTGTATACTGTGTTTCTGCACTTATTTCAATACAAAGTACTTGTCCAGTGGTGCAGCTGTGCGTGACCGAACCACTGCAAAGGAATTTCAATGAAGATGCATCCTGAATTTTCAAGCCATCTGGACACTCTTGAGGTGACTTTAATGGCTTTAGACATTTTGAAACATTTAGGTGTAGCCCATCTTCCAATGCTAGCTGAAGTTTATTAAGTCCATTAGTTTCTAAAATATGTATATTGATTGGCAGAAGAGGGATTGCTCTTGAATTAGCTATATTTCTATTGCAGTACACAGAAGAACACTGTGTTTTAATTATTACACTTGGTACCTGTCTCATTGTCATTGAGATTATGTGTGCAACATTACATTCAGCATTGACCTGCCTCACACCTGACTTCAGCTGAACATATTCAAATATTCCAGACAGTATTTTAGCCCTCATTGCATAAACTTCCTTTCCAACTCCCTTTGTCACAATTGTCTGCACCAATTCAAAAATTTCAACGGTGTTTTCTTTGATGACATAATTGCAAAATAATCCACTGTCCCAGAATGCACAACAAAGACACTGGCAAAATGAATCAAATGCACAGGTATTAATGATACTTATAAGCTTTTTGTTTACTTGTATTGGTTTTTTAGCTAGATGGTTACCATTTTTCAAAATGCTCACCTTTTTTTTCCGTTAAATTTTGTGTCCATGTGCAGCAACTCGGAACATGGGGTTAGGTAGGACAATCTCTTTTTTGGAGGAATACTGAGACCTTTCCAATTTTCAACAGGCTGCTCCTGCAAGCTACTTTCATCACCCAATTTTATGTGAACTTGTGAAGCCTCCTCACAGTTGCTGTTTTTTTGCCCATTCTCTTGGCTCATATTTTCACTGCTTTCGGTTTTCTTTATGGGAGCTGAGGAAAGTCTCATTTTGCCTTCCATAAATTCAAGGTGACGAATTACAAATCGGTCGGTTCTAATAGGGAGACATTCATGTTTAAAGAGTCCATTTTTTATGTTCTTAAATTCAGCCTCAACATTTGCAGAACTTGCTGTCATGTTCACACTTTTAAAGTGTGGAACCATTATGGCTGTCCAAAGTGGAAGGTAACATGCCATTCTTAAAAGATTTGGAACAAGTTCTGGAAGGAAATGTAAATTGTCTCGGTCACCATGATTTGCTGCAAGCATCTTACTCCTTTCACAAATTTCTGTTGCCCATATTTTCAGGTCTGTTTGGCATGGTTGAATTGGCTCATCCTCTTGTTCTTTCATCTCTACTCCATAGTCATCTTCAGTGACAGTGGGTAAAACACGTCCCTCTGCAATCCGTCTCTTCAGTTGAACTTTGCTAGTCTCTGATAAAACTGGTGTGCCTCTGTCATCATTCCCTTCTGATTCACTAAAAGCAACAACTGAAATTGAATGAATGAGTTCTCTCGCATCATCAAGTGATGTAGACTGTAGAAGTTGCGCCATTGCTCTGAGATAGAATTCCCTTACTCTGTTTCCAGCTTGCCTCAGACATTCCCATCGGCTAATAAGCTTGATACAGTGCGCAACATCAATTCTAATAAAGCATGGTGGTAGTTTTGATGCAACATTCCTGGTCAACACTCCAAAACACTGATTTATATATGTCTTCAAGTCGGGGTAAGGAGTGAAAGCCTTAACTAGAGCTCCAAGCAAAGCGAGGGAGAAATCACAAACTGCTTCCTTTGGAACAGTAGCACCTGCTTGTTTCCATTCAGTCAGCCATTGTGCTATAGAATTAACAGTATGGCTCTCAGAAAGCATCTGCACTACTGGGATATGATCTCCACTCGAACACAAAACCCCTTGGTACAAAAAGATGTGTGCAGAAATGCCAACAGGTCTTTTTAGTTTTCTCACTACTGAACCTGTTGCATCAAAACTTACATAGGAACCCAAGTTCTTTGACTTTATTTGGTAGACTCGCATCTGAAACTGGGTCCAGTAATGGCAAAAAAATTTATCTAGACCAATGTTGTGTATGCTTCCAGTCTGAGGAACACTGTATTTCAGGAGATGTAATGAAAGAATTGGGTCCTTGTGCATTAACTCTCTTTCGCCAATCTCTTGCTTGGCTTTTCTTAACGTTGCTAGATTTGGTAGATGGCTAGGCTCAGGGTCACCAACATCCATAACTTTATAAGCCTCAGCTGCTCGCCATACATGTGCTTGTTTTCGTCCTTCCCAGAGTTCTTTTGACAACCTTTTTCTTAAATCTCCTGATAATTTACGTTTTGATTTTCCTGTGTGGAGACTGTCATCAATATTGCAGATCATACACTTAAGCACTACTGGCTTAGCAATCTCTGGTATTTCTTCAACTTTTATGGATAGTTGTGCATCACACTCTGTGCAGCACCCTGTTATATCTGTGTAGTTAGATACAACATTTGGATAAACCTTTGCCCTCCTGAATTTAACTGTGCACGATGACTTGATATTTTTCCAGATCTCCTCATTCAATATGTGAGTCCATGTACCAGGTTTTAAGATTGTGTATTCTCTTTTATCAGCATACATAGATTTGTCATTGTAAATTACTTTTTCAGGCCAAATTTTGATCCAGCTCTGAAAAGAAAGACTGAACTCAAACTGAATGTCATAGCACTGAACTGATGAATGACTCTCTGTTCCTTCTGAGCTCTCACTGTTGGAAGGTTGTTTTGGGATATTTGTAACATCTTTGTACAGACCAAGGGCTTCCCATACATTGTGCCGATTTGTCTTTACAAACGTGTAAAGGTTTTTTGGTGACATTTTGTTATTTAATTTTTGACACAAGTCTACCCATACTTTTTCTGAGGGGAATGCTATTGCCTGTCCTGTAATAATTTTTTCATGTGAAGAACAGATGACATTTATAATGTCATCATAGTCACAGGCTGGCTTCCTGGGCATCTGATCAAAACAAAAAATGTTTTTATTAGTTTTACATGCAGTGTATTATATGGAAAATAATTGATTACATAATTTTAAATAGTTAAGATACAGTGGTCCCTCAACATACAATGGTAATTAGTTCCAGGTGAATCATCGTATGTTAAAACCATACTGGAGCAGCAGGTGATGCTGCATTCAACAGAGTCCTTCATATGTTGAAATGATCGTATGTTGGGGCCATTGTATGTGTTGAGGGATCACTTTACTGAGATTAAATAATCCTATTCTTAGCATGCTCACTTCTCTCTACTTTTACAGATGAAAAGTGTATTGTGTATCTCTGCCTCTCCCATAGTAATAAATGGTGGGGGCGTGCCTGCCACAGCAAAGCCCTGTGGTTGGCAGTCACTCTGCACAGGGCGGTGATTGCTCCATGCAGGGGAGCACTGAGGGCCACTGCAGGAGATTGCAGGGGGTCCTAGTGGTCAGTACCAAACCCCCCCCCCCCGGGGGGTGGGATAGGGGATAAGTTTTGCAGCAGAGTACTCTTTTAATGGGTTAAAGCATTACTGTAATTACAAACAACTTGATATGTTGGAGAACTACAACCCCCAGCATACCCGGACAGCCTTTGACTGTCCAGTCATGCTGGGAGTTGTAGTTTTGCAACACCTGCAGGCACCCTGCTTGGGAAACACTGTTGTAGACAGATAAAAGTACAACTCCATGATTGAACTAAAGTTTCTTTGCTCAGGTAATAGCTTTGCAGAAATTTACCAAGACAGTTTAGCACATTTTCAGTTCAAATAAGTAAGTACACTTGATTTACCCTGGGAGTCTCTCAGCTAGTAGTCAAATTGTTAGGCCTTTCCCCAAGTTACAGTGTGTGGGGGAGGAGCATCACAAGTAGGAAATCGAAATGAAGTATGGGGTCTAGTAAGGAACAATTTATACATTTTTTTTATTATAAAATTGCTATGGCTAGCCGGTGTTTTTCATTTCTTTTTATCTCCCTTTATCCATATATCAGTTACAGTGATTTGAGGCACAAACTCAGTGCGAGATACAGCACAAACGAATGATGTATTTATTTATTTTTAAAATTTGAGAACATGGGGTGGAAAGTGGGTGGAGTTACAGCAAATTGAGCGCACAATATCTCGTAAACCAAAGCGGCACAAACGTTAATAAACCAAAGCGGCACAAACGGGTTTTTTTGCAGCGCAAACCAGCACAAACGCAGCACAAACGGTGTATTCATTTTTAAAATTTAAGAACATGGGGTGGAAAGTGGGTGGAGTTTCAGCAAATTGAGCGCACAATATCTCGGAAACCAAAGCGGTGCAAACGTTCATTTTTGCGGCACAAACCAGCACAAACGCAGCACAAACAAATGGTGTATTCATTTTTAAAATTTAAGAACATGGGGTGGAAAGTGGGCGGAGCTTCATAAAAATATAACGCGCAATATCTCTGGAACCAAAGCGGCGCAAACGTTCATTTTTGCGGCACAAACCAGCACAAACGCAGCACAAACGAATGGTGTATTCATTTTTAAAATTTAAGAACATGGGGTGGAAAGTGGGTGGAGTTTCAGCAAATTGAGCGCACAATATCTCGGAAACCAAAGCGGTGCAAACGTTCATTTTTGCGGCACAAACCAGCACAAACGCAGCACAAACAAATGGTGTATTCATTGTTAAAATTTAAGAACATGGGGTGGAAAGTGGGCGGAGCTTCATAAAAATATAACACGCAATATCTCTGGAACCAAAGCCGCGCAAACGTTCATTTTTGCGGCACAAACCAGCACAAACGCAGCACAAACGAATGGTGTATTCATTTTTAAAATTTAAGAACATGGGGTGGAAAGTGGGTGGAGTTTCAGCAAATTGAGCGCACAATATCTCGGAAACCAAAGCGGTGCAAACGTTCATTTTTGCGGCACAAACCAGCACAAACGCAGCACAAACAAATGGTGTATTCATTTTTAAAATTTAAGAACATGGGGTGGAAAGTGGGCAGAGCTTCATAAAAATATAACGCGCAATATCTCTGGAACCAAAGCGGCGCAAACGTTCATTTTTGTGGCACAAACCAGCACAAACGCAGCACAAACAAATGGTGTATTTTTATTCATCTTTTGAGAACATGGGGTGCCAACTTCACACAAGTCCACCAAGGTGCTACTGTGAGACTGAGTCATTGGTTGGGCTTTTTTTTTTGAGACTATGAATCTCAGCATATAATAATAATAATAATAAAAATAATAATAACTTTATTTCTATAGCACCGACATATTCGGCAGCACTTTACATTTTAGATATATACTGCATTACTGTGATTAAACAACTGCAGGTTCAAGTCCCCTGAGAGTAATAAAAAAATACAGTGCAATAATAAAAAAAAAGTTTTAAAAATAGTAAAAAAAATACAATTTGAACCATCCAAATTTTCCCAATGTAATAATTAATAATAATAAAAATTGATATTGCTGCAACATTTGCAAGTTAAATCTATCAAAAGATAAGATATTTCATCCCTTATGTTAGTGCAGTAAAGGGCAAAAAAATGGAAATGCCAAAATGGGTCACTGCATTTCCCCCCTCCCAAAAAATGCAATAAACAAATAGATTAAAAAGCCCTATGTAACCCCAAAATTGTGTTATTTAAAACTACCGCTTGGTGCACAAAAAAAAAAAAGCAAAAAAACTCAGCCCTCACATGGCACCAGTCATTGAATAATAAAAAAGTGATTTTTTTTTATACAAATTTCATAATGTTTTTAACCTGTGAAATCTCTAACTATCTATATTGGTGTGGCGGCCATCACACTGACCTGATGATCATGCCGTTACTCATTTTTCCTACACAATGAACGCTCTGAAGATCTAAACCTAAAAAACAATGGTGGCACGGTGTGGTTTTTTTGACCATTTCTCGTTATTTGGATTTTTTCTCCTTTTCTTAGTATATTGTATGGTAAAATAAAAGGCGTCAGCCAGAATTACAACTTGTCCTGCATTTAACGAGCCATTATATGGCAATGTGGATGGGAAAATTAAAAAAAGCTACGGCTCTTGGGAAAAAAGGGAGAGAAAGAAAAGAAAAATCAAAAATTGGCGGCGTACTTAGGAAGATAAAATAACAGTATAAGTTTGCGTTTTGTTTTTTTTTTCTTTTACAATTTTTGGATTTGCTAGATTTCACCTTTATTACAAATTACTGAGATGCAGATATAATAAGAAAAATTAAGGACAATGAAACGGCGCGGATAGGTCCCAGGACTGGTGAAGACTGTGCTGATAGGTCCTAGGACCGGGGAACACTGCGCTGATAGGTGCCAGGACCAGAGAACACTGCGCTGATAGGTGCCAGGACCAGAGAACACTGCGCTGATAGGTGCCAGGACCAGAGAACACTGCGCTGATAGGTGCCAGGACCAGAGAACACTGCGCTGATAGGTGCCAGGACCAGAGAACACTGCGCTGATAGGTGCCAGGACCAGAGAACACTGCGCTGATAGGTGCCAGGACCAGAGAACACTGCGCTGATAGGTTCCAACACTGGAGAACACTGCGCTGATAGGTTCCAGGACCAGGAAACGCTGTGCTCATAAGTCCCAGGACTTGGAAACACTGCGCTGATGGGTCCCAGGACCGGGGAACACTGCGCTGATGGGTCTCAGGGCCAGAGAACACTGCGCTGATAGGTTCCAACACTGGAGAACACTGTGCTGATAGGTCCCAGGACCAGAGAACACTGCGCTGATAGGTTCCAACACTGGAGAACACTGCGCTGATAGGTTCCAGGACTAGGGAACACTGCGCTAATAAGTATCAGGACCGGGGAACTGTGCAGATGGGTCCCAGCACCGGTGAACACTGTGCGGATGGGTCCCAGGACTGGGGAACACTGTGCGGATGGGTCCCAGGACCGGTGAACACTGTGCGGATGGGTCCCAGGACCGGTGAACACTGTGCGGATGGGTCCCAGGACCGGTGAACACTGTGCGGATGGGTCCAAGGACCGGTGAACACTGTGCGGATGAGTTCCAGGACCGGGGAACACTGCGCTGATGGGTCCCAGGGCCAGAGAACACTGCGCTGATAGGTTCCAACACTGGAGAACACTGCGCTGATAGGTCCCAGGACCAGAGAACACTGCGCTGATAGGTTCCAACACTGGAGAACACTGCGCTGATAGGTTCCAGGACTAGGGAACACTGCGCTAATAAGTATCAGGACCAGGGAACACTGTGCGGATGGGTCCCAGGACTGGTGAACACTGTGCGGATGGGTCCCAGGACCGGGGAACACTGTGCGGATGGGTCCCAGGACCGGGGAACACTGTGCGGATGGGTCCCAGGACCGGGGAACAGTGTGCGGATGGGTCCCAGGACCGGTGAACACTGTGCGGATGGGTCCCAGGACCAAGGAATACTGCACTCACAGGTCCCAGGACCGGGGAACACTGTGCGGATGGGTCCCAGGACAGGTGAACACTGTGCGGATGGGTCCCAGGACCGGGGAACACTGTGCGGATGGGTCCCAGGACCGGGGAACAGTGTGCGGATGGGTCCCAGGACCGGGGAACAGTGTGCGGATGGGTCCCAGGACCGGGGAACACTGTGCGGATGGGTCCCAGGACCGGTGAACACTGTGCGGATGGGTCCCAGGACCGGTGAACACTGTGCGGATGGGTCCCAGGACCGGTGAACACTGTGCGGATGGGTCCCAGGACCGGTGAACACTGTGCGGATGGGTCCCAGGACCGGGGAACACTGTGCGGATGGGTCCCAGGACCGGGGAACACTGTGAGGATGGGTCCCAGGACCGGTGAACACTGTGCGGATGGGTCCCAGGACCGGGGAACACTGTGCGGATGGGTCCCAGGACCGGGGAACACTGTGCGGATGGGTCCCAGGACCGGGGAACACTGTGAGGGGTGGGTCCCAGGACCGGGGAACACTGTGAGGATGGGTCCCAGGACCGGTGAACACTGTGCGGATGGGTCCCAGGACAGGTGAACACTGTGCGGATGGGTCCCAGGACCGGTGAACACTGTGCGGATGGGTCCCAGGACCGGTGAACACTGTGCGGATGGGTCCCAGGACCGGTGAACACTGTGCGGATGGGTCCCAGGACCGGTGAACACTGTGCGGATGGGTCCCAGGACCGGGGAACACTGTGCGGATGGGTCCCAGGACCGGGGAACACTGTGAGGATGGGTCCCAGGACCGGGGAACACTGTGCGGATGGGTCCCAGGACCGGGGAACACTGTGCGGATGGGTCCCAGGACCGGGGAACACTGTGCGGATGGGTCCCAGGACCGGGGAACACTGTGAGGATGGGTCCCAGGACCGGGGAACACTGTGCGGATGGGTCCCAGGACCGGTGAACACTGTGCGGATGGGTCCCAGGACCGGTGAACACTATGCGGATGGGTCCCAGGACCGGTGAACACTGTGCGGATGGGTCCCAGGACCGGGGAACACTGTGCGGATGGGTCCCAGGACCGGTGAACACTGTGCGGATGGGTCCCAGGACCGGTGAACACTGTGCGGATGGGTCCCAGGACCGGGGAACACTGTGAGGATGGGTCCCAAGACCGGGGAACATTGTGCGGATGGGTCCCAGGACCAAGGAATACTGCACTCACAGGTCCCAGGACCGGGGAACAATGCGCTGTGCGGTTGAAGGTGTAGAAAAGGCAGAATCTCAGGAAAAGTGCCAGATTCTTCAGTGCTGCCGTAAGTGCAATGCGACTGCTGCTTCAGTAGATGGCAGCACTGTGCACACATCGTTCATTCTTTCCAGACCTTACTGTCACCATGACAACACAGGGACAGTGACGGCAGGGAGCAGGATTGGACTGAACGCATGCGCCTTACCTCTTTAATTTACTTCCCTCCACCAGTTCTCTACTCCGCATGCGCATAGACTACACAACAGAGGGGGATTACTGAGCATGCGCATACTCCTACACGGTCGAGGGAGACTTACTGAGCATGCGCAGTCTGTCATGACTAACACCGAATTTTGTTCCTAGTCTTAAAAAAATGTCTGCGTGGGTTACCAGCGCTCACACAAGCTCGTCAGTTTCTATGGAGACACAGCCCTGCCCTGTTACCATGGTGATCTCCTGACACCTCCTCTTCTAGTCCATGGTGACTGGAAGTGGGCAACGCCTCCTTCTCTCCCGCCCGTTTCCATGGCGATTGAATCGACACCGCCCCCCTCTCAATCTCGCGCTCTGTCTCCGCCAGAGGGCGCCCGTTCCCCGGACAAGCGACGGCGCCATTCCGGTGAGCGAGATACCGCCAGATGGCGGCTTAGGATTGCTGCTCCCTGCCAGGCGCGGCCCGGGGGTGATTCCTATTATTATTATTATTTTATATGTCCCCGACCCCCCCGCTGCCCGGGCAATATAATAATATACATCCTGCCGCCAGGAGGAGCGCTCACCGCCGGCCCGGGGCCTGGGCTGCCGGGGCATTAACCCCCTCCCGCCGGATCCTTTGTGCCCCTCACCCGAGGACTCGGTGCACCGGGAACCGTTCAGTGACCCCCCCCCCCCGCTCCGGGCGGGAGGACGACAGGAGGAAGGAGAAGAGCCGGGATGTCCGTAGGAGGTGAGGCGGGCGGAGAAGATGGAGGCCGGAGCGCGGGAACTGGGGGAGGGGACGAGCGGCCGGGGCTTCCCGCCACCCGGTCACCCCGGCACTGTGTGTGCTCCTGTGTGCGGCCCAGTGTGCCTCACTGCCCGCCAGCTCCGGGGCTGCACCTGCCGGGTCCGCACTGAGTGTCAGCTCTGTGGCCAAGTGCACAAAGTCCTGCAAAGTGTGTGCTCCTGAGAGGTGGTGGTGGGCCTGCGGTCCCTTGCGTTTAGCCCCGCTGTCCTCTTGCGCCGTCCCCTTGCACCGCCCCTCTTGTGCTGTCCCGCGCCGTCCCCCCTGCGCCAGTCTGCTGTCCTCTGTGCTGTCCCTGCCGCCCCCCAGCGATGGCCCCGCCGTCTTCTGCACCAGCCCGTTGTCCCCTGCGCCGGCCCCTTGTCCTCTGCGTTGTCCCATGCGCTGCCTTCTGCGCCGGCCCCTTGCCCCCTGCGCTGCCTTCTGCGCCGGCCCCTTGCCCCCTGCGCTGCCTTCTGCGCCGGCCCCTTGCCCCCTGCGCTGCCTTCTGCGCCGGCCCCTTGCCCCCTGCGCTGCCTTCTGCGCCGGCCCCTTGCCCCCTGCGCTGCCTTCTGCGCCGGCCCCTTGCCCCCTGCGCTGCCTTCTGCGCCGGCCCCTTGCCCCCTGCGCTGCCTTCTGCGCCGGCCCCTTGCCCCCTGCGCTGCCTTCTGCGCCGGCCCCTTGCCCCCTGCGCTGCCTTCTGCGCCGGCCCCTTGCCCCCTGCGCTGCCTTCTGCGCCGGCCCCTTGCCCCCTGCGCTGCCTTCTGCGCCGGCCCCTTGCCCCCTGCGCTGCCTTCTGCGCCGGCCCCTTGCCCCCTGCGCTGCCTTCTGCGCCGGCCCCTTGCCCCCTGCGCTGCCTTCTGCGCCGGCCCCTTGCCCCCTGCGTTGCCTTCTGCGCCGGCCCCTTGCCCCCTGCGTTGCCTTCTGCGCCGGCCCCTTGCCCCCTGCGTTGCCTTCTGCGCCGGCCCCTTGCCCCCTGCGTTGCCTTCTGCGCCGGCCCCTTGCCCCCTGCGTTGCCTTCTGCGCCGGCCCCTTGCCCCCTGCGTTGCCTTCTGCGCCGGCCCCTTGCCCCCTGCGTTGCCTTCTGCGCCGGCCCCTTGCCCCCTGCGTTGCCTTCTGCGCCGGCCCCTTGCCCCCTGCGTTGCCTTCTGCGCCGGCCCCTTGCCCCCTGCGTTGCCTTCTGCGCCGGCCCCCTGCGCCGCCTTCTGCGCCGGCCCCTTGCCCCCTGCGCCGCCTTCTGCGCCGGCCCCCTGCGCCGCCTTCTGCGCCGGCCCCTTGCCCCCTGCGCCGCCTTCTGCGCCGGCCCCTTGCCCCCTGCGCCGCCTTCTGCGCCGGCCCCTTGCCCCCTGCGCCGCCTTCTGCGCCGGCCCCTTGCCCCCTGCGCCGCCTTCTGCGCCCGCTGTCCCTGTTGTCCCGCGCGCTGTCCCTGTTGTCCCGCGCGCTGTCCCTGTTGTCCCGCGCGCTGTCCCTGTTGTCCCGCGCGCTGTCCCTGTTGTCCCGCGCGCTGTCCCTGTTGTCCCGCGCGCTGTCCCTGTTGTCCCGCGCGCTGTCCCTGTTGTCCCGCGCGCTGTCCCTGTTGTCCCGCGCGCTGTCCCTGTTGTCCCGCGCGCTGTCCCTGTTGTCCCGCGCGCTGTCCCTGTTGTCCCGCGCGCTGTCCCTGTTGTCCCGCGCGCTGTCCCTGTTGTCCCGCGCGCTGTCCCTGTTGTCCCGCGCGCTGTCCCTGTTGTCCCGCGCGCTGTCCCTGTTGTCCCGCGCGCTGTCCCTGTTGTCCCGCGCGCTGTCCCTGTTGTCCCGCGCGCTGTCCCTGTTGTCCCGCGCGCTGTCCCTGTTGTCCCGCGCGCTGTCCCTGTTGTCCCGCGCGCTGTCCCTGTTGTCCCGCGCGCTGTCCCTGTTGTCCCGCGCGCTGTCCCTGTTGTCCCCTGCGCTGTCCCTGTTGTCCCCTGCGCTGTCCCTGTTGTCCCCTGCGCTGTCTTCTGCGCCGGCCCTTTGCCCCCTGTGCTGCCTTCTGCGCGCGCTGTCCCTGTTGTCCCCTGCGCTGTCCCTGTTGTCCCCTGCGCTGTCTTCTTCACCGTCCCCTTGTCCTCTGCGCTGTCTTCTGCGCCGGCCCCTTGCCCCCTGTGCTGCCTTCTGCGGGCGCTGTCCCTGTTGCCCCCTGCGCTGTCTTCTGCGCCGGCCCCTTGTCCTCTGCGTTGCCCCCTGCGCTGCCTTCTGCGCCGGCCTGTTGCCCCCTGCGCTGCCTTCTGCGCCGGCCCGTTGCCCCCTGCGCTGCCTTCTGCGCGCGCCGGCCCGTTGCCCCCTGCGCTGCCTTCTGCGCGCGCCGGCCCGTTGCCCCCTGCGCTGCCTTCTGCGCGCGCCGGCCCGTTGCCCCCTGCGCTGCCTTCTGCGCGCGCCGGCCCGTTGCCCCCTGCGCTGCCTTCTGCGCGCGCCGGCCCGTTGCCCCCTGCGCTGCCTTCTGCGCGCGCCGGCCCGTTGCCCCCTGCGCTGCCTTCTGCGCGCGCCGGCCCGTTGCCCCCTGCGCTGCCTTCTGCGCGCGCCGGCCCGTTGCCCCCTGCGCTGCCTTCTGCGCGCGCCGGCCCGTTGCCCCCTGCGCCGCCTTCTGCGCGCGCCGGCCCGTTGCCCCCTGCGCCGCCTTCTGCGCGCGCCGGCCCGTTGCCCCCTGCGCCGCCTTCTGCGCGCGCCGGCCCGTTGCCCCCTGCGCCGCCTTCTGCGCGCGCCGGCCCGTTGCCCCCTGCGCCGCCTTCTGCGCGCGCCGGCCCGTTGCCCCCTGCGCCGCCTTCTGCGCGCGCTGTCCCTGTTGTCCCCTGCGCTGTCCCTGTTGTCCCCTGCGCTGTCTTCTTCACCGGCCCCTTGTCCTCTGCGCTGTCTTCTGCGCCGGCCCCTTGCCCCCTGTGCTGCCTTCTGCGGGCGCTGTCCCTGTTGCCCCCTGCTCTGTCTTCTGCGCCGGCCCCTTGTCCTCTGCGTTGCCCCCTGCGCTGCCTTCTGCGCCGGCCCGTTGCCCCCTGCGCTGCCTTCTGCGCCGGCCCGTTGCCCCCTGCGCTGCCTTCTGCGCGCGCCGGCCCGTTGCCCCCTGCGCTGCCTTCTGCGCGCGCCGGCCCGTTGCCCCCTGCGCTGCCTTCTGCGCGCGCCGGCCCGTTGCCCCCTGCGCTGCCTTCTGCGCGCGCCGGCCCCTTGTCCTCTGCGCTGTCTTCTGTGCTGTCCCCTGCGCTGCCTTCTGCGCCGACCCCTTGCCCCCTGCGCTGTCTTCTGCGCGCGCCGGCCCGTTGTCCCCTGCGCTGTTTTCTGCGCCGGCCCCTTGTCCTCTGCGTTGTCCCATGCGCTGTCTTCTGTGCTGTCCCATGCGCTGCCTTCTGCGCCGGCCCCTTGCCCCTGCGCTGTCTTCTGCGCGCGCCGGCCCCTTGTCCCCTGCGCTGTCTTCTGCGCCGGCCCCTTGTCCTCTGCGTTGTCCCATGCGCTGTCTTCTGCGCCGGCCCCTTGTCCTCTGCGTTGTCCCATGCGCTGTCTTCTGCGCCGGCCCCTTGTCCTCTGCGTTGTCCCATGCGCTGTCTTCTGCGCCGGCCCCTTGTCCTCTGCGTTGTCCCATGCGCTGTCTTCTGCGCCGGCCCCTTGTCCTCTGCGTTGTCCCATGCGCTGTCTTCTGCGCCGGCCCCTTGTCCTCTGCGTTGTCCCATGCGCTGTCTTCTGTGCTGCCCCCTGCGCTGCCTTCTGCGCCTGCCCCCTGCGCTGCCTTCTGCGCCTGCCCCCTGCGCTGCCTTCTGCGCCTGCCCCCTGCGCTGCCTTCTGCGCCTGCCCCCTGCGCTGCCTTCTGCGCCTGCCCCCTGCGCTGCCTTCTGCGCCTGCCCCCTGCGCTGCCTTCTGCGCCCGCCCCCTGCGCTGCCTTCTGCGCCCGCCCCCTGCGCTGCCTTCTGCGCCCGCCCCCTGCGCTGCCTTCTGCGCGCGCCGGCCCCTTGTCCCCTGCGCTGTCTTCTGCGCCAGACCTTCTTACATAGTTTTGATTGCACATGATCGCAGCCGATATGTGGTGATTGCTGGTCTGTTTTGCTATGGCCGGTTATGTTGTATGAGATGGTCCTTACCCCTGCCGCCAGTACTGATTAGATGGTGGTCACTATTGGTGACAATGATCGGCCGCCCTTATTTTAGGTGGTTGATTCTGGCAGGAACGTTCGGCCTGGGATGGCTCCTGTGTCCTCCGTGAGAATCCGGTGGCGGCTTATCCCGTGCCACCGGACAATTGGTTCGGGTGATTGAGCACCAGCCACTCATCCTGAAGTCCCCAACATCATGTTGGAGGTCCCCATACACATTAGATGGCTGACGATCCACAAAAATCTGAGGGCTCGGGCATCTCTGTGTATGGTGGTAGCTTTATTGAATACTTTCTTGTTTTCTATGTATTTTTGCATAACATTCATACATCTCTGTGACTTGGTCCGATTGTGGGTCTCCTGAGAGCCTGTCCATGGGTTTGTCACTTTTGGGTGAGGAGACCCGGCCGGGCCATGCCCAGTCTGTGACACAGGTTTGTGCATACGGTATAAGGAGCCAAGATTGACGTCAGCAGCTCCTGATGAACGCATGCCTCGCCTATGAAGATTAGATAATGTATGATCGCTGGAGGTCCAGCTTCGCCCCCTCTTATCACAAGGATCTTGTCCCAAGTGCACTTGTGACCACCACTCCATCCCCCTCTATGGGTCTGCGGCAGTTTTGGTGCACACATGATCACCGCTGTCAGTGGCTGCAGCAGTGGATGCATGTGTACTACCATTACAAGTACACAGGACTGAGGATGATCAGATGTGCGATACATAGTTGTGGGATAACCCCTTTAGGGTCCTTTTACTCAGTGCAATTATCAAGAAAAATGTTGCAATTAATTGTGAAGTCATTGCCCAGTCATCTATAGTTTTGTGTATATGCTGACGCCCCACTAGTCATGCATGGACCCTCTGATGGTGGCTAGTCTGGTGAGTGACTAGTTGGATGGCTGGCGCCTTATTATTGGTCCATTCGTGGCTGGATTGTCTGTGACATGGGTATGTCTTGTGAAAGTCTCCATCTTTTCCTGTTGGTTGGAGAAATTCCCCAAATCATTTTCTGGTTGCTGATGCCAAAGACATATCGGGGTGTTAGATTTCAAAATGTCTGATCGTTGGTTTCTCCAGGAAATGAACTCTCCCCAAATGTCTGTGTAACTCCTCTTTCCCCATTTGGAAGAATCCGAGCCAAGTGTGTATATACCTTGACAATTTCTCCTGATTGCCAAGAAACGTGTATGCCTGGCAGTGTTTCTGTGCACCATGGTAAAGGGTTTATTTTTGACCAGATCATTGACTATCGTTTTGTGTTCTCATCTGATGGCCGTCATTGTCCAGCGTACACTCCATCCTCTGTCATTACTACTCTGTGCTGTAGACGGCGGGGTATGTAGCTGTGTTGTGTTTTTGCTCCATGCATTTGCATATAGTTCCAAATCAGTCCTTGGACCCGCATTACTTTGTTGCTTGCTTCCATCTGGTTGTGCACACGCTTTGCTCCGATGTCACATTAATGGCTTGGGCATACATTTTTTTTGTTTTCCATCACATTTGATATTTTGATATTTGCTTCATATTTTTGCTGTTTTGATTTTCTATTTGGCTGGTGCCATTACATGTGATGATACTGTATCTGTATAGCAGCACAACTGGCTGCCAATGTTGACAGTAAAATCTACCAAAGATGCCATTATATTGTCTGTAGGGAAAAAGTGTAGGGCTTGGTCCTGATCTGTGCTAAGGGCCAAATGATAAAGTACCTAGAACCAAGGGAGCAGTTTTGATATTTTCATGAGCGGAAACTTGGTACTGTTTCTCCATTATATCCTCTTTGACTTTTTGATTTATCTGGAAATGTAAAATTGCTCAGGGGCTGAAATATTGATTTTATTGGTCAGACTTTCTACAGGGATTAGGAGTAAATATCTTGACTGAGTACAATCCTAGGCCTGGTCACTGGTGGGTTCATTCTTAAGGTACTGTCACACTAAGCGATATCGCTAGCAATATCTCTATAACTCGTGATGTTATAGCTATATTGCTAGCGACATCGCTGTGTCTACTTACATACGACCGGCTCCCCCGCTGGTTATCACTGATCGCGCGAGAACGTCCAGGACTGTTTCTCGTCGTCAGCTTCCTGCGGCGCTTCCTGTGGAGAGACGAGCGGGAGGACGCAGGATCGCCTAGTGTGACAGGTAAGTAGCGACCCCCGTCCCCAGCGATGTTGCTGGTGAGATCTGCCTGTGTGGCAGCTCACTAGTGACCACTTAGCGATGTACCAGCGATCCTGACCGCGTTATTTCGCTGGTCGGGATCGCTGGTACATCGCTAAGTGTGACAGTACCTTTAGAGGTGCAGTCCAAGGTCTAGTAACCATTGAATTAAATCTAAGCGGTGTAGTCCTAGAACTGGTCATTGGTGAATTTATTCTCAGCATTTTAACCCCTTCACTACCAAGGGTGGTTTGCACGTTAACTACCGGGCCAATTTTTACAATTCTGACCACTGTACCTTTATGAGGTCATAACTCTGGAACGCTTCTATGGATCCCGGTGATTCTGACATTGTTTTCTCGTGACATATTGTACTTCATGTTAGTGGTAAAATTGCATTCAAATAACTTGCGTTTATTTGTGAAAAAAATGGAAATTTGGCGAAAATTTTGAAAATTTCGCAATTTTCCAACTTTGAATTTTTATGCCCTTAAATCACAGCGATACGGCACACAAAAAACTTAATACATAACATTTCCCACATGTTTACTTTACATCAGCACAGTTTTGGAACCAAAATTTTTTTTTGTTAGGAAGTTATAAGGGTTAAAAATTGACCAGCGATTTCTCATTTTTGCAACACCATTTTATTTTTAGGGACCACTTCACATTTGAAGCCACTTTGAGGGGTCTATATGATAGAAAATACCCAAAAGTGACACCATTCTAAAAACTGCACCCCTTAAGGTGCTTAAAACCACATTCAAGAAGTTTATTAACCCTTTAGGTGCGTCACAGGAATTTTTTGAATATTTAAAAAAAAATGAACATTTAACTTTTTTTCACAAAAAAAATACTTCAGGTTCAATTTTCTTTATTTTACCAAGGGTAACAGGAGAAATTGGACTGCAAGACTTATTGTGCAATTTGTCCTGAGTACGCTGATACCTGATATGTGGGGGGGAACCACTGTTTCGGCGCATGGCAGAGCTCAGAATGGAAGGAGCGCCGTTTGACTTTTTCAATGCAAAATTGGCTGGAATTCAGATCGGACGCCATGTCACGTTTGGCGAGCCCCTTATGTACCTAAACAGTGGAAACCCCCCCAAGTGACCCCATTTTGGAAACTAGACCCCCCAAGGAACTTATCTAGATATGTGGTGAGAACTTTGAACCCACAAGGGCTTCACAGAAGTTTATAACATACAGCGGTACAATTAAAAAATCATATTTTTTCCACAAAAATGATCTTTTCACCCCCAATTTTTATTTTTCCAAGGGTAACAGGACCCTAAAAGTTATTGTGCAATTTGTCCTGAGTACGCTGATACCCCATATGTGGGTGTAAATGACTATTTGGGCGCATAGCAGAGCTCGGAAGGGAAGCAGCGCCATTTGACGTTTTTGGCTAGAATTGAGATCGGACACCATGTCGCGTTAGGAAAGCCCCTGATGTACCAAAACAGTAGAAACCCCCCACAAATGACACCATTTTGGAAACTAGACCCCCCAAGGAACTTATCTAGATGTGTGGTGAGCACTTTGAACCCCCCAGTGCTTCACTGAAGTTTATAACGTCCGGGCGTGAAAATAAAAAAATCGTATTTTTTCCACAAACATGATCTTTTAGTCCCCATTTTTTTATTTTCCCAAGGGTAACAGGAGAAATTGGACCCCAAAAGTTGTTGTCCAATTTGTCCTGAGTACGCTGACATCTCATATGTGGGAGAAAACTACTGTATGGGCACACGTCGGGGCTCGGAAGGGAATTAGTGACGTTTTGGAATGCAGACTTTGATGGAATGGTCTGCGGGTGTCATGTTGCGTTTGGAGAGCCCCTGATGTACCTAAATAGTGGAAACCCCCCACAAGTGACCCCATTTTGGAAACTAGACCCCCTAATGAACTTATCTAGATGTGTGGTGAGCACTTTGAACCCCCCAGTGCTTCACAGAAGTTTATAACGACCGGGCGTGAAAATAAAAATATCGTATTTTTTCAACAAACATCATCTTTTAGTCCCCATTTTTTTTATTTTCCCAAGGGTAACAGGAGAAATTGGACCCCAAAAGTTGTTGTCCAATTTGTCCTGAGTACGCTGATACCTCATATGTGGGAGAAAACTACTGTATGGGCACACGTCGGGGCTCGGAAGGGAAGTAGTGACGTTTTGGAATGCAGACTTTGATGGATTGGTATGCGGGTGTCATATGCGTTTGGAGAGCCCCTAATGTACCTAAACTATTGAAACTCCCCACAAGTGACCCCATTTTGGAAACTAGACCCCCCACCGAGCTTATCTAGATGTGTGGAGAGCACTTTGAACCCCCAAGTGCTTCACAGAAGTTTATAACGCCTGGGCGTGAAAATAAAAAAAAACATTTTTTTCCGCAAAATTATATTTTTGCCCCCAATTTTTTATTTTCCTAAGGGTAACAGGAGAAATTGGACCCCAAAAGTTGTTTTGTAATTTGTCCTGAGTAGGCTGATACCCTACATGTGGGGGTAAAACACTGTTTGGGCACATGGCAGAGCTTGGAAGGGAAGGAGCACCATTTGACTTTTTCAACGCAGAATTGGCTGGAATTGAGATCAGACGCCATGTTGCCTTTGGAGAGCACCTGATGTGCCCAAACAGTGGAAACCCCCAATTATAACTCCAACCCGAACCTCAACACACCCCTAACCCTAATCTGAGCCCTAGCCCTAACCCTAACCCTAACCCTAGCCCTAACCCTAGCCCTAGCCCTAACCCTACCGGGAAAATGGAAATAAATACATTTTTTTAATTTTATTATTTTTCCCTAACTAAGGGGGTGATAACGGGGGGTTTGATTTACGATTTATGGCGGTTTTTATGTTTGGCGGCTGTCGCACGCTAAAAGACGCTTTTTATTGTAAAAATAGTTTTTGCATCACCACATATTGTGAGCTATAATTTTTCCGTATTTTGACCCACCGAGTCATGTGAGGTCTTATTTTTTGCGGGACGAGTTGACGTTTTTATTGGTACCATTTTCGGGCACGTGACATTTTTTGATCGCTTTTTATTCCGACTTTTGGGACGCAGAATGAACAAAAACCAGCGTTTCATGAATTTCTTTTGGGGGGGGGTGCGTTTACACCGTTCCGCGTGCGGTAAAATTGATAAATCGGTTTTATTCTTCGGGTCAGTACGGTTACAGCGATACCTCATTTAGGTCGTTTTTTTATGTTTTGTCGGTTTTTTGCAATGAAAACTATTTTATATAAAAAATAATTATTTTTGTATCGCTTTATTCTGCGAGCTATAACTTTTTTATTTTTTTGCGGATGATGCTGTATGGTGGATCGTTTTTTGCGGGACAAGATGACGTTTTCAGCGGTACCATGCATATTTATATGCGTCTTTTTGATCGCGCGTTATTGCACTTTTTGTTCGGTGGTATGATAATAAATCATTTTTTGCTTCGTTTTTTATTTTTATTTTTTAAGGGGTTCGCTAAAGGGGTTAACTAATGGGACAGTTTTATAGGGCAGGTCATTACGGACGCGGCGATACCAAATATGTGTACTTTTATTGTTTTTGTTTTTTTTTATTTTGAAAAAATGGATTTATTGGGGAATATTTTTTTTTTTTTTTTTACTGATTTATTTAGCGATTTTTTTTTTTTTTTTTTTTTTTTTTTTTTTTTTTTTTTTTTTATTATTTTTAACACTTTTTTTTTTTTTTTTTACGCTTTATTACCTTGTCCCAGGTGGGACATCACTGTCCTGTGACAGATCGCTGATCTGTCACATCACAGATCACTGTGACAGATCAGCGATCTGTCACAGGCAATGCTGCAGACTTCCTCATGCCTGCGCTTTGCAGGCAGTGAGGAAGTCAGCTCCCTGCAGGCCCCCGTCGCCATCTTGGATCCGGGGGCCTGTAGGGAAAGAGCCCCCCGCAGCAGCGCTGCACATTGCGCTGCCGTGGGGGGCTCAGGGAAGCACGGAGGGAGCCCCCTCCCTGCCGATGCTTCCCTTTAACCCCCGGTACACCGCGATCGCGTTTGATCGCGGTGTGCAAGGGGTTAACGTGTCGGGGGCGGTCCGTGACCGCCCCTGACACATTGTGCCGGGTGTCAGCTATGATAATTAGCTGACACTCGGCCGCGATCAGCGGCGCTCACCACGTGGGCGCCGCTGATCGCGATGACGTAATATTCCGTCCATGGTAATTAGGTCCATGGACACATGGACGGAATATTACGTCAATTGTAGGTAAGGGGTTAATCTGGACACCTGTCTATGGTGGTCCAGGCCTAGATCCAGGCATCGGTGGATTCACTTTTGGTTGGTCAGTCATAGGTCTGGACACAGTTTGGTTAATTATCAGTGGGTCAATCCTAGGTCTGGGCATTGGTGGATTAATTCTCTCTGGGTCAATCCTGGGTCGGGGCATCGGTGGTTTAATTCTTGGTGGGTCAATCCTGGGTCAGGGCATTGGAGGTTTAATTCTCGGCGGGTCAATCCTAGGTCCAGGCATCGGTGGATTAATTCTCGGCGGGTCAATCCTAGGTCTAGACACCGTTGGATTAATTCTCGGTGGGTCAGTTCTAGGTCCAGGCATCGGTGGATTAATTCTCAGTGGGTCAGTCCTAGGTCTGAGCATCGGTGGATTGATTCTCGATGGGGCAGTGCTAGGTCTGGACACCATTGGATTAATTCTCAGTGGGTCAATCCTAGATCTGGGCATCGGTGGATTAATTCTCAGTGGGTCAATCCTAGATCTGGGCATCGGTGGATTAATTCTCGGTGGGTCAGTCCTACATCCCAGGCATTGGTGGATTAATTCTCGGTAGGTCAATCCTAGGTCTAGACACCGTTGGATTAATTCTCGGTGGGTCAGGTCTAGGTCCAAGCATCAGCGAATTAATTCTCAGTGGGTCACTCCTATGTCTGAGCATCGTTGGATTAATTCTCGGTGGGGCAGTGCTAGGTCTGGACACCGCTGGATTAATTCTCGGTGGGTCAAACCTAGGTCTGGGCATCAGTGGATTAATTCTCGGTGGGTCAAGCCTAGGTCTGGGCATTAGTGGATTAATTCTTGGTGGGTCTAGCCTAGGTCTGGGTATCTGTGGATTAATTCTCGGTGGGTCCAGCCTATGTCTGGGCATCGGGGGATTAATTCTCAGTGGGTCAAGCTATTCGATCACTGGCTCGCTCTTGTCATCTGCACCTCCATAAACATTTCTAGAATTTGACCTTTTCTTACTTTTGACTTTGCAAAAACTCTTACACTCATTACACTGGCTACCCATCCACTCCAGAATTCAGTATAAACTTATTACCCTCACCCACAAAGCCCTCCATGGCTCAACACCACCCTACATCTCCCTTGTTTCAGTATACCACCCTACCCACGCCCTCCGTTCTGCTGATGACCTGAGGTTAGCATCCTCAATAATCAGAACCTCCCATTCCCGTCTCTAAGGGTATGTGCACACGCTGCGGATTCCGCTGCGTTTCCGCAGCGTTTTTGGCCGCTGGTTTTTGCAAAATCCGTGCGGATTAATCCGCAGCGGATTCCGCAGCGTCTGCACACACCCTAAGATTACACGTGCTGCACCAATTCTTTGGAATGCACTTCCCAGGTCAATACGATTAGTCCCCAATCCCCACAATTTTAAGCGTGCCCTGAAAACACATTTATTCAGACTGGCCTATCGCCTCAACACATTAACCTAATCTATCCATGTGTGGCACATGCAAAAGTTTTACCGTACCCAGGTTCCCCCCGCATCATGTTCCCACATGCTTTATGCATCCATTAGCCCTCTGTGTCTGTACTGTTACACACTTAACATTATGGCTGGTCCATACAATAATAATCTTTATTTTTATATAGCGCTAACATATTCCGCAGCGCTTTACATTTTTGCACACATCATCACTGTCCCCGATGGGGCTCACAATCTAAATTCCCTATTAGTATGTCTTTAGAATGTGGGAGGAAACCGGAGTACCCGGAGGAAACCCACGCAAACACGGGGAGAACATACAAACTCCTTGCAGACGTTGTCCTTGGTGGGGCAACTGTTACCACCCACCTTTCGTGTCTACTTCTTTCCTCATAGACTGTAAGCTTGCGGGCAGGGCCCTCATTCCTCTTGGTATCTGTTATGATGTATGTGATTATTGTTATGCTGTAATGTCTATCGTCTGTACAAGCCCCCTCTGAAATGTAAAGTGCTGCGGAATATGTCGGCGCTATAGAAATTAAATTTATTATTATTGGTCTGGGCATCGTTGGATTAATTCTCGGTGGGTCATTCCTAGGTCTGGGCATCGGTGGGTCATTCCTAGGTCTGGGCATCTTGGATTTTTTTGGTGGCAGGCTATACCCAGTGAACATTATGTAGCTACTAAAGAATTTTGGCTCATGTGGGCATATACATTTTTCAGCTTGATGATTAAACAAGATGGTGTTTAGAGCTCACAATTATGTATTTCAGAACCCTTAAATAGGATAACTGGTCGACCTTTAGTTGACAAACTGAAGTGATGGCAGAAAAGACACTTGCAGGATAAGACTCATGAAGGAGATGAATCTTGTAGTTTATAGCATTAATGACATTTCTTATGACCTGTGAGGCTGTCCTAGTATTCTGCCCATGTGCCTTGCAGGGAGGTTGTTCTTGATAAATGAGGCTGTGTTTATTGTATTACAGGTATTACGTGCTTGTAGTTTCCGGTTTGACAAGTATATTCTTGCCACCTCATCCAGGTTTACAGGTCAAACGCTCCATAAAGTCAGCCTTGGGGCCATGAAAACTGTCCTAATGGGTGTGCTTCTAATGTGGTGTCACCGGCTTCTCTGAGGCTAATGGCTTCTGATACGGTGTCTATTATTGTTCATGGTGGCAGAATGGATCCTCTGCTTCTAAACCCATACATCAAGTGAGGGGCTCTTTATCTAGTTTGCACATAAGGCACGTTACAGCCACATATCTCAGCAGTCGTCAGTGTTTTTATGTTTAGAATAGCGCGGGCCTGACCGGGGGAAGTGGGTGCTTTCTGGGGGAAGGGGTTGTGGTACTGCTTTTCAAAGGTGGTGGGGGCTCTAGGGCTCCTTTTTTAGTGGAAGGAGGTCTAGGACTTCTCTAGGTGTTTCTTTATGCTTGAGGTTTCTTCTGTTCATTGTATAATATCAATATATAAATATTGACCTGTAATAACCTAATCTAAGGCCGGGTTTAGCTGGGCAGATGTGAAAATCTTTTTTTATACAGCATTTAAAAACACAAAACCAGAAAGTTAACTAAATTATTTTAAGAATTGTAATGTATCCATAAATGTGTAGTAATGCAAAATGACACGAAAAAGTATTGGACACGTTTACTGAAATGTATTGAATATTTCATACAAAAGCCCTTGTTGGTGATAGCTTCAAGATGCCTTCTGTATGGAGAAAACTAGTCGCATGCATTGCTCAGGTGTAATTTTGGCCATTTCTTCTACACAAAGCATTCTTCAAATCCTGAAGGGTCCCATGGCCTCCTTCTATGAACCCCGAGCTTTAGTTCCTTCCATACATTTTCTACTGGATTCAGATCTGGTGATTGACCTGGCCATCTTGCAGCTTTGTTTCCTTTCTCTGAAACTAATTGAGTTTCCTTGGCTGTGTGTTTGGGATCAGTGTCTTGCTAAATTGTCCACCCTCTTTCATCTTCATTATCATGGTACATGGCAGCAGATTTTTATCAAGAATGTCTCAGTACATTTGTCCATTCATCCTTCCTTTAATTACATGGTTTTTCAATGCCGTATGCTGAAAACCTGCCCCACAACATGTTTCCACCTCAGAACTTTGTTATGGTGTTTTTTTCGGTTCATATGCAGTGCCTTTTGACCTTCAAACATTGTGTATTATGGCATCCATAGAGTTCATTGTTTTTCTCATCAACTATATTATCCCAGTATTTCACAGGCTTGTCTAAATGTTGTTGACCAAATTTTAAATGCTCTAGAACATTCTTTTTGCTCGGCAATGGAGTCTTGCTTGGTGAGCATTCATACAGGCCATGGAGGTTGAGTGTATAGGTACTGTCACACTTAGCGATACCAGCGATCCGGACCAGCGGTATGACGCGGTCAGGATCGCTGGTACATCGCTAAGTGGTCGCTAGTGAGCTGCCACACAGGCAGATCTCACCAGCGACATCGCTGGGGATGGGGGTCGCTACTTACCTGTCACACTAGGCGATCCTGCGTCCTCCCGCCCGGCTCCACGCTCGTCAGGAAGCTGACGACGAGAAACAGTCCAGGACGTTCTCGCGCGATTAGCAGCGGGTCGTAGGTAAGTATCAGACACAGCGATATCGCTAGCAATATCGCTATAACGTCACAAGTTATAGCGATATTGCTAGCGATATCGCTTAGTGTGATGCCCTTATTACTACTTTTCTTTGAAACAATTGTGCCTGCTGATTTCTGGTCTTTCTGTAACTCTCCACAGGTGGTCCTTGGCTTTTGGTCAATTCTTTTCACTCCTCTGTCTATAATCTTGCCGGAAGCGCTTGGGTTATTCCTCTGTAACCAATTCTCAGTATGTTTTGCAACAATAAGGTTGTGACGGTCTTGAAGCAGTTCACTGGTTTTACCCATCATGAGATGTTTCTAGTGTGGCATCTTGTTAAAGAGACATCTTTTTATAGGCCACCAGCTGATATTTTTTTTGCAGTGTGGCAGGATTTCTTCGTAATTACTGATAGATTACATCTGATATCATGACTTTTCAAGGCTTTTGCACTTCATGTGTTCATTACTTTTCCCCGTATCATTTCTTATTATCAGTAACTTATTTTATGGACATCTATGGTGATTTCTTTGCCTGTGCGGATTGAATGGCTTGTTACCGACATATGTCAATAGCACCTTTAAAAAATATATATTTTTACTTAGAAAATTGACTTGTTCAAAACTTATTTCTACCTCTGTATATGTATATTTGCTTGTTCATAGCCTTGAATATGCAAATCACATGTGAAATACAGATGAGAATAGAACATGCTGCAATTTTAAATATTTTTTTCTACCCATGGACTCTTACCCATTTGAAAATATTGTAATCGGGTACATCTAGTACTTCACTTCATGTTGAGCAACATTGGTCAATGTGATATGTGATTTTAACACAGACAGCACACTTAGGTACATATCTACTACACTGCTGACAAAGCTGCGGAGGTGTCCTTCCTTGGCAGCATATTGCATACTCCTCTCACTATGGCTACAGGTATATGTTGTCAATAGACTATAGTATAGGTGTACTAATTGGTTACTTGTTGGCGATGTGCATATTAGTTGAAGATTAGGATTAGTTATTTGTGAATCTTCTATATTTGATTGTCCTTAGCAGCGCTTATATATACCAACAGGCAGTATACTGCCATACATTATCTTTACATCTGTGCTATAGTAATACTAATTTAAAGGTTTTGTAATTAAAAATGGATTGGGTATATTATTATTCTATATATTGATTTTTACTTTACTATATTCCTTGTGTCTTCTAACATCCATTTGACAAACCATATATGTCCTGATTGAGAGAGCTATGCATCTGCTGTTTTAGTTTTTCTATCATGTCCCATGAGATTGTAGTCCATGTTGTAATGTTTCTTTGGTTATTGTCTTAATATGTATTGAATAAAATTGGTACTATTTATTATCTATTGATCATGGCTCCTTCTTGTTTTCATATTTTAGCATTTTGATATTTATGCTATGAAGGGATTTCTCTGTTTTATGAAGAATTCTATTGGCTGTACATATATACTACACTAGTCTGAACGAACCCTAATAGTAGATACTTAAAGCGGGAGACACACATCGCAATCTCGCTAGCGATATCGCTGCTGCGTCACAACTTTTGTGACGTAACAGCAATCTCACCAGCAAGATCGCTGTGTGTGACAGCGATCAGCGAGCGTCCCCCCCTGCCGGTATCGCTGATCGCTGTAAGAAACCTCTGGACATTTTTTTGGTCGCTGGTCTCCCGCTGGCCAGCACGCATCGCTGCGTGTGACAGGCGGGAGACAAGCGATCAGCTGTAAAAAATAGAATTAAAATAAAAAATATTGTTATTCTCACCTTCCGACGTCCCGCGCAGCATTCCTCTCTCCACGCTCTGGTCCCAGTGATCCTTAGCACGAATGACCGCGAGACTTCGTGCTCCCTCGAGACCGTGATGTCTCGTGGTCATTCTCGCAAAGGATTACTGGGACCGGAGCGTGTAGAGAGGCAGGATGGCTGCGCGAGACATCGGAAGGTAAGAATAACAATATTTTTTATTTTAATTCTATTTTTTACAGGGATTGCAAGCGATGCCGGGTGCTCGGCATCGCTGTGCTAATCGTTGGTGAAGCTGTCTGTGTGACAGCTCACCAGCGATCACATAGCGACTTACCAGCGATCCTGACACCTTGATATCGGTGTCGGTATCGCTGGTAAGTCGCTATGTGTGACTCCAGCTTTAGGGTTTGACGTGTCCTGGCCCCAGTGGTGGTCAACATTTTTATAAATGATCTAGATAAGGGAACTGAAGGTAAGCTTTGCAGACTATGCAAAGCTAGCAGGGATAGCTAACACTACAGAAGACAGATAATGTATTCAGAAGGATCTAGATAAGCTTGAACAATGGGCAGTGACTAATAGAATGGTATTTAACAAGGAGAAATGCAAGATTTTAAATCTGGGCAAGAAAAACAAAAATTACACCTACAGAATGGGAAGAATAGAACTAAGCAACAGCATGTGTGAAAAAGACTTGGGTATACTAATAGATCACAGACTGCAGATGAGTGCACAGTGTGATGCAGCAGCAAAAAAGGCTAACACAATTCTAGGATGTATTAAGAGATGCATAGCGTCTAGATCACATGAAGTAATTAATCCCTGTCTACTCCTTGATCAGACCTCATCTGGAATACTGTGTCCAGTTCTGGGCACCACATTTTAAAAAAGACCTTGAAAAACAGGAGGAAGTCTAAAGAAGAGCTCCCAGGATGGTGCGCGAACTGCAAATTATGTCCTGCGAGGAATGGTTAAAGGATTTGGGAATGTTTAGCTTGCAAAAAAGATGCCTAAGAGGAGACTTAATGGTTGTCTGCAAATATATGAAGGCATGTCAAAGTGTAGAGGGATCGTTCTTATTCTCGTTTGCACATGGAAACACGAGAAGTAATGGAATATAACTGAAAGGGAGAAGATGCAGAATAGATATTAGAAAAAACTTTGACAGTGCAGGTGATCAATGAGTGGAACAGGCTTCCACGAGAGGTGGTGAGTTCTCATTCAATGGAAGTCTTCAAACAGATGCTGGACAGACATCTGTCGGAGATGTCTTGCGGTCCCTCCTAACTCTAAAGGGCATGTCACACTAAGCGATATCGCTAGCAATATCGCTATAACTTGTGACGTTATAGCGATATTGCTAGCGATATCGCTGTGTGTGATACTTACCTACAACCCGCTGGTTATCGCTGATCGCGCGAGAACAGGCTGGACTGTTTCTCGTCGTCTGCTTCCTGCGGCGCTTCCTGCTGTGACGACGAGCGACGCGTGGAGCCAGGCGGGAGGACGCAGCATCGCCTGGTGTGACAGGTGTAAGTAGCAACCCCCGACCCCTGCGATGTTGCTGGTGAGATCTGCCTGTGTGGCAGCTCACTAGCGACCACATAGCGATGTACCAGCGATCCTGACCGCGTCATATCTCTGGTCGGGATCGCTGGTACATCGCTAAGTGTGACAGTACCTTAACAGTCTATGATTCTATGACAATAGATCGTAACTAACATTCAGTGCTCTTCCTTAGTGATGTAGTGTGTTCGTTGAAAATTCTGTTCTTGGATACCTCGTGATTGCTTGTGTGATAATTATGGTTTTATCATTATTCTGTTTATTTTTTATGTAATTTCTCGAATGTCTGTTCGAATCAGCAGTGGACAATGCATTCAGCGCTTCCTAGCTGACCCAGTGGATAAAATTAAATCTGATGTCTTTTCTATTGGAAGATAGGCACACTGAGGAAGGTCTAATGTTGACCGAAACGTCAGTGTGACCTTTTTTATTGTTGGATTGCATGTTAAACAATTTAATTTCATCTGCTCTGAGTGCAAAGTTTTCTTGCATATCTTTGAAGGGGATTGGATCCTACTTGTGCACTATTATACAGTGGTGCCGTGGTCATATCTAATGTGCTTATTGGTGTCATAGCTTTCGCTTCAATCTGAATCTATGTACCACTGATGTTTTGACTTGCATTTGGACATCGGAGTACCTTCATTCTGATAGCAAGAGATGTGTCGTAAGCTGCACCATTATTACAGACTAGATTATGGCCCGATGCTATCGCATCGGGAGGATGCCATAGCATCACACCTCTTGCCATGTTAACCCTCAACACACACACTCTCACCTTTCACCATCTCCACTCACTCTTTCACTCCACATACGACCCCTTCTCTCACTCCGTGTCTCATACTCACGCCGTCATCGCCGCTGCTCCACGATCCCCGACATCTTTTTCCGCCGGCGCCATCCTGGATCCAGACGTTGTCCACGCCGGCAACATGTTCTTCCGGCGACGCCATCTTGAGTATCGTGAAATCCCGCGATATTCAAGATGGCATCGCCGGCGTGGACGACGGCGGGATCCAAAATGGCGTCGGCGAAATCTTGCGAGTTTTCGCCGACGCCATTTTGGATCCCGACGTCGTCCTCGCCGGCGACATGTTCTTGCGGCGACGCCATCTTGACTATCGCGGGATTTCGCCGATCCAAAATAGCGTCGCCGCAGGAACATGTCGCCGGCGTGGATGCGGTCGGGATCCAAAATGGCGTCGGCAAAATCTCGCCATTTTGGATCCCGACATCCTCCATGCCGGCGACGCCATCTTGACTATCGCGGGATTTCGCCGATCCAAAATGGCGTCGCCGCAAGAACATGTCGCCGGCGTGGAGGACGTCTGGATCCAGGATGGCGGGGATCGTGGATCAGCGGCGATGACGGCGTGAGTATGAGAGACGGAGTGAGAGAGTGAGTGGACGTGAGTGGAGATGGTGAAAGGTGAGAGTAGTGTGTGTGTGTTGAGGGTTAACATGGAAAGAGGCGTGCGGTGACGTCACCGGTTACAACTGGACGGAAGTTGTTACAACCGGAAGCTGCTTAGGGCATTTATTATTACAGATAAGAGGTGATCACACCCCAAAATATAATTTACTGCTTTTTGGCTTTGCCCTTTACTTTCTGTAGGCGGGCAGCAGCTCCTCCCAGATGACCAGAGGCTGCTCATCTCTCAGGAGTGCATTGCAGCCTGCTCTTGCTAAAAACTTACAAATGATTTACCAGGAACTTTATTCTGGCAATAAACCTCTTGGCCATTTGGAGTTAGATTATGTGTGGATTTTCTTGAGTCTGCTTTTATGAAGGCTTCCAGTTCTGGTATGTAGAGAGATTCAGATGCCCAGGACTTGGAAGATTGCAGGGCATAATTGTGTGTGTTGGTATAGTGACAAGCAATTTGTAGGATTGTCTAAAATGTGGGTTTATTAAAAAGGCTTCCTGTTTGAGTTAATTACTAATTTTATTTAACAGTGGATATCTGGCCAATAATGCCGAAACTCCAAAGTGCAGGAGATAGAATTAATATCTGTAAATGGTGACAGTCAAATGTGTAGATGCTCTCCTCAAAAGTAGAAATGTGCTCTATTAGATATCCATCATTTCTTCTGAGCTAGCTCGATCATGTGGTCTTTTATACTAAAACTTTCTTAACAAGCTCATTTCTTGCCCTTAGGAGTAGAGTTGGCATCCGTCCATGTTTGCAGGTTCTTCCTCTGCCTCTGGTTACATAAATCTGGCGCTTGGTCCATACCCCACTCATGGGACTTGGTTCTCAGGTTCTCTACTTTTTCCTGGAATGAAACCAAAAATCTACATTAATATTCAGCTACTTTCCTCATTCAACCCTTCATCAGTGATGGTGTGAGGTGCAACTAAGAACTGTATAGATGAATAAACCATGCCAGGCACCTCTAATAAAGAGGGGATCGAACACTGCCATGTACATAGAACAGGCGGTCATTGCCCCTGCAATTTGGATCTTCACACTACATTGATCTTGTTTTTTGGTACATTTTAGGGTTTTTTCACAGTTTTTCAGTGAATTTTGCTCCTTAAGGGTATGTGCAGACGTTCAGTAACCGGCAGCACTTTGGACGCAGCACATATCCACTGCATCCAAAACGCTGCCGACTTTTGAATGCAGGTGATTCTGCATGTGTTCATTGATCGTGCGGACTCGCCACGTTCAATACATTGCACTGGTGATATTTATCTTGCGGCGACTGAGTGTCTCAGCAAGATAAGTAGACATGCTGCAGTCTGGAAAGATGCACCTCATGTGCATCTCCGCAAGTGAGTCACAGGCGTTGGTGCCCGCATATTGGGCCTGAGATTTCTTAAAATCCCATACTGTAACATCTGGACGCTGCAGATGTACGCAGCGTAAAACCCGCAGCGTTTACTGACCATGGGAACATGCCCTAAGCCTTCTGGTGGAAAAATCTAAAAAATGTAGGTTAACATTTCATGCCTTTTTTTTTTTTTTTTTTTTTTTTTTTTTTTTCCCTTAACGGTGGTTTTTAATGCCCTTTCTTAATTTATAATATTGGGTGTAGCAATAGGATTTTTTCATGGTTTTCGACAATTTGAGTGGAAAATGCAGCAAAGAAATCACATGACTCTTGCTAACATGCACGGTAAAACAGATACATGAGCACTAGAAAATAAAGTAGCACTATAGCATGCAAACATGACATTTTTAATTGCTTTGGTACTCTAGAAAATTGGAAAAACTGAGAATACTTTGTGCATGAATTGGTCAATTTATGTGTAAGCGGCAGCCACAATAAGGCGATTCTCTTTGCAATGAGAATCACCTTATCGTGGCTGCCACGTATACATAAATTGGTCAATTTATGCACAAAGTATTCTCAGTTTTTCCAATTTTCTAGAGTACCAATGCAATTCAAATTTCATGTTTGCATGCTATAGTGCTACTTGTTAGTGCTCATGTATCAGTTTGGGAAGTGATGGTCATGTTTTCGGTTTAGGAAGTGAAGTCTTTTGATACTTGATACATGTTCACTACCGTCCTCATTTCTCATTCAATCGAATGGGAACTTGTTGCAAGCAAATTTGAAGAGTTTGGGCAATAAATCTGCTCTTTAAAAACCACGTAAAAAAATTCAGCTTAACTGTGCTCAGTCCAGATAAAAAAAAACCTCTTCAAATACTTTTACATTTTTTTTTTTTATTTCAAATGGACTACAACCCCATAGTGTACGAGGTGATGTGTCCCCTCCCCACCCAAAAGTGTTTTTTTTTTTTTTTTTTTTTAAGTGGGGGAAGAGAGAAACAGAGCTCTGCCAGACACCTCCAGCAGAAACACATCTACCATGGAGACAATCTGCCTCCCCTCCCCCCTGATGTCTGTTGTCGATGGCAAAAAAGTTGCTTTACCCTATTTTGTGCATTGTCACTAGAACCTTTGGCCATAATATTCCTGCACTTTTTACATGCATGCACTTGGTTGCATTTCTACTTCATATCAAGGAGGCGTTGGCAAGTTGGCTCCATTACCCACCATTCCTAATCTGATAAGTGACACGCCTTTGCCTCTAACCCCATCAGAGACTTAGCAGGACACCTGCTGGCTGGCTGCATGACTGCTTACGGCCACAAGATTTTGTGTACCTCTCCAACAATTACCCAAAGGAAGGAGAAAACAAGGTCATTGAAGGGGATGACTGCCAACAATCCAAACAAGATCAGTTCAGGTTCTTATTACACCGATGGGATCTCCGGACAAACAGCGCCTTCATGTATGGAGCTTGATGAACGACATGGATCTTTAGATATATTGGGACTTTAATCTTGTTATTAGTTTGCTGCTTTCATCGTTACACTTAACCCATTGTATAATTGTCTAGTCAGAACAATAATATAAATATCTGAGATATTATCACCGCTGTGTTTGGGTCTTGCTTGGACACTTAGAAATGACTTTTTTTTTTGTATAATGTAGAAGCCCACACAGTCTAAAACTTTGACTGAAGTGATCCATCTTAATAGGACTTTTGGCACAAAATGACTGTTCAAACACTGCACCCTTGGTTTGACCAGACATTTCATTGCACCTTCCCTCTTAGTTCTTCTCCATTGATTTCCACCCTGACTTCCTTAAGCGACAGATCTGGCCAGGCAGGAACCAGGGAAGGGTTGTGATAGATGGGAAATTGAGGGTGCATCGAGCTCCTGTGCTTGGTTTGAACAGTCACTTTTTGCTGACAGACCACTTTTCCCGTTGAAAGTTTTGCCCTTGTTTTTATTTAGTCTAGTAGCTCTACAAGAACTCATTGGTAACATTACATCATTGATGCCCAATTGTTAACTGGGATTATAAGGCATACTGGTCCCACACACCATCACTTACTAGAGCATAGTTTCTGACATAATGTGAGTGGCATATGTCACCATGTAAAGAGATCATTAATATCAAGTCATGACTTTCACCCTACTCTTGACTATGCCATACAGATCTTAAGGCTATGTGCCCACGCTAGCGTTTTTAAACGCTCAGGAAAAGGATCCCCTTCCCAGAAATTGCGCATCTTTTTCCGTGCGTTTTTTGCGCGATTTTTGACGCGTTTTTGACGCGTTTTTTGACACGCGATTTCTTGGAACATTGGGGATGGCTAAAAACGCTCAGCAATGCGGGAATTAATGAGCATGCTGCGTTTTTAGCCGCTAAGCGATTCCTGAGCGGTTAAAAACGCATGCATTGGCACAAAAAGCCAAAAACGCATGCTAATTTGATGCATCTTTTAAGCGTTTCTGCAGCGTCTGAGCCGGCTCAAACGCTGCGGAAACGCTTAACAAAACGCATCGTGGGCACACAGCCTAAAGGTTTTGTCCCATGAACAAATAACATTTTAACAGATCTTGTAATAATCAGTTCCATAATTGGTTGTGTTAAAAAAAGAAATAGTTGCAGTGCTGAAATCTTATTAATGTGCCCTGCTTTATACTGTTATTTTCTCTCTTAAGGTGCTGTCACACTTAGAGATGTACCAGCGATCCCGACCAGCGATATGACGCGGTCAGGATCGCTGGTACATCGCTAAGTCGTCGCTAGTGAGCTGCCACACAGGCAGATCTCACCAGCGACATCGCTGGGGACGGGGATCGCTACTTACCTGTCAGACGCGGCGATCCTGCCTCCTCCCACCCGGCTCCACGCGTCGCTCGTCGTCACAGCAGGAAGCAGACGACGAGAAACAGTCCAGCCTGTTCTCGCGCGATCAGCGATAACCAGCGGGGGAGCCGGTCGTAGTTAAGTATCAGACACAGCGATATCGCTAGCAATATCGCTATAACGTCACAAGTTATAGCGATATTGCTAGCGATATCTCTTAGTGTGACATGCCCTTTAATCCATGCAGAGCTGTTGCAGTTCTTGATCGGTACATATCTCAGCTCCTGGTTAGGTGGGGAAGCTTATAAGTGAGTACACGGACTAAACAGCAGGGGTTCACAGCTGCTAATTTCCAATGAAGTTGAGAGACGAGTCGCCGGCTGACTTGTTAGTTGTCGGCTTTCTCGGAGCACACAGGCGTTCAGTTGAGAGAGCACTCCGGTGTATGTTGGAGGTGGCTGAGATAACCGTCGGCGGAGCGTCGTTCGGCCGGCAGCCATGCAGCTTGTATCGCAGGCTTTATATGGGCTTATGGCATTTTTAAATTAAAAAACCACTGCTTTTATTAAACCAGCGGTCAGCCACATTTAAACAATTTGGTGGTGCGATTAGTGGCCTCTTTAGGCAGGCCGACCATTATTCTTTATGAAGCAATTGGTAAAGATTATTCCCTTTCACACCAGTTCAGTCAAGTCTCCTATTGCTCCTCATGTCTGACATTGGCTGTGACTCCTACCATAAAGGGGTAATCTCATCTCCAAGAACTTTTCCCAATATACGTAGTAGTTGTAATTATAAAACTAGAAAATGCCTCCAATTACAAAAGTATTAGAGTTCTGATTCACTCTGATGTTTACCCCGTGTGCTAACTTAGGTAATCATGGTTACAACCTCTCAGTTGTTAGTGATCGTAACCATGGATAACTAAGCTACTGCAATGCCCTGCATATGAGGCAAGTGAGATAGCGAGTCAGAAGAATTTGTACTATATTTCCATTTGGGTTTATTTGCTAATATTACACCTACTACGTATTGGGATATAATCTTGGAGATGGGAATACCCCTTTAAATAGACAGTCTGACAGCCAATCTGTGTGCTCAGCGGCTCTGTAGTGGTGTTTTGTCTGTACTGGTAGAACCACTGGGATCATTGAATGGCTACCACTCTGTCAGCCTGACACCAAATTCCAGAGACCGGGTGCAGTGGTGGAGGCTTCCCGGCTGTCCTAGGAAAGATGAACAGTCTTTTTATTTTATGTCAAGCTGCAGCCAGGGCTGAACACTTATCTGAAAGGGAACAACCCATGCCTTATGCTTGTTCTGTGCCCGTAGGACGTCATGCTATCGGCAGCATAGCACCTGATTGAGTGATGTGCTTCCCATAAGGGCTGATGCAGATAACCGCTAAAGTGTCTGAGCATGGACCACAAGGAATGCACTATCAGCAAGTCTCCCAACCAGGGCTTGGCCACCTCATAGATGTATATGTGGCTGTTGATTTTGTGTTGAGAAACCCATGAACTGTTGATATGTTGCAGCCCGTGCTCAGTTTCACAGATGTCTGCTTGAGCCCGAACGATGATTTTTACGCCTCCTGGAAATCCTCACGTCGCATGAATCAAGTCTGATGTTTGCCTGTTGAGACGGATCTAATATTTCTATGATCCCTCGTTTCCCCTTATTGGCCTGTGTAAATGGGGTATTGGTGAAAACTGTCAAGTTTCTGTATTTTGTAAACTATAGCTAGTGACATTAAAAATAAAAAGTTAATTGTTGACTAATAACTCATTTTTTTTTTTTTTTTAATGATGGGAAAAAAAATTCATCTTGATGAGACACCTTCCCTCCTGATTTTCTCCATGTGCTGAGGTTGATAGTGGCACTTAAATCCTTCCTCTTTATACATTTTTTTTTTTCTATTATGGTCAGATTTCTCCCTACTAAAATACTAACGTTTGTAGTACACTTTAAAGGCATATACAAAGATACTTGTATGGTCAATGCTAAAGGAATAAAAAAAGGAAAGCCTGTTCCCTGAAAGTAAGTCTTTACAAACGTGTTCAGATGTGCCACCCGTGCTGGTTTAGTAAGGAGAAATCTGAGGAGACAGCCGATAAAATTCCATACATCATACGATCTAACTATTCTGAAAAGCTTCTTTATGCTTTATAAGAGCAGAGCACATCAGATCTCCTCCTCTTCTCCATGCTCGTGCTCTAATAGGCAAATCGAGCCCCCAGATGCGATAATAACATGGGCCTGCACTTGCCTTCAATGGCTATAATTGCACTAAAAGACCTGTGTGATGATGAATTTTAACTGAATGGAAAGTCGTTTTGCGTTTTCCTTTGGCTGATGTCTGGCCTCTGCCTTTCTATGCTTAATAAAAAGAAAAATATCACCTGAAATCTAAAGAGCAGGACTTTTCTATCGCCCCCTTACACGTGCTGCTTTAACTTATAATTCTGCATTAACAGATTTTCTGTGTAAAGGCTCATTCAGACACCAGTGATTATTTTTTTTTTTTTTTTTTTTTCCCCCCCGGACGTAAAGACTGTTGTACATCAGTGTTTTGGATCATGTGGTCATCAGTGATTGTTCATGTATACCATTACAATATTAAGAATGGACAGCACATGTATGACACGCGGATGGCCATGTGTGCTGTCATTGATTTTTCATGGCCTTATAGAACTGTATGGGTAGCTTTGGTCTGTGACTCACATTGAAAATGGAGATCACAGTGATTATTGGAGGGAGACAAGGTCTCGGCATCAAGCGTGAGCAGCTAAGGCTAGTTTCACACAAGCGTTTTTTAGCGCTGCGCTTCGTGCACAATAGAATTGCATGCAAAAAAACACATCATGCGTTTTGTATGCGTTTGCTTTTTTAGGCGCATGCGTTTTAACGTTTCTAGCCATGTTAACTCTTAAAACGCATGCGATTTTAAAGTTAAACGCAGGCGTGCACATGTCTATGCGCACGCCTGCGTTCCTATAGACTAATGTGATTTTTTTTTTTTTTTTTTTGCGCTTTCCGGGCGCATGCGTTTTCTTGAGACCGGTCGGACGGACCAAAAAATGCAGCAGGTTGCGTCTGGCGCGCTTAGGCGCACACTACAAAAAAACGCATGCGCAAGAAAACGCATACGAGCGCGTGCATACATTAGACCAGTGGTCCCCAACCTTTTTTGCACCAGGGACCGGTTTCAAGCAAGACCATTCTTCCATGGCCCGGCAGGGCGGGGATGGAGGTGTGGCAGGGGCGGGGCTTTGGTCATAAGGGGGCGGGGCTATGGACACGGTTGTAGTGTAGCAGTGCATACTTATAATTAAATAACATTTATAATGTGACTCAACTCACCATAGGTTTTGAATGAGTGCTCCATCACCCCCTTCTCCCCATCATTGCCTTCTCCCCATCACTCCCTTCTCCCCATCATTGCCTTCACCCCATCACTGCTGTCTCCCCATCATTGCCTTCACCCCATCACTCCCTTCTCCCCATCACTGCTGTTTCTCCATCATTGCCTTCACCCCATCACTGCCGTCTCTCCATCACTCCCCTCATGGCCTTCTCCTCATGTCCCCATCTCCTCCAGGGCCAGGCTACACAAACACAGACCAACACACACACACACACACACACACACACACACACATTATATATACACAGACACCACCTCTCTCCTCTCACCTGTCGCAGCATCGCCCGCGCTTCCTCGCTCTGACAAAGCAGCGGCCGCGCTCTCCTCTCTGTGTCAGTCAGAGACAGGAAGCGCGGGCGGCGGGCAGGAAGCTGGACGCAGTGGATGGGTCCTTGCAGCTCCGCTCCTGCTATTCAAACTTGCAGGCAGCGGAGCTGCTTGGATCGCTCCCTGGCCGCCGCTACACACGCCGCTAAGAACTGCTGCGCGCCGCCCCAGCCCCCGCTACGCCACTGACCGCCCCTGGCTCCCCTTGTGTCCGCGGACCGGCAAGGGCACTGCAGCGGCCCGGCGGTTGGGGACCCCTGCATTAGACCATGCGCCCCCATGTTAAATATAGGGGCGCAGGACGTATGCGCACGAAGCACAGTGATAAAAAACGCTAGTCTGAAACCAGCCTAAGGTGCGGATCACTAGATTTATTTATTTTTTACTCATTTGTATAGCGCCGTTAATTCCACTGCGCTTTACAGACAATATTGGTACTGTCCCCGATGGGGCTCACAATCTAAACTCCCTATCAGTATGTCTTTGGCATGTGGGAGGAAACCGATGCAAACATAGGGAGAACATACAAACTCCTTGCATATGTTGTCCTTGGAGGGATTTGAACCCAGGACCCCAGCGCTGCAAGACTGCAGTGTTAAGGGCATGTCACACTAAGCGATATCGCTAGCAATATCGCTATAACTTGTGACGTTATAGCGATATTGCTAGCGATATCTCTGTGTCTGATACTTACCTACAACCCGCTCCCCCGCTGGTTATCGCTGATCGTGTGAGAACGTTCAGGACTGTTTCTCGTCGTCAGCTTCCTGCGGCGCTTCCTGCTGTGACGACGCGTGGACGCGGGCGGCAGGACGCAGGATCGCCTAGTGTGACAGGTAAGTAGCGACCCCCGTCCCCAGCGATGTCGCTGGTGAGATCTGCCTGTGTGGCAGCTCACTAGCGACCACTTAGCGATGTACCAGCGATCCTGACCGCGTCATATCGCTGGTCGGGATCGCTGGTACATCGCTAAGTGTGACAGTACCTTTAACCACTGAGCCACCGGTTAGATTAATGTATTCCCATACACTGGCAGTGTTCCAAAATGTGAGCTACTAATCAATCATATATTGGCCACATTGGAGGAATAAAAAAGAAGAAAAAATATACCGTACATGCATACATATACTATGTTTCCCTTCCACTGAATGGAATAAAGTATGGCAGTGGAGGGCAATGAACACTCTTTTGGTGTACAGTGTCTTTTTTAGATTGTTTTGTATATGTGCCGGGAGCCTCATCGGAATATATACCACACATGCTCTCATAGTCTTAACACTCTAAGGCTAGTTTCACAGTAGCGTATGGCAGAGCTGTGGAGGGATGTGGACTTCCTCCATAAAGCTCCGCCCATTGCGGCACCTCCTCCATTTAGCTCCCCTCTACTTCGACATGCGGCCTGCGTACCCTATCTTTAGCATTGGGTATGCAGGCCATGCCGATGTATGCGGATGCTTCCACATGCGCCGTTTTGACGGTGCGGCGACCTGCGCCGCATGAAACGTGTTGCATTTTGTCGCTGTCGCCGCACCGTCAAAACGACGCATGTGGAAGCATCCGCATACATCGGCATGGCCTGCGTACCCAATGCTAAAGATGGGGTACGCAGGCCGCATGTCGACGTAGGCGGAACTGAACGTAGGAGGCGCGGCAGTGGGTGGAGCTTCACGGAGGAAGTCCGCTTCCCTCCACAGCGCTGCCATATGCTAGTGTGAAACTAGCCTAAGGTTGTGTTCCCATGATGAGCTTTTTGCAGTTTTCTGCACCTATTAAAATTGGGTTACTTTTTTTTTTTTTTTCCCTCCATGTGTTCTTATCATGTTTTTGTGTCTTGTTGGTGTGTCATGCTTTCAAATAAAGCTGCTTTGGCTTTTTTGCTTCCTGGTATTTTGCTTTGACAAGACTTTATTGAAACTTGGGAGCGAATTTTTGATGGTTTCTGCCGCAAAATTACATAAAATGCATCTGCGTTTTTTACCAATGGAATTACCGCAGCTAATGTAAGTCAATGAGGATATTCCGCACAGAAACTCTGCATACCCACAAGAGAAATTTTACATGTGGCGGATTTAAAAACGCACCCCAGGTCAGTTTACACTACGATAAAAAAGCAACGTAGGTAGGAGAGTTCTATAAATCCCATCCACTATGCTGGAACTGTAAGATACTGCGTTTTTGCCTCAGCAACAATAAACCGCATAAAAACTCATTGTGGGAATGAAGCCTTACTGATCAATTATGCAAAAAAATAAAATGCCGTATGTACCCACGTATAAGCCGAGACTTTCAGCCTTTTTTTTTGGTCTGAAAGTAACCCCTTTCCCCCCCCCCCCTTTCGGCTTATACGCGAGTCATATAGCCAGTGGGGAGGGGGCGCGGGCGTGTCAGATCATACTGACTCCTCCCCCCCCCCGCTTTTCCCACAGTCTCCTTTCCTTCCTACAGCGGTCACATGGTCCCGCTGATTAAAGTCATGAATATGTGCATATTTATGACTTTAATGAGCGGTACCACGTGACCGCTGAAGGAAGGGAGAACGGGGCTGCAGAGACCGCACCAGGAGGGGGTGAGTATATGCTATATTCACCTGTCCCTGGTTCCAACGCTGTTCGCCGCTGTCTGCCCTCTGTCAGTGACGTTCAGGCAGCAGAGGTCGCAGCATATGGGGGGATATTCTATGGAGCATCTTTTGGGGCAGCATATGGGGCATAATCTATGGAACAATCTTATGGGGCCATAACCTTTATGGAGCATCATATGGGGCATATTCTATGGAGCATCTTATTCGCCCATTATTAACCTTTGTGCAGCATTATATGGAGCATCTTATGGGGCCATCATGAACTGTATGGGGCTCCTGATTCAATATGGATATTCAGAAACATTTAACCTACTGATGTCTCAATTTATTTTACTTTTATTGGTATTTTAGAAATTTACCAGTAGCTGCTGCATTTTCCACCCTAGGCTTATATGCGAGTCAATAAGTTTTCTCAGCTTTTTGTGGCAAAATGAAGGGGGTCGGCTTATACACGAGTATATACGGTATTTTAATAAAATTTGGCCTTCTGGACTTTGTCAAACTCATCAAATTGGCTCACGTTTGCATTTAGCACAAATTAAAAAAAATTTGTGCCATCTTAGGGTAAAATGTAGCAGAGGCCTCAAAATAAGCTTTAAAACTTTGTGCTATTCTTCAACTAATCAAAAAAATGTACTCCACTAAAGTACTATGGCCCCAACACTTCAACTTTTTGGTGTTAATAATAAAATAAAAATAATGAAAAGATCGCAATTCTAGAAAAGACAATAACTGGCAGAAAAATATAACACGTGGACAAAGGGCAGCAGCCCCTTCCTCCTCTTCAAGAAGTCAGTTTCATCTGAAAGAAGTGAGAATGAAGCGGCCCATTGGTACAACAATGTCACATGCGCCCAAGCACCGATATCGCTGGAATGGCGCCAGCATTGGAGACGAGTACTTCCTGCTGTTTTATATGGTGGAATATATTGATTGAGAAGGAGTTGTCAGTGCAGTAGACAATCCTTTTAATTTTGGTCTTCACTACAGACGGAGGGTGGAGGAATACCAACTGTTCACTTTGTATTCTGGTGACCATCGTGGTAAATCTGAGGGTTCTGCTGACGTCCTCTTTAAAGTTAATGAAGAATGAGAAAGATTTATGGAGTAGAACAATGTCTAGATTTAAAGAGGTTGGTCCAGTTCAAGTCCACAGGACATGTGATGGCTTTCTGCAGGTCTGACCGCTGGGGTCTGCGCTGATCGTCAGCAGCTCAGATTCCCAACCACAGCTCCATTCATTCTCTATGGGACTGCAGGACAAGGTGACTGCAGCGCTCGGCAGCTCCATTACAAATGAATGGAGTGCAAGTTCACTGCTGCGCCTTTGAAACGGCGATAAGCATTTCTTATTAATCTGATTAGTGCTGGTCTTTGTGGTTGGACCCCATAGATCAGTAGGTGAAAATGTTTTACTGGACTGCCACTTTACGCTCATTTACCCATATTCATGCTTTTCACAGAACACATGCTCTGTATGGTCTTAGCATGTTCACATGTCCATTTTCTTGTTTACTGTGAAGTGATTAGTAGACACTTAGATCCACCAGTGACAGAAGCTCATCTGCTGCCTTGTAGCGTAGTATTTAGTATATTAAGTGCCATTTGAATGCCCTGTGAGGTCTCCAGACAATTCTGTCTGAGACTTTGTAGTCTCATTATAATAACAATTTGTCACTTTATGCGGTTATTTCACGTTTTACTGTTCTGCTGATTCTTCCAAGGAAAGGAGGAATAAAGCGATAACTAGGTCTAATAAACTGTCCAAGGAGTGTTGGCATTGATTGGGCAGGAACATATCTGCAACTGGTAACACCCAGATGGCAATTTCTCTTAGGTCTGAGGAGAGAGAAATCACAGAAGACTGGTGCAGTGAGAGGCCGGGGTGCTCCAGAACTTCATTCAGAATATAAGTATTTACTGACAGCTGTCAGGAGAAGTGATAGATGCTTTTTAAGTATAACTTGCTACAAAGTTACAATATTTGTGTGATATTGGGAGCAGAGTTTTCCCTTCTCCATCCTGCGTAGGTATTCACGGTGTAGTTGCTTGTCTATTGCTCTCCCTTCAGTCTATAGTAGTGATTCCCAGGTAGGAACACGTGTTCTTACTGTTTGTATGTCGTGCTGTTCATCCATGTTGTCCACTTTATGATGACGCTCGTTTACAGTATTTTCCGGTAATTTGTGTCCATGCTGGAGTTTAGCATCTGTTTCTGGAGATAATCTGCTGGGAGCGTTCCTGCTCTCCAGGACTATTTTTCCAGCATGTATTTCTCGAAGAGCTCTTTTAACCCCTTTCTGCCATATGACGTACTATCCCGTCCATGTGCCCTGGGACTTAATTCCCAGGGACGTGATAGTATGTCATAGTGATCAGCGGCGCTCATGTAGCGAGCGCCGCTGATCGCGGCCGGGTTTCAGCTGATTATCACAGCTGACACCCGGCACTATGTGTCAGGGGTGGTCACGGACCGCCGCCAGCACGCTAACCCCTGGCACCAGGGCTGTGGAGTCGGAGCTCATTTTGGTGGAGTCGGTATAAAATGGTCCGACTCCCAAAATATATAATAAATTGGGTACAGTAGTTCAATGCAGAATGTGATGAATATTTTTTTCATAGGAATTTGGGAAAGTTAGGAAATGTCCTATGGCTGTTCTATTTCCTGATCTAAGGCTACATTCACACACAGCGTTTTTGCTGCGTTTTTTGAGGATACGTTTTTCAGCTGTAAAAGATCAGCTTTTTAAAAAACCGCATCACCTGAAAGGTTTTTGAGCTCATAGATAATGTTTTCAATAGCAAATCAGATTAGAAATCTACTCTATCTATCCATTTATCCATATCTGTCTATCCTTATCTGTACCAAAAAGAATGAAAGCCGGGTAGCACACAGACTAACACTCCTTTTTTTTTTTTTTTTTTTTTTTTTTTTTTTTTTTAGCACCAGTCAGGTACACCTCATAGCTGCCCAAAAGGACGCCCAGGACAGGCATTGCTCGTCTTCAGTAACACATCAACATCAATTGATAGTTGGAATAAATAGGCTGCATTCGTCACCACATCTTCTTAAGGTGCAGGCTTTATTTTCAAGTGTAGGAGTGTGCAGTATTAAGGTTCTGCAGCAGCTGAGGTGTGCAGTATGAGATTCTGCGGAACAGTATGAGGTTCTTCCCCCCGCCCCCCCCCCCCCCCGTTTTGATCCTGGCTAAAACTGTTTCTTATAGATTTGGCAAACCCTCAGGTAACCCTAAATGAAAGTCAATGGACACAGGTGGCTGAATTGAAGGAATTGCTTAATTACCTATTTACCGTGACTAAAAAATTACAAGCTGAGGATTTAACTCCTGGCATTTTCATAAGGGAGTGGAAGAACTTGCTATTTTGCCTGTCCCAAAGAGGAAATTTAATTGCAGATGGCATTTCTGCTGCAATGAAATTGAGAGACCCAGCTATTGGAAAATAAAATTTTTCTGGCAGCTGTTTATGTGGACCCAAGTCATCGTATATTGCTTGATGATCAACAGCTTACTAAAGGAAAAGAAGCTCTGACTGAGGTAGCAGTTAGGATGAGTGGCCTACAGGAGGACTGCCAGGCGCAAGAGGACTTGGGTCCTGACAGTGCTACTGCTGCCATATCTTCATCCTCATTAGATGAGGAGTTTGATTTTGACAAGAATTTGGATGACGTGGAGCAGGCAAAGCGTTGCTGCAAGGAAAAAGATTTCACTCCGTCTCCTATAGCAGCAGATTGACCATATTTCAGCAAAATCTTTCACTTGCTCTCAAAGAAATAGAAAAATTCAACCATTCATCAAAATTGACTGCGCATGAGGCAATTCCTTTATACTTGGAAATTGTTAGAGATGTTGCCCATGTGGTTACGGCTTTGCCTCCAACCCAAGTTACTGTAGAGAGGTTGTTCTCTGGCCTTAAAATTATTAGGTCAGATTTGAGGTCATCTATGAAGGAGGATCTGATGGAGGCAATTCTATTTCTTAGAACAAATTCATAGACTGCGCAAATGTTATTTAGTATGTTTTTGTTGAAAACTGTTTTTTGCCACTTATAGTTTATTACAGTTACAATTTTTTTACGTTTTTTTGTGTTCTAAAGTTGTGTTCCAATAAATATATATTATGTTCTATCTAAATGTCTTGATTATTGTATCATAAAAATGATTAAATGTCTGATGTTCACATTGTACTACAATAAATTTTTCACTTAAATATAAGCAATATATGGTTGAGTCGGAGTTGGTGGAAGGGAAATTGAGGAGTCTGAGTCGCAGGTTTGGCTTACCGACTCCACAGCCCTGCCTGGCACACTGCAATCAAACACGATCGCAGTGTACCGGGGGTTTAGGGAAGCATCGGGAGGGAGGGGGCTCCCTCCGTGCTTCCCTGAGACCTCCCCCTGCAGCAGCGGATCCAAAATGGCGGCGGGGACCTTCGGGGGGCCTGCAGGGAGGCGGCAAAGCGCAGGCACGAGGAAGCCTTCTGCACTGCTTGTGACAGATCGCTGATCTGTCAGTGATCTGTGATGTGACAGATCAGCGATCTGTCACATGACAGCTATGTAAAAAAAGTAAAAATTTAAAAAAAATCGCTAAATAAAAACAAAATATTCCCTAATAAATTCACTTTTTGGAAATAAAAAAAAAAACAAAACAAGGCCATGTGCACACGCTGCGGATTGGTCTGCGGAACCGCAGGTAAAATGACCTGCGGTTTATCACCTCTACTATGGAGGAGATGGTAAACCGCAGCAGAATCCGCAGAAAAGAATTGACATGTCATTTCTTTCTGCGGATTCAAAACCGCAGCTTTTCCGCAGTTAAAAATCCGCAGCAGGTGCACAGAAAATTGTAAATCCCATAGGATAACATGCTACTGTACACTGTCTGCAGAACTGCTGCAGTTCTGCTGCGGCCAAAACCGCAGCAAAAGCCGCAGCGTCTGCACATAGCCTAAAAGTACACATATTTAGTATCGCCGCCTCCGTAACGACCCGCCCTATAAAACTGTCCCATTAGTTAACCCCTTTATTGAACCCCTTAAAAAATAAAAAATGAAGCAAAAAATAAAGCTTTATCATACCGCTGAACAAAGTGCAATAATGCGCGTTCAAAAAGACGGATATAAATAACCATGGTATCGCTGAAAACGTCATCTTGTCCCGCAAAAAAAACGAGCCACCATGTAGCGTCATCAGCAAAAAAATAGTTATAGCTCACAGAATAAAGCGATGCAAAAATAATTTTTATGTAAAAATGTTTTTATTGCATAAAAGCGCCAAAACATAAAAAAAGACAAATGAGGTATTGCTGTAACCGTACTGACCGGAAGAATAAAAGGGCCTTATCAATTTTACCGTACGCGGAACGGTGTAAACGCACCCCCCAAAAGAAATTCATGAAACGCTGTTTTGTTTTCATTCTGCGTCCAAAAAAATCAGAATAAAAAGTGATCAAAAAATGTCACGTGCCCGAAAATGGTACCAATAAAAACGTCAACTCGTCCCGCAAAAAATAAGACCTCACATGACTCGGTGGGTCAAAGTACGGAAAAATTATAGCTCTCAAAATGTGGTGATGCAAAAACTATTTTCACAATAAAAAGCGTCTTTTAGCGTATGACAGCTGCCAAAAATAAAAACCCGCCACAAATAGTAAATCAAACTCCCCTTTATCACCCCTTAGTTAGGGGAAAAATAATAAAACTTGTAATAATAATAATCTTTATTTATATAGCGCCAACATATTCCGCAGCGCTTTACAGTTTAACAGTTTCAAAACACAAGTCATAAGTAACAACGTTAACAATACAATAATTAAAGCAAAATAAGACGACCCTGCTCGTGAGAGCTTACAATCTACAATGAGGTGAGGGAGATACAAAGTACAGGTCTGTATTTACAATTGTGTATTTACAATGAAGGTCCAGCCATCTTGAGGGAGTGAAGGATGGATGGAGATAGTGAATGGGCTACACATGCACACTTACACAGAGAATGACATTAATTAGTGAATGTGATAGGCCGCTCAGAACAAGTGTGTTTTGAGGGAGCGCCTAAAACTATGCAAATTGTGGATAGTCCTGATTTCTTGGGGTAGAGCATTCCAGAGGATAGGAGCAGCACGGGAGAAGTCTTGGAGTCGGGAGTGGGAGGTACGGATTAGTGCAGAGGTTAGTCGAAAGTCGTTTGCAGAGCACAGCGATCGGCTAGGCCGATAGACAGAAATGAGAGAAGAGATGTAAGGGGGTGCCGCACTGTGGAGAGCTTTGTGGGTGAGAACAAGTACTTTGAATTGGATCCTATAATGAATGGGCAGCCAATGTAAGGACTGGTGAAGAGCGGACGTGTCCGAGTACCGATTAGCCAGATGGACGATCCTGGCCGCTGCATTAAGTATGGACTGGAGAGGGGATAGTCGAGTGACGGGGAGACCAATTAATAGAGCGTTGTAGTAATCCAGGCGGGAGTGGATCAATGCAACAGTGAGGGTTTTTGTTGTTTCCGTAGTGAGAAAAGGTCGGATTCTAGAGATGTTCTTTAGGTGTAAGCGGCAAGAGCGGGCAAGAGATTGTATATGGGATGTGAAGGAGAGATTGGTGTCAAACATAACACCCAGACAGCGCGCCTGCTGCCGGGGTGTTATTGTGGTACCACCCATGGAGAGGGAAATGTCAGATTTAGGGAGGTTAGTAGACGGCGGGAGCAGAAGTTCAGTTTTAGAGAGGTTGAGTTTCAGATAGGGAGTGGACCTGATGTTGGAGACTGCGGGCACAGTCACTGGCGTTCTGTAGTACAGCGGCGGTAAGGTCGGGGGAAGACGTGTATAGTTGTGTGTCATCAGCATAAAGATGGTACTGAAAGCCAAATCTGCTGATGGTCTGTCCAATTGGGGCCGTGTAGAGAGAGAAAAGAAGGGGGCCAAGGACTGAGCCCTGAGGTACCCCGACAGCAAGAGGAAGAGGAGATGACGTGGAGCCAGAGAAGAAAACACTGAAGGAGCGGTCAGAGAGATAGGAAGAGAACCAGGAGAGTGCAGTGTCCATAATGCCTAGTGACTGGAGCCAAGAGAGTAGGAGATGGTGGTCAACAGTATCGAAAGCTGCAGAGAGTGGTCACCGTTATGTTTTGCTGTCAGAAGGTCATTGGTCACTTTGAGTGCAGTTTCAGTCGAATGTAGGGGGCGGAAGCCGGACTGTGAAGGGTCTAGAATGGAGAGGTAACGGGTAAGGCGGGAGTAAACTAGGCATTCCAAAAGTTTAGAGATGAAGGGGAGATTGGAGACTGGTCTGTAGTTTGTGCAGGATGGGTCGAGAGCAGGTTTCTTTAGTAATGGAGTAACAATGGCGTGTTTGAAGGAGGATGGGAAAATGCCCGAGGAGAGGGAGAGATTAAAGATTGTAGTTAGGTGGGTTGTGAAGACTGGAGAGAGAGACTGGAGGAGATGTGAGGGCATGGGGTCGGTAGTGCATGTAGTTAGACGAGAAGAAGAGAGGAGTCTGGAGACTTCTTCTGTGATGGGATCACATGTGCAAAGTGAGCCAGGGAAGATGCAGGAAGGGATGGGAGTCACAGCACTTGGTGGCTGGGAGCAGATTTCTTGACGGATATTATCTATTTTTTCTGTAAAGTGGGAGGCCAGGTCATCAGCACAAATGTCTGTGATAGGGGCTTGTGCTTTTGGCCTGAGGATGGAGTGAAAAGTGTCAAAAAGTTTCTTGGGGTTGTTGGCTAAAATTAAAAAAAATTAAAATTGAAAAAATGTATTTATTTCCATTTTCCCGTTAGGGTTAGGGCTGAGATTAGGGTTAGGGGTGTGTTGGGGTTATGGTACCGTTACACTTAGCGATGCACCAGCGATCCCGACAATGATATGGATCGCTGGTGCATCGCTAAGTGGTCGCTAGTTAGCTGCCACACAGGCAGATCTCAACCAGCGACATCGCTGGGGTCGGGGGTCGCTACTTACCTGTCAGACGCGGCGATCCTGACATCCTCCGCACGCGTCGCACGTCGGCGCCACAGGAAGCGCCCGACGAGAAATGATCCAGGACCTTCTCGCGCGACTAGCGGGGGAGCCGGTCGGAGGTAAGTATCACATGTAGCGATATCGCTGCAACGTCACAAAATCGGTGACTTTACAGCGATATTGCTAGCGATATCGCTATGTGTAATGGGGGCTTTAGGGTTGGAGTTAGAATTGGGGGGTTTCCACTGTTTGGGCACATCAGGTGCTCTCCAAACGCAACATGGCGTCTGATCTCAATTCCAGCCAATTCTGCTTTGAAAAAGTCAAATGGTGCTCCTTCCCTTCCAAGCTCTGCCATGTGCCCAAACAGTGTTTTACCCCCACATATAGGGTATCGGCATACTCAGGACAAATTGCAAAACAACTTTTAGGGTCCAATGACTCCTGTTACCCTTAGGAAAATAAAAAATTGGGGGCAAAAATATCATTTTTGTGGGGGGAAAAAAGGATTTTTATTTTAACGCCTGGGCTTTATAAACTTCTGTGAAGCCCTTGGGGGTTCAAAGTGCTCACCACACATCTAGATAAGTTCCTTAGGGGATCTAGTTTCCAAAATGGGGTCACTTGTGGGGGGTTTCCGCTGTTTAGGTACATCAGGGGCTCTCCAAAGGCAACATGACACCATCAGACTATTCCATCAAAGTCTGCATTACAAAACGTCACTACTTCCCTTCCGAGCCCCGACGTGTGTCCATATAGTAGTTTTCTCCCACATATGGGGTATCAGCGTACTGAGGACAAATTGGACAACAACTTTTGGGGTCCAATTTCTCCTGTTACCATTGGGAAAATAAAAAAATTGGGGACTAAAAGATCATGTTTGGGGAATTTTTTTTTTTTCCACACTCGGGCATTATAAACTTCTGTGATGCCCTTGAGGGTTCAAAGTGCTCACCACAGATCTACATAAGTTCTTTGAGGGGTCTAGTTTCCAAAATGGTGTCATTTGTGTGGGGTTTCGTTTAGGCACATCAGGGGCTTTCTAAACGCGGCATGGCGTCCAATCCCAATTCCGGCCAAAAAAGTCAAATGGCGCTGCTTCCCTTCTGAGTTCTGCCATGCGCCCAAATAGTCGTTAACACCCATATATGTGGTATCAGCGTACTCAAATTCCACAATAACTTTTAGGTTCCGGTTACCCTTGGAAAAATAAAAATTGGGGGTGAAAAGATCATTTTTTTTTTTGGAAAAAATGATTCTTTAATTGTACCGCTGTACGTTATAAACTTCTGTGAAGCCATTGTGGGTTCAAAGTTCTCACCACACATCTAGATAAGTTCCTTGGGGGGGTCTAGTTTCTAAAATGGGGTCACTTGTGGGGGGGTTTCCACTGTTTTGGTACATCAGGGGCTTTCCAAACGCGACATGGTGTCCGATCTCAATTCCAGCCTAAAATGTCAAATGGCGCTGCTTCCCTTCTGAGCTCTGCCATGCGCCGAAACAGTGGTTCCCCCCCCACATATCAGGTATCAGCGTACTCAGGACAAATTGCACAATAACTTTTCCAGTCCAACTTCTCCTGTTACCCTTGGTAAAATAAAAAAAAATTGGACCTGAAGTAATTTTTTTGTGAAAAAAAGTTAAATGTTCATTTTTTTTAAACATTCAAAAAATTCCTGTGAAGCATCTGAAGGGTTAATAAACTTCTTGAATGTGGTTTTGAACACCTTGAGGGGTGCAGTGTTTAGAATGGTGTCACTTTTGGGGATTTTCTTTCATATAGACCCCTCAAAGTGACTTCAAATGTCAAAAATAAAATGGTGTTGCAAAAATGAGAAATCGCTGGTCAAATTTTAACCCTTATAACTTCTTAACAAAAAAAAAATTTTCGTTCCAAAATTGTGCTGTTGTAAAGTAAACGTGGGAAATGTTATTTATCAAGTTTTCTGTCTGCTGTATCTCTGTGATTTAAGCGCATAAAAATTAAAAAGTTGGAAAATGGCAAAATTTTCAAAATTTAAGCCAAATTTCCATTTTTTTCACAAATAAATGCATGTCATTTGAATGAAATTTTACCACTAACATGAAGTACAATATGTCACGAGAAAACAATGTCAGAATCACTGGGATCCATGGAAGCGTTTCAGAGTTACCTCATAAAGGGACAGTGGTGAGAATTGTAAAAATTGGCCCGGTCATGAACCACCCTTGGAGGTTAAGGGGTTAATTGACACCTCTGTAATGTTACTCTTTCATTACGAAGTGAAATCCCCATAAGTGAAGGAAGTGCATAACTAAATGGTATTGCTCTGAAAACCGTTTAGTTACTGACCTGTCTTGTGTTTTTTTTTTTTTGTTTTTTTTTTCTACTGCTGAAATTTTTCTCACAATTACTCCATGGGTGATGCAGCAGACAGTAGAAATCCGGCTGCAGCTCATTTTCCATACTTTATATTTGTCTAGAGTATAACCAAATAACTGTGAATTGCAGATATTACACCTGTCGTAGTTACACCTAGATTGCAGGCAGGACCTGGCTTCACACCAACCTTTGTTACATCTTTCATCCCGTATTATTAGTATGACCTCAGTAATTTTAGACTTTCACTACCCAGCATAAATTAATGAAGCCTTGTGAGAAGCCCATTTCCCCCTACCCTGGTCGAAAAAACATCAGGATGCTTAATGCCCATGGTCGGACTATGTTTGTGAGGACTTCTTGATGTGACCATCTGCGCTGTCTTCTCCTTTGGTTGCAACCAGACGTCACCCTACTTTCTGCCGACAGTTGATACATTATAAAGCAGATGTAAATGTTGTTTGATGCAAGCTGTTGTATGAAGCGGTCTGTATCCTACAAGTTACAAAGTGTTTCTTGTCCCTTTATATGGCTATCATATAAAGGGGTCAGTGACAGCTGATCGGTGGCTGTCCCTCTGCTGGGACTCGCACCAATCTGTAGATTCAACTTTTATCCCAGTTTCAAAATGAAGTTGGTCCCCGACCGCTGCTCTATTTGTTCTCTATAGGGGATGCGAGAAAAACTTGTGTAGCGCTTGGCAGAACCATAGGGAATTAATGGAGCAGGTATCGAGCGTGTGCACTGCCACTTCACTCTGAGGATTAGGCTGTGTTCACACACAGCGTTTTTTTAGCGGTTTTACCGCGGTTGTCACTGTAAAACCGCTAAAAATAAGCTTCCCAGTCATTTCTATGCATTTTGCACTTTTTGTGCATATAGATGCGTTTTTTACCGTGAAAAAACCGCATCGCAGTAAAAACCGCAGCATGCTAATTAATTTTGCGTTTTTTTCAGCGGTTTTGGCTGCTTCCATGCGGTTTGAAACCGCTGCGGAAAAAAACGCATCAAAACCGCCTCGGAAAAATAGGTGCAGTTTCTGGGAAGGGATTCGGGTTTTTGAGCAGAAATTTTCTGCAACGTGTGCACTTAGCCTAAAGGTTCCCGAGATCCCAGCGGTCAGACTCCAACAATTGATAAGTTTTCACATCTCTTGGGGATCGGAAAGAACGTGTTTTCACAGGACAACTCCTTTCTGGATTAACTAGCGGAACCTCCATGTAAGTAGGTTGTGCTATACCAAAGCCCAGATGCATTAATTTGTGCACTTATTTAAGTTATTTTTATACATATAACAATATCTGCTCTGTCACTTTTCTGTCTTGTCCCATGGTAAAGATGACACTGGAGTATCCTGCTACTTCGTTGATATGGAAATTTTGACACTAAAAGAAAAAATCACTTCTTGGTAATTCTTCCCCTGCTCCTTTTTTTAATGATTTGATGGTAGTAACAGCTAATGGACTATATCCAGTGCTCTCCTAAACATTTATTTGTTGCTGTTATGGCACCAGCATATGCCACAGCGCTTTGCAGCCATTATCCTCACTCACTGTCTCATTATCTATATACAGATTTCAATGTCACACACACGTCTTAGGTCCCAGAAAATGGTGACTTAAGCTGCATTCAGGCTATGTGCCCACGTAGCGTTTTAAAATGCTCACTAAAAACCGCACTCCTTCCCAGAAATCGCGCGTTTTTCAGCGCGATTTCAGCGCGATTTTACCGCGACTATGATTGCGATTTTGCCGCGATATTCAAGCACTTTCTAAGCGATTTGAAGCATCGCTTGGAAAGTGATTGACAGGTTGGTCACACTCGTCAAACATAGTGTTTGACAAGTGTGAGCAGCTTTTTACTATTGAGGCTGCCTATGCCGCATCAATAGTAAAACATAGAATGTTAAAATGCTAAAAAAAATAAAAAAAATCGGGATATATTTACCTTCCGATGTCCCGCGCTGCCATCCCGGGCCTCAGCGTTCCCAACGATGCCTTGCGAGACCTGTGATGACGTAGTCTCGCGTTACTATAGCGATCTCGCGAGACCGCTGGAGTCACGCGAGACTACATCATTACAGGGCCTTGCTGCAAGGCATTACTGGGAATGCAGCGAGGGACATCGAAAGGTAAATATACCCCGATTTTTTATTTTTTATTATTTTTTTTACAGGGGTATGGTACCCAGGGCCTGGAGGACAGTCTCCTCTCCTCCACACCGTGGGTACCAACCTCACATGAGACGCTTAACTTCCCACATGGTGGGCATAGCCACATGCGGGAAGTCAGCGATTCTCATGCATTCCTATGGGTGCGGAATCGCGGCAATTCTTTGCGATTCCGCACAAAAGAATGAGCATGCTGCGATTTTTTTTTTCCGCGATGCGATTCCGCCGCGGAAAAAAGCGCAGCATTAGCACAGCATGTGCGGAATGCCATAGGAATGCATGGGGGGCGTTTTGTACATGATTTTTAAACGTTTTCGCGCCGAAAATCGCGGCAAAAACGCTTAAAAATCGCTACGTGGGCACATAGCCTCACAGCGGCCGAATCTGTCAGTCTAAGGCTGCGTTCACACGTTGCGTGTTTTTTTCTTTTTCACTATGATATTTCCGCTGCGAAAACGCAAAAATGCTAAGGGTGTGTACACACGTTGCGGATTCTGCTGCGCATCCGCAGCGGATTTGGTCTTGTGGATCCGCAGCAGTTTTTACTGCAGTGTACAGTACCTTTATTTTCAATGGAAAACAAACCGCAGTGCACACGGTGCGGAATTTTCCACGCGGATTTGCTGAGGTTTCAAAACCGAAGCATGTCACTTCTTTGTGCGGAATCTGCTGCGGTTTCACACCTGCTCCATTGTAGAGGTGTCAAACCATAGGGTAAAATGGCAGGCTAATCCGCAGATAAACCCCAGGTCTTTACCTGTGGATTTTGCTAAATCCGCGTGGAAAATTCCGCAGCAGAATCGGCAACGTGTGCACACACCCTAAGAAAACGCATCCCATATAATCCCATGGGATTCCACATTGCTGTGCTAATGCTGCGGATTTTACCGCTGCGGAATTGCATCGCGGTAACATCTGCAGCATGCTCATTCTTTATGCGGAATCGCGGCGATTCTGCACCCATAGGAATGCATTCATCCGCTTACTTTCTGCATGTGGCTATGCCCACCATGCGCAAAGTAAGTGGATCATGAGCGGATGGTACCCACGGTCTGGAGGATAGGAGACTCCTCATGGCCCTGGGTACCATAATCCTGTAAAAAATAGAATAAAAAATAGTGATATACTCACCCTCCGGCTGCCCCCGAAATCCTTCCCGCCTCTCACCACGCTCCCGGCATCTTCTGGTCCCAGTAATGCTGACGTCATCTCGGTCCTTTGCGCAAAGCATTACTGGGACCGGGAGCGCCGCAGAGCAGATCGGTGGCCGTCGGAAGGTGAGAATAACAATATATATTTTTTTTTTTTTTTTTTTTTTTTAATTTTAACATCCTACCTATCACATTCCAAGCGATGCTAATCACTTGGAATGTGCAAGCATTCCGCAAGCGAAAAACACTTGGAAAACGCTTGTTTTCCGTGGGAAAATGCATGCGAATTCGCATATGTTTTACTTGTGGTGGGAGTGCGGATATGTTGCGGAGACTTCTGCAGCATTTCTGCAACGTGGGTACATAGCCTAACGGTAACAACCCCCTGTTCCGATGATTGCGTACTGGGTTTAGCACATGGACGATGGGTCCAAAGAACGCTTGTTTTTTGTGCATGAAATCGTTTAAACAAGTGAAAAAATGCTCTATTAGCGTCCGAAATTTGTGCAGTGTAAATGGAGATGGGTTGCTTGTTCAATGATTTTGACGACAGTGGAAAGTCAAATTCTAAATAGGGTTGACTATTCTGAGACAGTAGTTTAATAGCAAGAAAATGGGGTCCCCACACATTATGGAAATAAATTAAAGTACAAGTGCACAAATACACTATGTGGCCAATATACAGATGTGTCTGCACACTGTGATTAATGAATTCCAATATTACTGTAAACATTAAAAATGAAGTATACTTAGCGTTTTTTTGATCAAGGAGCGCCAAAGGCATCAAAACACATCAAGGTATACATTTTAACCCCTTAGTGACAGAGCTAATTTGGTACTTAATGACCAAGCTAATTTTTACAATTCTGACCACTGTCACTTTGAGGTTATAGCTCTGGAACGCTTCAACAGAGCCCACTGATTCAGAGATTTTTTTTGTACTTCGTGTTTTGGTAAAATTTCTTCGATATGACTTGCGTTTATGGAAAAAAATGGAAATTTGGCAAATTTTGAATATTTTGCAATTTTCAAACTCTTAATTTTTGTGCCCTTAAATCAGTCATATTACACAATAGTTAATAATATTTCCCACATGTCTACTTTTATATCAAACAGTTTTGTAAACGTAATTTTTTTTTGTTAGGATGTTATAAAGGTTAAAAGTTGACCAGTGATTTCTCATTTTTCCAACAAAATTGACAAAACCATTTTTTTCTTTTTTGGGCCACCTCACATTTAAAGTGAGTTTGGGGGTTGGTATGGCAGAAAATACCCAAAAGTGGCATCATTTTAAAAACTGCATCCTTCAAGGTGCTCAAAACCACATTAAAGAAGTTTTTTTTTATTTATATAAAATGTACTTTGGAATAAAACTTTTATTTTCACAAGGGTATCAGTAGAAAATGGACCCCAAAATTTGTTGTGCAATTCCTTCTGAGTACGCCGATACCCCGTATGTGAGGGAAAGCCCACTGCTTTGGCGCATGGCTTTTTGAATGCAAAATTGGCTGGAATCAATGGCGAGGCACCATGTCGTGTTTGGAGACCCCCTGATGTACCTAAACAGTGGAAACACCCCAATTCTAACCCCAACCCTAGCGCCAACCCTATCCATAATTAATGGAAAAAGTTGGAAAAAATAAAATGTTTTAATTTTATTATTTTTACCTGGGGTGATAAAGGGGGGCTTGATTTACTTTTTTTTTTTTTTTTGATCACTGTGATAGGTCTATCAGTGATCAAAATGAACCAATAGAAGAAATCTCCTTTTGTTTTGCGGGTGCTGGCCGGCGAGCATACTGCGCATACGCCTGCCATTTTCTTTCCAGAAGAAGGTGCTGACGGCCGGGGAATGCAGGAGGGTCCAGGGATGCTGGAGGTACCAGGGGGGTCTCGGGGACCCCATTTCTCTCTCTGGTATGCTAGATCACATCAGAGGAGAGCGAAAATAAGTGGGAAATCTAACTTTTTTTTATTTTATTTTTTTTAATACAGTCGCCGTTATTCGGTGAATAACGGTGATCACAACACTGGGATTGGTATAAAGCGACCCAAATCATGTTCTCCAGAGTCTCGGCTACCCCCGATAGCCGAGACCCCGGAGAATTTCCGACCCTGGGGGGCGCTATACCATTATTTCTCAAATACAAATACTCGAATTAGAAATGTACAGTAGTATAGTTTCTCTGATTCGCTATTTCTCCTTCCTAATCTGAAGGCCTTTGGTATCCATGGTTATGACCACTAATGTGATAGTTACTTAGTTGCTAGTGGTCGTAACCATGGATACCCAAGATCCCGCAATGCCTGCACTTGTGGAAAGAGACATAGCAAATCAGAACAACTAGGCTACATTTCTAATTGGAGGTATTTTCTAATATTATTACACCCCTTTTAAACCATTGGAGCAATTATTCATATTATTGAAAATGTTTTTGCTTTGCCAATGCAATTATATTCTTTGTACAATATCAGCAGAAATGTTTTGACAAAACTTGATTTTCTATGTTTGAAATAGTTTGACTTGTGGGATTTGATTTTTGAACACAAATTTGCTTCAGATTGAGTCTGTGTGAACAGTGTACGATTTAACAATTATTCATGGTTCTCATTTGGCGTAAGAGTTTGTCTGCTAGTCCTGACTTACAATCACATCGATTATTATTATGCATTTATATAGCGCCATTTATTCCATGGCGCTTTACATGTGAAAAGGGGAAATATAGTATAAGTTAATGATTATCTGCTTGTGTCCATGACCCTTTTAAGGCCCCTGTACACATTTAACTTCTCATTTTAGTTACTGAGATAATTGGTGCTTCCAAGATTACGGTATATTGGGGGAGGAGAAGCTAGAAGAAGGCTGAAGAAGGCTCCTCCTCCACATCCATCCCTTCTGTATAGAATCTAATCAGCACCAACTGCCACCTCCTATCTCAGTAGTGGGAAAGGCTTCACTGAATACAGATTTTTCCTCAGATTAGGAATTTTGAAAATCCATGCTCAGTCTAGGGGGAGAATGAAGCCGCAGTTTCTCATTTTCACTTGTAGGATTGATTTTATGAAATAAAAATTATACTTGCTCTTTATCCTCTTTATGACCTTGGATGTATCCATATGTCATAGAAAGGAAGGACTTCCCGACCTTATACGTATGGATACATCATGGTGGTTTTGCACGCGCCGTTCCTTAGCGCGCATGATTGCCGCCAGGTGTTAAGCGAACATGACAGCTGACACCCAGCTGTCGCTGCCAGGAGGGGTGCCTGCCCCTGGCATTTTAGCCCTCTATATTTAAGAGGCAGGGAGGGGGGAGGTTCATTTTGGTGGTTTAGACGAAAACCACGATATAAGTGCCCAGTGTAGAGCGCAGAATCAATATGATCACTGTACCCCTAGAGGAATTCATTGAGAAGAGCAGTTTGTAAAATGGGGTCAATTATGTTTTTTTTTTTTTTTTTTTGCAGTTCTGACACCTCCAGGAGCTCTACCAGTGGGTCATGACACCCGCAAACCAGAACAGTAAAATCTGCACTACAATATGGCGGTCCTTCACTTCTAAGCTTTGCACTGTGCTTGAAAAATATTTCCTGATTACATGTAGGGTATTGGCATACTCAGAAATTGTACAACAAACATTGAGATCCATTTTTTGCTATTTGCCCTTATAAACATTAGAAACTTGGTGGTAAAAATGTATTTTCTTCACCTCCCATTGGTATAAAAGTCTGTGAGGCTCATGTGTGGTGTCATCATGCTCACTGCACCCCTAGGACCTGGGAAGTTCATTCCAAAGAATTGGCGCAGCACGTGTATAGTCTTGAAGACGGAAGTGGGAGGGTCTGATTATTGAGGATGCTAACCTCAGGTCTTCAGCAGAACGGAGGGCGCGGGTACGATGGTATACTGAAACAAGGAAGGAGATGTAGGGTGGTGCTGAGCCATGAAGAGCTTTGTGGGTGAGGGTAATAAGTTTGTACTAGATTCTGGAGTGGATGGGTAGCCAGTGTAATGACTGGCACAAGGTAGAGGCATCGGTGTAACAATAGGCGAGGAATATGATCCTGGCAGCAGCATTCAAGACAGATTGGAGGGGGGAGAGTTTGGTAAGAGGGAGACCGATTTGAAGGGAGTTACAATAGTCGAGACGAGAATGAATAAGAGAAACAGTAAGAGTTTTTGCAGAGTCAAAAGTAAGAAAAGGTCGAATTCTAGAAATGTTTTTGAGGTGCAGATAACAAGTGAGCCAGTGATCGGATGTGGGGGACAAAGGAAAGCTCGGAGTCAAGTATGACCCCCAAGACAGCGGGCATGTTGCTGGGGAGTAATAGTAGAACCACACACAGAAATGGCAATGTCGGGTATAGGTACTTTAGCAGTGGGAGGAAACACAAGAAGTTCAGTCTTTGACAGGTTCAGTTTCAGCTATAGTGAGGACATGATGTTAGACACAGCGTTTAGACAATTGCGGGTGTTTTCTAGTAAGGCTGGCGTGATGTGAGAAGAAGCGTATAATTGGGTGTCGTCAGCATAGAGATGGTACTGGAAACCAAATCTAAGGATTGTTTGACCAATAGGGGCAGTATACAAAGAAAATTGGAGGGGGCCTAGGACTGATCCTTGAGGAACCCCAACAGTAAGGGGTAGATGAGAGGAGGAGGAACCAGCAAAAGATACCGTAAAGGAGCGGTCAGAGAGATAGGAGAACCAGGAGAGAACGGTGTCCTTGAGGCCAATGGTACGGAACATAGTGAAGAGGAGCTGATGATCCACAGTGTCGAATGCTGCAGATAGATCCAAGAGAATTAGCATGGAGTAATGACCATTTGATTTAGCTGTTAGTTGATCATTAGAGACTTTAGTGAGGGCAGTTTCAGTAGAGTGTAAAGAGCGGATACCGGATTGGAGAGGGTCGACAAGAGAGTTATCAAAGAGATAGCGGATAAGACGGGAGTAGACCAGGCGTTCCAGGAGTTTAGAGATGAAGGGAAGATTAGAAACAGGTCTATAGTTAGCGGCACAGTTTTGGTCGAGGGATGGTTTTTTAAGTAGTGGATGTATGATGGCATCCTTAAATGAGGAGGGAAAGATACCAGAAGAGAGAGAGAGGTTAAATATTTTAGTTAGGTGAGGGGTGACAGCAGGGGAAAGGGGCTGGAGGAGATGTGACGGAAATGGGTCACTGGTGCAAGTGGTTGGGCGAGAAGATGCAAGGAGCCTGCTTACTTCTTCTGTGGTTCAAAATCAGAGAGTGAGCTAGATGCAGTGGGGGAGGGAGGACAGTGCATGGTATGAGGTCATTGGGAGATAATTTCCTGTCGGATCTGGTCAATTTTTTCTTTGAAGTAATTGTCCAGATCGTCAGCTCGAAGCTCCGTGGTTGGGGCCTGTACTCTTGGGTTGAGTAGAGAATGAAAAGTGTCAGACGTTTTGGGTTATTGGACAGTGAGGTGATGAGGGTGTTGAAATAGGTTTGTTTGGAGAGGTGAAGGGCAGTGTTGTATGTTCGAAGCATAAACTTACAGTGCCTACAAGTAGTATTCAACCCCCTGCAGATTTAGCAGGTTTACACATTCGGAATTAACTTGGCATTGTGACATTTGGACTGTAGATCAGCCTGGAAGTGTGAAATGCACTGCAGCAAAAAAGAATGTTATTTCTTTGTTTAATTTTTTTTAAAATTGTGAAAAGTTTATTCAGAGAGTCATTTATTATTCAACCCCTCAAACCACCAGAATTCTGTTTGGTTCCCCTAAAGTATTAAGAAGTATTTCAGGCACAAAGAACAATGAGCTTCACATGTTTGGATTAATTATCTCTTTTTCCAGCCTTTTCTGACTATTTAAGACCCTCCCCAAACTTGTGAACAGCACTCGTACATGGTCAACATGGGAAAGACAAAGGAGCATTCCAAGGCCATCAGAGACAAGATCGTGGAGGGTCACAAGGCTGGCAAGGGGTACAAAACCCTTTCCAAGGAGTTGGGCCTACCTGTCTCCACTGTTGGGAGCATCATCCGGAAGTGGAAGGCTTATGGAACTACTGTTAGCCTTCCACGGCCTGGACAGCCTTTGAAAGTTTCCTCCCGTGCCGAGGCCAGGCTTGTCCGAAGAGTCAAGGCTAACCCAAGGACAACAAGGAAGGAGCTCTGGGAAGATCTCATGGCCGTGGGGACATTGGTTTCAGTCAATACCATAAGTAACGTACTCCACCGCAATGGTCTCCGTTCCAGACGAGCCCGTAAGGTACCTTTACTTTGAAAGCGTCATGTCAAGGCTCGTCTACAGTTTGCTCATGATCACTTGGAGGACTCTGAGACAGACTGGTTCAAGGTTCTCTGGTCTGATGAGACCAAGATTGAGATCTTTGGTGCCAACCACACACGTGACGTTTGGAGACTGGATGGCACTGCACACGACCCCAAGAATACATCCCTACAGTCAAGCATGGTGGTGGCAGCATCATGCTGTGGGGCTGTTTCTCAGCCAAGGGGCCTGGCCATCTGGTCCGCATCCATGGGAAGATGGATAGCACGGCCTACCTGGAGATTTTGGCCAAGAACCTCCGCTCCTCCATCAAGGATCTTAAGATGGGTCGTCATTTCATCTTCCAACAAGACAACGACCCAAAGCACACAGCCAAGAAAACCAAGGCCTGGTTCAAGAGGCAAAAAATCAAGGTGTTGGAGTGGCTTAGTCAGTCTCCTGACCTTAACCCAATTGAAAACTTGTGGAAGGAGCTCAAGATTAAAGTCCACATGAGACACCCAAAGAACCTAGATAACTTGAAGAAGATCTGCATGGAGGAGTGGGCCAAGATAACTCCAGAGACCTGTGCCGGCCTGATCAGGTCTTATAAAAGATGATTATTAGCTGTAATTGCAAACAAGGGTTATTCCACAAAATATTAAACCTAGGGGTTGAATAATAATTGACCCACACTTGTATGTTTAAAATTTATTAAAATTTAACTGAGCAACATAACTTTTTGGTTTGTAAGATTTATGCATCTGTTAATAAATCCTGCTCTTGTGTGAAGTTTGAAGGCTCTAACTTATTTGCATCTTATCAAACCTGCTAAATCTGCAGGGGGTTGAATACTACTTGTAGGCACTGTATAATGGATGACAACTAAACTCGCCTATATTGGCTGGCTTAGCCGCCGCTCTAATGCGTATACAGTCGCATGCCCACTGTTGATGCCAGTAGTGTCTGGTTTCAGACTGCCGATCACATTGTTCTTCCTGAGAAAAGCTGCCGACCGACATGTCCGCCAGTGAGGTTTCTCAGAGAACTGGAGCATTCGGCCAAGTTAGCACGCCTGTATATGGGAGAGACAACTGATATTTTCTTGCCTATTTGTAATTGGTGGGAGTTCCATGTAATTGACAACTTTGTTACATTGTATTCAAGTTGTTTGGTGTTGTGATGACCTGCTGGGCTTACACAATGGCCTTCGCAATGCTCCAACATTGTGTATTTGCAGAGATCCGTTCTAGTGATCCCCTTTGCAGCTCCTTCTCTTGGACTTCTGCGGTTATACAGCTGGCCAAACAGGACCACTTTTCCCTAATGTTTAAGGTGTCTGATGGGCACTATCATCTGGAAAGCCCTGACAGTCAAAACGCAGCTGGTGGCCCAAGCTCTGTGGTCTTCTTAGCTGGGGGCTGGAGAAAAGGTCTCTGCGGACCGTAAACGGCCTGAGGTTCCCCACCCCTGCTTTAGATGTTAAAGGAGGTAACCAACAGAGGCTGCCGCATTATCACTGTCCCTATTGAGAACGTATGGACACTCATGTGTGCAAGTTGGGAGGGCTAGGGTTCTGCTGAAAGTTTAGCTTTGTTCATCAATGGGACAGGTCACCAGTTGGTAATTCGGCCACCCCTCCTCACCGGCCATTGAGGTAAGAAGGGCTCATTCTATGATTCAGCAATGGAATAAAAATTACACTTTTTCAGTTGGAATCTAAAAAAAAAAAAAAAAAGTGCCCAGCACTGCCCAGTGGGCACCATGATCCAGGTCCTTTGTGCCAGCGCGGTCCAGATGTCGCATGTGCTCCCTGCACAACATTTTCATTGTGCGGTCTAATGCTGCACCTATAGAGTGGGCTTGTGACCATTGTTGACCTCAAACATATTGTAGAAAGACTAAACAGGTCAAGGAAATTCTTCTCTTGCTGACAACTTTATCTTCCAAAAGGTAGGGGAAAAAACAAGGAGAACTGCTACCTTGGATCTAATCCTTATAAACAGGGAGGAAATGGTTGAGGAGGTAAAAGTGGCTGGGACCCTAGGAGGTAGCGACCATGCTATTTTAGAATTTTGGATAACTAGAGGAGGAAGACCTGTGAAGACTCACACGTCAAGGTTAGATTTCAGAAAGGCAGATTTTAAGGCTGTGTGCACACGCTGCGGATTCCGCTGCGGATTAATCCGCACGGATTTTGCAAAAACCGCAGATAATCCGCAGGTCCAAAGACCTGCGGATTATCTGCGGTTTTGCCTGCGGTTTGGTCCTGCGGATTCACTATCTCCACAATGGTGGAGATAGGAACCCGCAGCGGTTTCCGCAGAAAGAATTGACATGCAATTCTTTCTGCGGATTCAAAACCGCAGCAAATCCGCGCGGTTTTTTCCGCAGCGTCGGCACAGCGTTTTTTGTTTTTCCATTCAAATGAATGGTACTGTACACCGCAGCTAAAACTGCTGCGTGTCCGCAGCGGCCAAAACCGCTGTGGAAACGCAGCGGAATCCGCAGCGTGTGCACACAGCCTAAAGCATTCAGAAAGAGAATTGATGGGATCCAATGGCTGGATATCCTTAAGGACAAAAATGTCCAGGAAGGATGGGAAATCATGAAAAATTAACTTCTCAAAGCACAATTGTTAACAATTCCGAAAGGAGGGAAGCATTTAAGGAAACCCGAATGGATGAACACAGAACTTAAGCACATGCTAAAAAGGAAGAAAGAAATGTTTATGAAATGGAAAGAGGGAGGCATATCTAAAGAAGAATATAATGCTGTCTGCAGAACTTGCAGGGCACAAATCAGATTATTAAAGCTGACAATGAATTGAGGCTTGCAAGAGACGTCAAAAGCAATAATAAAGGATTTTGGGAATATGTCAAATGTAAAAGAAAAGTCAAAGATGCTACAGGATTTTTACAGGATGAAAATGATGAAATGGTAAGACAGGATGTTGAGAAGGCCGAACTTTTAAATTCCTATTTTGCATCTGTTTTCTCTCAGAAAGGAAATGTAACATCAACTATTCTTCACTGTCCTATTAAGGGAATAGAAGAATCCAGGATATCTATAATCAGAAAGATAGTGAGGAAACATCTAACCTAAATGAATTCAAGTCTCCAGGTCCAGATGAATTACACCCCAGAGTATTGAAGGAGATAGCAGAAGAAATTTTTGAACCCCTCTCCATAATCTTTGAAAATTCTTGGAGAACAGGAGAAGTCTCAGAAGACTGGAGAAGAGCAAATGTTGTTCCGATCTTCAAAAAGGGGAAGAAGGTGGACCCAGGCAACTATAGGCTGGTGAGTCTGACTTCTATACCATGAAAGATCTTTGAACAAATTATTAAACAACATGTATGTCAGTACCTGGATAAGAATGAAGTGATTAAATAGAGTCAACATGGGTTTGTAACTAATAAGTCATATCAGACTAGCTTAATTTCTTTCTATGACAGAATCACTGATTGGGTGGATCAGGGAAATTGCGTTTGACATAGTATCTCATACAGTCCTTATTGAAAAAATGGCTAAGTATGGAATGGACAAGGCAACTATTAGGTGGATTCATAACTGGCTTAGTGATCGGACCCAAAGAGTGGTCGTAAATGGCTGCACATCCAGTTGGAAGAATGTCTCAAGTGGGGTACCACAGGGCTCTGTCCTGGGCCCTGTATTGTTCAACATCTTTATCAACGATTTAGATGAAGAAATTGAGGGTAAACTGATTAAATTTGCTGATGACACAAAGCTAGGAGTGATAGCTAATACTAGAGAAGAGAGAGAGAGGATTCAAAAAGATATAAATAAACTGGAGCAGTCGGTAGCAACTAACAGAATGGTTTTTAACAGGAAAAAATGCAAAGTACTACAACTGGGCAATAAAAATTAGAAAAGCATATACAGAATGGGAGGAATAGGGCTAAGCAACAGCACATGTGAAAAAGACTTGGGTATACTAATAGATCACAGACTGAATATGAGTCAACAGTGTGATGCAGCAGCAAAAAAGGCAAATGCAATTCTAGGATGTATTAACAGAAGCATACAGTCTAGATCATGTGAAGTCATTATTGCCTTCTACTCTTTGGTCAGACCTCATCTGGACAAACATCTGTCTGGGATGATTTAGCGAATCCTGCTTTTGAGCAGGGGGTTGGACCAGATGGCCCAAGAAGTCCCTTCCAACTCTACATTTCTATGATTCTAAGTAGGACATTAGTGTGCGGGGGCAGCGGTTGATATGTGACCCGCTTTGGCCTTTAGCTATTTTCGGCCATTGACTATTATTGTCGAGGTTCTTCTCATTGAAGATGAAAACCGTTAAATGTAAAGCGGCCAGCTTTCGTCTATTTATTCTGGAAGGAGTGTAATTTTCATTGAGTTGGTGAGATTATATACTTGAGTAAAAATAGCACATTATGTAATTATTGCCTCGTTGTTAACTAGTTCCTGGTAGCTGCCTTGTGATCACACTAAACATCTGCAAATTCTTAAGGGATTATTCTTGCACTTAGGTGTGGCGTATGTGTATCACAAGGGCTAGCAGATTGTGTACAGACTGCTGCTGTTCTACACACAGATTCTTAGGCTATGTTAACAAGTTGCGCTTTTGCTGTTTTTTTTTTTTTTGTGTTTTCTGCAGACAAAACCTGCTCTTGGCAGTAAAGATGAAGCTTACAGGAAGCAGGTTTTCCTGCGTATTTGCTGTGTTTTTATTGTTTCTTGTGCAAGCTGACAAAGTCCCCCCCCAAAAAATCTTCTTTAGGTGTTTGCACAAAAACCTGAAGCCTGCATTTTTGCACTAATTTTTGCTCTCTGAGAGTGAAAAACCGCTGAAAGTGACATGCAGCAGTTTGCAAAAAAGCATGTCATGAAAAAAAAAACCCCAATGTATGTGCATGAGATTTCTCGCAGCTTTTGCTGGTACCGTGAAAGATTAATATTTGCATTAAAAAGCTGCAAAAAAAGTGTGATCATAGCCATGCGTACAAAAACCAGCAGAAAACCTCTTTGAGTCTATGTGCCCATGTAGCGTTTTATTCCGGACACTAAAAACCGGACTTCTTCCCAGAAATCGCGCTTTTTTTTCCGCGCAATTTTTACCGTGATTATGTTCGCGATTTTCTCGTGCGATATTCCAGCACTTTCCAAGCGACTTGAAGCATCGCTTTGAAAGTGATTGACAGGTTGGTCACACTCGTCAAACATAGTGTTTGACAAGTGTGACCAGATTTTTACTATTGAGGCTGCCTATGCGGCCTCAATAGTAAAAGAGAGAATGTTAAAATGCTAAAAAAATCGGGGTATATTTACCTTCCGACGTCCCGCGCTGCATCCCCGGCCTCAGCGTTCCCAGTAATGCCTTGCGAGACCTGTGATAATGTTGGTCTCGCGTTGCTATAGCGATCTCGCAAGACCGCTAGAGTCACGCGAGACCACCTCATCACAGGACCTTGCCGCAAGGCATTAATGGGGACGCTGAGGCCCGGGAATGCAGCGCGTGACGCCGGAAGGGGGTGAGTGCAGACGGACTTTTTGGCCCTGCGGGTTTTTCCGCGCAGAATGGAAGAAATCCGCAGGTCAAATGACCTGCATTTTTCCTGCGGATTTCTTCCATTTTTCATGCGGTTTTTGTGCGGTTTTCCATTGCGGTTTTCCCCCTGCGGATTTGGTGACAGGGGAGATGGGAAAACCACAAAAGAAGTAACATGCTGCGGATTTTGTACCGCGGAAAATTCCGCAGCGTCTGCACAGCGGTTTTTTTTTTTTTTTTTAGATTGATTTTAAGGCTACTGTACATCACAATGCAGAATTGCAGCGTTTCTGCGCGGTAAAATCCGCTGCGGATCCGCTACAAATCTGCATCGTGTGCACACAGCCTAAATATACCCCGTTTTCTATTTTTTCTTGTTTTTTTTACAGGGGTATGGTACCCAGGGCCTGGAGGACAGTCTCCTCTCCTCCACACCGTGGGTACCAACCGCACATGAGATGCTTAAGTTCCTGCATGGTGGGCATAGCCACATGCAGGATGTAAGCGATTCTCATGCATTCCTATGGGTGCGGAATCGCGGCAATTCTTTGCGATTCCGCACAAAAGAATGACCATGCTGCGATTTTTTCCGTGATGCGATTCCGCCGCGGAAAAAAGTGCAGCATTAGCACAGCATATGCGGAATGCCATAGGAATGCATGGGGGGCGTTCTGTACACGATTTTTAAACGTTTTTGCGCCGAAAATCGCTGCAAAAACGCTTAAAAATCGCTACGTGGGCACAAAGCCTAAGAGTATGTGCACAAAATGCAGGTGCGTTTTTCCCCCGCGGATTTGATGCGTATTTTCAGTGCGGTTTTGCCTGCGGATTTGTCTGCGTTTTTGTAAGCTAAATAAAGATGTTAATTAGCAAAAAAAAAAGATTTGTGATGTAATTTCTGTCCAACCTCCTCTTTTACATTTGTCCAACCCACACTATTACACACAGATAAATAGACAGATGATAATAGATAGATGTGGGATGGATATATAGCCATATATATTAAAAAATAAAAAAAAAGGAAGATAAAATGGTGTGGTCTGCGCCAGATGGGGAAAGCCAGATACCAATATTTGTAGCCTGGGAAGAGGTTAATACCCATGGCCCCTTCCCAGGCTATGAATATCAGCCCATAGCTGTCTGCATGGCCTTTACTGGCTATTAAAATAGGGGGACCCTAAAAAAAAAAAAATGTGGGGTTTCCCTATATTTTATAGCCAGAAAGGCTGTGGGCTGATATTCATCGCCTAGGAAGGGGCCATGGATATTGCGCACCCGCCCCAGAAATGGCACTTAGCCCCTTTCTTCCCACTCCCGTGTAGCAGTGGGATATGGGGTAATAAGGGGTTAATGTCACCTTGCTATTGTAAGGTGACATTAAGCCCGGTTAATAATGGAGAGGCGTCAATAAGATGCCTCTCCATTATTAATCTTATTAATAAAGGGTTAAAAAACACACAAGAATAAAGTTTTAATGAAATAAAATACGGTTTTCATATTTTTATTTAGCTTTCAGATCCAAGTGACGCCCTCGGTCTCCTAGAATAAAAAGACAAAAAATAAACCAACCATATACTCCCTGTCTGACAGTCCAATTAATAACGAGGGTCCCACGATGATTTCCCCTATAGAACAGTGACATCAGGTGATGTGACCGCTCTATAGGGCCTCCCAGTGATGAACTGACAGACAATGCCTCCTGCAGTCCATCATTGAGGTTACCTGAGTTCAAAGTCTCACTTTACAGCAATGCTGCGTGAGGGTTAGGGTTACGGGACCTCTTTCTGCGGAGGGATACACAGCGGAGGATTACCTCCGCCTGTCATTTCATTGCTGGAGCCCCTGGAGAGCGGTCGCATCAGCTGATGTGGCAGCTCTCCACAGGAGATCGTCGTGGGACACGTTATTAATTGGACTACGGCGGAAAGGTGAGTATAGGTTGGTTTATTTTATTTTTATTACAGGTGATCGATGGCTTTGGGGAATTAAGTGATTGGTATGTACTCTGTTATGTGTTGTATGTTATTTGTATATTCTGTATGTTGTATATTCTGTATGTTGTGTTTTTTTTTTTTTTTTATACATTAACCGGGTGATGGGACTACTACTGTCCCATCATTGGCTAATGTGTCACCCACTGTCGGAGTAGCAGACATAGCCCGATGGGACTTGTGGTCCCATTGGACGATGCCTGTATATACACACACACACAGGCCCGCAGACCCTCCGCACAAGCTGCAAACCCCCCACACACACATACACGCCCAGTCACCGCCCACACACCATACATGCACAGTCACCGCCCACACTCCCTGCCCCCTCCCCCCCAATCTCCAGCGGTTCATCCGCAGCAAAACCGCAGATCTTATTTAGACCTGCGGTTTTGCTGCGTAAGTGCTCGGCTCAATGCAAGTCAATGGGTTCAGAAACGCTGCAGATCCGCACAAAGAATTGACATGCTGCGGATATGAACCCGCGTGAATTTTTCCACAGCGTGTGCACAGCGGTTATTAACCCCTTCCTTACCGATGACCGAATAGTACGTCATCAGTAAGGATCCCCGCTTTGAGGTGGGCTCCGGCGGTGAGCCCACCTCAAAGCCGCGACATGTTAGCTGTTATGAACAGCTGACATGTGCCCGCAATAGGCGCGAGCATAATCGCCGTCCGCCCGCGCCTATTAACTAGTTAAATCCCGCTGTCAAAGTTGACAGCGGGCACTTAAATAGCATTTCCGGCCGCCAGAAATGCTGGCGGCACGTTGCCTGGACAACCACAGGTCTCACAGACCTCTATGGTTGTTCCAGGCAGATGGCTTTGAGCGCCGCCCGGTGGTCCTTTTGGACAGTTAATGTTTGGATACGAAGCGTACTGTGTGGGCTACAGGGAAGAGAGCGCTTGCGGCCAGAACTTACGGCGACATGGTGACTTTGTGCACCACAGTTAAGTCGATGTCACTGTTACACTACTGTGACATTATTTTTGCATCTTGCTGGTCTCGGTGCCACACTGTTACCCCATTCTCTTCTATAGCTCGGCAATGTAGCAGTGGAGCCGAGCGTGATGGCTGACGGAGAACGTTCCTGTGTAGCCCGTTCTTAAAATCCTGCAACGTAGCATTGATGCAGTAAATAAAAAAACACACAAAAAAATCATACAATGCGTCACACTTGGCTTAGTGGTAACTCAGAGAGGCGTTAATAATTTTATTTTATAAGCCACATCCCCTGCTGATTTCTGTAGCCATGATTATCTTATTTTTACATGGAAAATGTGCAGCAAACTGAAGTGTGATGCCTGTGATTTAGAGTGGTGTGTTTATAGAATTAACACTATGCTTTAAAAAAGCAGTCGGCTCAAACTATTCAGCGCGCTTCTCCATACCTGTTCAGACAATCTGAACTAGTCTGCACTGGTGTCTCTAGAAATGTTAAATGCAGCATCCTAATCTTGACATCCATGTGGTCCTGGGTTGAAATTCCCTTGATTTATGAGACTGATGACGCACTTTATAGGTAAAGGCATAGGATGTGCCGGATTTCAGAAGAGCAGCAGGGATCCCAAGTGAATGTGGCTGAGAAGTGATGCCCTGTGCAACCTGATAATAGCAGGCTGGTAAATGGGGACGGAAACATTAAGGTGGGTTCGGAGCTCCTGAAGAAAGCGCTGAATCTCTGCAGCTACAGTGTGTTGCTATTTGGGGAACAAATATTGAGAATCAACTGTTAAAAGCAAGAAATGTATGAGATTAATTGTGCAATACCTCTCACATTCAAGATGTAAGTACAGATCACAATGTCTGGACCAAAGAAGGGGATCTCCTGACCTGATCGCATATATGCCTATTAGGCCGGGTGCATGCGATCCGGAAGTAGCAGCGAACCCAAAGGGCTGCCGTATATTGAACCCAGCTAAATCCGCATGTGCTCACTGAACCGTGAGGATTCACTGTGTTCAATACATTCCATTGGTGAAATTTCTCTTGTGGGGGACTCGCAGCTCTGCAAGAGAAATTGGCATGCTGCGATTTGAAAAGAAGCACCGCATGTCCTCTCCACTGGTGATCTGCGGGCATCTGATTTAATTAAAATCCCTTCCACTACACTGTAACATCTGGCCACTGCGGGTTTGATGCTGTACAAGTACGCAGCGTCCAACCTGCAGCAATTCTGGATCATGGGCACGTACCCTAAGGCTGAGTTCACACGTGGCGTTTTTTTCGCGTTTCCGCGGCGGTTTTAACAGCGCGATTTTGCCGCGAAAACGCGAAAAATAAGCATCTTATGCATTCCTATGGGATTCCGCAATGCTGTGCTAATGCTGCGGTTTTTACCGCGGTGGAATCGCTTCGCGGTAAAAACCGCAGCATGCTCATTAATTTGCGGAATCGCGGCGATCCCACACCCATAGGAATGTATTGTTCCGCTTACTTCCCGCATGTGGCTGTGCACACCAAGCGGAAAGTAAGCAGAACAATTGCGGATGGTACCCACGGTCCAGAGGAGAGGAGACTGTCCTCCGGGCTTTGGGTACCACATCCCTGTAAAAAATAGAATTTTAAAATAAAAAATATTGTTATTCTTACCTTCCGGCGTCCCGCGCAGCCTTCCCGCCTCTCTCCACGCTCCCGTTCCCAGTAATCCTTTGCGAAAATGCCCGCGATGGCGTCCACTCTCGCGGGATCGGGAAGTCTCGCGGTCATTCGCGCGACGTCATCGCGAATTACCGTGAGAAGTCGCGATCCCGCGAGAACTGACGTCATCGTGGGCATTTTCGCAAAGGATTACTGGGAACGGATGCGCGGGACGTCGGAGGGTAAGAATAACACCATTTTTTTTTTTTTTTTTTACATTCTATCTTTTACTACTGATGCTGCATAGGCGGCCTCAGTAGTAAAAAGTTGGTCACACTGGTCAAACACTATGTTTGACCAGTGTGACCAACCTGTCAATCAGTTCTCCAAGCGATGCTACAGATAGCTTGGAGAACGCTAGCATTCTGCAAGCTAATTACGCTTGCAAAATGCTAGTTTTTCCGCGGGAAAATCGCGGGAATTTAAAATGAGATTTTCCCGCGGACTGGAATTCCGGAATTCTCGCGGGAATTTCCGCGAGAGTTCCGGTACGTGTGCACTTAGCCTTAAACTATAGTTTGGGACAGGAGACCACATATCACTGTCTGTACTTGGTCTGCAAATGTTGAGTGTGTAAAATGGGCCTTAAAATGAGAGGCTACATCCCATTGCCTAAGGGTTTACTACCAAATTCTTGATTTATTGCTGAATTTCTTTGAATGGCGCCACTCGCAGATGCAGTAGAACTGTACATTCATGGCGATCACAGATACTTTGGCCTCATTCAGTCGTGCGTGATTTTTCTTGTAGGAAAAAACATGGATTGTTGTTCACCAGTGTCCTTGGATCAGTTTCATCAGTGTTTGGTCAGTGGGTCAGATTTTATCATCAATGTTTGATTCTGATTTTTCACAGATGATGGGGAGTGGGGGGACCTGCCGTCCGTTGTCTTGTACATGGGGGTACTTCGTGTTAGTCAAGGATGGTACAAGGACAATGTGCGATGTCAGTGGGTTTCATGGACCTATAGAATTGTATGGGCAATTTTGATCCATGACTCCGATGGAAAAACTGTTTGTTTGTTTTTTTTTTGTCATACCACTGGTCTGCAAAAAAGTGAACAGTCTCTTAGACTTGAGTACATTTTCTATTCTTGAAATACAAGGATGGAACAAGTGGAAATGTGGGAACAGGTCCTGCTTCATATGCTGCTCACTTAATGGTGACTTGTATTTCTCTATAAATTGAGCGGCGTACTCAGAAGGATTGATCTTGTGCTCCTTTTGTCTTTTTGTTTGCATTGTTTTATCTGTCAGTTTATTGTATTTCGATGTGAATGATTTTTTGCTTTTCAGTCTGTAAGGTGTAAAGCACTTCCAGATTTTCTTATATTGAGAACAAAAAGATTCTTGAAAGTGATGTGCTTTGTGAATGTTTTAGGAGAAAGCTTTTCTCTCTGTAGTCAGGTAATGAATGGAGTGGCGCTGAGTAAGTTGTTGGGACTTTTAATTTGGGAAGTTTTCCTACTCCAATGAAGTTTTTAGTGTCTCTGCTGTGATTTCTTCCCTAGTGATGCTCACGTTAAAAAATTTCTAATTGAGATATAATGCTTTATTGCTTCTGTTAAAATTAGTCTTGATGGGAAGCTTGAGGGCTGTATTCAGACTGTGTAGTACATCCGTGAATGGGAACTGGGTATTTGCTTAGAATGGCTTTTTATGCTTCAGTCCAAATGGTTTCAGAGGAACTCCTCCACCGCTGCCACGTAGATAGCATACTGGTAGATGGAGTGATGGAAACACAAAGGGCTGCTGTGGAAAGCTCTAGCCCTGCATAGCTGTGATGTCTATACCGTTTACTTCTGTCATTTTGGGTATAATTGGGAAAGAATCAACCGTTACAAAATGTCTAATGAATTTCATGACGGTTCATGGAAGACAATCACTCAAGCAGATTTCTTACACCGATCAGCAAAATATTCTGTCGGACCCCCTTGTGCCACCAAAACACATATGACCCCAGCCATTGGACAGTGTCCTGCGATGTATAGCAACAAAATGCACTTGGTTATACAACACCCAGCTTGTTCATTATTGCAGCAGATGAACCAACAAATCGGTTTTCCTTGCAGACTTCTATGACATATTATCCAAAAAAAAAAAAATCCACAGTGGCTTTTCCCGTGGTCAATTCATGCCTTATCGGGACTTGTTCTTGTCATGAAGCTAGTAGGTGCAGTTGGTTTTTGACACATTATAGGTAAAGATTCATGTATGCAGTGATTAAATGAGACATTTCTGCAAATAAGCCATTTAGTCCTCATCGCATAGGAAGTAGAGAAATTGGATCGCGAGTGGTGTTCAAGCATGGATGAATGCCCCAACCTAGCCGGTCAAAATAAGTGTATCTGCACTTCTGGGTGACATTGCTTAAAAAGCTGTTATGTCTTTGTTTAGGCAAGCAAAATAACACTTCTGGCCATAGAATTATTTGTATCCAGTGTTATAGCAGTTATTCCCTCTATAGTCGGAGCCTTCTATATCTTCTTCCTTCAGCTTCTCCCATCTTTCCTTTCCATAGACTTTATCAAGCAGCAGGTGTAAGTTGATCCCTCAGTGCACAGGTAGATTGGAGTAGATGAGACAAAGCACAACTGGCAAATGAGGCTTTTTTTCATCACTATTCAGGCGTAGATCATGTTGGTACAACGTATGATGGATGTGCCAGACACATGAGTGCAATATGTCTACGTCTCATAATTTCATCATATACATCATCTCCATCTGTGCATTCGATACTTTTATTTTTTTTTTTACATTCCTACTTTTTCTTATCTAACTTTTCATATAGACCGATAAACTATCACTTTATAGACTTGAAGAAAAATATAATAAGATCTTGCTGCTTTGCTGATTGTGGGGGATACGCTCCTGCAGATAGGTAGTGGTATGGTCACGTCGCTGGTTCTAACTCTGCTCTGTGCCACACTGTTGGCATAGACAGCTTTACCTCTGCAGCATGGCAGAAGCGTCAGGGGTCTGAGGTTGGGTCGATCCAGCGGTCTGTCTACCTTCAGGGTGGTGTGAACAGGCTGTAAGCCATAGGCTGCTGACGCCGTGCTCTCCGTAGGTAATCGTCCGGGCAGGGTGGTCGATGCCCACTTATTTTTTGCAAGTCATCTGTTCTGGTTAATAATTCTAGCTAAAGTTACAGAAATTGCCAATGTTAATACTTCCACCACCTGCACTGCTTAATGTCACCCATTATATATAGGGCTGACTTTTTTTTTTTTTCTTTTTAAGTTAAATAGTCAAGAAAAATAGAAAGCAAGTAAGGCTGGTTTCACATTAGCGCTTTTGTGCGCAGCGCATCGTGCGCACCTGTGCACCTATGTTTAACATGACGTGCACATGTTCTTGCGCACACTTGCGTTTTCGTGCACATGCTTTTTTTGTCTTTCGCGCCAGACGCAACATGTTGCATTTTTTGGTCCGCCCTGTCTCGTCAAAAAACGCTTGCGCACGGAATGCGCAAAAACAACACATTGAAGTTTATGGGAACGCATGCGTGCGCATGGTCTTGAGCACGCTTGCGTTTTTTTGCCCATGCGTTTTTGTGGTAAACAAGTCTGGAATGTGGTCTAGACAATGGAAAAAATGTCACCTAAGAACGCATGCGCATAAAAAACGCAAACGCATGTAAAACGCAAGCAACGCTGCATTTTTTGATGCATCAGCGTACGCATGACGCTAAAAAATGCGCGTTTGTTTTGCGTTTGCATGCGTTTTTCTTTGCGTTTTTTATGCGCACGATGCGCTGCGCAAAAAATCGCTAATGTGAAACTAGCCTAACAAAGCTCAAACTTTGCTTGAGCATTATGTGGAAAAACAGAATGTGCACAATGTGAACACACAAATCGCCTGGACGTCACAAACCAAAAAAAAGCTTCGTCTATTTGCTATTGGCATCTCCTACTGCAGGAACCCAAGAAGCATGTGGCAGCCATGTTTCGGCCTCCCAGCCCCATAAATATAAAGCTTAGGATCGCTGTGTCGATGTACAAGATGAAAGAAGTTTTACAAAAGACAATTATTGGTTAAAAAAAAGAAAAAGCAAAAAAAAAACAACTTGTGTATCTGGAATTATGTGAAAAATGAAAGTAATGAATGATGAACCCACCGTGTTGTAAAGCAGGGTGCACAGCACGTTGTCGGGAACACATGGTGTTTGGAGTCTAGATATTAAATCTGTTCTTCGTTTCCCTCATTACACACATTTATTTAGCATTAGTTATTAGTCATCTGTCAGTTCTGGAAGCAGAGGCTGATTGATAATCCGACCATGCCAGGTAGCCAGATCCTTGCAACACGAAGCCTGACATGTTCGTTTCTGATGTTTGTTTGTCTCATCTTGATTAATCATTTGTATGTAATTAATGCCAGAAAGGAGTCTAGAAGTGTATATTGGGCACGGAGAATATTTGTGCCATACTATGGAGTGTGGGTGCAGGTTATTTAGGAGGCATGTATGACACTTTTTTTTTTTTTTCTTAGATGCGTGCGTTTTGAACACACCGATTTTTGCATTTGCTTTCAATTAAACATTTTGTTCCATCCGCCTCTTTCATAGTCTTGTGTGTTTCATAGGCTTGCTGGCTGCAGAATGAGTTAACGGAGAATCCATCACTGAGCTTATTCTGTTGAGATGGAGTAACATCACATCTGCCTTTTCTGAGCCCAATATTGATTACAGCCCACATCAGAGTTGAATGTGCAGGAAAGCAAAGAGCAAAATGGTAGAAAATGTTTTGTTACAAATTATTTTTAACCCAAAATACATCCATTTAAGTAAAGTAAAAAAGTCTCCAACTCATTTAAACCCTACAAAATGCTTATATTAATAATGCTGCAATCTATATACTCGAATGCTCACATTGTAAGATATTTAAATCCCATTTTATATTGCTGGAATTTAGAAGGAAGCCATAATAAAGCGAATACAATCTTCATATTTGGACTCCAACATGGAGACCCCCAATGATAATGGTGACAGTGCTGCCCTCTGAACCTCTTCTTCCAGATTATCATGTAGGGGCGCCAAGAGTTCTGCATCTTTCTGCATTAGTGTGCAGTAATGATTGTCTGGGCTTGTTGTGCGCTGTCAGAAGATGCACATTATCCCTTTCTCTTCATTGTTGCGGACACCCATCGGCTACGACATCTATCCCACCAGAATGCAGCAGATTGTCACAGGAGTTTCTGTCCTCGTCACTCCTAACAATAGTTGCCAGGTCCATTACTGAAGATCCTTGCCAGTCCCCGACCTCAACAGCTTTTGTGTTTTTACTCCAGAGTTTGTGGCGTTCAATTATGCATAGAATACACACACATATATATATCAAATTTTTATTTTTATATAGTTCTACATAGTCTACTATAGTTCTACTATAGTCGCTAAGTCAATTACCAGCTTCAGTAAAATCATTCCTGAGCACGACATGACACATGGTTTGCATATAGCAAACCATGTCATATCAAAATGATTTATATATGTCAGTGACTAATCAATTAGTTTGTGTCTGGAAAAATTTGGAACTCTAGGGGTTAAATTTAAGGCTATAATTGCGGAAAAAAATTGCGTGGGCTCCCGCGCAGTTTTCTCCGCCAAAGAGGGAAAGCCAGTGAGTGAGGGCAGATATTAATATCCTAGAGAGGGCTCTCTCGCGCTCTCTCTCTGTATGTGTGTATGTGTATATATCCTTTCGTTTCTAACATGTCAGTGTGATTTTACTGTACAGCGCACTGAATTGCCGGCTTTTAAAAAATGGATCCGTCGAAAAATGGAAGAAACAGATGGAAAAAATGATGCAACGGATCAGTTTTTTTTGCCGGAGCCGCTAGTCAATGGATTGTGACTGATGGCAAAAAACTGATGTGTGAAAGTACCCTTAGAGAGATCTCCTTACATCCCATGGTCTACTGCAGCCACGGTATCGGAATAAAGGGGGTCATACTATTGGCCCCCTCACCATGCGATTGCTGGCTGCTGGAGTAAATAAGTTTTATAAAAATATTCAAAATAATCCAACACAATTTTTTTTTTTTTTTTTTTTTAGGTCAACAAAAAACATATTTTTTTCTATTGCTGCATTATTACTGGTTTTGTGAGTAAAGTAAAATGCCGGGGTTTATTTTTCTACAGTAAGGTAAACACATAAACTGTGCACCCCACCCCAAAAGATTGCAGAAATCCAGTCCAGCCCACAAACATTTCTTTATTTTTTTTTTTTAATGGCCCTGTGCTGATACAGTATAAGAGAGAGAATGAAAATGGTCCTTTGTGAGACAGCCCTGTGTCACTGGGGTCACTGTTCACGTTTCAGCCTCCATGTAGTGGGGGTAAGGCTCGTTTGAGGGGCCGCTTCTCCCGGGTTAGTAACTCTCTCTAGATTTGTTATATAGTCGGTGTTTATTCTGACAGGAGTCATAACATTTTTTTCAGTTCTTTGGAGGAAGCGCTGTGATGTGTGCTCGGAGAATGTGCTATGTGTAATGTACAATTTATTGTCATTTGTGCCTTTTTCCCGGAGGTTTTATGTGATGATTTGTCATTTATCTTCTTTCTAGTGTTGCTATTTACATAACCATTGCTGAGGTTACTTGCTCTTAGCATGGTATTGATTTGGCATGAATTACAAACATTTCATGTAAGCTCCTCTTTCTAATCTTGGCTTCCATGGTAAATACACCTATGATCAATGAGGCATGTATGATTTGATGGTGGCATTACCAGCACAGTGGGGGGTGTAATTGTTTCCTCTATGGAAAACCTTGATCCCATAAAGTGCTTTTTACTTGATAAGAACAGATACTAAATATCAGATCCTTCACATGATTTCTGTCTGGTGTTTCTTTTTTATTGCTTCATTAGCTTTAGGAATAGCTTCAATGCTTGTGTTATGATTTGTTTTGCCTGTCACTTCTGCACTTTAAGGCCCCGTTACATTTAGCGATGCACCAGTGATCCCGACCACGATATGACCCGAGCATCGCTAAATGGTCGCTAGTGAGCTGCCAAAGAGGCAGATCTCACTAGCGATGCAGCAGAGGTCGGCGGTTGATACTTACCATCAGACGCAGCGATGATGTCGTCTTCCGCCCGCATCCATGGCTCACTCGTCGGCGCCAGTAGGAAGCAGACGACGAGAAATGGACCAGGCCGATCTCGCGAGATCAGCGATAACCAGCGGGAGGGCCGGTCAGAGGTGAGTATCACATGTAGCGATATTGCTAGTGATATCGCTGTTTCGTCACAAAATCGGTGACGCTTTAGCGATATTGCTAGCGATATCGCTATGTGTAAAGGGCCCTTTAGAAGGCTGATGACCACATATATAGCTGACAGCTGTTCTTTCCAACCCCTATATGCAAGTGAGCTGAACACTGCCTGCAATCTCAATGGGGAGAGTAAAGCCTCTGCACATCCCCTCTAGCTCCCTCTAGCTGCAGTTTATCTCCCTTATGCAAATTCATCAGACAGTTAAACTCCTGCTACCTGAACTTTTTTCTTCTGTGTAGGGAGGGAATAGCCAGGAGACCCTATAAACTCTAGTTGGCCATCCGATTCTGCAGATAACTGGTTGTTACTGGAAGTAGGGGTGTTCGTACACTCTTGCTCCTCAATCATTTGGGGGGCGTGTCCGTACATGCTCGCTCCTCACTCGTTGGGGGGGCGTGTCCATGCACACACTCGCTCTTCACTCGTTGGGGCGTGTCCATACACACACTCGCTCTTCACTCGTTGGGGCGTGTCCGTACACGCTCACTCGTTGGGAGGGCGTGTCCGTACACGCTCACTTCTCACTTGTTGGGGGGTGTGTCCGTACACGCTCACTTCTCACTTGTTGGGGGGGTGTCCGTACACGCTCACTCATTTGTTGGGGGGGGTGTCCGTACACGCTCCCTCCTCACTTGTTTTGGGGTGTGTCCATACACGCTCGCTCCTCACACTTTGGGGGCGTGTCCGTACGCGCTTGCTCTTCACTCGTTGGGAGGCGTGTCCATACACGCTCACTCAGACGCTCGTTCCTCACTCCTTGGGGGGGTGTCCGTACGCGCTCGCTCCTCACTCGTTGGGGGGGCTTGTCCGTACGCGCTCGCTCCTCACTTGTTGGAGGGGGCGTGTCTGTATACGCCGGCTCCTCTCTTTATGAAAGAGTGGGCAGAAAAAAACCTTTCCTTACGCACAAAAATTGTAAGGCTCATTATGAGTTTACCAAAAGGGATATGGAAGACTCCCCAGATGTATGGAGAAAGGTGCTGTGGTTAGATGAGACCAAAATTGACCTTTTTGGCCACCAAGGTAAATGTTATGTCTGGTGCCAAACAAACACCGTCCATCAACTCAAAAACGGTGATCAGAAAAATGCCCAAAAGAAAGTTCCTTACACGGACAAAATAACATTTATCACCTCCCCCAAAACTTGTAGTATGTTATACATAGCTCCGTACAGTGCAGTGTGACCACGGCTGTACGGGCATTTGCACAATTTTCTGTGTGAGAATACAGCCTTAGCCATTTTTATCCCCTTGGCACTGGAGCCAATTTTAGTTTGTTTGTTTTTCACTCCCCTTCTTCTCAGAGCCATAACTTTATTTTTCCATCAATATGGCCATGTGAAAGCTTGTTTTTTGTGGGACGAGTTGTACTTTTGAGTAACACCATTGGTGTTACCATATTGTGTACTAAAAAACTGGGAAAGAAAATTACATTTGCGGTGAAATTGCAAGAAAGTGCAATACCACACTTGTTTTGTTTTTTTTTTCACCATGTTCACTAAATGCTAAAATTGACCTGCCACTTTGATTCTCCAGGTCATTACGAGTTCATAGACACCAAACATGTCTAGGTTCTCTTTTATCTTAAGTGGTGAAAACAAATTTCCAAACCTTGATAACAAAAAAAAAAAAAAATTGCACCATTTTCCCATACCCGTAGTGTCTCCATTTTTCGTGATCTTGGGTTGGGTGAGGGCTTATTTTTTGTGTGCCGAGCTGACGTTTTTAATGATACAATTTTGGTGCAGATACGATCTTTTGATTGCCCGTTATTGCATTTTAATGCAATGTCGCGACGACCAAAAAAAACGTAATTCTGTTTTGACTTTTTTCTTGCTACTCCATTTACCGGTCAGGTTAATCCTTTTTTTTTTTTTTTTTTTTTTTTTTTTTTAATTGAGTGATTCTGAACATGGCGATACCAAATGTCTCATTGTTATTTTTATTTTGAATGGTGCAAAAGGGAGTGATTTGAATTTTTGTATTTTTAATATTTTTGAGAATTTTTTTTTTCCATGTTTCATAAGTCTCCATGAGAGACCAGAAGCTGCCATAACCTGATCGGCTGTGCTACATATAGGCGATGATCACATCGCCTATATGTAGCTGAATTACTCACTTGCTATGAGCGCTGACCAGTGACAATCATAGAGGTCTCCGTGATCATGTGATGGGTCACTGGTGGGCGGATTTCCAACCCGATGGCCGGAAGTGCATGTTAAATGCCACTGTCAAACTACATGGTTAATAGCTGCGGGTGGATCGTAATTTCACCCGGGGCTATTCCGTCCACTTATCAGCTGTTCAAAACAGCTGACATGCCCCGGGAAAGATGTGGGCTCACCGCTGTAGCCCACATCAAATGGAGAGAAGCGACATGCGTACTAGTATGGCGCGTATCACAAAGGAGTTACCCCCTTCATGCTGGGCCAAATACTGTTTTTGCATTTCCGTTTTTTTCCCCCTTCTTCCCAAAGCCATAACTTTTATTTTTATGTCTACATTGAAATATGGGGGCTTGTTTTATGTGGGACAAGTTGTACTTTTGAATGACATCTTTCATGTTACCACATGGTGTACTGGAAAATGGGGGGAAAAAATGCCAAGTTTGATAAAATTGTGAAAAACCCCCGCAAATTTGACATTGGTTTTTGGGAATTGTTTTTACAGTGTACGTTTTGTAGTAAAAATAACCATGCAATATGAGTCTCCTCATCAATGCGATTACTTCAATACCCAACATGTCCAGGTTTTTTTTTTTTTGTCACTATTTTCCTGGACCCGTAACATTTTTATTTTTCAGCTGATGGAGCTGTGTGAGGGCTTATTCTTTGTGGGGTCAGACAACATTTTTATTGGTACCATTTTGGGATAGATGTGACTTTTTGATTGCTTGTTACAGCATTTTTTAAAATTGCGTCGACCACAAAAACTTTGGCGTTCTTGAATTTTTTCCGTTAATGGTGTTTACTGATCAGGTTAATTATCTTTGTATTTTGATTGATTGAACTTGTCACTGCGATACCACATACCTTATTTTTGGGATTTCTCACCCCCACCTATCGCAGGGGTCGCTGCTGCAAGAAACTGGCGGTGGCAGCAGTGGAGCAATGGTGCGGACGTCAGACTTGTCTGGGAGCATGGGATATTCAGCGGTGCGAAGCTGAGATGATCTCCAGGTGTTGAGAAAATGTTGGGACTTTACATCCTTTTCACTGCGGTTGGCTTTTGAAAAGTGAGATCTTCATCTGCGCATTTGCCGCCTAGGGTCGCCATTTTCCTAAAGTCCACCGTAGTAAAAAGGATGGGAAGTGTGGGGACTTCCAACATTTTCCTTGTGCCCAGAGCCCACCACAGCATCGCATTGCTGAACATCCCCTGCTCCCAGCCAGGGGCCCACAGCATCGCCCCTCTTTCTGATCCATTAGGCTGATTTTGACCCACTAATGAGCATCGATTTTTATATCTGATCGGCTCTCCTGGTTTACAAAAGCCGATGAATTTTGAGAGAAGAGCGATTGTTAATACGATTCTGTCCCCATACAGCATTGTGTTATCTCCATCACATCTACTCACAAGGGGTGACACCCTGCCGACAACTGTGATTTTTATCACCTTACGAACAAGCGTTGTGCAGGTCGGGTTATAGGTGCCATGTTTGCTGTCTGCTTGCAAAGTTTCTAGCCCAAGTCCTACTATGTCTCATGCATCCAGAATTGTAAAGAAGCACTCCATTTATCCTCTTAACATATTGCAATCACTATATTATATAGCACTGTGTCCTTAAAATTGCTCATTTTGCCTTTCTACCCAGCTAATTCTTTCCATTAGGTCTATGATATCACCTGATTAAAAACTGACTAGCTGAATCCTTCTATGCTCTATGTAGAAACTATGTAAATTTTCTCTGTATGAGTCATCACTGCAATTGCTGGCCTGGAGGAGCAGCTGGGTCAGGAGGTGAGGAGGGAAATGATTCATGCAGGGAAGAGACTTCCGGTTTCTTCATAGAACAAAGTAGAGAAGAGTTAGCTGGGTAGAAATGTGAAATGAGCAATTGTAAGGACACAGTGCTATATAATATAGTGATTGCAATATATTAAGAGGATAAATGGAGTGCTTCTTTACAATTCTGGATACATGAGACATAGTAGGACCTGGGCTAGAAACTTTGCAAGCAGACAGTAATACACACAAGACAGTGTTAATGGGGGTGTCCGTGGCATAGATCGTTTTAGCATTGTAATTATCAATTGACTCTAGATGATGCTCCTGTCCTCGCTGCTCTTAGGCATGTACATATTACCTTATGTTACACCAGCAAGAGCAACTACAGCACCTGGCATATAGCTAAATAATTATGAGCAGCAATGAAAACATTATTTACATCCCTGCTGCGCTGTGCTTTCAATGCTCCATATTTTCTAACAGAGTTTGTGCTGCTGGTGAGTGTCATCAGTGGTAAACTGCATGAATCGGGACACTTTTACCGTGGCAGATACTATGGAAATGAACGCCTATCGACGTTACATTGTTGCTCGGCCCTTGTTTGCCTCCATTTACGTGGAGCAATCATCGGCACCGTATGTGACCCAGCAATCGCTGGTGCCGAGGTCACATTATTATATCTGCATGTAGGATGTGATCAAATGGGCGTTTGCTTAGCACGTTTCCGAACCCCAATGGTTGGCAAACAAACGTTTGTCTTTTTCATCATTTGGATTGTATCATGGGGTTTAATAGCTGTGATAAGCCCTTATTAATGGCCTAGTATGCCAGCAGTGGTCAGGGAGGACATTGTGTGCTCTTCAGTGAATACAGATTTTTTTTTTTTCCAATACTGAGACAGGAGATGGCCGTTGGTTTGCAAAAAGTTCTATGGAAAACTGTAAGGGTCTGTGCACACTGTGCGGATTCTTCTGCAGTTCTGCAGCAGATTTGGCCCTGCAGAACTGCAAGTGATGTACAGTACCATTTAAGGTTATGTAAAACAAAAACCGCTGTGCACATGCTGCAGATTTGGTGCGGATTTAAAACTGCAGCATGTCACTTCTTTTGTGCAGTTCTGCTGCAGTTTTACATCTGCTCCATTATAGAAATCCGCAGGTGTAAAACTGCAGGGGAAATCCGCACAAAAACTGCACTAAATCTGCAGGTAAAACGCAGGTCATTTTACCTGCAGATTTAGCAACATCTGCGCAGAAAATTCCACAGCAGAATCTGCAACATGTGCACACACCCTAACTATCGTTGCAGGGCAACTTGCAGCACAATGTCTCCCTGCCATTCATTAGCCCTCCCCCTGTCCTGACTTTTATAAGCACCAGCTGTCATCTCAGTAATGGGAAATTCTGTCTTCACTGAATATGGATTTTACCCAGGAGTTGAGTGAGAGATCAGTTCAGGAGAGGAAGATGATTTCTCTGATTAAGGCTATGTGCCCACATAGTTTTCAGGTTGTGCGGAGTTTGTTGATAAATCCGCAGGACAAAAGTCCTGCGGATTAGCCTGCGGTTTCGCCCTGCGGTTTCACACCTCATAATGATAAGGTGTGAAACCGCAGCGGAAACCGCACAAAGAATTGCCATGCTGCGGATTGTCACGCTCAGAAAAATCCTCAGCATGTACACAGCGTTTTTTTTTCCATAGGAAATAAAGGTACTGTACAACGCAGCAGAATCTGCTGCAGACCCGCAGAGCCAAAACCGCTGCAGATCCGCAGCATGTGCACATACCCTAAGATATATTACAAAATTGCATCCTTTCATGTGTGGTATTAATCTATGAAATAAAGTTGTTTTTGTGAAATAGCTTTTTTTTTTTTTTAAATTAAATAAGTGGCTTTGTATAAACGTTCCCCATCTTGTCCTCATCTAGATTTACAGCTGTCACTGCAATCTCTGGCTCCGAGATCAGAGCCTTTATAAGCTTATTGCTTTGTGCTGTGTGGTACATACAGACTACAGGGTTACTGAAATACTATAGGCATGCAAAGGTTCCGCAATGCTTTCAAGGGGGGATGTTGGAGACCTAAGTGAGTTTTCTTCTAATTTGTGTGATCCAAAACATTGGTGCATAAATATGACTGTCCAAAGATTTCTCTTAATTGGCTAGGATGGTTGGAGCTCGCGTCTTCGGAAGCAGGAGGGCGCCGCTTCCCAGCCTCCTGACTCCCTGCCTGCTGGACGGCTGGGGCTCTTAAAGGAAACCTGTCATGAAAAACTTTATAAATCAGCCTAAATGGGGTTAGTCTGCAAGTTAATAGCGTTACTAATCAGCCCGCACTTACCTGATTTCTTTGGAGAGAAAATTAACTTTATTCTCCTTGGCATTGTTAAGTCAGTTGCGTGGGCGGCACCCGTGCGGGTTCAGTCACCGCTCTGTGTATAGAGAGCTGCGGCTGTCACCGCATCCCCGGCCCTGACTGACAGCTGCCCCCAATGCAGAGGCCAGAGTGAGCCAGGGACACGTGCTTGTGCCGCCTCCGTAATTGAAACCGCGATGCCTGTGAGAATAAAGTTTATTTTCTCTACTCAGCGTTTGGCTAACTGGGCTCCGGGGGGGTCTGTGGCGCAAGTACCCTGCAAATTAACCCTATATCTGGAGGGTTATAGTGTTTTTTTTCTGGTGACAGCTTCCCTTTAAGTGGCCAGGATTACAAGCTCCAGACACTGCAGAGATCGTGGCAGCCCGCAGTGCCGTGCTTACAAGCTCAGTATGAAAGCACTTTTTATGCATTGCACGTGTTCGGCCTACGCAACTTGACAGCAGTGGTCGGTTCTCTAGGCTTCAGCTGTAAACAACATCAAAGAAAATGGCTAATCTAGGGGTAACATTTTAATAAAAAAAACTGTAGAGTTGCTAGATTTTACAAGCACTATACCCCAACTATGAAGAGGAAAAACACTTTAGTGGGTTCATGGTAACATACCCGTGGTCTAGGGCACTAAAACTTTTAATGTCAGTGTCCCTGGTGGTTTGCAGCAAAAAAAGCAATAAAGGGATTATCTAGCACTGTTTGTATAATTGATCCGCTCTGCAGCTGACAACATCACAGGGAACAGTAATCAGTGGCGGTGCACCCATCTGATATTGATGACCTGTTCTAAGGATAGGCCATATATGTAAAGGGACTGGAAACCCCTTTAATTTTGAATATCTGATATCCAGGCAGTTTCTCACCTCTAAAGACCCTATCACACTAAGCGATATCCCTAGCAATATTGCTGTAACGTCACTGATTTTGTGACGTAGCAGTGATATTGCTAGCGATATCGTTATGTCTGATACCTCCGACCGGCTCCCCCCGCTGGTTATCACTGATCGCGTGAGAACGTCCTGGACCGTTTCTCGTCGTCAGCTTCCTGCTGGGCTTCCTGTGGTGCCGACGAGCGACTCGTGGACGCGGGCGGGAGGACGTAAGGATCGCCTCGTCTGACAGGTAAGTAGCGACCGCCAACCGCTGCTATGTCGCTGGTGAGATCTGCCTGTGTAGCAGCTCACTAGCGATCCTGACCGCGTCATATCGCTGGTCGGGATCACTGGTGCATCGCTAAGTGTGACAGTACCTTAAGGCTTCACTTTTGTTCCTGTGGCAGGTCAGTAATAGCAAGAATGGACCAATAGCTCCCCTTTATCAGACCACGTCCATGTTTTCAACTTTCTGGCTGCTCAACATTCCCGCCCAACTGATATCCTATCACATAAACCACGTTCCATACATCCATCTCATGGGCTATTTTCAGGTCTGTGCCGTTTCCTCTTTCAGGTAGAATCTGTAGTAGGACCCTGATCTGATCACCTTTCAGTTTCTTCCTGGCACTGATAAGTGTACTACTGCTTTGGCTTGGCAGTGGAGCAGGTCTTTCTATGGTTGGACCTACATTAGCGCTCTGCCTGGCCTCATAATTTTATTCTTACACGTACTACTCACAATAAAGACTTAATCCATGCACAATTAATTTATCATTTTCTTAACTCGTATCGCAGATCCAAAGTCTCTGGCATCTACACAGGGCCGGAAGAAGGTATTTTGGTGCCCCAGGCAGATGAAAACAGATGGTGCCCCTTCACCCATATGGACCCTCAGCACCCAAGTACAGTAATGGGTCATAGACTGTCAGGATCCCACCACTGACACTGATATGTATAGGACGGGGAGATGTGACCTTTGGCCGCACACGGCTATCACCTGCACAGGGGGGCTTATCTTAATTATCCCACCGCTGCCACAATGTGATAGACTAGCTTGCTGTTTTTTTGTTTGTTTTTTCGCAGGGGGGGTTATTTTGGATGTTCCACCACTGCTAACTATTTCACGAACTGCGGGGATTTATGTATATCCCGCTTTTCAGTTCCACTTTGGAACTCGCAGCTCCCCGGCGCCCCCCCTTACCCTCAGGTCAGTCAGGGAACTACACCTGGGATAATTGGTCGCTGGCTGCTTCAATGAGGACTGGCCACCCGGCACGCTACCGTGAGGGAATTATACAATGCTATGGCCGCAGTCACCCAATTCGCTTATAAAATCCCTTTCCGTCACAGTCAGCAGTACCCGGGACCCAGACCACACTTCGCCGCCACTAGCTCCAGATTTCTCTGATGAATTTTTAAACTTAGTAGAGGGGTTCGAAGCCAACCCAAATCAGTAGCCTAATTATCTTAAAGGCACGTAAATTCGTTTTTAGAGCATGAAGACAGACTAATAAAGTTATAATTTATTCCCAAAAGACGGGCAGTGTTTACAGAGATAAAGGATCTTACAAAGTTGAGACATTAGATATGTACAATGCAAATATAAAATAAACAGGTTTAAAAGCAGTAATCAAGACATTTGCTTAGATGGTCTTAGGCTAACCATGTGAGGAGAAGGCGGAGCCAAATGTCCACTCATCTGAGTTCCTTTTGGCATGGAATCTCCAGCTCGAATCACCTCCCAAATGAGTGAGTGTGCTCTATAGTTCTGGGTCTTGACATCATAAAAGGGGTCGAGTTAATGAGGTCATCCCCTTTTCTCGAAGTTACACTTTTGGCTCTGAAACCTTCTCGGCTATATAACTCGGCTTGAGAACCTAGAAGGATATCTCCAGATACATCATTCATCTTATATTGAAATTCGCTCTGTAATGGCATCAAACACTAGCTGTTTATTCCACTCTGTATAGGAGAACTCCGTTTCTCTGGTTCTGTCGATACTAGGATTTAGCAAGAACCACTGTAGTGAAGCCCGATCAGTGCATGTTACCAATATGTAATTTTCATCTGTCGCGTATTGTTTCCGAGATCCGGCCTCTTTAATATTTCCCACACTTATCCAAGCACATGTTGCTTTAAACTGACAGGTGTTTGGTGCTGACAGGCAAAAGTCTCATCTGTAGTGTAGGTAATAGAAGATTCTGGAAAGTTCTGGAGAAGTCATATCTTACATTATCATTACAGAGACTAAGGTAATAGGACCCCTAAAGTACCCTCCTTTTTTATGCCAAAAAATACCAGCAAGAATAAAAAAAAAAAAAGTGATGTACTTTAGGAGTGAGGTTCAACAGGGAGAGTGGGGCTGTTTGGTTTCAATTAAAGTGTTATTGCAAAAGGATGCACCAGATCATTAAACCCATCAAATATTTGGGTAAATGTACCTCAAAGAAATTGAATTAATCACAAATAGGTTACCAATAATTGAAAATAATCTTCACCCCCGGTACTACTGAATAAAAAATATTCTTTTATTAATAAAATTAAAAAATCATGAGTAGAAAAAGGTGCTTGGTCATGACAGAGGGACACTCATACCATATGGTTCCCAAGTGCAAAACAGCTATAACTATAGCAATTAAGTCCTGAAATAATCATCAGACAATAAAGTGCAACGTGTAAACTTGAAGCAGAAATAGCACAAGTTAATGTTCACAACCAAAAGGAGACTAAAAAAGTGTAATAATAAACATCATCAAAAGACACTGAACCTGCATTAATGTGGACTGCAATAAAAGCATGTGGTATCTTAGTCAGCTGGAAATCATGTGCCATGGATATTGATAAATTCACTATTGTTGCTATAAAAAGTATGGCTGCACTACTGGCCATTCAGGTACATAAGTAATGATGCTAGCTTGGGTATATATTTCCAGGTGGTATGTACGTGGGCGATCCTTGGGCGTCCCTCTGCCCCGACGCGCGTTTCGCACGGCTTCTTCGGGAAGACACTTTAATTGACGTGGCCTGCATTCTGCTGTAGATCCTGGCAAGACAGGGAGCTGATTACAGCTCCTCTGCTTATGTCCCAGGCAACGTGGCCTATCGCAATTGTATTTACATCTGATAGATATGAATACAGTTGAATGCTGGGAGAGGAGTGACTAACACCGCTCACATCCGTGCCTACGCCTGAACCGTCACTGTTCTGAATGTCTGTGGCCAGAGGAAGATGCTGAACAGTAGCAGATGTTTACTTTTTTGTTTCTCTCACGAGCACCACCCTCAAGGAGGCAGCACCCTAGATGAGTGCCTATCCATTGTCCTGGCCCTGCATCTAAATTTTCCTTTTTGGGGTAATTTCTGTGTACGGTTATATATTGTGGCTTTAGTATATTTATGTTTATATGCTCAATCTGCTTTCAAAACGTAAAAGGACCTTAAATGGAATGTGTCAGTAGGTAGGATAAACCCTCCAAAGCCATCTAAATGGACATGTAAGTCATAGGAAGCTGAATAAAATGATCCTTTCATTTCTGTGATCTGATGCCTTATTCCAGAGAAATCCACATTTTTCTTGTAAATGAACTGTTCCAGGCTATGGACCAGATACTGATCTTCATGAGATCCTGTCTCCAGAGATTATTTTCAATATAAGGGGAAGTTACCAGTGTGATGGGTAATTGCCGCTCCCTGCTCTCCTGATCTCACTGCAGAGCTATGTATGATTATACTGATACATCTGCAGGTTCCTCTCTGCTTACATCTCACAGGCAGACAGTGCTGTAATACAGCAGTGCTGTGAGAGCTACAGCAAATGTGTTTGTAAGGAGACAAAGTTAATTTCTCCTGTTCTGTGTTAGCTACATGTCTCACACTGGTAACTCGGCTTCTATTTAAAATAATATCTGGAGGCAGATTCTCAGTGAGACCAGTGTCCGCCCATAGTCTGTAACAGCTCATGTACAGATAATGAAAACCTGGGTTTCTCTGGAGTAAAACATTGAATCACAGACATCAAGGTATCATTTTATTTTTCTTCAATATGCCCATATACATGGCTTATGAGGGTTGATCCTCCTGACATTCGTTTTAGTGTATGTTCCAAGGCTTTGTTCAGGCTTTTACACAGCTGAATTTCCTGGATCCCGCACCCCAGCTCACTGGCATTTTTCCTTGTGTTTTTGTGAGCATTTTTGTCACTTTGGTATGTTATTAGATGTACAAAGTTATAGATAATAGGTAGATATTGAATAGATGGCTAGATTGAGATCAGTGAGATACATAATTGGTGCTTTTGTCAATTCCTGATTTGTCCTGGTGCAGTGATAATCGGGGTATTGGTAGTTGAGATTGATGACAGCTGTCATTTGTCAAAAATAGCTGCCATCAATCCTGAGGGAGTTGGGGGGTAGTAATGGAGCTGTCTATCAGACACCCCTGCTACTAATGTGGTGGTAAAAAATAAAAACATACATAGAAAAAGTTAATTTGAATAAAGACTCCCTCATACACTATCCCTCATTTAATAGAAAACCCATGCCCACTGTGCTTTTTTACGCTGCACAAACTCGAAGTAGCGTTCTTCCAAGACACAGCATGTCAATTTCTCTTGATGGAACGCTCAGTCCTCTATGTGGAATTTCCCCATAGACTTGCATTATATGTGGAATATCTGGAATATACCCAGTGTGAAAAAAAACCACATGCGTGATAAGTGTGTTTGTCCTGGAAATAAAAGAAAATGATGTGGGTGCATCCTATTTTTTGATAACCAGCTAAGGTAAAGCAGACAGCTGTGGGCTGTCTCAATAATGGTTAAGTCTGTCTTCACTGGATACAGATTTTGACTCCGAATTGAGAATATTGATAATGACCAATTCTGTCAGAGAAATAAGCTGATTTCTCTGATAAGATACATTACATTCAAGTCCCTATGGATTTATGAAATAAAAATATAAAACCGTTACGTTTTAAGCATTTAAAGGGCTTCTGTGGATTTTGCCTTCGTTACGTGACTTCAGCCTTAGTATTGGGATGCACCATTGCAAGGTTGTGGTGAAGAAATCAGGTAGCTGAGACGTAACCAACCAGACTACATTTTGAATCTTTATGGGCCAGTGATAAGACAATTTTTTCCATGCCGTCAAAGATTACTTTCTGCTGTTACATGGCAGTTTAATGGAGGTAAATGGGCTCCCATCGCAATCTCTGGAGGTTAGTACGTTGAAAGAAATTCACCTGGGTCCAGTAGCAAATTACCTGGAGCATTGCTTAACTATCTGTGATTGGGTTTTGCATCAAGTATATTGAAAAGGCAAAACTATTTGTATTTCTTAAAAAGCTGGTACAGATGGAGTGCGGTTATGTCTGGATGTATGAACGGGAATCTACTCCAAAATCTGCCCTGTCCTGTGGATTGCACCATTAGCATTGTGTTAGCTTCTCATTTATTGCCTGTTGCAGATGAACACGCTGGCCAGATAAAGCAAAGTCCCTCTAATTTCACAGTGGGCTGTGAACGGTTCAGTGTTTGCCATTGTAAATACTTAGGTCCCAAAAAATGAGAAAGGTATTCAAGGAGTGATACCTTTATTGGCTATAAATGATATTTGCAAGCTTTCAGGGCTCAGAAGGCCCCTTCACCAGGCTACATTACAGTGTTTGCCATTATAATTAGAGGGGAGATCTTTTGGCAGTCACTGTCTGTGGTTTCTCAAGTTCTCTTTATTGCCCTCATGCAAGGACAAATGGGGAAGTCAGCGATAGCAGCGGCTTGGGTACAGATCTGACAGACTGGGAAATAGAAACCAAAATATTAGATCAGGAAGTTATAGGTACTATTTGCATTCATCAGTTAATGTATGATTGGGTAACGATAGATATAGGGGTGTGTGTGTATATATAAAGAGCGAGATAGAGGTATAATGTGTATATGTATAAATATGTGTGTGTGTGTATATATGTGTATAATTTATATATTTTTTTAATTATTGTCCTGAAGTCATTTATTTGTGTGGGGCTGACTCTCCTGGTTCCGGTGAGATCTGATCTGCGTGGCATTGTACGTTATACCCTTTTCTACCATTAAACATTTCTTTGCTCATTTCTAGGTGGCATGTATTTGGCATCATGAGCGGCCACATTTCCGAGCTCGGCGGCTTCCTCACTAATTCAGTGCTGATGAAATATGTCTGGAAAATCTCTCTCCCTTGAAGATATTTGCTTGTCTTCCTGTGACCGCTGCCCGGGAGCCTGTATCCCCTTTCATGCTTATGAATACATATTCTTTTTCTTTGTATGACTTAACATTTATTATTTATTTATTTTATTTTTTTTGCCTTTTAATTGTGAGTTTGCTAAGGACCGAGTAAGCCCTCCTTGTAGCTTATGAAGAGAGGCCATTAAAATGCATAACATGTATCCCAGAAAGCAGTGTTCCTATAGCAACCATCCAGTAGGTCACAAGCATCTCTGCGTACATGATTGGTTCTTATTGCTAACTAATATGGGAAAAAAAATGATCAAATACGAGTGTTGTGAGGAAGCGGCGGGCACGGTGCGTGCAGGATGGCTTTTGTTTAGTTGTCTGACATCTGTGCCTTTTGATACAAGGTGGCCTTGAAGTGCTGCTTTATAGCTTTCGGTTTCAGAGATGGGTGAATGCAGATTATTGCCAAATGTGGCTTGAAACTAAGACTGCAGAAAAATGTTGTTGGCTGGTGTGGGACAATGCTGGTAGATCTTATGTAGAAAACTTGCTGTGATTTCGGGCAGACCTAGTCACCCCAGCTGTTGTGGAACTACAATTCCCAGCATTCCCCAGATTGCGCCGCTGTTTGGGGCACATTGGGAGTTGTAGTAATCCGAAAGTCGCTGATCCCTGTTGTAGATGATGAGTTTGAGATTGCTAAAAACTTATTTCAGATGATTTGTAGTTATACCACACAGTGTAATCCCAACCATTATGGTGTGTGTGCGTCCGAAATATATGTGTTGACTCGTAATATCCAAACACAAACCTCTGTTTTAAATTGGTCTTTCCCTAAGCCCACAGTGGGGAATTTAAAAGAAGAAAAAAAACAAAACAGAAAACTGCCCCCCCACCCCCACCCCAAAAAAAAAAAAAAAAAAAAAAATTGGTATAAACAATGTCATATATTTATACCAGATTTTTTTTTGATTTTTTTTTTTGGGGGGGAGGGGGCAGTTTCCGATTAACTGACTGGCTGCAGCCTTCAATTAGAGAAAGTCTTGGTCAAACAGAATGTGAACTCATGTCAAAAGGCTTTGAGCTTCTGCTGGACACCTTTTGGCAAGTCCTTCTCACTGATTGGGCATGCCTGATCTCCCCCCCCCCCCCCGCCCCCCCTTCTGATTTGTTGGTGGGCTAGTGTGAGGGTCTCCATGTGCATAAAATCATTGCTTTGCTTGACTTTATCTTGTGAAAATGGCATGACTTGTATTTTGCGGAGGCTGTGCTGAGCTCGTGCCAGGAGCCTTCCTCTGGTATTCTGGATTGGTACCCATTTGACCGATGATATAGTAAACCAGCTGAGTGATGGATGTTTTGATTTTCCCACCGACAGGTATGAGAGAGGTTCCGTTACATCCGGCGGTCAGTAATCTCCACAGATATTTGTGTGATTCGCCCCCTGCGCTGATTCTAATAGAAAATGGGTGAACTCTTCACTGTAATCATACTGACTTGGAAAATTGACGTCAGGCCATTTTTACCAATGTGTGCAGAAGAAACTACTCCCAATAAGCAATGTTAGACTTCTGGACTTTTTTTTTGCAATTTTGCCACTCTTGGATTTCGCCCAGATTCTTTTACAGTACATTATATGGTAAAATGAATGATTTAATTGAAAAGAATTTAGATTGTGAACGCCATCGGGGACAGCGATGATAATGTGTGCAAACTGTAAAGCGCTGCGGAATATGTTAGTGCTATATAAAAAATATAAATTATTACTATTAAAAGAAAAACTTATCCTGGAAAAAAAACAAACCTTCATCTGTGTGTACAGAATAGTAAAAAAAAAAAATGGCAGAAAGGGAGAAAAACGGATGGAAATTAGCCATGTTGGGAAGTGGTTAAGATTGGGCTCTTGACCTGGCAGTTCTGTTACTTTTGTTGGGTGCCTTGGGTCCTCATCTTGCTCCTGACCCATACTCCCTTAAAGTGTAACAGTTTTAATTTCATAAATCAATATTACACATGAAAATACACAACTTTGTAATACATTGCATCACAGAAAGCTGCTTCTCTCTCTGCCATAATATATCTGTGTCCAGTGAAGACTTTCCTGTTACTGAGATGACCGTTGCTATGGATACATTTCTATGTAGGCGGGAGAAGGGAGGAGCTACAGACAGCGCCTCACTCTTCTATCTAGATCAGCGATGTCAACCTCATACACAGAGGGCCAAAAATATATGCTTGGAAAAAGTTGCAGGCCAACCTAGATATTAATAAAAATTGTGTTCAGTTAAGGAAGTTTTTTTTATCAGATATGGAAACAAACATAAAGGGGTTGTCTCACAAATAAAGTACATTTTAGTTAATCTTAAGAGACAGACCACATGACTGGTGAATTAGGTATTTCCTCACGGGCAGGGGCTTATATAAAAATCATTGAGCCCCATAGCAGAAGTTCTAGTACCACCCACCCCCCTCCAAAAAAAAAAATGCCCCATAATATTTGCTGGGGTCACAGAAGAGCAAATCTCAGAACTTTGCAACCCTTACAATTTAGTTATCCTCCTATTGAAGCCCCTAAGTTGTCCTTTCATTGCCCCTGTAAAGTAGGATCCAAACAAAATTGATACCCCCACAGTGAATGCCACTGCAGAAAGTACACTCCACATGCACGGTATGATGACCCTACTGTACAGCCCCCTTTAATCCCCCTGGTTAAGTATGGTGACCTCAATGCCGTATGATGTTCCAGCTTTGATTCCCATGCAGTCCACACAGTATACTGGGCCCCACATAGTCCAACATACAACATAATGCTCCCACGTAGTTCTCCATGCAGAATAATGGCCCCACATAGTCCTCACTACAGTATAATTGGCTCTATATAGTCCTCCCTACAGTATAATGGGCACCACATAGTCCAATATACAATATAATGCTCCCACGTAGTTCTCCAAACAGAATAATAGCCCCACATAGTCCTCCCTATAGTATAATGGACCCCACATGTCCTACATGTAGTATAATGGGCCCCACTTAGTCCTCCTTATAGTATAATGGGCCCCACTTAGTCCTCCTTATAGTATAATGGGCCCCACTTAGTCCTCCTTATAGTATAATGGGCCCCACTTAGTCCTCCCTACAGTATAATGGGCCCCACATAGTCCTCCCTACAGTATAATGGGCCCCACTTAGTCCTCCCTACAGTATAATGGGCCCCACATAGTCCTCCATACAGCATAGCGGGCTAAATATAATCACTCAGTGGGCCAGGGATTGACATGTATGATCTAGATAAGATTCAGTAGCGGCTGCCATCCCCTTTCAAAATCAGACCTATTTCAGTGCTTTTGTGCGGAATGGCATACGAACAGTTCCATAGACTGTTATGTATGAGGTCTATCTGTGAAAACAATTTTTTCTTTTATGAGTTCTGAATGAGCCTTTACAATGCCAGGTAACTCCTCTGTACACAGCAGATAACACAGAATCCACTATTCACATTACATGATGTTAGCCCTCACTATCTCATGCTCCCCTCACAATCTCCTTCCAAACATGGGATCTTGCTGAAAAAAATGAATTCAAGTAAATAATCAAATTGCCTCTTCAGAGGGGAAGAGGACTTGAACTCTATAGCGCCACCTGTTGGTAGTAGCGATCCTACAAGTCACAATCAACCCTTTGACGAGTCTTGTGATATGACTTAAGGGCATGTCACACTAAGAGATATCGCTAGCAATATCGCTATAACTAGTGACGTTATAGCGATATTGCTAGCAATATCGCTGTGTCTGATACTTACCTACGACCGGCTCCCCCGCTGGTTATCGCTGATCGCGCGAGAACAGGCTGGACTGTTTCTCGTCGTCAGCTTCCTGTGGCGCTTCCTGCTGTGAGGACGAGCGACGCGTGGAGCCGGGCGGGAGGACGCAGCATCGCCTCGTCTGACAGGTAAGTAGCGACCCCCGTCCCCAGCGATGTCGCTGGTGAGATCTGCCTGTGTGGCAGCTCACTAGCGACCACTTAGCGATGTACCAGCGATCCTGACCGCGTCAAATCGCTGGTCTGGATCGCTGGTACATCGCTAAGTGTGACAGTACCTTTAGGATAAAAGCCAAATCAGAATCTGTTTGCAGACAGTGTTTCGGCCTATTGGCCTTCGTCAGTGCAAAGTACGAGAACTGATTTGGCTAGGTGAGAGGCTCTGGACAGAGGTTTAAGGGGTGAGGTTTCTACTTGTGTAGAGTGACATACCAGCTCTGGCTTGTCAAGGTATGGCTGGAGTCACACATAGCGACTCATCAGCGATCCTGACAACGATATCAATGTGTCAGGATCGCTGGTGAATCGCTATGTGATCGCTGGTGAGCTGTCAAACAGACAGCTTCACCAGCGATCAGCACAGCGACGCCCGGCGTCGCTGTGCACGTTAGTAACCAGCGCGCTGATGCAGGAAGCTGGTAATGAACGTACACATCGGGTATCCAAGGGACGTGCGTCCCTAGATACCCGATGTGTACGTTAGTTACCAGCTCCCTGCATCAGCACGCTGCTAACTAACGTACACATCGGGTATCTAAGGGACGCAGGTCCCTTGGATACCCGATGTGTACGTTAGTTACCAGCTCCCTGCATCAGCGTGCTGGTTACTAACGTTACTATCAGTTACCAGCTGGTCTCCTGCCTGTCACACGCAGCGATGCGTGGTGGCCAGCGGGAGACCAGCGACCAAAAAAAAGTCCTGGCCTTTCCTGCAGCGATACCGGCAGGGGGGCTGATCGCTGTCACACACAGCGATCTCGCTGATGAGATCGCTATGTGTGACGGGGCCTTAAGAAGGCTTATTCGCTGTGCAATGCTCCTCTGGGAAATATGCAAATTGCCTCTTCAGAGAGAGAGGACTTGAACTCTATAGCACCACCAAGTAAATAAGTCACTCGGTCATTTGCATCCAATCTCCATGTGACTTGTATCAGCATTCACAAAATTCAGTTTTTGATTTCTTTTTTTTTAATGTGATGTAAAAAAATAAACCCAAGAATATCAAAAGTTAAAATAATGACTTTAGCATAAAAATCCTTTTCCAAGCAATACTGCATTTACTGATTTCCTTTTGCTCTGGACTGAACAATCCTCTTCTCATTTTTGGTAGGCATGGCTGCTTGTATCCTTAACACCTTCACCCCTTGGTGATTTTTAGTTTTTTGTTCCTCTTCTTCCCAGAGCCATAACTTTTGTATTTTTCCATCAGTATGGCCATGATAAGGCTTTGTATTTTGTGGGATGAGTTGTACAGTTACATGATTGGTTTTACCATATCGTGTACTGGGGAAAAAAATTCCAAGTGTGACGAAATTGCAATAATAAAAAAAACAATTCCACAATTTTTTTTTTTCTAGTTTATTTACCATGTGTTCACTAAATGTTAAAAATGACCTGGCAATATGATTCCCCAGGTCAGTATGAGTGCGCAGATACCAAACATTTATAGGTTGTTTTTTTTTTTTTTGTTTTTTTTAAGTGGCAAAAAAAAAAATCAAAAGTTGGTAAAGAAGAAAGTCGCCATTTTCACAGACCCGGAGCATTTCCATTTTTTTGTGAACTGGTGCTGAGTGAGCGTTTTTTTTTTTTGTTTTTTTTTGCGTGCCTAGCTGATGTTTTTGATACTGTTTTGGGTTAGATACAGTGTTTTGGTCACCTGTTTTTCCATTTTATTGCAGTATTGTGACGGCCAAAAAAACCCCCTATGTTAGCATTTCAATCTTATTTCTTGTTGCGCCGTTTACTGATTGGATTCATTTACTTTATATTTCGATAGATGGGACATCTCTGACCGCATACCAAATGTGTATTTTTTTTTTTTACATTGTATTATTTTGAATGGGGCAAAAGGGGGTGATTTGAACTTGGAGGTTTTTTGTTTTTTTTTATAGTTTCAAAACTTTTTTTTTTTACTGGCTTCAATAGTCTCCTTAGGAGACTTGAAGTTGTGATCATCTGATCGCTTGTGTTACAGATAGCAGGGCGTCAGCTCTGCTGTGTGTAGAATAAATCATGATTCCCTATGAACATCAGCCAGGGGCCAGTGTGTATGGGAGATTTAAAATGGCATGTGCAGAGGTCTTCTGCAGACCCCCGGCTGTCATGACAACCCATAGTCACCCCGTATTCACCTGATGGGTGGGTCTTGTAATGTGCTCCTTGCCAGCACTTGTTAAATGCAGCTATCATTTAACTTAACAGCCACGGTTGGATCACGAATCCATCCACGGCTGTTAGATGCACATGACACCTTATCAAATCAGCTGTCATGTGCGGGAAAGATGTGTGCTCCGCGCCGAAGCCCACATTAAAGGCAGTGACACGACTGATGTAACTGTACATCATCGGTCGTTAAGGTTAAAGAAGCACTTTTTCTCCTATAAAAGTACAGTACTTATCCTCTTATATATTGGAATCGCAATATTATACTAAACTGTGTACTTACAATTGCTCATTTTGCTATTCTACCAAGCTTATTTTTCTTTTTCATTCGGTGTATGACATAAAGTGATTAAAAACAGACTAGGTGAATTAGTCATCATTTCCTGCATGAATCATAATTAAAACTACAATCCTACATCACTGCAATATCCCTGGCAGTGGTGAGGAGTGGAGCAGCTGGGTCAAAAGTTAAGAGCGTGTGCAGCTGGGTTTTTCCAGTGTTACAGTTCTAATGATGGGCAGCTCAGTGGTTAGCACAGTGCAGCAGCAGCTCGGTGGTTAGCACGGTGCAGCAGCAGCTCGGTGGTTAGCACGGTGCAGCAGCAGCTCGGTGGTTAGCACGGTGCAGCAGCAGCTCGGTGGTTAGCACGGTGCAGCAGCAGCTCGGTGGTTAGCACGGTGCAGCAGCAGCTCGGTGGTTAGCACGGTGCAGCAGCAGCTCGGTGGTTAGCACGGTGCAGCAGCAGCTCGGTGGTTAGCACGGTGCAGCAGCAGCTCGGTGGTTAGCACGGTGCAGCAGCAGCTCGGTGGTTAGCACGGTGCAGCAGCAGCTCGGTGGTTAGCACGGTGCAGCAGCAGCTCGGTGGTTAGCACGGTGCAGCAGCAGCTCGGTGGTTAGCACGGTGCAGCAGCAGCTCGGTGGTTAGCACGGTGCAGCAGCAGCTCGGTGGTTAGCACGGTGCAGCAGCAGCTCGGTGGTTAGCACGGTGCAGCAGCAGCTCGGTGGTTAGCACGGTGCAGCAGAAGCTTGGTGGTTAGCACGGTGTAGCTAGCAGCAGCTCGGTGGTTAGCACGGTGTAGCTAGCAGCAGCTCGATGGTTAGCACGGTGTAGCTAGCAGCAGCTCTGGGGTCTTGGATTCAAATCCCACAAAGGGCAAAATCAGTAAGGCGTTTGTATGTTCTCTTCATGTAGGTGTGTGACTTTCCTCCCACACTCCACAGACAGACTGACAGGGAATTTAGATTCAGAGCCCCAATGGGGACAATTATGTCTGTAAAGCGCTGCATAATATGATGGTGCTATGTAAGCAATGCATAATAAATACTAACAAAGACTCATGCAGGAAAAAGGAGACTTCCTGTTCCTATATGGAGCTTAGAAGGATTCAGCTAGTCTGTTTATAAGGACTAGTAGAATCACAGAATAGAATGACCGTTCAAACCCAGTACAGGCGCTCGGTGCTCCTTGGCGGGCTATCATTTATATAAATCTTCCCACCTGCTTGGTTTCCATCACTCCTTCCTTCTGTCACTCAATGAAGCCAGAGCTGTCTATTAAAGAAGAGACGGGAGGAGATAAAGGGAAAACAAGTAGGTTGGGAAGGTGTATTGAAATGAAGACACAAGCTTCAGGCCTTAGTTTGAACAGTCATTCTGTGCTCACAGTCCCTTTAAATACGTGATGACATAGACCTAACGGAAAAAAAGAATTAACAGGGTAGAAAGGCAAAAAAAAAGCGGCTGTGTTGGTACCCAGGGCTGCGTCGGTATCCAGGGCTGCGTAATATGACTCCAATATGTTAGGAAGATAATAGTTGGGGAGTACTGTGCTTGTTGGTTTGAGTGATTCTCGTACTGCAAGTTTACGGTTTGCATACTTAGTCACTTGCTAACCAGATTGTCGTCCCAATGCTTCATATGCTGTTGTCTGGACAACCCTTTTGAGTGCGGAAAAAGTAATTCTATATAGAAATATATAGATGGATAGTGATAACTTTTCTCTATGGCTCGATGTCCTAATTTACTTACATGGCTTTTTTTCATAACTTGGATTTTGAGCCTCTTAAAATATCTGCCGATAGCTGGGTTCAGAAGCTAATAATTATGGAAAGGAATGTACATGGTCCTTAAAGAATAGAGTCAGAACATGTTAAATTCTGTAACGTGGCGTAAAGTAATGAACGTTTCTGTTTTGCGCCTGTAAGTGTGAGCCCCTTCTCTTGGGAGCAGCTCTGAGCATTCCCCCGAACACGTGATGAATAGAACGCTGTAACACACACTTCACGTGCTGTGAAGCCAATTGCTTTAGACTTTTTGAAGCAAAGTTAAATATAGAATCTGTTAGATATTACAGGACACCGTGGTGGAGGATGGAGTAAATGAATGAACTTCTTTCTGTAATTGACTCTGATAGGTGCGTCTTGGGAATAACCGCTCCACTAATCACAAGAAACGCGTGCCATGGCTGCTTAGACTGTGCAGGTGCCTGGGTTAAATGTGCCGTCCTTTATCCTGGCAGACACCAACATGTTTGCCGGTTTCTGGTTTGATCTGGTGCATACTGAGCTGCATCTGCTCTGATTACACACGTGTGTTATTTAAAGGGGTTGTCCAGGCTTTTCACATAATCTCAATGCATATCTGGGCTGCAGAATGCTGACAATAGGTAATTTACCTTCTGTCACCAGTTTGCAGCGTTTGCTAGATATCATCTCTTGCTTGTACGAAAAACGTCCGGGGGGGGGTGTTCTGGCATTGAAATGAGAACTGGTCGGTTCCTCCTCACTAGTTTCACTTTCCATAGATCACTGTTCAGCGTGTGTCTGGGGGAGGAGCAGCTGGGTGGTCCTGCTCTCAGCACTGAGGCTGCTAGAGGGGGAGGATTTGTTACTGTGTGAGGAGGGATAGGCTTGTTCATGTGGTCGGGAAGGGCCTGTTGCTATGGAGGGTGGGGTTGTTGCTATAGAGGGCAGGTTTTTAGTAGAGTAGGAGGAAACGACCAGTTCTCATTTCAATGCCAGAACACGCACCCATGGACGTTTTTATTACAAGCAAGAGCTGATATCTAGCAAACTCTGCAAACTGGTGACAGAAGGTAAATTACTTATTGTCAGCATTCTGCAGCCCAGATATGCACTGAGATTGTGAAAAGCCCGGACAACCCCTTTAAGGTACAATCTCTGGTTTTTGCAAACTATGATGAAATGCAGCCACTTTATGAATTTTTCTAAAGACAGAACTGCTCTGTTGAGAAAAGTAAATAATCACAAGTGGCTGTTCACAAGCTTCGGGAGCTAATGGGTTTAGTCACACCCTTTACCCCCAAGGGTGGTTTGCACGTTCATGACCGGGCCAATTTTTACTATTCTGACCACTGTCCCTTTGAGGTAATAACTCTGAAACGCTTCCATGGATCCTGGTGATTCTGACATTTTCTTGTGACATATTGTACTTCATGTTAGTGGTAAAATTTCATTCAAATAACTTGCATTTATTTGTGAAGAAAACGGAAATTTGGCGAAAATTTTGAAAATTTCACAATTTTCTGACTTTGAATTTTTATGCCCTTAAATCAGAGATATAGCACACAAAAACTTAATAACATTTCCCACATGTTTACTTTACATCAGCACAATTTTGGAACCAAAATTTTTTTTTCTTAGGAAGGTATAAGGGTTAAAATTAACAAGCGATTTTCTCATTTTTGCAACACCATTTTATTTTTACGGACCACATCACATTTGAAGTCACTTTGAGGGGTCTATATGATAGAAAAGTGACACCATTCTAAAAACTGCACCCCTCAAGGTGCTCAAAACCACATTCAAGAAGTTTATTAACCATTCAGGTGCTTCACAGGGATTTTTTGAATGTTTAAAAGAATGAACAAACTTTTTTTCACAAAAAAAAATTCAGGTCCAATTTTTTTTATTTTACCTAGGGTAACAAGAGAAATTAGACTGCAAAAGTTATTTTGCAATTTGTCCTGAGTACACTGATACCTGATATGTGGGGGGGAACTACTGTTTCAGAGCATGGCAGAGCTCAGAAGGGAAGGAGCGCCGTTTGACTTTTTCAATGCAAAATTGGCTGGAATTCAGATCGGACGCCATGTCGCGTTTGGAGAGCCCCTGATGTGCCAAAACAGTGGAAACCCCCCACAAATTACACCATTTTGGAAACTCGATCCCCTAAGGAACTTATCTAGATGTGTGGTGATCACTTTTCACCCCCCAGTGCTTCATAGAAGCTTATAACGCCCGGGCGTGAAACTAAAAAAAATCATATTTTTTCCACGAACATGATCTTTTAGTCCACAATTTTTTTATATTCCCAAGGGTAACAGGAGAAATTGGACCCCAAAAGTTGTTGTCCAGTTTGTCCTGAGTACCCTGATACCCCATATGTGGGAGAAAACTACTATATGGGCACACGTTGGGGCTCGGAAGGGAAGTAGTGACGTTTTGGAATGCAGACTTTGATGGAACGGTCTGCTGGTGTCATGTTGCCTTTGGAGAGCCTCTGATGTATTTTTGCCCCCAATTTTTTATTTTCCTAAGGGTAACAGGAGAATTTGGACCCCAAAAGTTGTTTTGCAATTTGTCCTGAGTAGGCTGATACCCTATATGTGGGGGTAAACCACTGTTTGGGCGCATGGCAGAAGTTGGAAGGGAGGGAGCACCATTTGACTTTTTCAACGCAGAATTGGCTGGAATTGAGATCAGGCGCCATGTTGCGTTTGGAGAGCACCTGATGTGCCCAAACAGTGGAAACCCCCCAATTCTAACTCCAACCCTAACCCCAACACACCCCTAACCCTAATCTCAGCCCTAGCCCTAACCCTAGCCCTAATGGGAAAATGGAAATAAATTCATTTTTTTTTTTAAATTGTATTATTTTTCCCTAACTAAGGGGGTGATAACGGGGGGTTTGATTTACTATTTATGGCGGGTTTTTATTTTTGGCAGCTGTCGCACGCTAAAAGACGCTTTTTATTGTAAAAATAGTTTTTACATCACCACATTTTGAGAGCTATAGTTTTTCCATATTTTGACCCACCGAGTCATGTCAGGTCTTATATTTTGCGGGGCGAGTTGACGTTTTTATTGGTACCATTTTCGGGCGCGTGATATTTTTTGATCGCTTTTTATTCTGATTTTTGGGACGCAGAATGAACAAAAACCAGCGTTTCATGAATTTCTTTTGGGGGGTGCGTTCACACCGTTCCGCGTGCAGTAAAATTGATAAGGCGGTTTTATTCTTCGGGTCAGTACGATTACAGCGATACCTCATTTATGTCGTTTTTATGTTTTGGCGCTTTTATGCAATGAAAACCATTTTATATAAAAAATAATTATTTTTGCATCGCTTTATTCTGCGAGCTATAACTTTTCTATTTTTTCGCTGATGACGCTGTATGGCGGCTCGTTTTTTGCGGGACAAGATGACGTTTTCAACGGTACCATGGATATTCGTCTTTATGATCGCGCGTTATTGCACTTTTTGTTCGGCAGTATGATAATAAATCATTTTGCTTCGTTTTTTATTTTTTAAGGGGTTCGCTAAAGGGGTTAACCAATGGGACCGTTTTATAGGGCGGGTCGTTACGGACGCGGCGATAGCAAATATGTGGACTTTTATTTTGTTTTTTTATTTCCAAAAAATGAATTTATTAGGGAATTTTTTTTTAGCTTTTTTTTTTTGTTAACTTTATTACATTGTCCCAGGGGGGACATAGCTGTCATGTGACAGCTGATTTGTCGCATCACAGATCACTGTAACAGATCAGCGATCTGTCACAGGCATAGAATCAGACTTCCTCATACCTGCGCTTTGCAGGCACTGAGGAAGCCAGCTCCCTGCAGGCCCCCGAAGGTCCCCATCGCCATCTTGGATCCGGGGATCTGCAGGGAAGCAGCCCCCTGCAGCAGCGCTGCACATTGCGCTGCTGTGGGGGGCTCAGGGAAGCACGGAGGGAGCCTCCTCCCTGCCAATGCTTCGCTTTAACCCTCGGTACACCGCAATCGTGTTTGACGGTGGTGTGCAAGGGGTTAACATGTCGGGTGTCAGCTGTGATAATATCCCGTCCATGGGCATAGGGGCCCAGGTCCCATGGACGGGATAGTACGTCTGATGTCAGAAAGGGGTTAAACCGTTGGTTTTGATGACTTTCCTTTTCTTGATACTCATGTAATATTTAGCCTGGGGGAAAAAAAAGGGCACAACCTGCGGAGCCTTTCTGTGTGGTTCCCAATCACCAAGAGGGACATATCATTGCAATGGGAGAAGATGCAAAACCTGCATTCATATAGAGACCAACGACAAGATCCAAATCCTGAACACACAGCAAGACTATAAGATACCCGGGACCTTCACATGTTCCTCTTCCAATGTGGTGTATTTAATTCTATGCAATATATGTCCTGTGGGTGGCCTCTAGGTTGGAGAAACAGGAGTGAGACTGAGAGCAAGGATGAGGTCTCACTGTCATACAATTACATAAAAAAATAAATAAAAAAAAAAACTTTTACCTGTGGCCAAACATTTCTGTGTTACAGGACACAACATAGACAATATGAAAGTTGTCATTTTGAAAGTCAATTTCACATCACAGAAGCATCGCAGAGTTTGTGAATACAATTTCATTACAATCTTTGATTCTGTTCACACAAGACTCAATTTATCAGTAGGATTTTTGGCCCACTACCATATCTTACCATATCTGAGCTATTTCCTCCAAAACCAATGAAGGCACCACCAGCTCTTTGATCTCACATGCATATGGTCTGATGGGTGTCGCAGGTCCGGCGCCTCCCATCTTCATACGAGGTTGTCATCTTCTTGCTTCGTGTCGTGGCTTCTGCGCAGGCATACTGATCTGCCCTATTGAGGGCAGAGCTAAGTACTGCAGGCGCTGGGCCTCTGACCTTTCCCGACACCTGCGCACTGCAGTACTTGGCTCTGCCCTCAACAGGGCAGATTAGTACGCCTGTGCAGAAGCCACGACACGAAGCAAGATGATGACAACATCGTATGAAGATGGGAGGCGCCGGACCTGCGACGCCCATCAGACCGGACCACCACCCGGGTGAGTATAATAAAACTTGTTTTTCTTTTTTAAAAAAAAAAAAAAGTTTAACCCCTTACCTACAAATGACGTAATATTCTGTCCATGTGACCATGGACCTAATTACCATGGACGGAATATTACGTCATCGCGATCAGCAGCGCCCACGTGGTGAGCACCGCTGATGGCGACCGAGTGTCAGCTAATTATCATAGCTGACACCCGGCACAATGTGTCAGGGGCGGTCACGGACCGCCCCCGACACGTTAACCCCTTGCACACCGCGATCAAACACGATCGCGGTGTACCGGGGGTTAAAGGGAAGCATCGGCAGGGAGGGGGCTCCCTCCTTGCTTCCCTGAGCCCCCCACGGCAGCGCAATGTGCAGCGCTGCTGCGGGGGACTCCTTTCCTGCAGGTCCCCGGATCCAATATGGCGACGGGGACCTCCGGGGGCCTGCAGGAAGCTGGCTTCCTCAGTGCCTGCAAAGCGCAGGCATGAGGAAGCCTTCGGCACTGCCTGTGACAGATCGCTGATCTGTCACAGTGATCTGTGATGTGACAGATCAGCGATCTGTCACAGGACAGTGATGTCCCCCCTGGGACATAGTAATAAAGTAAAAAAAAATAAAAAAAAGTGTACAAATAATTAAAAAAAAAAAATCGCCATATAAATTAAAAAAAAAAAAAAAAAAAATATTCCCCAATAAATTCATTTTTTGGAAATAAAAAAAAAACAAAACAATAAAAGTACACATATTTATTTGGTATCGCCGCGTCCGTAACGACCCGCCCTATAATACTGTCCCAATAGTTAACCCCTTAAGCGAACCCCTTAAAAAATAAAAATAAAAAACGAAGCAAAAAATAATAATTTATTATCATACCGCCGAACAAAAAGTGCAATAATGCGCGATCAAAAAGACGCATATAAATATCCATGGTACCGCTGAAAACGTCATCTTGTCCCGCAAAAAACGAGCCACCATACAGCATCATCAAAGAAAAAATAAAGTTATAGCTCGCAGAATAAAGTGATGCAAAAATAATTATTTTTTATATAAAATTGTTTTCATTGCATAAAAGCGCGAAAACATAAAAAAAAGACCTAAATGAGGTATCGCTGTAACCGTACTGACCCGAAGAATAAAACCGCCTTATAAATTTTACCGCACCCGGAACGGCGTAAACGCACCACCCAAAAGAAATTCGTGAAACGCTGGTTTTTGTAAATTCTGAGTCCCAAAAAACGAAATAAAAAGCGATAAAAAAAGTCACATGCCCGAACATGATACCAATAAAAGCGTCAACTCGTCCCGCAAAAAATAAGACCTCACATGACTCGGTGGGTCAAAATATGGAAAAATTATAGCTCTCAATATGTGGTGATGCAAAAACTATTTTTACAATAAAAAGCATCTTTTAGCGTGCGACAGCTGTCAAGCATAACCGCCATAAATAGTAAATCAAACCCCCCGTTATCACCCCCTTAGTTAGGGAAAAATAATAAAATTAAAAAAAGTATTTATTTCCATTTTCCCGTTAGGGTTAGGGTTAGGGCTAGGGTTAGGGTTAGAATTGGGGCTTTCCACTATTTGCGCACATCAGGTGCTCTCCAAACGCAACATGGCATCTGATCTCAATTCCAGCCAATTCTGCGTTGAAAAAGTCAAATGGTGCTCCTTCCCTTCCAAGCTCTGCCATGCACCCAGTGTTTTACCCCCTCATATGGGGTATCAGCCTACTCAGGACAATTTGCAAAACAACTTTTGGGGTCCTATTTCTCCTGTTGCCCTTAGGAAAATAAAAATTTTGGGGCAAAAATATCATTTTTGTGGAAAAAAAATGTTTTGTTATTTTCACGCCTGGTCGTTATAAACTTCTGTGAAGCACTTGGGGGTTCAAAGTTCTCACCACACATCTAGATAAGTTCCTTGGCGGGTCTAGTTTCCAAAATGGGGTCATTTGTGGGGGGTTTCCACTGTTTTGGTACATCAGGGGCTTTCCAAACGCGACATGGTGTCTGATCTCAATTCCAGCCAAAAAAGTCAAATGGCGCTGCTTGCCTTCCGAGCTCTGCCATATGCCCAAATAGTCATTTACACCCACATATGGGGTATCAGCGTACTCAGGACAAATTGCACAATAACTTTTAGGGTCCTGTTACCCTTGGGAAAATAAAAATTGGGGGTGAAAAGATCATTTTGTGGAAAAAATATGATTTTTTAATTGTACCGCTGTACATTATAAACTTCTGTGAAGCCCTTGTGGGTTCAAAGTTCTCACCACATATCTAGATAAGTTCCTTAGGGGGTCTAGTTTAAAAAATGGGGTCACATGTGGGGGGTTTCCACTGTTTAGGTACATCAGGGGCTCTCCAAACGCGACATGGCGTCCGATCAGAATTCCAGCCAATTTTGCATTGAAAAAGTCAAACGGCGCTCCTTCCCTTCTGAGCTCTGCCATGCGCCGAAACAGTGGTTCCCCCCACATATCAGGTATCAGTGTGCTCAGGACAAATTGCACAATAATTTTTGCAGTCCAATTTCTCCTGTTATACTTGGTAAAATAAAAAAAATTGAACCTGAAGTAATTTTTTTTGTGAAAAAAAGTTAAATGTTAATTTTTTTTAAATATTCAAAAAATTCCTGTGACGCACCTGAAGGGTTAATAAACTCCTTGAATGTGGTTTTAAGCACCTTAAGGGGTGCAGTTTTTAGAATGGTGTCACTTTTGGGTATTTTCTATCATATAGACCCCTCAAAGTGGCTTCAAATGTGATGTGGTCCGTAAAAATAAAATGGTGTTGCAAAAATGAGAGATCGCTGGTCAACTTTTAACCCTTATATCTTACTAACAAATAAAAATTTTGGTTCCAAAATTGTGCTGATGTAAAGTAAACATGTGGCAAATGTTACTTATTAACTTTTTTGTGTGCCATATCTCTGTGATTTAAGGGCATAAAAATTCAAAGTTGGAAAATTGCGGAATTTTCAAAATTTTCGCCAAATTTCCGTTTTTCTCATAAATGCAAGTTATATGAATGAAATTTTACCACTAACATGAAGTACAATATGTCACGAGAAAACAATGTCAGAATCACCGGGATCCACGGAAGCGTTTCAGAGTTATGACCTCATAAAGGGACAGTGGTCAGAATTGTAAAAATTGGCCCGGTAGTTAACGTGCAAACCACCCTTGGTAGTGAAGGGGTTAAAAAAAAAAAAAAAAAGTTTAAATCACCCCCCTTTCGCCCCATTCAAAATACAACAATAAAAAAAAAAATCACACATTGGGTATCGCAGGGCGTTCAGTATCACCCAATCAATAAAAAAATTAACCTGATCGCTAAACGGCGTAGCAGGAAAAAAAACAAAGCGCCAGAATTACGTTTTTTTTGTCGTCGAGACATTGCATTAAAATGTATTAACAGGCGATCAAAAGATCGTATCTGCACTAAAATGGTATCATTAAAAACGTCAGCTCGGCACGTAAAAAATAAGCCCTCACCCAACCCCAGGTCATAAAAAGTGGAGATGCTATGGGTATTGGAAAATGTCCATTTTTTTTTTTTTTTTTTTCTTTCACCACTTAGGCTGGTTTCACACTTGTGTTTTTTAGCGCTGTGCCTCGTGCGCTATCGTGGGCATGCGCATTGCTCCCCTATCTTTAACATGGCTGTGCATGGTCTAGCGCATGCATGCGTTTTCATGCAAATGCGGTTTTTTGTAGTGTGCGCCTAGGCGCACCGGACGCAACCTGTTGCATTTTTGGTCCGTCCGACCTGTCTAAAAAAAAACCCCAAAAAAACCGCATGCGTACGTTAGCACACGGAATGCGCAAAAAAACAGCATTACAGTCTATGGGAACGCACGCGTGCGCTAGGACATGCGCATGTATGCGTTTAAAATCGCATGCGTTTTTTGATTTAACATGGTAACAAACTGGTTAAATCACATGCGCAAAAAAAACAGCGAACACATGCAAAACGCATGATGCGTTTTTGCATGCGTTTGGTATGTGCACGAGGCGCAGCGCAAAAAAAGCTATTGTGAAACTAGCCTAACATAAAAAAGAACCTAGACATGTTTGGTGTCTATGAACTCGTAATGACCTGGAGAATCATAATTGCAGGTCAATGTTAGCATTTAGTGAACCTATCAAACAAGCCAAAAAAAAGTGTGGGATTGCACTCTTTTTGCAATTTCACCGCACTTGGAATTATTTTCCTGTTTTCGAGTACATGACATGATAAAACCAATGATGTCTTTCAAAAGTACAACTCATCCTGCAAAAAATAAGCCCTCACATGGCCATACTGATGGAAAAGTTAAAAAGTTATGGCTCTGGGGAAGAAGGGGAGCAAAAAACGAAAATGCAAACGCAATACCAAAAAAGCTCCGGTCATTAAGGGGTTAACATTGAAACAGATCAACAACAATGAAATCATCGAATTAAGGAAATCACAGAATTGATAGGAATTTTAATGATCTAATAAAACAACAATTTTTCAACTAACTCAGTTTATTAGTATTGAGTATGACTACCATGTCCCATAATACCCACATTTACATGCCTTGTCATGTCAGCAATGAGGTTATTAATGGTTGTCTGAGGAATGTTCTGCTACGCCGAAAGCAAATCATCAAGATCCACTGCTGGCAGCCCCCTATGCAATTGTCAACCAGTGGCATCCCATATCTGCTCAATGGTGATGCCAGTAAACCATAGGAGCTTGTTTGTCACACAAGCTGCTGCTGCTCACAGTAAAATGAGCAACATGTGTCCTGGCTTAACCCCTTCACGAAATGTGCAATATATACGTTGCTACGTGAGCTGCGTTTGCGCAAATCACTGTGTATATATGATGCGTGATGATCACGCGGGAGCACTGCCGCGATCAAATGCGGGTGTCTGCTCTGAGAGCTGACACTCAACAGCAAATCCCTGTGATGCCACTTTCAATAACGACAGCGACATCACAGAGGGAGGAATTGCGTTGTGCCGATGGTCTCAGTGGTGACACTGGGTCGAAAGATGGCCGAGGGACTGTGGCCTGTAAATGCCTGATTAGAGCAGAAGCTGACAAGCCTCATCCCTGCATGAGAGATGCCAACCTGCAACGCAGAGTATTAAATCAGCGATCAGACACTGTACAGTTGATGTCCATCCTGGGGAAATGTAATAAAGTTAATAAAAATTGCAAAATATTTGAATTACTTTTTTTTAATATTTTTTATAAAAGTAAAAATAAACAAAAAGTACACCTATAAAGCTGTCCCAATAGTTAACCCCTTCAGTGAACAGTTTGAAAAGAAAAAAAAGTTTGTTCATTCTGCCTTCAAAAAATTGTAATGGTGAGAGAGAAAAAAATGTCATGTGCCCGAAAATGGTACTAATAAAACGTCAACGCGTCCCTCAAAAACGAGCCCTGATATGACTGTCAGACAAAATGTGGAAAAATTATAGCTATCTAAATATAGGGATACAAAAGCAAAAAAAAGGCGTCTTTTACTCTGTGACCGCAGCCAAACATAAAAACTCGATATAATTTTGGTATTGATGTAATCGCGCTGACCTGAAGAATAAAGTAGACTAATTGCTTATCCCGGACGAGGAACGACGTAAAAAATAAGACCAATTTTTCACCTGCTGATTTTATTTTTTTATCTATTCGGTCTCCCAAAGATCTCAGTAAATCTTAGCTCACTTTTATCCTGTACACTACCCTGAGCGCTTACATAAGGTTTTCCATGTAAATCTCTGAAATACGTGATTCCAATGGAACCCCTGGCTGAAGAATCCCTATAGTGAGGAAGGTGGAGACACTGTGGATCCTGTCTGACCTGTGATCTGGAGGTGTCCAATCTTTTTAGGCATGTATAAAAGCATGGTCTGCCACAGTTTTGTGCACCTCTGAAAAGAACAATGCTGAACAGAGGCCAGATGGAGTCCAGAGTAACTCTGCTGCCTCATTATAGTGAATGGCTCCCTCGGGGGTTTGATCTGGACCATGTCACTCTGAGATTTTGATGTAAAACCGATGTAAGTGCTCAGCTTAGAGTGCGGAATAAATGTACTCCCAAGTGTTATGTAAAATGTCTTCACTGAAGTCTGACATCTGTCAATGGAAATATAGGGGGCTTACATGTTATTAATAGTACAGAGACTGGAAAAGCGCTATAGCTCCTCACCCCCAAAAGAAATTCATCAAATTCTGCGTCCCAAATCCGAATGCCTCACAGTTTTCCTAAACCACATTAAGACTAAGATCACACTTGGCACTTTTGCTGTGTGTTTTTTCTGCATCGAAACCTAAGTGCTTGGCAGGAAAGAAGCTGCGGCAAAAATACACGTTTTGCTGCGTTTTTGACATTTTTTTTCATGCAGTTTTCTATTCAATTCAATGGATGAAAAACGCTGAAAGTGACATGCTCTATGCCCCAAAAAACATGCACAGCACAAAATACTGATTAAAAAACAATGTGCATGAGATTTCTGAAATCTCATATGCTTTGATGGTACTGTAAAAAGCGGCTGAAAAATCTGTATAAATTTTATTACATAATAAATGTTCAATCCAAGAATTGAAACATCGTAAAAATTATAAAAATGAAGGATACATGACAGAATAACTGACACAATCAAAAAATTATATAGACCAGGGCTTCAGAGACTATAAAACATATATGACAATTTAATCTACACATAAACATAGACACATACTACATTATCAATGTGCTGGGCATTCACAAATACCAGTGTGTATATAGTCAGCTCAATCTATAAGTACCATAAACCTCCTAAAACTTACCAAAAGAACCACCCAGCACACAGTGAAGTCTCACCCAAATTGGTCCCAGTGATCGGTCAGAAGAGTGCAGCCCCAACGCGCATTTCGCGTGGGCTTCCTCAGCCCCCCCCCCCCCCGATAAGTAAAATCTGAGGCTTAAACAAAATTTTGGTGGTACAAATGTAAAATATTTTTTTCTTCACTGCTCAATGGTACTATATAAAATTCTGTGAAGCCTGTTGTGTCAATATGATCACTGCACCTTTAGATGAATTCATTGAGAAGTGCAGTTTGTGAAATGGGGTCATTTGTGGTGGGTTTCTGCTGTTCTGGCACCTCAAGGGCTCTGCCAGTGTGACACGGCACCATCAAACCAGTCCTGCAAAAATGAACTGCAATACGGTGCTTCCCATCTGAGCTTTGCACTGTGCCTCAAAAGTAGTTTTTGACCACACATGGGGTATCTGAGTACTTGGGAAGAATTGCACAACAATTTTTGAAGTCCATTTTCCCCTGTTACTTACCTTTGAGCTCCAGTTTTTCTATTTTCACAAAGAACATTTTAGTGGCAAAAATGTGATGTGTGTGTGTATATATATGTGTGTGTGTATGTGTGTATATATATATATATATATATATATATATATATATATATATATATATATATATATATATATATATATATATATATATATATATATATATTTAATAAAACTGTGCATGTATCAAGCCATGCCCACTCCGCATAGCCCCGCCCACTGGCGGGTGGAGAGTTTGGTTGCAGAGGGAAAGCGCGTGACACGGGTGGAAGGTGGAGCTGCAAGGGAGAGAGCGGGATACAGATGGAGAGCGGGGCTGCGGAGGGATAGAGCGGGTAGGTGCATGGTGAACAGGTGTGCAGAGAGAGAGAGCTGGATGGTATATATCTCCTGTGGCTAATACTACTATGCTATATATCCCCTCTGGATGATACTACTATGCTATTTATCCCCTGTGGCTGATACTACATATCCCCTGTGGCTGATACTATTATACTATATATCCCCTCTGGCTGATACTACTATACTATATATCCCCTGTGGCTGATACTGCTATGCTATATATCCCCTGTGGCTGATAATACTATGCTATATATCCCCTGTGGCTGATACTACTATGCTATATATCCCCTGTGGCTGATACTACTATGCTTTATATCCCCTGTGGCTGATAATTCTATGCTATATATCCCCTGTGGCTGATAATACTATGCTATATATCCCCTGTGGCTGATACTACTATGCTATATATCCCCTGTGGCTGATACTACTATGCTATATATCCCCTGTGGCTGATACTACTATGCTATATATCCCCTGTGGCTGATACTACTATGCTATATATCCCCTGTGGCTGATACTACTATGCTATATTTCCCCTGTGGCTGATACTACTATGCTACATATCCCCTGTGGCTGATATTACTATGCTATATATCCCCTGTGGCTGATACTTCTATGCTATATATCCCCTGTGGCTGATACTTCTATGCTATATATCCCCTGTGGCTGATACTACTATGCTACATATCCCCTGTGGCTGATACTACTATGCTATATATCCCCTGTGGCTGATATTACTATGCTATATATCCCCTGTGGCTGATACTTCTATGCTATATATCCCCTGTGGCTGATACTTCTATGCTATATATCCCCTGTGGCTGATACTACTATGCTATATATCCCCTGTGGCTGATACTACTATGCTACATATCCCCTGTGGCTGATACTACTATGCTATATATCCCCTGTGGCTGATACTTCTATGCTATATATCCCCTGTGGCTGATACTTCTATGCTATATATCCCCTGTGGCTGATACTACTATGCTATATATCCCCTGTGGCTGATACTACTATGCTATATATCCCCTGTGGCTGATACTACTATGCTATATATCCCCTGTGGCTGATACTACTATGCTATATATCCCCTGTGGCTGATACTACTATGCTATATATCCCCTGTGGCTGATATTACTATGCTATATATCCCCTGTGGCTGATACTTCTATGCTATATATCCCCTGTGGCTGATACTACTATGCTATATATCCCCTGTGGCTGATACTACTATGCTATATATCCCCTGTGGCTGATACTACTATGCTATATATCCCCTGTGGCTGATACTACTATGCTATATATCCCCTGTGGCTGATACTACAAGGAGGAGCAAGTATAACGCCCATTCCATTTAAGCCTTCGTCTCCTTTAATCAAACAAACAAACAAACAAAAAAAAGAATATTCCTCATAAACCATGAAGCATTTTTCAGCGTCGCCTCCTTTCTTTACAAATGCCTGATCGCATTTGGCACTGCCTGGTTTGCCGGCAGATATTGGGTGTTCTCATCTCCTTGCTGCTGGCATACAGTTATAAAGTTGCTTTTTACATAATGAGGGTCTTTATGAATTATTTAATTTTGTCCACATGATGTATTGAGGTGCTTACTATGACTTTATGCCAAGTGTTGATTCCCGTGTTGGGCCTCCTTCACACATAAGTGTCTCTGGTACATGTGATAGTTTCCACACGTACTGGAGACACACGTAGACACATTCAAAACTTTGGGTCTGCGCATTTTTCAGTGTGTTTCCACGGATTGTGTTTCTGTGTATAAAACACTTTGACATGTCAATTTTTGCCATCAGCACAGTACACAATACATCCCACACACAGTGTGACATGTACCGACGCCTGGGAAAAGCAGTACAATTAGCGCTGTTCCCAGGCCCTGGGTGCTGAACGCAGCTCTCATCATTGTCACCTGATCTCCCTGTGATCAGCGAAACCAGGCGCCGCTGATATGTAGTCAGCATCCACTGTGTGTGTATCACACCTATATAAATAAATTTAAAAAAGTTGTGGGGTTTCCTGTAATTTTTCAAACCAACTAATGGAAAGCCAACTGCTGGGGGCTACTATTAATTTTCTGAGAAAGGGAAATAGCTATAAAGGTTCCCAGTCTATTAATAACAGCTCACAACTGTTTGCTTAGCCTTTACTGGTTATTATAGGGGGACTCCACAAAAAACTGGGGTCTCCCCTATATCTACTAGCCACCAAAGGCTAGACAGCTGCATGCTGATATTAATAGGTTGGAACGGGGATATTTGCCCCTTCCCAGACTAAGAACATAAGCTCTCAGCTGCCCCAGAAATGTTGAATTTGGCGCTTAGCCTCCGTTCTTCCCACTTGCCCTGGTATGGTGGCAAGAGAGGGGGGTAATAGTTATAAAGTTGTTTTCAGGTGTTTTATATCCACAGACATAAAGCCTAGGGGTTAGTAATTGAGATGTCTATCAGACATCCCCATTGCTAACCTCATAGTCAAATTTAATAAAGACACACAGTTGTCTTTTAATTGAAATAAACATTCTCTGACCTGTTTTTACCCATTTATTAACCAAAAAATAAAAAAAACAAAGTAAGGCTATGTGCCCACGTAGCGTTTTATTCCGGACACTAAAAACCGGACTCCTTCCCAGAAATCGCGTGGTTTTTTCCACGCGATTTTACCAGGGCTGTGGAGTCGGAGTCGGTGCTCATTTTGGTGGAGTCGGTATAAAATGGACCGACTCCGACTCCTAAAATATATAATAAATTGGGTACAGTAATTCAATGCAGGATGTGCTGAATATTTTTTCATAGGAGTTTGGGAAAGTTATGAAATGTCCTATAAATGGCTGTTCTATTCCTGATCTAAGGCTACATTCACACACAGCGTTTTTCCTGTGTTTTTTGAGGATACGTTTTTCAGCTGCAAAAGCTGATCATCTTTTTAAAAAACCGCATCACCTGAAAGGTTTTTGAGCTCATAGATAATGTTTTCAATAGCAAAAGCAGATTAGAAATCTGCTCTATCTATCCATTTATCCATATCTGTCTATCCATATCGTATCTGTACCAAAAAGAATGAAAACCGGGTAGTACACCAATATATATTCTGTTCTATCTAAATATCTTGATTATTGGATCATAAAAATGATTAAATGTCTGAAGTTCACATTGTACTACAATAAATTTTTCACTTAAATATAAGCAATATGTGTGGGAGTCGGAGTCGTGGAGTCGGAGTCGGTGTAAGGGAAATTGAGGAGTCGGAGTTGGAGTCGCAGGTTTGGCTTACCGACTCCACAGCCCTGGATTTTACCGCGATTATGTTCGCGATTTTCGCGTGCGATATTCAAGCACTTTCCAAGCGATTTGAAGCATCGCTTGGAAAGTGATTGACAGGTTGGTCACACTTGTCAAACATAGTGTTTGACGAGTGTGACCAGGTTTTTACTATTGAAGCCGCCTATGCGGCCTCAATAGTAAAAGGTAGAATGTTAAAATGCTAAAAAAAAAATTAAAAAATCGGGGTATATTTACCTTCCGGCGTCCCGCGCTGCCATCCCGGCCTCAGCTTTCCCAGTAATGCCTTGCGAGACCTGTGATGACGTTGGTCTCGCGTTACTATAGCGATCTCGCGAGACCACATCATCACAGGACCGTGCCGCAAGGCATTACTGGGAACGCTTAGGCCAGGAATGTAGCGTGTGACGCTGGAAGGTAAATATACCCCGATTTTTTTTTTTTTTTTTTTTTTTACAGGGGTATGGTACCCAGGGCCTGGAGGACAGTCTCCTCTCCTCCACACCGTGGGTACCAACCGCACATGAGACTCTTAACTTCCCGCATGGTGGGCATAGCCACATGCGGGAAGTAAGCGATTCTCATGCATTCCTATGGGTGCGGAATCGCGGCAATTCTTTGCGATTCCGCACAAAAGAATGACCATGCTGGGATTTTTTCCGCGATGCGATTCCGCCGCGGAAAAAAGCGCAGCATTAGCATAGCCTGTGCGGAATGCCATAGGAATGCATGGGGGGCTTTCTGTAAACGATTTTTAAATGTTTTCGTGCCAATAATCGCTGCAAAAACGCTTAAAAATCGCTACGTTGGCACACAGCCTAATACTCACCTTCCCGCCAATAATCTTTTATCCAGATTGTGTGGTTACATCAGTGATGCTACCGCTAACCACAACAGCCGGAACACACATAAATGAGAGTGAGAACACAGCTGTGTGTGACCGGCGATGGCCTTAATTACGTCACCGCCTGTCACACACAGCCGCATTCTCACGCTCAGCTCAATGTGTTCTGGCAGGTGTGTTGAGCGGTTGCATTACTGATGTAACCGCTAACATCACTGATGGAAACTGCTCACCACACCATCTGGCTGTACCTGAGTTGGGGATCGTCGTGAGACATGACCATTATAGATTATTGGCGGAAAGGTGAGGATTATTTAATTATTTTTTATGGGTAAAAGAGGGTCAGGGAGTGTTTATTTCAATTAAAGGACTGCTCTCTGTGTGTTTGTCTTTATTATATTTGACTATGGGGTTAATAATGGGGGTGTCTAATAGATGGCTCTCCATAGATTGTGAGCGTCATCGGGGACAGTGATGATAATGTCTGAAAACTGTAAAGCGCTGCAGAATGTTAGCGCTATATAAAAATAAAAATGATTATTATAGCTAACCCCTGGGCTTGATGTCATCGTGGACATAAAACAGCTGACGTCAACCCCACAACTATTACCTCACTTGCCACCGCAGCTTCTTAGTCTGGGAGGGGACCGATAGCCTTGACCCTGTCACAGCCTATTAATATGGGCCCACAACTGTCTGTTAAGCCTTTGGTTTTTAGTAAATAAAGGGGAGACCCCACATCATTTTTTTTATTTGGGTTTGGGGGTCCGCCTATAATAACCAGTAAAGGATAAGCAAATTGTGAGCTGCTGTTAATACACTGGGAACCTTTATGGATATTGGCACCTTCCCAGAATATTAACACAAGCTCCCAGCTGTCAGTTTTCCCTCGGCTGGTTAGGAAAATTAAGGGGGGCTCCACAGAGTTAATTATTTAATACATGCAATATCCAGATGGCTGTGCTGACTGCAAGTATCGGGACGTTTTGGGTGTAAGCTACGCTGCTGGCCTAATGGTGCCAGCCTGCAAAGTAAATTTACAATTAATTTCTTTGTGGAACATTTTATAGATCTTTTATGAATCAGCATCATCTCACTTTGTTCCAGGTTCACGTTCGGCTCAGTAATTGTGTAGTTCTTAGTCTTGGAATGTGCCTGTAATTGAAGGCAATTTTAGTGGCAGAATTGTTTCTGTACAGCTGAAAGCTAAAATGTTTGCAGAAATTAATATACCATTACTAATCTGATGTTAAAAGGTAGCGCTGACGTAATCATGCCAGGCTTGCCGTACCTCGTTTCTATTGCAGAAAACACTAAAATAAGTTCTTTGCATAAAACATTTCTACTACTGGCTTCTTGGTACAATGATGATGATTCTCTAGTTCTTGGAGCCGCAGTTACATTGCACTGCTTGTGATGTCATGATACATCAGTACAAGCTTTGAGAAGTTTGTTTTTAGATAATATTTCTGAATAAGATGCTTTTATCTGTGTACATGGCGAAAAACATGATTTCTGGCCATTATCACTTTTGTTGTTGCATTTTTCATCACAGCAGTGAAGATTGACTGCTTTGATGCTTCCTATATATGGCGCACATATGGACATCATGCTCTCCTGTCTGTGCGAATCACGTAGGCTGAGTGTCATCATGGAGGACATGCGGCAGTACTGAGTGGTGTAGCTGGGAACCATTTTGCTGCATTGTAATAAACACTCCGAATAAGTTCCCACCGTGGGTTTTTGCTGCATAGAAATCACGGTCTTACAAGCAATAAAAACATAAAAAAAACTCAATCACCGTGAAAACACCGGGCTGTGCAGGCCTGCCAGGGGTTGTGTGTGTGCAGGCAACGTCCGATGGGACTACAAGTCCCATCCGGCTATGCCTGCTACAATGACAGTGATGGACACATTAGCCAATGATGGGACAGTAGTAGTCCCATCATCCGGCTAATTGTGTTGAATGTAAAAAAAAAAACAAAAAACCATACATACTTCATATATACTACATTCATACATACTACATATATACTACATTCATACTACATACATACTACATATATACTACATTCATACTACATATATACTACATTCATACTACATATATACTACATTCATACTACATATATACTACATTCATACTACATACATACTACATACAACATACATTCATACATGCTACATATATACTACATTCATACATGCTACATACAGTGCCTACAAGTAGTATTCAACCCCCTGCAGATTTAGCAGGTTTACACATTCGGAATTAACTTGGCATTGTGACATTTGGACTGTAGATCAGCCTGGAAGTGTGAAATGCACTGCAGCAAAAAAGAATACGGTATTTCTTTGTTTAATTTTTTTTGAAAAATTGTGAAAAGTTTATTCAGAGGGTCATTTATTATTCAACCCCTCAAACCACCAGAATTCTGTTTGGTTCCCCTAAAGTATTAAGAAGTATTTCAGGCACAAAGAACAATGAGCTTCACATGTTTGGATTAATTATCTCTTTTTCCAGCCTTTTCTGACTATTTAAGACCCTCCCCAAACTTGTGAACAGCACTCATACATGGTCAACATGGGAAAGACAAAGGAGCATTCCAAGGCCATCAGAGACAAGATCGTGGAGGGTCACAAGGCTGGCAAGGGGTACAAAACCCTTTCCAAGGAGTTGGGCCTACCTGTCTCCACTGTTGGGAGCATCATCCGGAAGTGGAAGGCTTATGGAACTACTGTTAGCCTTCCACGGCCTGGACAGCCTTTGAAAGTTTCATCCCGTGCCGAGGCCAGGCTTGTCCGAAGAGTCAAGGCTAACCCAAGGACAACAAGGAAGGAGCTCCGGGAAGATCTCACGGCAGTGGGGACATTGGTTTCAGTCAATACTGTCTGCAACAAGCTTTCCTACATCCATGATCTTTTTGTTACTACCAAACTCTCCTTCCTCGCCATCACCGAAACCTGGCTCACCCCTTCTGACACAGCCTCTCCTGCTGCACTTTCGTATGGCGGCTTCCACCTTTCTCACACCCCCCGCCCCAGCAGCAAACATGGTGGAGGAGTTGGTTTTCTCCTGTCAGATACCTGCTCCTTCACCCCAATCCCACTGCCACCCTCTGTTACCCTCCCTTCCTTTGAGGTGCACTCTGTGCGCATCTACTCCCCCTCCAACCTCCAACTGGCTGTCATCTACCGCCCCCCAGGGCCAGCCACCACCTTCTTTGACCACTTCACCACCTGGTTACTTCATTTCCTTTCCGCGGACATCCCTACTATCATCATGGGCGACTTCAACATCCCCATTGACACTTCCCTCTCAGCTGCCACTAAACTTCTATCTCTCACTTCCTCCTTCGGCCTCACTCAATGGTCTTCTACAGCCACCCACAAAGATGGCCACACACTGGACCTCATCTTCACCCGCCTCTGCTCCCTATCTAACCTCTCTAACTCACCTCTTCCTCTCTCTGACCACAACCTGCTCACATTCTCCTCCCTCTTCACTCCATGTCTACAATCCCCACCCCACAAACTTTCACACCCTCGCAGGAATCATAAACACCTTGACCTACACTCATTCTCCGAATCCCTCCTCCCTCTTACAGATATAAGTTCCTTACACAATGCGGATGACGCTGCCGCTCTATATAACACCACAATAGCTGTAGCTTTGGAATCCGCTGCCCCACTTACACATACCAAAACTCGCAAAATCAACAGACAGCCCTGGCACACCAGCCTGACCAAAGAGCTGAGGCGAGCTTCCAGGGCTGCTGAGCGCAGATGGAAAAGATCCCACTCCAACGAGCATTTCATCGCATTCAAACAGTCCCTCACTACTTTCAAGACCACACTCGCCACAGCTAAACAAACCTACTTCTCATCTCTCATATCCTCCCTGTCTCACAACCCTAAACAGTTATTCAACACCTTCAATTCTCTCCTCCGCCCCCCAGCACCTCCTCCCTCCCCACTCATCTCAGCTGAAGACTTTGCCTCATTTTTCAAGCAGAAAATTGATAACATCAGGGACAGTTTTGGTCAACAACCCCCAGAGCCCTTCCTCCCGACTTCCCAGCCCTCCACCTTCAAAACCAACTTCTCCACCATTACAGAAGATCGACTCTCCACTCTACTCTCAAGATCACATCTCACCACCTGTGCACTCGACCCGATCCCATCCCACTTCATCCCAAACCTCACCACAGTCTTCATCCCAACCCTAACCCATCTCTTCAACCTATCACTAACAACTGGTGTTTTCCCCTCAAGCTTTAAACATGCCTCCATCACACCTATCCTCAAAAAGCCCTCTCTTGACCCATCCTCTGTATCTAGCTATCGCCCTATATCACTTCTCCCATACGCCTCCAAGCTACTGGAACAACACGTCTACCTTGAACTGTCCTCCCATCTCTCTTCTTGCTCCCTCTTCGACCGCTTACAATCTGGCTTCCGGTCACACCACTCCACTGAAACTGCCCTTACTAAGGTCACCAATGACCTCTTAACTGCCAAGAGCAAGCGACACTACTCTGTCCTCCTCCTCCTGGACCTGTCGGCTGCCTTTGACACAGTGGACCATTCCCTATTATTACAGACCCTCTCATCCCTCGGCATCACAGACTTGGCCCTCTCCTGGATCTCATCATACCTAACAGACCGGACATTCAGCGTCTCCCACTCACACACCACCTCCTCACCTCGCCCCCTATCTGTCGGAGTCCCACAAGGTTCAGTCCTAGGGCCCCTGCTGTTCTCTATTTACACCTTTGGCCTGGGACAGCTCATAGAATCTCATGGCTTTCAGTATCATCTTTATGCTGATGACACACAGATCTACATCTCCGGACCAGATATCACCTCCCTACTAACCAGAATCCCTCAATGTCTGTCCACTATTTCATCCTTCTTCTCCACTAGATATCTGAAACTCAACATGGACAAAACAGAATTCATCATCTTTCCCCCATCTCACGTGACCCCCCCTACGAACCTATCAATTACAGTAAATGACTGCCCACTCTCCCCAGTCCCACAAGCTCGCTGCCTCGGAGTAATCCTTGATGCTGATCTCTCCTTCAAACCACATATTCAAACCCTTTCCACTTCCTGCCGACTTCAACTCAAAAATATTTCACGCATCCGTTCATTCCTCACCCAAGAATCTGCAAAAACCCTAGTCCATGCCCTCATCATCTCTCGCCTTGACTACTGCAACCTCATGCTCTGCGGCCTCCCCTCAAACACTCTCGCACCCCTCCAATCTATTCTAAACTCTGCTGCCCGACTAATCCACCTGTCCCCCCGCTATTCCCCAGCTTCTCCCCTCTGTCAATCCCTTCACTGGCTCCCAATTGCCCAGAGACTCCATTACAAAACCCTAACCATGACATACAAAGCCATCCACAACTTGTCTCCTCCATACATCTGTGACCTCGTCTCCCGGTACTTTCCTGCACGCAACCTCCGATCCTCACAAGATCTCCTTCTCTACTCCCCTCTTATCTCCTCTTCCCACAATCGCATACAAGATTTCTCTCGCGCATCACCCCTACTCTGGAACTCTCTACCACAACATATCAGACTCTCACCTACCATCGAAACCTTCAAAAAGAGCCTGAAGACCCACCTCTTCCGACAAGCCTATAACCTGCAGTAACCACCGATCGACCAAACCGCTGCACGACCAGCTATACCCTCGCCTACTGTATTATCACCCATCCCTTGAAGATTGTGAGCCCTCGCGGGCAGGGTCCTCTCTCCTCCTGTACCAGTTATGACTTGTATTGTTTAAGATTATTGTACTTGTTTTTATGTATACCCCCCTCACATGTAAAGCGCCATGGAATAAATGGCGCTATAACAATAAATAATAATAATAATAATAATACCATAAGTAATGTACTCCACCGCAATGGTCTCCGTTCCAGACGAGCCCGTAAGGTACCTTTACTTTCAAAGCGTCATGCCAAGGCTCGTCTACAGTTTGCTCATGATCACTAGGAGGACTCTGAGACAGACTGGTTCAAGGTTCTCTGGTCTGATGAGACCAAGATAGAGATCTTTGGTGCCACACACACACGTGACGTTTGGAGACTGGATGGCACTGCATACGACCCCAAGAATACCATCCCTACAGTCAAGCATGGTGGTGGCAGCATCATGCTGTGGGGCTGTTTCTCAGCCAAGGGGCCTGGCCATCTGGTCCGCATCCATGGGAAGATGGATAGCACGGCCTACCTGGAGATTTTGGCCAAGAACCTCCGCTCCTCCATCAAGGATCTTAAGATGGGTCGTCATTTCATCTTCCAACAAGACAACGACCCAAAGCACACAGCCAAGAAAACCAAGGCCTGGTTCAAGAGGCAAAAAATCAAGGTGTTGGAGTGGCCTAGTCAGTCTCCTGACCTTAACCCAATTGAAAACTTGTGGAAGGAGCTCAAGATTAAAGTCTACATGAGACACCCAAAGAACCTAGATAACTTGGAGAAGATCTGCATGGAGGAGTGGGCCAAGATAACTCCAGAGACCTGTGCCGGCCTGATCAGGTCTTATAAAACACAATTATTAGCTGTAATTGCAAACAAGGGTTATTCCACAAAACATTAAACCTAGGGGTTGAATAATAATTGACCCACACTTGTATGTTTAAAATTTATTAAAATTTAACTGAGCAACATAACTTTTTGGTTTGTAAGATTTATGCATCTGTTAAATCCTGCTCTTGTGTGAAGTTTGAAGGCTCTAACTTATTTGCATCTTATCAAACCTGCTAAATCTGCAGGGGGTTGAATACTACTTGTAGGCACTGTACATACATACATGCAATACTTTCATACAATACATACATATAGACATACAGTACATATAACAGAGTACATACCATCACTTGTCACTTTGATCCCCTAAGCCAGTGTCATCTGTAAAAAATATTAAAATAACAAACAACCAATATACTCCCTAATCCGCAGAAATCCACGAGTGTCCCACGACGATCTCCTGCAGTGCATCACTGAGAGTTTACTATAGTTCACTGGTCTCACTTTATGGCAAAATCTGCGTGGGAACTTTCTCACACAGCAATGCCAAAAGTGAGACTAGGGACTATTTTTTTTTAACAGTGGCGGAGGAATACAGTGCGGAAGGATACCTACCTCCCGTCATTGTATTCCTGGAGCCCCTAGAGAGCGGTCGCATCAGCTGATGCTGCTGTTCTCCACGGGAGATCGTCGTGGGACACTCGTGGATTTCTGATGATCAGGGAGTATATTGGTTGGTTGTTATTTTAATATTTTTTACAGATGACACTGGCTTTGGGGATCAAAGTGACAAGTGATGGTGAGTATGTACTCTATTATATGTACTGTATGTCTATACAGTTGTGGCCAAAAGTATTGACACCCCTGCTATTCTGTCAGATAATACTCAGTTTCTTCCTGAAAATGATTGCAAACACAAATTCTTTGGTATTATCTTCATTTAATTTGTCTTAAATGAAAAAACACAAGAGAATGAAGCAAAAAGCAAAACATTGATCATTTCACACAAAACTCCAAAAATGGGCCAGACAAAAGTATTGACACCCTCAGGCTAATACTTGGTTGCACAACCTTTAGACAAAATAACTGCGACCAACCGCTTCCGGTAACCATCAATTTTTAGTTCTCTCCACAGGTGTTCTATGGGATTCAGGTCTGGACTCATTGCTGGCCACCTTAGAAGTCTCCAGTGCTTTCTCTCAAACCATTTTCTAGTGCTTTTTGAAGTGTGTTTTGGGTCATTGTCCTGCTGGAAGACCCATGACCTCTGAGGGCGACCCAGCTTTCTCGTACTGGGCCCTACATTATGCGCTGCAAAATTTGTTGGTAGTCTTCAGATTTCATAATGCCATGCACACGGTCAAGCAGTCCAGTGCCAGAGGCAGCAAAGCAACCCCAAACATCAGGGAACCTCCGCCATGTTTGACTGTAGGGACCGTGTTCTTTTCTTTGAATGCCTCTTTTTTTCTCCTGTAAATGCTATGTTGATGCCTTTGCCCAAAAAGCTCTACTTTTGTCTCATCTGACCAGAGAACATTCTTCCAACACGTTTTAGGCTTTTTCAGGTAAGTTTTGGCAAACTCCAGCCTGGCTTTTTTGTGTCTCGGGGTAAGAAGTGGGGTCTTCCTGGGTCTCCTACCATACAGTCCCTTTTCATTCAGACGCCGACGGATAGTACGGGTTGACACTGTTGTACCCTGGGACTGCAGGGCAGCTTGAACTTGTTTGGATGTTAGTCGAGGTTCTTTATCCAACATCTGCACAATCTTGTGTTGAAATCTCTTGTCAATTTTTCTTTTCCGTCCACATCTAGGGAGGTTAGCCACAGTGCCATGGGCTTTAAACTTCTTGATGACACTGCACACGGTAGACACAGGAACATTCAGGTCTTCGGAGATGGACTTGTAGCCTTGAGATTGCTCATGCTTCCTCACAATTTGGTTTCTCAAGTCCTCAGACAGTTCTTTGGTCTTCTTTCTTTTCTCCATGCTCAATGTGGTACACACAAGGACACAGGACACAGGTTGAGTCAACTTTAATCCATGTCAACTGGCTGCAAGTGTGATTTAGTTATTGCCAACACCTGTTAGGTGCCACAGGTAAGTTACAGGTGCTGTTAATTACACAAATTAGAGAAGCATCACATGATTTTTCGAACAGTGCCAATACTTTTGTCCACCCTCTTTTTTTATGTTTGGTGTGGAATTATATCCAATTTGGCTTTAGGACAATTCTTTTTGTGTTTTTTCATTTAAGACAAATTAAATGAAGATAACAAAGAATTTGTGTTTGCAATCATTTTCAGGAAGAAACTGAGTATTATCTGACAGAATAGCAGGGGTGTCAATACTTTTGGCCACAGCTGTATGTATTGTATGAATGTATGTATGTAGTATGTATGTATGTATGTATGTAGTATATATGTATGTATGTTTTTTTTTTTTTTATACATTCAACACAGTAGCCGGATGACGGGACTACTACTGTCCCATCATTGGCTAATGTGTGAATCACTGTCATTGTAGCAGGCATAGTCCGATGGGACTTGTAGTCCCATCTGACGATGCCTGCACACACGCAGAGACCCGTACAGACCCTGCCCGCACACACACACGCACAGTCTCTGCCCACGCACCGCCCACAATCTTCCCCCCTCCCGAACTGGATGTGCAAGGAAAGAAAGGGTTTATTTTCATTCCGATATTTGTGCCCCATTGACTTGCATGGGTTTCCGGTATCGGAATCGGCGATACCCGATATTTTTGGGGTATCGATCCGATATTTCCCGATATCAGAAGGTCTCGCTCAACACTACTAATCAATGCTCACTGTGGGGAAACTGCAGTATGTTCTGTCTGTGTCTCCCACTGTCTGTTCTCATTGTGCTGCTTCCTTCTCTCTCCATAGATTTCATGACAGCTGTAATCTCGCCCTTCAGTGAACTGGCAGCCTGTCATACTGAGACAGATTTTGGGTCTGTAGCTCTTTAAAGAGTGGATAATTAGTTCATGAGGCAGCTGGGAGGGGAATACGGTAAATAGCTTCTAAATGGAGAAGGAAGCAGAGTTCTGAGGTATTAGAGTAATATCTTCCTGTGCTATAGGTTTATGTAACCTTTTTTTTGAAAGGCCAGTAAACCTTTAAGTTGGGCTTGTACAAATCATGGCCAGGTCTAGGAGAAAGCAGTGCGGAGCTGTTGGGATGTCTGCATTGCAGCTGGAGATGTGATTGTAGATTTAAACGAGAGGTGACATAGCAGCGTATCGTTGGCCTATGTGTAATTTCTTGCATTAGGTCTCTCAGATGACACAGGAGGGTGCTGTGCTGTTGTAGGGCTGCCGCTGGGTGCACTCACTACCTGGAGAGAGCGTCTTCAGAGGATAAAGGAGTACTAAAAGCTCTGTTTTAAGTACAAAATTTTACAAAGCTGTTAAAGTAACCATCAGTCAGCAGGGATACTAGTCATCTGAGTGTATGTCCCCATTGGGGCTCACAATCTACATTCCCTACTAGTATAACTTTGTAGTGGGGGAGGAAACCCATGCAAATAATGGGGAGAACATACAAAAGACTTAAGGCCCCGTCTCACATAGCGAGATTGCTGAAGCGTCACAGAATTTGTGACGAAACAGCCACCTCGCCAGCGATCTCGCTACGTGTGACACTTAGCAGCGACCGGCCCCCGCTGCGATGTCGCTGATCTTGCTCGAATGTCCTGGGCCATTTTTTGATCACTGGTGTCTCGCTGGCCAGCATGCATCGCTGTGTTTGACACTGACGAGCGACCTCGTTAGCGAGTCAGAAATCATGGACGCAGGCTGGAGTCGTCAGAATCACTTCTGTGTGATAAGGTCCCAACAACCGCCGAGGTCGTTATACGGATCGCTGCATCGTGCTGCGTCGTTGGGTAAATCTGCCTGTTTGACAGCTCACTAGCGACCATTTAGCGACGCACCAGCGATCCTTACCAGGTCGTATCGCTGTCGGGATTGCTGGTGCTGCTTAGTGGAACGGTACCCTTACAGATGTTGTCCTTGGTGAGATTTGAATCTTGGACTCCAGCAAAGCAACATTGCTAACCACTGAGCTACCATGCCGCCCGATCTAAGAGTCCAGTACAGTTTTGACAAAGACTTTAAAACCTTTCCATCTGGTATACGGGCTGAGCATGAGCCCGAACGTCAATTTCAGATGTACCGTATGTTTAATGCTCAATTAACCCACAGGCATTTATGAGGCCATTGAGTTTGGCTCCGGAGACCCAGCGGTCAGTCCATATATCAGTCAGTGTGTAATGGACGCATGAATTCTGCATCTCCAACCTACGTGGTCTGATAACTGCTTAATTGCTTTTATTTATTTATGCTTGTAGTAAATCGTTTTAATGACTGTCCATGCAATTTCTTTTAAAATTGTAAGTTCTTGTCTAGTATGCAAAATCTGTGTTGTTTTTTAATTTTTTTTTCATTTGAATTTGGAGATAGAAACCTGATCCTGACAAAATGTATAAATTGTTTTGTAGCCAATCCAGCGCTGTATGGTACTTATACACATTGGTTTGGGGCTGTATTCCTTCTGTACATGAGCTGATGTCTTTCTGCCTGACTATATAAATACAGTGCATAGCTGCAAGTATTTATGTAGGGTTTGTTATCATCCAAGGTCATTATTAATTTGCTTGTCTGGCAGAAGTGAAATAGCTGTGAGTGCTGCTGCTAGAAAGCCAACTGCAAGCTTGTGATAAAGCTGAGGTGGTTATAGGGTCTGCCCCGTTATTAGAAGCAAAAAATGCCTCTCGTCCCCCCTCACCCACCTCCAGTGCAGTTAGTCAGGTTGTTCCCTCGCCAGTCTTTGCAGTCTGCCAGCAACTTGGCCCCGTTGCTGCTTGTGCTTACTGCAGCCAGTGCGTGGCCTAGGTGCACACTGGCATCCCTGAGAAGTAATGTCACACTAATTGCCGCTTGTGTTACTTACCGGTAAACCAGCACTCATTAAGTAGTATTGGTTTTATTGATGACCTATTGCACTACTGGAGAACTAGATAAGACAGCTTATCAAAAGTATGCGTGACAATTTGTGTACCTTACTGGAGTGCGGCAGGTGGAAATGTAATCCATCAGCAAATTCTAAGGGTATGTGCACACGTTGCGGATTGGCTTGCGGAATTTTCTACACAGAATCTGAATCTCTTGGCAGAAAATGCAGGGCAAAATGCTTGCGGATTTCATGCAGAATTGATGCAGATTTCTTGCGGATTGTCATGTGTTTCTTGATGTGTGGATTTGCCTTACTCAATGTATAGTCAATGGGTGCAGAAACACTGCGGATCCGCACAAAGAATTGACATGCTGCGGAAAATAAAGCGCTGCGAATCCGTACTGATTTTTCTGCAGCATGTGCACAGCCAATTCTCAAATTCCCATTGACTATCTTTGGTACTGTACTACATTGCGGATTTGATGCAATTCCGCGCGTCCAAATACGCTGCGGAAACTCATCAAAATCTGCAACGTGTGCACACAGCCTAAAGGTGCATGGACCAGATTTGTTGCAGAAATTGCAACTAAGGCTGTGTGCCCACGTAGCGTTTTTTAAGCGTTTCTGCAGCACTCTTAGACAAGCGAATCTGCTGCAGAAACGCTTAAGAAAAGCATCCAATTGATTTATAATGAAAACCGCACATGTTGTGCCAATGGTGCATTTTTAACCGCTGCGGCAACGCTTAGGCCGATTTCACATTAGCGCTTTTTAAGCGCACGCACGGCCGGGGGTAGCTCCGCCCCCGAGCCGGCTCTCTGCCCGGCGTGCCCGCCCCTTGCTTGTAGCGCCGCCTACTAGCGGACAGCGGCGCCTGCGATCGGCGCACCCTATCTTTAGCATAGGGTGCGCAGATCGTGCGCAGGCCGTGCGCTAGTTGTGCTTTGACCTGCGCTGCGCACTTTTGACTGTGCGCCGTGCGCGCCAAAATCCGAAAAGTTCGATTTTGGCGCGCACGGCGCACCGTCAAAAGTGCGCAGCGCAGGTCAAAGCGCAACTAGCGCACGGCCTGCGCACGATCTGCGCACCCTATGCTAAAGACAGGGTGCGCCGATCGCAGGCGCCGCTGTCCGCTAGTAGGCGGCGCTACAAGCAAGGGGCGGGCACGCCGGGCAGAGAGCCGGCTCGGGGGCGGAGCTACCCCCGGCCGTGCGTGCGCTTAAAAAGCGCTAATGTGAAACCGGCCTTAGCGATTAAAAACGTAGCATGTTCATTAATTTTGCGGAATCGCACGCGATTCCGTATACCATCAATTATATTGGCAAAAACGCTTAGGAAAACGCATGCAAAAGCGCTTGACAAACGCTTACAAAAGCGCGTCAAAAAAAGCATGCGTTTTCCCGAGAGCCGGGTGTGCAATTCTGCTCCGGTTTATTCTTCAGAATCGCTACGTGGGCACATAGCCTAAAAGTCTGTTTTGCACAAGTGAATGGTGTTTATGCAGCATGTGCTTTTAAATTGGACAGTAATGCCAATTTCTGCAGCAAACCTGCTTATATGTGAATATATCCCGGTTGTCTAGAGGTGCCCTCTGCCCCAGGAACATCTCTCTACCAATTTGCAACTGGTTACTGTATTCAATTTACACTACTACGGTAGTTTAAGTTGTGATTTGGCTAAATTTGATTTATGCCAGATTCAGGCAGCAGTGATTTTTCACATACCTGAAATATGTAAGTGTTTTACTTCCAATTTTCGTTTTGGTCAGTTTTTACCATCAGTGATTTTCTCATATTCATAAACTACAAAGCATCTCCTATCTTTTGCAATGTTAAAGCAGCCCTCCTCCCATCACTTTCCATCCTCTTAATATACTGCAGTCACCATATTATATAGCACTGTGCACTTACAATTGCTCATTTTGAAATCTGCCCAGATAATTTGTCTCTTTTCTCTGCTCTGTGTAGAAACAAAGTCTCTTGTTGATCATTCCCCTCTTCAACTCCTGACCCAGCTGCTCCCCCTGCCAGGGACTTTTGCAGTGACCTATGTCCCATGCATGACAAATTGACCTCCTGTTTTTTACTTAGAGCTAGTTTGTTATTAAGCATTCAGCAAGTTTATTAATCACATGATGCCATAGTCCTAATGGAAAAAAGAATTATATAGGTAGAAAAGCAAAGTTAGCAATTGTAAGTGCAAGAGGATACAAATAATGATGGGAGGAGGAGGGCTTCTTGAGTGACGGACAGCACATGCTCCTCACACTGATATCATCCATGTGCTGGCTGTGATTTTCACGGATCCCTAGACTTTGTATTGCTACTTTTCCTCTGTGGTGACATTGAAAAAACGTACATGTGTCCATGATGTTTGTACAGACGCACGGTCCATGCAAAAATACGGACAGATGACAAACGCCATAGCGTATAATGGTTACGTCGTCTGTCTATGAAACTATGAAAATCTGAGGCTATGTGATCCACAGCCGTCTGATTGAGGGTTTAGGATCTGCTACACCTTTAGACAAAAAATGGCTTGGATTTGCAGAAAGAAAATTAACAGTTTTAGATATTAAACGCCTGCCATGTTGCAGTGGCATTATATTACATACAGTAATGTCCCCACTTTCCCAATCATTACTTGTAATCTTGGCGTCACCCCAGCCTTTATAAACAGACTGATTTTCTCTTGTTGTTTTCTGGCTCTGCATGAAGCAAACCTGCTGTACCACGGCCACTGACACCACTGTAATGTGCAGCTTCTTATGCACGTCACCTGAGAGCACCGATCATACTGGAAGCCACTCAAGTCTGCAGAGCAGAGAGCCATTGACTTCTGCGGTTCTGTCCGGTCTTCAGTTTTGAGGTTATAAGAATAGGGAGGAGAGCGTTAGTCCGTTTGCCAATTGTAATTTCCTGTGGATCTGTAGACTGCGTACGAGCGGAGCTCTGTACGGTGTCTGTAATCGCACATCATATATCTTGTGGTCACTACGCCAGGGATGCTTTACTTACAGATTCTATTGAAATATTGATGTGTTTACGGGAGCAAGAACACAATCAGATCTGATTGTTACATGGAAAGTAACAAGACGAGGCTGGAAACTGCACAAGCCGCTCAATTCCAACTTGTTATCCTGCAACGTTCATTCAACGGAAGACAAACACCCCGAGATAAGAGACAATTTATCTTTTAGGAAAAATATTCCTTCAAAACTCCTAACCTGGCAATCCTCCTAATTCTCTGGATCAACAACACCTCTCCAGTTATCTAGTACCAATAGCTGTAGTCAGAGATGAGCGAATAAATTTACAGGAGCCTGGTCAGTAATGGCCGCGGTGCTGTCGGACGACCTCCTAGTGAGCCAGCTCCTATATTCCAGCCTCCCCTGCTCCCCTGATTAGCAGTTATAATGACCACCCATTATTCTATGGAGTTGTCACTCTCCAGACAGAAGAGCCTGCTTTCAGTTTCTCCATTCACAACATCATAGACTGTAAGCTTGCGAGCAGGGCCCTCTTTCCTCTTGGTATTTGTTATAATCTACTGTATGTGATTATTGTTATGCTGTAATGTCTATTGTCTGTACAAATCCCCTCTGAAATGTAAAGTGCTGCGGAATATGTCGGCGCTATAAAAATAAAATTTATTATTATTATTATTATTATCATCTGAATGAGCCTTCGGCCAGTTGCCCATCGCTGTTCCTCTGACCACCTAGCATTAAGGTGGATAGTACTAGCCAGGGTTGGGCCACCTTTCGTCAAGGGCCGTGTAGCAGCTCCATGTTCTTTGTAAAGTCACCATGTACTTTGTATTAAAGGCCCCATCCCATACACTAAAATAGTTTGAACCTGCCAATATTAGTGGGATTGGCCAATGGTTTAATGAGTATGGGAGTCTGCTGACACTCTCCCATCTGATGATTTCAAGGAAGAAAAAGATCTGACATGTTGAACTTACAATATTCGATCCTTTTGTTCTCCATAAGAAAAGCTGTAGACGAGCCTCAACTCTAATGGAGAACACAAGCACTGGGCTGAGCTGTGGGTTCCTGTGTATGGGGGAGTCTGGAGAGAGAGTGGTCGTCTAACAGCTCTCTAGTGTTTATGGGGGTCTTAAACAGTAACTGTCATTGCTTCTTTCTCCTCCTGGACTGATCTTTCAGCTCCCCAAATTCTCAATTCACATGAAAATCTGTATTCACTGAAGACTGATTCTACCTGTTACTAAGATGACACTTAGAGCTGGTAAAGTTCTATTGAGAACTGCAACTACAGAAAAACTTGAATTAGAATCTCTGTTGGCCTCTAGCTCCTCCCATCTCCATAACACTTTATAGGCACCAATTGTCATCTTCTAGCTCAATTTTGGGAATATCTGTCTTCACTAAATACAGTTTTCCAGATTAAAAAAAAAAAAAGGCAGATTTCTCTGAGATGTGATATATAATTCAATTAAAACATAGAGTACTTTTTAAGCATCTACTTGTGCACATATTACAGCAGGGCTGTGGGGTCGGAGTCGGTGCTCATTTTGGTGGTCGGAGTCGGTATAAAATGGACCGACTCCTAAAATATATAATAAATTGGGTACAGTAGTAAAATGCAGAATGTGCTGAATATTTTTTCATAGGAATTTGGGAAAGTTATGAAATGTCCTATAAGTGGCTGTTCTATTCCTGATCTAAGGCTACATTCACACAGCGTTTTTGCTGCATTTTTTGAGGATACGTTTTTCAGCTGCAAAAGCAGATCAGCTTTTTAAAAAACCGCATCACCTGAAAGGTTTTTGAGCTCATAGATAATGTTTTCAATAGCAGAAACAGATTAGAGAAACGCCACACAAACTGACATGCTCATTCAGCCCAAAAACGGATCCTCACAAAACGGTGTCTGAATATCATATAGAATCATAGAATCGTAGAGTTGGAAGGGACCTCCTGGGCCATCTGGTCCAACCCCCTGCTCAAAGCAGGATTCGCTAAATCATCCCAGTTAGATGTCTGTCCAGCCTCTGTTTGAAGACTTCCATGGAAGGAGAACTCACCACTTCTCGTGGCAGCCTGTTCCACTCATTGATCACTCCAACTGTCAAAAAGTTTTTTCTAATATCTAATCTGTGTCTCCTCCCATTCAGCTTCATCCCATTGCTTCTAGTCTTTCCTTGTGCAAATGAGAATAAAGTTGATCCTTCTACAATGTGACAGCCCTTTAGATATTTGTAGACAGCTATTAAGTCTCCTCTCAGTCTTCTCTTTTGCAAACTAAACATTCCCAAATCCTGCAACCTTTCCTCATAAGACAGGGTTTGCAGACCGGTCACCATTCTGGTCGCTCTTTTCTGAACTTGATCCAGTTTGTTGATGTCTTTTTTAAAATGTGGTGCCCAAAATTGGACACAATATTCCAGATGAGGTCTGACCAAAGAGGAGTAGAGGGAAATAATTACTTCACGTGATCTAGACTGTATGCTTCTGTTAATACATCCTAGAATTGCATTTGCCTTTTTTGCTGCTGCATCACACTGTTGACTCATATTCAGTCTGTGATCTATTAGTATACCCAAGTCTTTTTCACATGTGCTGTCACTTAGCCCTATTCCTCCCATTCTATATATGCTTTTTTCATTTTTATTGCCCAGATGTAGTACTTTGCATTCCTCCCTGTTAAAAACCATTCTGTTAGTTGCTGCCCACTTCTCCAGTTTATTTAAATCTTTTTGAATCCTCTCTCTCTCTCTTCTCTAGTATTAGCTATCCCTCCTAGCTTTGTGTCATCAGCAAATTTAATCAGTTTACCCTCAATTCCTTCATCTAAATCGTTGATAAAGATGTTGAACAATACAGGGCCCAGGACAGAGCCCTGTGGTACCCCACTTGAGACATTCTTCCAACTGGATGTGCAGCCATTTACGACCACTCTTTGGGTCCGATCACTAAGCCAGTTATGAATCCACCTAACAGTTGCCTTGTCCATTCCATACTTAGTCATTTTTTCAATAAGGATTGTATGAGAGACTTTGTCAAATGCTTTGCTGAAGTCAAGATATACTATATCTACAGCATTTCCTTGATCCACCCAATCAGTAATACCGTCATAGAAGGAAATTAAATTAGTCTGACATGACTTATTAGTTACAAACCCATGCTGACTCTCTTTAATCACTTCATTCTTATCCAGGTATTGACATACATGTTTAATAATTTGTTCAAAGATCTTTCCTGGTATAGAAGTCAGACTCACCGGCCTATAGTTGCCTGGGTCCACCTTCTTCCCCTTTTTGAAGATAGGAACAACATTTGCTCTTCTCCAGTCTTCTGGCACATCTCCTGTTCTCCAAGAATTTTCAAAGATTATGGAGAGGGGTTCAAAAATTTCTTCTGCTATCTCCTTCAGTACTCTGGGGTGTAATTCATCTGGACCTGGAGACTTGAATTCATTTAGGTTAGCTAAGTGTTTCCTCACTATCTTTCTGTTTATAGATATCCTGGATTCTTCTATTCCCTTAATAGGACAGTGAATAACAGTTGATGTTACATTTCCTTTCTGAGAGAAAACAGATGCAAAATAGGAATTTAAAAGTTCAGCCTTCTCAACATCCTGTCTTACCATTTCATCATTTTCATCCTGTAAAAATCCTATAGCATCTTTGACTTTTCTTTTACTTTTGACATATCCCCAAAATCCTTTATTATTGCTTTTGACATCTCTTGCAAGCCTCAATTCATTTTCAGCTTTACTAATCTGATTTGTGCCCTGCAGGTTCTGCAGACAGCATTATATTCTTCTTTAGATATGCCTCCCTCTTTCCATTTTATAAACATTTTTTTCTTCCTTTTTAGCATGTGCTTAAGTTCTGTGTTCATCCATCCTGGTTTCCTTAAATGCTTCCTATTCTTCCCTCTTTTCGGAATTGTTAACAACTGTGCTTTGAGAATTTCATTTTTCAAGATTTCCCATCCTTCCTGGACATTTTTGTCTTTAAGGATATCCAGCCATTGGATCCCTCCAATTCTCTTTCTGAATCCCTTAAAATCTGCCTTTGTGAAATCTAACCTTGACGTCTGAGTCTTCACAGGTCTTCCGCCTCTAGTTATCCAAAATTCTAAAATAGCATGGTCGCTACCTCCTAGGGTCCCAGCCACTTTTACCTCCTCAACCATTTCCTCCCTGTTTATAAGGATTAGATCCAAGGTAGCAGTTCCCCTTGTTTTCTCCTTTACCTTTTGGAAGATAAAGTTGTCAGCAAGAGAGGATAAGAATTTCCTTGACCTGTTAGTTTTGCCTGAGAGAGATTCCCAACAAATGTCTGGATAGTTGAAATCTCCCATGACAACTATGTCATATTTTTTGGAGAACTTGGCCATTTGATGCATAAAGAGTTCATCCATATCTTCAGCTTGCACAGGCGGCCTGTAGTAAATGCCTACAATGGTGTCCTTTCCATTGTTCTGTCCTTGAATTCTTACCCAAACAGTTTCCACAGAACTCCCAGTCTCTGAAGCTTCAATCTCTGTGCAGATATACGCATTTCTAACATACAATGCGACACCCCCTCCTCGTTTATCAAGTCTGTTTCTTGCAAATAAGTTGTATCCTTCTAGTCTTGTATTCCAATCATGTGTATTGTCCCACCAAGTTTCAGTGATTCCAATGACATCATATTTCTTTTCCTGTGTTAGTAGTTCCAATTCTCCTTGTTTGTTGCCCATGCTTTGTGCATTAGTATAGAAACCCATTGACTTTGCTGGGATGCCCAGAGTCACTGCATTTTACTGCAAAGAACTGATCATCAAAAACGCCTTGTGTGAATCATGGCCGTAGCCAGCGAGGGGCAGGGGCACGCACATCTCAAAACTCGTATGCTGCAGTGCTCCCGTCCTGCACCGGCTCCAGACTGCAGGGGGCAATCTCCCCTCCTCTGTCTTGTCTTCTGCCGTCTTCACCAGAGAGAGGAGGGGTGCCTGCCCTGCACAGGATCCGATTCCTGGGTCCTGAGCTGGAGAAAGTTGTGCACACGCTGGAGCTGGCAATAAGGCTACTTTCACACATCAGGTTTTCGGCGTCAGGCGCGATCCGGCGTCGTGCCGGAACGCCGGATCCGGCAAATGTTTAGTAAAACCGGATGTGACGGATCCGGTTTTCTGCCGGATCCGTCTTTTTCTTGACAGACAAAACCGGATCCGTCTCATCCGGTTTATCCGTTTTTCTATCCGTTTTTCGACGGATTACGCCGGATCCGGTTTTTAAAATTGACCCTTGTGGCCTTCCGAACGGGATTGGCTACTGGAAAACTATATATAGCGTGTTCCTACAGCCCTTCTTTGACAGGTTGTAGAGGAGAAAGTGCAGGTTGGAGAGAAGAGCAAGTTACTGGCGAAGATGGATGTTGTCATTGGAAATATTTTGAAGAATTTGGCGGATTTTATAGCGGAGGCGAATCGTTAGAGGGTGATTGTTCTGGAGAAGGAGAGAGCGAGACAGCAGCGCATCAGGCATCGTAGACGACGTTTGTGGATCCACCCCATCACAGCCAAGAGAATGACGCGTGGGGTCTATTCTACACTCTGCATGGACCTTCGACGAAACCCGGATAAATTTTTTGGATATGTTCGGATGAAAATGGAGAATTTTGATTACTTGGTGGAGCGCATTGCACACCTCATAAGAAAAGCTGACACCTATTGCCGCTTCTCTGTTTCACCCGCAGAGCGTCTGATGGTGACTTTAAGGTAAGCCACATTTATTGGATGTGATCGCATCAGAGCACACTTTCACTGCAATCTTGTTGGTGGTAGTTTGTATCTCCAAGTGTTATAGCTCAGTTTTGGTATGTAATGCTGTGATTTAAAACTAATTTATTGTTTTAATTCCCCACAGATTTCTTGCAACTGGAGAATCCCTTTCGTCACTGCATTTCCAGTACAGACTCGGGATTTCCACCATATCTGGAATTGTGAAGTACACATGCCGTGAACTGTGGGACTCCTTAGCTGAAGAGTTTTTACCAGAGCCCACAACAGAGAGGTGGATTGAAATTGCTGACAAGTTTCAACAGATATGTCAGTTTCCCAACTGCTTTGGCGCTGTGGACGGGAAATATATCCGCATTGTAAAGCCAGCTGGATCGGGATCGGAATATTTCAATTACAAGAAATATTTTTCAATTGTCCTCATGGCCATCGCTGACGCGGAATACAAATTTATTGCGGTTGATATTGGGGCCTATGGCCGCTCCAATGACTCTCAAGTTTTCAAACTGCCTGCCATGGGGCGTAAACTGTATGGAAACACCTTCCAGTTCCCACCACCTAGACCGCTGCCGCAAACATCTGGTCCACCTATGCCATTTGTCTGTGTAGGGGATGAAGCCTTCCAGCTGTCAGAACACCTTTTGAAACCATACTCTAGCAGAGGATTGACAAGACCAAAACGCATTTTTAATTACCGCCTCACAAGAGCAAGAAGAATGGTTGAATGTACCTTTGGTATTCTGACAGCCAAATGGCGGGTCCTATTGACTGCGATCAACCTCAAGACAGAAACTGTGGACGAGGTGATCAAAGCGTGCGTGTACTCCACAATTTTGTTATCTGCAAGGAACCCATTTCCATTGAGGACACCTCTGAAGAAACCACCTTGCAAGATTACCATGACATTACCACTAGAAGTTCTGTGTCGGTTTCAGTAATGAGGGACAATTTTGCACTATACTTTATGTCACCTCAAGGCAGAGTACACTGGTAGGATGACAGAGTGTGAAAGATTTGTGCCCAACCAAACTTGTGTACCTTCTGTACCAACAGTATATACCTTTGCCAACCAAAGTTGGCTATCTTGTCATGGTCTCTATTTTTAGCTTTAGGCCACAGGTGTGTACCTGGTTGTGTTTTATGCAAAGTATTTCACCTTTTAACAAAAGTTGTGTACATTGTTAGGAAATCACCAACAATAAACACAACTTTTCAGGTGAAATACTTTGCTTCAAACACAACCAGGAACACAACTGTGGCAAAAAGCTAAAATTTACCCACAGTTATATACCTGGTTTTGAATACCTTTTTACCTTTTTAAATACCCTGTATTTAACCTTTTTTTTAAACATATTTCGCCGCAGAAAGAAATGACAGACAACCAGTGTAAACAATAATTTAACTTTTATTTAAAATATTTTTTTTGTGTAAACTGTTTTTAAAGTTAAAAAAAACTTTTTTAATAAAGGTTTGAAACCAACCAAATGGGCATTTTTATTATAAAAAAAACATTATAACTCGGTGTAGTGTGGGGTGGAAATACTGCTGGAGGGGCTGCGGGACACTTCGACAATGGGAGTGTGGAGAGAGGACTGGGATCGTGGTGGGGAAGGAACAGTTAGAGGTGATGGTGTGGAAAAAGCTACAGAATGGGTGGACATGTGGGAGGCAGAAGAGGTGGTGGGCGGTGGAGTGGAGGGTTGGGCAGGGACTGTAGGGGCAGATGATGTTGATGGAAAGTTGTATGGGGAAGGAGTTTGGTACGGGGCAGGTTGCTGGAAGTGGGGAGATGTCTGGTACTGGGGAGGTTGCTGGTACTGGGAAGGTTGCTGGTACTGGTGAGGTTGCTGGTATGTAATAGGAGGGGGAGGATGGAAAGTGGCTGGAGGGGGTGCAGATGTAATAGGAGGGGGAGGATGGAAAGTGGCTGGAGGGGGTGCAGATGTAATAGGAGGGGGAGGATGGAAAGTGGCTGGAGGGGGTGCAGATGTAATAGGAGGGGGAGGATGGAAAGTGGCTGGAGGGGGTGCAGATGTAATAGGAGGGGGAGGATGGAAAGTGGCTGGAGGGGGTGCAGGTGGAGGAACTACAGTGGTGGGAGGTGGAGGTTGGGAGGTAACCTGCTGTAGAGCACCATGGCACGAATGCATTACATGCATCTGCTGGGTAGGAGATAGTGTTGCCATGCGCTCCACAACAGACCTGAAAAAGGTGTGGTTTGGCGAAGATCTTGCTTCTGAATGCATGGTTTGCAGAAGTGTCTTCACCTCCAGAATGCTGGAGTTGATCTGCTGAAAGCCTGCGGAGATTTGATCTGACAAGACTTTTAGACAGTTCTGGAAAGATGCATTCAGATGCAAGAACTCTGGCGCATAAGTCTTTTCCTGACCCCTCTGCCGCTGCCGCCCAGTACCCGCAGGTGTACTAGAGGTGGCAGGGGCAGAAGGGTGGGGTAAAGGGAAAGCGATCTCCTCACCAGCAGCTTCATGTAATGTAGGCGGCCACGATGCTCCTGTGCTGGTGGATGGGACAGATGGGTCGAATGTGTGGGAAGGCTGGGAAGGTGCAGATGTACTGGGGCGGTCGAAGTGTCCCTCGGTGCCGGTCTCCTCAGGGATCGCCTCAGAAGGGTCCAATCGTGCAGGCTCCCGAGTGCTGCTCACCGTGCTGTGGAATAAAGAGAAAAAAAAAACAATTAAAATAGTGACATGGTATGGCCCTGGCTGAAAAAAAAAAGTTACATCTAACATTTTTTTTTCACATGTGGTGTGTAATATTTACCTTCTAGTGACCATTGTTTCCCGGAGGAACGACAGGGCTTGTGCGTACTTGTACTTGCTCCTGTGTCCTCCAGATCCACTCGGGGCCCACATCTCTTTATTGAACTCCTTCTTGAAACGATCCCTCACAGACCGCCACCGATTCACAATTCTGTTCCCTGAAACGAGAAAGGAGTGGTTAGTATACAACATCAGTGTTTCACAAACTCCAGTCCTCATGGTCCCCAGGGGTCATGTTTTCAGGATTTCCATAGTAAATAGAAATCCTGAACACATGATCCGTGGGGACCACGAGGACTGGAGTTCGGGAAACACTGGTTTACATCAAGCAACCGGTACTGTATATACTTACGCTCTTTAATCTGGGCCCGAACATCGAGGTCCTCCCAGCGGCCCACAAGGAGCGAACAGATTTCCTCCCAGAGTCGTCGGGTAACGATAAGGTCAGCGTGGCGGCGGTCAGCCATATTCCAGAGCGGCTCCCTTTCTCTGACGAGATCGATGAGGTGGTCCACATCGAGTCCTCCATCCTCACCGTCAGAGTCGGGAGCACGCTGTGAAGGCTGTTAAAGAAAAAGACAAAAATAACATAATTAGCCTCCACAAAAGAAATGAAATAAAAAGTGCAAAAATATTTATACTTACACGCTGGTGACAGTCGCGTTGCTGTCGCCGACGACCCTGGGAGGCACTGCGAGGACCTCTTGGCCGAGCACCAGATTGGGAAGACTAGAGAAGAAAACAAAAAATGTTATGTCTTTGGATGTAGGCATTTGTTTGCTGTGTGTGGTCTGCAGAACATTGTTTTCTATGTGTTGTGTGTAGTGTGATGTTGTGTTTCTGCATTTGAGGCAAACAACTTACCAATTGTGAGCCCACTCCAAGTGTCTGTCCACCCCTTCCTTCTTCTTCTGGGAGCTCCTCTTCATCTTGTGAATCCTGTTTTGAAATAAAAGGCAATGAATAGACATATATTACAGAGATGATGGATTTTGGAAATAAAAACTTACCGTCAAATGCTGACGATGCGAGGGAGGGCTCCCAGAAGATGATGTGCTGTCTTCCTGGTGGCCACACTCCATGCCTGTGGGTGGTGTTCCAGCTGCTGCTATTGCTGCTGCTGCATCTATTGGGCGGCTGTTGAATAAAGAGAAACAAAGGGCCAATGAATATCTTGATATTCAATAGCCCTAGTTTGGAGCAATGGGGGATTTGATAATTACCGTCTCTCATCTGCTGCTGGCCTCCCCTCCTCAGCATGTTCCATTTGCTGCTCCATTTGGGGTGGTGGTGGTGCTGATGGTGCTGCAGTGGTCTCCTGCCTTCTCCTGCTGCGCTTGGTTGCTTTCTTGGGTGGCATGTTGGGTGTGGCTGTGGGTCCCACTGTCATGCTTTTATATATGTCTTGTGGGCAGAGCTACTGAGCATGCTCAGACCAAAAAACCGGATCCGGCTTTCGCCGGATCAGGCGCATTGCGGCGCTCATAGGCTTTCATTGTGTGAAAAAGCCGGACGCGCCGGATCCGGCGTGTCCGGCTTTTTCGCCGGAGACAAAAAACGTTACAGTAGCCGTTTTTTCCAGACGCCGGATCGCGACACATTGCCGGATCCGGCGAAAACTGGATGAAACGCATGGCCATCCGGCGCGATCCGGCGCAAATGCAAGTCAATGGGGGGGGAAACCGGATCCGGCATTGCATTTCGCCGGATCCGGTTTCTGTCAAAAGCGCCGGATCGCGCCTGACGGCGAAAACCTGATGTGTGAAAGAGGCCTAAGAGATAGTCTGCAAGAGGAACATGCTGGAAATCTGATTGGAAAAGTGAGGAAATTGGTTATTGCCGCCACAACCCCTAAAATTGATTCCATCTTGAAGAGACGTGCTGGGAAAGGGGCAATTGTCGATCAAGCCACTCGTTGGGGCAGCACTTATTTAATGATTGAGCGATTGCTTGAATTAAAACCGTTCCTTATAGATATGGCGAACCCTCAGGTAGCCGTAAATGAAGGTCAATGGACACAGGTGGCTGAATTGAAGGAATTGCTTAAAGGGGTTGTCCGGGCTTTTCACATAATCTCAGTACATATCTGGGCTGCAGAATTATGACAATAAGTAATTTACTTTCTGTCACTAGTTTGCACGGTTTTCTAGATATTCTGAACAGAACGTCCAAGGGGGGGGTGTTATGGCATTGAAATGCGAACTAGTCGTAACCTCCTACTCTACTCCAAACATGCCCTGTATAGCAACAACCCCACCCTCCATAGCTACAGGCTGTCCCTGTCCACATGAAGCAGCCCTCATCACACAGTAACTAATTCTTCCCCTCCAGCAGCCTCAGTGCAGAGAGCTGCTCCTCCCCCAGACACACACTGAACAGTTATCTATGGAAAGTGAAACTAGTGAGGAGTGAAAATCGTCCTGTATTCTGGGCCACTCCATGATTACAATACATAACTCATTATCAGTAATTCCTTCCCTCACTGTCCCAGGCTGCTTTAATCACCCATTTACCATGACTAAAAATTACAAGCTGAGGGTTTCACTCCTGGCATTTTCATAAGGGAGTGGAAGAACTTGCTATTTTGCCTGTCCCAAAGAGGAGGTTTAATCGCAGATGGCATTTCGGCTTCAATGAAACGAAGACACACAGCTTTTGGAAAATAAAATTTTTCAGGCAGCTGTTTGTGGACCCAAGTCATCGTATACTGTATGTATGGGTGATCAACAGCTTACTAAAGGAAAAGAAGCTCTGACTGATGTAGCAGTTAGGATGAGTGGCCTACAGGAGGACTGCCAAGCGAAAGAGGCCTTGGGTCCTGACAGTATGTATATATATATTCGATATTACATAGTCTATTACATATTTACAAGTTATTACAGTTTATGTTCTAAAGTTGTATTCCAATAAATATATATTATGTTCTATCTAAATATATTGATTATTGTATCATAAAAATGATTGTCTGATGTTCACATTGTACTAAATTACATTTTTCACTTAAATATAAGCAAATATATGTGGGAGTCTGAGTCGGTGTAAGGGAATTAGAGGCGTCGGAGTCGCAGGTTTGGCTTACCGACTCCACAGCCCTGTAATACAGGTAGACTTGCCTCCCCTCTCCATGACTGGTATCTCTGATCCATGTAATATGATTACTAGTTAAGGCAGAGAAATGTTACTCAGAATTGTTGTTGCTGTTTTTCAGATAATTGAGAACTTCTTAGCAGTTTTAGACTAGAATGAGGTATAAAAGGAAAGAAGCTTGTCATAAATAGTGGGAAGAAAATGTAAGCAATGTGCATCTCCTTTAGTTTCTGCTGCCATTGATTTTTATTTCCTGACATCCTCCCCCTCTGTAGAGCGTTACACAGCAGAATAGTGAAGCAAACAAGAACCAAGAGAAAGCACAGAGCAGATGGGTCAGGAAGGAGACCGTCCTATACAGAGGGAGAGTAAGAGGTCAGAGAGGAGACCGTCCTATACAGAGGGGAGAGTAAGAGGTCAGGGAGGAGACCGTGCTATACAGAGGGGAGAGTAAGAGGTCAGGGAGGAGACCGTGCTATACAGAGGGGAGAGTAAGAGGTCAGGGAGGAGACCTTCCTATACAGAGGGGAGAGTAAGAGGTCAGGGAGGAGACCTTCCTATACAGAGGGAGAGTAAGAGGTCAGGGAGGAGACCTTCCTATACAGAGGGAGAGTAAGAGGTCAGGGAGGAGACCGTCCTATACAGAGGGAGAGTAAGAGGTCAGGGAGGAGACCGTCCTATACAGAGGGAGAGTAAGAGGTCAGGGAGGAGACCGTCCTATACAGAGGGAGAGTAAGAGGTCAGGGAGGAGACCGTGCTATACGGAGGGAGGGTAAGAGGTCAGGGAGGAGACCTTCCTATACAGAGGGAGAGTCAGAGGTCAGGGAGGAGACCTTCCTATACAGAGGGAGAGTCAGAGGTCAGGGAGGAGACCTTCCTATACAGAGGGAGAGTAAGAGGTCAGGGAGGAGACCGTCCTATACAGAGGGAGAGTAAGAGGTCAGGGAGGAGACCGTGCTATAAAGAGGGAGGGTAAGAGGTCAGGGAGGAGACCTTCCTATACAGAGGGAGAGTCAGAGGTCAGGGAGGAGACCATCCTATACAGAGGGAGAGTAAGAGGTCAGTTAGGAGACCTTCCTATACAGAGTGAGAGTAAGAGGTCAGGGAGGAGAACTTCCTATACAGAGGGAGAGTAAGAGGTCAGGGGAGGAGATTTTCCTATACAGAGGGGAGAGTAAGAGGTCATGGAGGAGACCGTGCTATACAGAGGGATGGTAAGAGGTCAGGGAGGAGACCGTCCTATACAGAGGGATGGTAAGAGGTCAGGGAGGAGACCATCCTATACAGAGTGAGAGTAAGAGGTCAGGGAGGAGACCTTCCTGTACAGAGGGAGAGTAAGAGGTCAGGGAGGAGACCTTCCTATACAGAGGGGAGAGTAAGAGGTCAGGGAGGAGACCGTCCGATACAGAGGGGAGAGTATACAAGTACATGAGTGTATATATACAGCATCTGTGATGGTATACACTACCTCAGGCATTCTGGCCACTATGGCACTGTACTGAATGTATTAGTTCTGTTTTCTTTAGTTTTCCTTATGGGGAAAATTTTTGGAGCGTTAGAATCAATTACCGGTGTTATAGCTGCAAATTATTAATGTCTTCAATCTACAGTGGTAGTTCTGCTTCAAATTAATAGTTTATCTTTAGTTTTAACAGCTGTAGTATGTCTATAAAACAAAATATTGATTACTGGAAGCTGCACAGGATGTAAAATCTCTATGCTGTGATCTATAGACCAAGACTGCACAGGAACAGGAAGTCTCTTTTCCCTCTATTTTTCATTCCTCTCTACACCTCCTGACCCAGCTGATCCTCCCCCCCCTGTCAGGGACCCTTGCAGTAACTCTTGACTAGTGCAGGGAAATGTACCTCCTGTTTCTACATAGATTGAATTCGGCAAGTCCGTTTTTAATCATGTCATTTTTAGAGACCTAATGGAAAAGAGAAGAATTAGCTGGGTAGGAAGACAGAATGAGCAATTGTAAGTGCACAGTTCTATATAATATGGTGATTGCAGTATATTAAGAAAATAAACATTTGATGTGAGAGCTTCTATAAATATTATATTCCCTAATGTAAAATAAGATACAATACTCCAGCGCCGTTCCAGTAATGTCAGCGGCGGGCCTTACAGGACTTGCATGACTTTGGCCGAAGTGCTCACATGGCATAGCAATGGCATGCGAGCCCTGGGAGACGCGGCACACATGTCGTTAGTAGCACTGCTGGGGTGAGTATCTGTTATTTTTATTTTATAGTTTGAGAATACAACATTTAAGAAGAGGTTGTTAGAGTAATGGGGAATTTGTTTTATAAAGAATCCACATTTTTGCCACCTAATCTTAGAGCTGTATAAAGTAGGTGCAGAGATCCTGATTCCAGTAATGTCTCCCTTTCTGGGCTGCTTGCGGTAGTTTATATAAAATCACTGCTTTACCAGCAGTCATTTCATTGAAGGTCTATTTGAGTTCTGTCAAGTAGTCCAACCCACCCACACCACTGGCAGCTTTCTGCCTATGCACAGTGTAGACAGAAAGCAGCCAGTCAGTGGTGTGGATGGGGTTAGACAGAACTCTGCATTCAGAGATCTCGTAGATCTTTAGCTGAGAAAAAGTTTTTAATTAAAACTGGGTCCCTCAGGTAAAGTAAGTGACCGCTGGAAGCAGGGTCTCTGCCCCTACATCATGCAGCTTTCAGTTGGGTTGTAAAAACGGGTGAAATTCTCTTTAATGAATCCTATTTTGTAGAGGTCACATAAGCAGGTATTCTGACAGTGCTCTCCTGACTACATGGTAACGTGTCTTTCCAGTTTTAAATTATGAAATTTTGGCCACACATTAAAAAAATAAACATGCAATGTTTGCAGTCATCTGTGCACGTTTTTTTTTCTTTCTCCTCACTCTACCATCTGGCCTGACCTTAGACGAGCCACTGGTCATCTAGCCAGACTGTGCGGTTGCTGACCGAATCCTTGCAGACATTAGTGTACGTGTCCGCCCCCTGGGCAAAAACGAATACCGACCAGCTCATTATATTGTTGGGTAAAAGTTTGTCCGTGTAAATGTACCTTAGTAGATCTGTCACCAAATTTCACAACGCCAACTGTAAGCATTCATTTCTTAAACCTTATGTGGCTGTTGTCTTTACTTTGAAAATCCATGACATAATGGCTGTGCAAGTAAACATACCAGCCTCATCAGGTCTGAGATGTCTTTTAAGGTATGCAGTTTGTATTGTCAAGTCGAATGCCAGATCTGACTTGACAGAGGTGTAGCTAGGGGTTCAGCTCAGAGGGGCGAAACATTTGAGTAGGCTTTAAAAAAAAAAAAAAAAGTAGCCCTTATTACAACTAAGGTGGCGTACCCCAATTGTGGATATAGGAGAACCTGAGCAGATGAACGGACTGCTACAAAAAATCTACACAAAGCCCAACACTGATATTCCCACCATATGGTGATATAGTGGTTACATATGAGGTTACAGTAGCGTTCTAGATGGTGGCTTACAGCTGGCGCGGTTTCTGGTGGAGTCATTAATTTCTCTTGTCTTTTCCATCTTGCTCAGACTGACATAACATCTTCCAGCCACAACTCTGGCAGAGATTATGATAGACACATTTGACTTGTCACATTACCTGTGCCGCCCCCATATAAACCCCAACCTCCTCATCCTGCTGATACCCCAGTATATGTCCCTATCACTGCCCTACATAATCATACCACTGTGTGCGCAGAAACCTATCGGCCTAATCTTTGGCTCATAGTTTGTAGCCTTCTGGTTGCGCTTTCCTGTGATCATATGCGAGTGTCCACTTCATAGGGGCCGAGCGCAGGGCCTTCTGTGCCACCTGTTGGAAGACGCAGTTTTAAAAGTCTTGATACCCCTTACCCAATAGACCCCCTATCAAAGGCCACTCGCTCAGCCAGCAGCTCATTTTCCTCCTTTACACCAAGGAGGGCAAACCCTCTAAACAACTGTCTGCACATGGAGCTTATGATTTGGCTGTATATCTGAAGTCATGTGGCAAAATATTGACTCTTAGGATTGCTACTTCCAGCAGGTGGCGCCTCTAGTCCTCTGTGAAGAGGCTATTGGATTTCCCTGGAGCATTGCAGGAACGCTCTCCCTCCGCTAGCTTGGCACTCTACACGTAGAGACTTTACCCCTTTCACCTCTTGCTGGTGATCATACAGCCGGTCTTGGAGTTGCAGGACTACACCAGTGTATAAAATTAAAAAGGGAGAACGGGCGGAATCTTCATTCCTAGTGACAGTGAATGCGCGGACACCAGATTTGTGAAGGTGGTCAATACCAAGATCAATAATACCGACGTGTGACCACAAGAAATGTGCTGCTACGGTGCCTTACATTCAAATGTGATTGGCAAAATGTTCTGCTTTAATAAAATCGTATTCGGATAATGTGTGAGGCTGGAGTCATACATTATATCTCAGGAGTATGAAGCGTGCACCTATAGGGTACGAGTGAGCCTGAAAGTGCTGCCCTCCTACAGCCGCCCAAAAAAGAGAAACTAAACACAGGCTATATGCAGCAATAGATGACATATTAGCTGCTCATACGTTCTCCTTTCAGCTTCTTATTAACAGGTGAGTGTTTCCAAAGACACACAGGTGTTGAAAGAAGTTACCCAGCCGTTCTCCAGCCGCCTTCCACCCGGAAGCCCCTTACTAGTTTATTTAATACAAGTTAGGAGAGGGAAAAAAAGAGCCAGTGACCAAAGAAAACACAAAAAATGATCAAAAAGATACTGCAGGTGAAGAAGATGCTTCTAAAAACACTAGGTTTTTGCACATCTCAAAGAAGTCATAATGCAGGAATATATTAGTATATCGCCTCAGTTGCCCTCAGGTTGTGTGTGGTATTGCAGCTCAACAACATTCACTTGAGTGCGTTGAGGTTGACTACTACTAGGTGCAGCAGCCCATGGACAGACGTGCGGCTGTTTTTGGAAGCAGCGAGTCCCCATTCTGAACCTAGTTGACTCTTTGATTTCCCATGTCATTGTGCTATTGAGGAAATTACTCTGAAGTTCTTTTCTTGGTGCGTTTTTTTGTTCCATAAAAGACTTATAAAGAAATGACACAAAAAAATCCCCATAGATACAGCAAAACGGGACATACTGAAAAGAATGGTCCAGAAATATGTAGAGGTTTATCAGGAATTTTACACATGGAATGAACATGAAATATACAGAGGTTGGACAAAATAATGGAAACATCAATAAAAGTTAGTTTAATATGGTGTAGGTCCACCTTTTGCGGCGATTACAGCCTCAGTTCTCCGAGGTATGGATTCATACAAGGTGTGAATTGTTTCCAAAGGAATTGTAGCCCATTCTTCAGTTAAAATACCCTCCAGTTCTTTGAGCGATGATGGCGGCAGAAATCGACGTCTAACTTGAATCTCTAAAATCGGCCATAAATGCTCAATAATGTTGAGGTCTGGAGATTGTGGGGGCCAGATGAGATGCTCAACTTCATTACAATGTTCCTCGTGCCATGCTTTAACGATTCTAGCTGTATCAGTTGGTGCATTATCATCCTGAAAGATGGCGTTCCCCTCTGGGAACAGTGCTTGAACCATAGGATGCACTTGGTTGCCCAAAATGCCTAAATAATTCTTCCATGAAGGGATAGCATTGGCCCGGCGGATCTCCATGAAATAGCACCCCAGATCATCACAGAACCTCCGCCATGTTTTCCGGTTGGGAGAAGGCAGTCTGGATGGAATGCTTCTTTCGGCTGTCTCCAAACGTACACTCGTCCGGAGGTCAGAAATAGAGTAAATAATGATTCGTCTGAGAATATCACATGTTTCCACTGCTCGAGGGACCAATTCTGGAGGTTTCTACACCACTCTAAACGCTTGGAAACATTTGTCATTGAGAGCAGCGGTTTTCTAATTGCAGCTCTTCGTGGAATCCAGATTTGTGCAGCTCCCGACAGTTTTCGTGGAAACTGGGTTCTGTAGGTGTTCATTGAGCTCAGCAGTGATTTCCGGAGCCGTGGTCTTGCGATCCTCTCTCACAATTCGCTATAGAGTCCGACGGTCTCTCTGTCAACTTCGACTTTCGGCCGGACCTGTGCTTTGCTGCGGACGTTTTTCCTTCTCTTTCAAACGCTGTCATTACTTTGGAGACAGTACCTCTTGACACTCCAAGCATTCGGGCACTTTCGGCCTCTTTGAAATTCCGAGAGGTCTGCCATTGGTATCAGGTTTTCTTCAATGTTCTTATAATTCTGCAAAACAAACAGTTAATTTAGATACACATATCACATAACACAAATAATCAACTACAAAACATTACCATATGTCGCGGTTTGCATGTTTATAACATGTTCGAAGATTATGATGCCAAAACGTTAGGTGTTTCCATTATTTCATCCAACCCCTCTATGTAGATAATAGCGGAATGAACATGCATCCCATATAAGCAGGTATATGTTCTATTCCCTGAGCTTTATAGGTGGGGAATGAACATGAAATATATGTAGATAATAGGAGAATGATCACATATCCCATATAAACAGCTGTATATTATATTCCCTGTGCTTGGTAGAAAAACAAAAAAACTGAACTGGAGTAGACTTGAATGACATGCATGATGTAAACGCATGTTCACACTGGCCATAAAAGCAAGCAAAACCAAAGGAAAAAACAGTGTGTATATACCCTAATGAAAACAAATAAGTAAAAAAACAAGTGCATTAAATAACATAGGGTACTTGGTAAACACTGTTTTGATAAAAAAAAAAAAAGTATAAAGCTGTCCCACCACGGCAAGGTGTACCCATTTGAGACAGTAACTACACTACCTAGTGTGAATAGTGGCAGAGTTTCTGGGTCCCAAACGGACACCCAGCTTAAGAGGGACTATAAGTGAACTACACAGCTCAGTAGAAAGGAGGCCACACTCTATTTGTACTGAATACAAAAATTACTGTCTCAAATGGGTACACCTTGCCGTGGTGGGACAGCTTTATACTTTTTTGATCAAAACAGTTTACCAAGTACCCTATGTTATTTAATGCACTTGCTTTTTTACTTATTTATTTTCTTTAGGGTACATACACATGTTTTTTCCTTTTGGTTTTCCTGTGCTTGGTAGGTGGGGAACCAGCAAAACTGTTATAATAAAGCTGCCACTAACCTTGAAAACATTGGATTGCGGCATTGTGTACCACGAGGACAATCTAACGCTATGAATTGTGATGACCTAATCGTCCCCAAACTCCAGCCCAGGCTTAGAAAGCCGGAGGTCAGATAAGGACGTGTTCCTCTGTTTTCCTAGCTGGCATAATTGATGCTGCTTTTCTTGTGTAGGTGAAGAATCAGCAGAGCTGCGATGTGATGATGGCGCCAGCGTCGTACTACACAATAGTAATCCGCTGTCATTGATGATCTGTGCGCGGGAGGTAAACACGCAGGAGCCAGCCCAGAACACTTCTTAAACAAAGTAAACTTAATTTACTCTAAGACACATAGCCCCCTTGTGGCAGCCACTGAAATAGGATGTTCTTTAACTGTTGCAATGTCCTGACATTATTCCTGCTCTTTAGGTTAAGTTCCCATGATGAGTTTTTGTTGCTTCGCATTCTCACTGTGCAGAAAACGCAGCATCTTACGGTTCCAGCAAAGTGGATGGGATTTTAAAAAAAAAAAAATAGCCGCTGTTTTTTTTTTTGTTTTTTTTTTTCTTCTTCTTTCTTGAACATCGTAATCTGACCTGCAGTGCTTTTCAGTCTTGCGATATGCTGAGTTTTATGTGCAGATTTTCCCCATAGACTTGGAGTAAATGCAGAAAGTCTGCAGGTAAATATGCATGTGTCTGCACATGTAAACCGAATCAAAGAAAAACCCAAATTTTGGTCAAAAAATGTATATAAAAATTAAATAAGATATATGAATAATAAAAAAGTCATAAAACAGATATACGATTAAAATACCTTTATTAAGTAATAGTAATACGAATACATATAAAAAAGATGTGTGCTCAAAAGAATTTTATATATACACCTATATAGGTTAATAAAGCACGGCGTTCCCCATTAATAAATAACTATATTTTATCCCTCTATACATTGGCTCCTTAAAAAAGTGACATAAAATATATGGAGACCATATAGGCTCAAACAAGTGTCTGTGCATAGAACCATGTGGTGATGCAAAACAATCAACAAGGAGAGAAACCAATGTGATGGTATTAAGTGCAAAAAATGCAAATTCCAAAAATAAATAAAAGAGTGAGTGTAGGGGAAAGGAGGGAAGAATAGAGGGTATATACCTTGGAGGAACGCTGCTGGATGAGCTACACACGCCCGACGTACGTTTCGGAATGAATCCTTCGTCAGGGGGTGGAGTGTGTAATCACAGATCTCCCTAAATACTCCTGTGCAAATAACATGTGGGAGGATTAAACCTATCACGGCGCGCGCGCCGCCATGTTGGCCGGAAATGGATCCGCCCTCCCGTCACATGACCGGTAACCTAGTAACAGGATGCCAGACACTGACGTAGGAATAGGGAAGCCGGAACTCAGGCTGCGCGTGCGCACAGGCCATCCACTCACATGGTATAAGCACACCTCCAAATGTGGAAGGGTGACTGGATTAAGCTGCGCATGCGTAGCCAGTAAAACAAGAGGTACCCGACCATGTCCGAGAAGCCCAAAAGGGGAATCCGATGCATGTGTCGAGAAACACCGAGTCCCTGGCCACGCACGCGCACATCCAGTTCCCAAACACATAAGCTAAAAAATATATATGAAAACAAAATAGAAAAAATAAACATAGACTCCGGAAAAGAAATTTCTTTACAAAAGAGTATATATATATATATATGTGTACTTTCAAAAACGCATAGCAATCAATATATAAAAACCACATAATAGAAATATATCCATATGCATCTGGACTACTTCAATCGAAGAATACCATATAGAAATCCATATACAAATAATAATAGAATGAGAGCATGTATAAAAATAATGTTATCACATATTATATAATGATGTATAGTACATACATTAAAGGTGTCAAGAATGGATTACCATTTAAGAGTACAAAAACAAGGAAAAGGAAGAAGGAAAAAAAAAAAAAAAAAAAAAAATATTTTTTTAAAAATAAAAATAATATATTGAATACATAATGAATGAATAATTAATTGAATAAATAAATAAATCTTCTTCCATGGATTTGTACTAAACACGATGGACAGTCACAGATATGTATTTCTTCATGCATCAAATAATTCCGGATCGTCTTTCATCACTCAAACCATAAGAAGGGAAGAAACATAGTTCCTTAACAAAAGAAATATAAAATATTAATAGGACATAAAAGAAAGGAGGGATAAAAAGGGGGGGAGAAGGGTGAGACAAGGGGGTCCGCAATATTAAAAAATAACAAAAATAAAAATATATAATAAGAATAATAATATATTACAGTTTACAGAAAAGGTGCAAAGCTAAGATTTTCGTTAAGACCTAAAGGTGAGACTGTTTTGAGGCTCCAAATCCACTTAGCTTCCAACCGTGCTAAAGGGGCACTTATTCTACCACCTCTAATGTTTGGTTTTACCATATCAATGCCAATTATCCTCAATTCGTTGGCGTTGCAGTTGTGGAAAAGTTTAAAATGTTTCGGTATAGTTTTCAATATATTTATATCCTCAATTTCCTTTGCCGCTAAAATTCCCAAAACATGTTCCCGAACCCTTACCTTTAGTTGACGGGTTGTTAATCTAACATAGATTAGGGAAGTGGATTTGGAGCCTCAAAACAGTCTCACCTTTAGGTCTTAACGAAAATCTTTGAGCCTATATGGTCTCCATATATTTTATGTCACTTTTTTAAGGAGCCAATGTATAGAGGGATAAAATATAGTTATTTATTAATGGGGAACGCCGTGCTTTATTAACCTATATAGGTGTATATATAAAATTCTTTTGAGCACACATCTTTTTTATATGTATTCGTATTACTATTACTTAATAAAGGTATTTTAATCGTATATCTGTTTTATGACTTTTTTCTTATTCATATATCTTATTTAATTTTTATATACATTTTTTGACCAAAATTTGGGTTTTTCTTTGATTCGGTTTACAAATCTTTTCTCGAATGGTCTACCATTCTTCCAGTGGCACATACTTATACACGTTGAAAAAGGTATACTAATAGAATTATAACCATTTCATTATTATTGTTATATATATATAAAATATATAATTTTTTTTTTTTTTTTTTCTTTCTTTCACGTGTTTTTTGTGGTATTGCCTTAAAATCAGGTTAATTTGAGTTATCATGTGTCTGCACATGACTGCCGAATAGTTTTGTCAAAGCCAAATACCAGGAAGTATTAAAATAAAAAAAAAAGCCGCTTTATTTAAAACGACCTATAAAAAACACTCGTTAAAAAAAGATAACTTAATTTCTATATTTGGTGAAGAAATTCTGCAAAAAAAAAATTTTCAAAATCAATCACCAAATGTGGTAGTGTAGCCTTTTGGGATGTCCACATGTTGTTTTTGCTATGATTTTGATAGTTTTTTTGTGCATTTTTGCATCTTAAGAGTTGTGTTCTCTTCCAGCTGTCACACTCGGACATGGGCGAGTCCGGCGGGCGACACAGCGTACAGATACTACTGGATGGAAAGGGGAGAGGAAGGCCCTAACAGAATGGGGCAAGCGAGGGATGGGACACTTCCTGACACCTCCCTGTGCCTGAGTTTCCCCTAACTCCCCCCGCTACCGTCATGTGCCAAGTCCCCGACTGTCCAGCTAGGACTCTAACCTCGTCACTGCAGATGGTAAAACACCGGAAAAGGGACAAACACGGGACAGACATATATGAATGAATACTCAGTCGGCGTCAGGCTCTGCTGCTATGCTCCAAAGCAGCAGAGAAATCGGCACCAGGAATCCAAACTCCCACAGCAGCAACACCACTGACGACAACGCCCCACTGCTGGTCTGCATAGAATAGCTTTATTACTGTCAGCTGATGGGTCACATGACTATTTAAAGGAAGGTGGGAGTGGCTACCAACCGAAAGAGGCTGTCAGCAAGATGCTGACACTTGGGCTATGTGCACACGATGCGGATTCTGCTGCGAATCCTCAGCAGATCTGCAAGTGATGTACAATAACATTTTAGCCTATGTAAAAAAAAAAAAAAATAATAATATGCTTTGCACAAGCTGCAGATTTTTCCCTGCAGATTCAAAACTGCAGCATATCACTTCTTTTGTGCAGATCAGCAGCGTTTTGACCAGGGCTGTGGAGTCGGTAAGCCACAGTTGCGACTCCGACTCCTGGATTTTATCAGACTCCGGCTCCGACTCCTTCATAAATGGCCAATTCATAACAACAAATTTACTGTTGTAAAATATTAAACATCGTGCTTATTCAGTTTCTCACCATCATATAAGTAATCAGACCACTTAGAGCAAAAACTACATTTATTAGAATACAATTAGAATATAGCAAATAACTTTTATAAACTTTTATAAACTGTAAGTAAATATGCAATAAACACTTTTATGCAGTTAATAAGAAGAAATCTATAAATTTGTCCTCAGAAAAAGAATTGCCTCTGTCAGATCCTCCTTCATGGATGCCCTCAAATCTGATCTAATTATTTTGAGAGCAGAGAACAACCTCTCTACACTAACTTGTGTTGGTGGCAAAGCAGTAACCACTCAGGCAACATCTCTGACAATGTCAGGATACAGAGGAATCGCTTGTTGCACTGTTATTTTTGATGAACGGTCAAATTTCTCAATTTCTTTTAGTGCACATGAAAAATTCTGCTGAAATGTACTGGCTGTGTTCCTTGATGGGGATGACTCTTCTTCTATGCGGGAACACTTTGCACGGTCTTTGTGATCCAAATATTTTTCGAAATTAAATTCTTCATCAGTTGATGATGAGGGTGAAGATGTGGCAGGACGACCAAATTCTTCTTGTTCCTCCTGACTGTTCTGCAACCCTTTCATCCTTACTGCTATTTCAAACAGAGCTTCTTTTCCTTTACTTGGCTGTTGATCATCTAGAAGAATCCGATGCATTGGGTCTACATAAACAGCTGCCAAAAGAATGTTATTTTGTAATAGTAGCGCCTCTCTGTTTCATTGATGTAGCAATGCCACTTGCAATTAACCCTCCTCTTTGGGACAGGCGAAACATCAGGTTCTTCCACTCCTTTAAGAAAATACCTGGAGTTAAGTCCTCTGCTTGTAATTTTTTAGTCACTGTAAATGGGTGCAATTTTTCCAGCTCAGTCACCTGATTCCACTGACTTTCATTTAGCGTCAGTTGAGGGTTAGCCATGTCTACAAGAAAGGTTTTCAGTTCAACCAAGCGCTGAATCATTAAGTAAGTACTGCCCCATCGTGTGGCTTGATCAATAATTGCCCCTTTTCCAGCACGTCTCTACAAAATTGAGTCAACTTTAGGGGTTCTGGCAACAGTAGCCAATTTTCTCACCTTGCCAATCAGTGCAGCAGCATGTCCTTCTTTCAGACTGTCTCTTATAGCCAGCTGTAGCGTATGCACAACACAGCGCATGTGATGAATGAAAGAACATATTGACACAGTTTCAACAAGATCATCTAAACTATTATGTTGCTGTTCATCTGAAGCAACTTCAGTTTGCTCCTCAGTTACAATACTGTGTTCCTCTATTTCAAACATTTCTGTGTCTGTGGACCCAGAATGTTCTTCTAGCTGCTGGTCACCATCATTACTCTCATTCATTAGCTTAATAGTACTTATCATTTTTGAAGCATTGTCAGTTACGACAGAAAGAACTTGCTCTTTTTTAAGTTCATAGTCTTGCAGAACCTTTTCCACCAAGACCTGGAGAAACTCACTGGTGTGATGAGCTTTGGTGTCTTTTACTGCCAATGTCTTGGTAACTATTTCATTTTTGTCACAAACAAATCGGACATTGATGGCAAAATAGTTCACTCTGTGACGTGTGCAGGCATCCATTTTAAGAAACAGAAAGCGTCCCTTGAGAGTTTTTTTTAAGTTCTTCCTTTTGTTTAAAAGCTTCTTCGATTACTAATTTTCTAATACTCTCTCTCTCTCCAGAGAAACACCAAGCTTGCGGGCCATTTCCCCATTCAGACACATAAAAGCTGGTCGTGAAAATAATTAAATAGGCACACTATCCTTTACAACAAGCTCTATGATCTGTTTTTTAAATGTATCTACTGTCATTGTCACAGTAACTTTGTCACTGACAAAATATCTTGCAACTGATGGCTGCAAAGTTCTCTGCTACTTTGTTTGGCTGGAAGAGCTGGGCACTGGTTCATTGGTTTGGATGCAGTCTTTCTCATCCACCGCTTTCAGTACTTCTGGATGAAAGCGCTGTAAATGTCTCTTTAGATTAGAAGCTCTGGTAGGAGCATTTTTATCTTTGCCTGAATATGCACTCATCTTGGCTTCACAGCATTTGTTTTCGTCTGGATCATTTGTCATACACTGACAGACATAATGTTTTCTGTCTTGAGTGATGGTGAAATGTTCAAATACAGCTGATTTAATGTGATGCTTCTTTGACATTCTCAGGTTTTTAATTCTGCATTCACAATCCAAATGACAATTGTTTTTCCTAAAAACAATTGTACAAAATTATTGCCAGGTCGTACAACTGATATAGTGGTCAGTAATACTGTTATTATTCCTCATGTACTCACAGTTAACTGATGCAAAGTTTGTTGATAGGATAATACTTCTTACAGTCTTCCTCTTCTGAGTAGCAGGCAGCTGTGAGATGCTTGGAAGACGCACACCTAGTATGATCTAGTCTAGAGGAGGAGCTTTACTACTAAGAATTTGCAACACATTTTCACTTTCAGTTTCATAAATTGTAAGTAGGGGGGTTGGGGCAGCATGAGGTTAACCAAGTATAAGATTAGATAAGGGCAGTGGAGAACAGTGACACACAAGAAGTAAGAAATGTCTCTATCTCCAGCAGAACTGCTTATCACTGTTGTTCATAGTTTGATAGAACATATATATTTGAGTAACATTTATAAAAATTCATATGAAAGTTCAATTATGAAATATTAATACATTTTTTTTAAAGCTGGAGTCGGTACATTTCTACCGACTCTAACCAAAACTAACTCCGACTCCGACTCCACAGCCCTGGTTTTGACACCTGCTCCATAACAGGAATCCGCAGGTGTCAAAACGCAGGGGAAATCCGCACAAAATCTGCAGAAAATCCGCAGTAAATCTCCACTAAATCCTCGGGTAAATCACAGGTCACTTTACCTGCGGATTTAGCAAAATCTGCAACGTGTGCACATATCCTTACTGTTGCTGGACCATATGGAAAAAGCAATATTTTTAAATTACAGCAGAAGCAGAGCTGCCGGAAATCTCTTAATGAATCGTGACGCCAGCCAAGTAAATGAGATTTCTGAAATTCCTAAACCGCGGAAAAAAACGCAAAATTAATATGCATGCTGCGGCTTTTACCGCGATGTGGTTTTTTCGCGGTAAAAAACGCATCAATGTGCACAAAAAGTGCAAAATGCATAGAAATGACTGCACCTTATTTTTAGCGGTTTTATAGTGAAAACCGCGGTAAAAACCGCTAAAAATACGCTGTGTGTGAAAACAGCCTTACTTTGATGCACATACTTATCACATTTATTTATTGGGATTACTGTGGTCCAGAACTTTTTTTTTCCCCTTAACAAGTGATCAAGAGGTGACAAAGCAATCTCTTTCTCATGAAGGAAGACGTGTGTGAAGATTGGATTGTAACCCCTTAAAGTCTGCCAATATGCATTAATATGGCGGCCGCTAAGAGGCCTTATTCCCTCATTGCTGTTTTTAAACAGTGATCCCTCAGTCTGAAAATCTCTGGAGCTTCAGCTACCACGGATAGCTGAGACCTGGGAGAACATGATCAGGACTGGATTTTTCGGTCCCTGGACACTTGATCAGAGGTATTCAGTGAATAACGGCGATCAAGGAAAAAGAAAATAGGTGTTTCTGCTATTAAAATAATCTCTCTTGTAACATGATCTGACATGCTATACCGTATATACTCGTGTATAAGTCGAGCAGAGTGTAATTTTGCCTCGAAAAACCGGGAAAACTTATTGATTTGAGTGCCCTCCTCCCTATCCTGGTATGCATGATTCCTCATCCCTATCATTGCATGCATGGCCCCCATGAGAAAAGCATTAAAAAAAAAATCCTACTTGCCTCCCCTGTGTCCTCGCAGCATCTTGTTCCTGTACCAGCAGCATCTGCAGCCGGGCGATCATGTATCCCCGCTTATTAAGGGAATGAATATTCACCTCTCTCCTCGCCTATGGAAGTGGAGAGAGGTGAATATTCATTACCTTAATTAACTTGCACCAGTGAGAGCCCTGCAGCAGCTGGAAGCCAGCAGCTTTAACCATTGAGAGCTATTAGAGAAATGAATATTCATTTCCAGTGCAGTGAATATTCAGGTCTCAGTGGACACAGTTACACCCGCAGTAGCCAGGCTCCTGCCTCCTGTGACCCGCTGCTCCGCCGCTCCCCCTCCCCCTCCATCTTCTGTAACAATGACTCGTGTATAAGCCAAGAAGGGCATTCCAGCACAAAAAAATGTGCTGAAATACTCTGCTTATACATGAGTATATACGGTACATGTCAGAGGAGAGAGCAATAATGTCCTCTGTCCCCCCTATCCTTTACCGTGGACCTTCATCATCCCCATGGCCCATCTGCCTCCTCTTCATGAAGGAAAAAAACTGGTGAGCGCATGCGCAGTGCACCCGCCAAGATCTGTTGGCTGGCACCTTGTGATAGCAGGGATTTTTCCTATTGGTGCCTTTTGATCACTTAGGAAGACCCTAACACTGTGATCATAAGCCAATAATTAGTAAATCAGGGATTTCCTTTCATACATGGGCAATCCCCTCATGTGTTTTTTGGGTGTCTAACAACTGCGAAACATGTGGGGCCCACAAGCATGTCACTTGAGCACCCGAGATACTCTGTACATATCCGAGCACCGGATGCAATCTCGAGTAGCGCGACTTGCGCTCGACACTAATGACACTAATGACAATATTCAATATGACGACCTAATGTTATCAAATTCTGTGTAATATTTTGGGGTTGAAAAATCCTCACTATACCCCTCGATAAAATCCTTGTGGGGGATGTAGTTTCCAAAACGCAACAATTTTAAGCTGAAGGCAGGAGCTCTGTAGGGATTCACTTCATTTGATTTGGTTCTTGTTTGTTTTTTTTGTCTTTTTTTTTTTTGTATCCAGAGCATTAAGTTGTTCAGGATTAGAGGATGGCTGTTTCCTTTCAGAAACTGTTCCACCCCTGACAGTGGGTTGTGCATAGTATCGGAGCTCTTGCTCTGTTCAGTTGGGCTGAATTGCAGTTTTCCAGAATTTGCCAGATGTGCTTAGTCGCTTATTATAAAAATACAAAAAAAAATTCAGTTTTGTTTTGGCGCTTTTTATATATATAATATTTATATTCATTTTCTAAGCAGTTTTAATCCAAAGTTTGGGTGATATGTCTAATGTAAAAAAAAAAAAATAATTTCTTTGCTCACCCACGAAACTTGAAAACCACCTCCTGGATGGTGCGCGTGGGGCGGTGTCAGGAGTGGGGACATTTCCTGTAACAAGAATTGATATCCCCCCTCCCCCGGATTGTTTTTTCTGTCCAGGTGACCATTATGTTGAATGCTAGGAATGTTGCATGACGGTGATCCTCCCTATTCCTGGCTAACATCTTTATGAATTAGTGGGGAGAGCGTTTTTTCTAGCCCCTTTGTATCAGGCTATGTACCCACATTGCAGAGATGCTGCAGAAATTTCCGCAGCATTTCCGCAACTCCCGCTGCGGGGGAAAACGCATGGAATTCGCATGCGGTTTTCCCGCGAAAACAAGCGGTTTTCACACTATTTTCACGTGCGGAATTCAAGCGCATTCCAAGCGATCTGTAGCATCACTTGGAATGTGATTGACAGGTTGGTCACATAGTGTTTGACAAGTGTGACCAACTTCTTACTATTGAGGCTGCCTATGCAGCCTCAATAGTAAAAGATAGGATGTAAAAAATCGTGATAAACTCACCTTCCGGCGTCCCGCGCAGCGTCCCCAGGCCTCATCAATGCTCCCGTTCCCAGCAGTGCCTTGTGACAATGACCTACGTCATCACAGGTCCTTGCTGCAAGGCATTAATAGGAACGGGAGCATTGATGAGGCTTGGGGACGCTGGGCGGGACGCCGGAATGGGAGTATAACCCGATTTTTGGGATATGGTACCCAGGGCCTGGAGGACAGTCTCCTCTCCTCCAGACCGTGGGCACCATCCGCACATGATCCGCTCACTTTGCGCATGGTGGGCATAGCCACATGCGGAAAGTAAGCGCATCTCATGCATTCCTATGTGTGCGGAATCACGGCGATTCTGCAAAAATAATGATCCAGTCTCTTTTTTTTTTTTTTTTTTTCCCGCTATGCGATTCCGCCGCGAAAAAACCCCCCGCAGCATTAGCACAGCAGGTGCGGAATGCATGTGGTGCGTTCTGTATGCATTTTCGTGGCAAAACACATACAATCCGCAACGTGGGTACACAGCCAGTTGTCCTGCCATTAACATCTTCCTCCAACTTAGACTTACTATCTATTTTTTATTTATACTTGCTGACTAGTGTCACTTGTTATGACCAGGGGACGGCCTGACTTCTAGGAAGCCAACAGCTGTCGCCTCTGTGCTGCCATCCTCGCCATGTTGTGCACCGTTTACCTGCTGGGGAATATGTGGGAGCGCGTCCATCAGGGCTGTGGAGTCGGTAAGCCAAACCTGCGACTCCGACTCCTCAATTTCCCTTACACCGACTCCACGACTCCGACTCCCACATATATTGCTTATATTTAAGTGAAAAATGTATTCTAGTACAATGTGAACATCAGACATTAAATAATTTTTATGATACAATAATCAAGACATTTAGATAGAACATAATATTTATTGGAATACAACTTTAGAACACAAAAAACTGTAATAAATTGTAAACATGTAATACACCATGTAATTTTATATATATATATATATATATATATATATATATATATATCACTATGTAATAAACTATAAGTGGCAAAAAACAGTTTTCAACAAAAACATACTAAATAACATTTGTGCAGTCTATGAATTTGTTCTAAGAAATAAAATTGCCTCCATCAGATCCTCCTTCATAGATGACCTCACATCTGACCTAATAATTTTAAGGCTAGAGAACAACCTCTCTACAGTAACTTGGGTTGGAGGCAAAGCCGTAACCACATGGGAACATCTCTAACAATTTCCGGGTATAAAGGAATTGCCTCATGCACAGTCAGTTTTGATGAACGGTTGAATTTTTCTATTTCTTTGAGAAAAAGTGAAACATTTTGCTGAAATATGGTCAATCTGCTGCTACGCGAGACAGAGTGAAGTCTTTTTCCTTGCAGCAACGCTTTGCCTGCTCCATGTCATACAAATACTTGTCAAAGTCAAACTCCTCATCTGATGAGGATGAAGATATGGCAGCAGTAGCACTGTCAGGACCCGAGTCCTCTTGCGCCTGGCAGTCCTCCTGTAGGCCACTCTTCCTAACTGCTACCTCAGTCAGAGCTTCTTTTCCTTTAGTAAGCTGTTGATCATCAAGCAATATACGATGACTTGGGTCCACATAAACAGCTGCCAGAAAAATTTTATTTTCCAATAGCTGTGTCTCTCCGTTTCATTGAAGCAGAAATGCCATCTGCGATTAAACAGCAAAATAGCAAGTTCTTCCGCTCCCTCATGAAAATGCCAGGAGTTAAATCCTCAGCTTGTAATTTTTTAGTCACAGTAAATGGGTGATTAAGCAATTCCTTCAATTCAGCCACCTGTGTCCATTGACCTTCATTTAGGGTTCCCTGAGGGTTCGCCATATCTATAAGAAACGGTTTTAGTTGATCAACAATTGCCCCTTTCTAGCACGTCTCTTCAAGATGGAATCAATTTTATGGGTTCTGGCGGCAATAACCAATTTCCTCACTTTTCCAATCAGATTTCCAGCATGTCCCTCTAGCAGACTCTCTCATTGCCAGTTGCAGCGTGTGCACAACACAGAGCATGTGATGAATAGGAAAGTGTTTTGAAGCAGCTTCAACAAGATCATCTATTTCTACAGTATAATTTTGCTGTTCTTCTGTAGTAATATCTGTTTGCTCCTTAGTTACATGAACAGCACTGTGGCCTTCCATCTCAAACATACTGAATCCTAAATGTTCCTCTAGCTGTTGTTCATTACTCATTCATCAGTGTAATTGTACTTATGTTTGAAGCATTGTCCGTTAACAATAGCAAGAACCTGTTCTTTTTTGAGTTTGTAATCTTGCAGAAGTTTTTCCACTAAGGCCTGGAGAAACTGGCTGCTGTGATGAGCTTTAGTATCTTTTACTGGCTGCGTGTTGGTAACAATTTTTTTTTGTTGTCACAAACATATCGAACATTGATGACAAAATAGTTCACTCTGTGACGTGTGCAGGCATCCATTTCAAGTGTTTCTTGAGATTCTTTTTAAGATCTTCCTTTTGTTTAAGGGCTTCTTCAATGACTAATTGTCTAATACTTTCTCTTTCCAGAGAAACACCAAGTTTGCGGCCATTTCTCCATTAAGAGTTATAAAAGCTGGTCGTGCAAATAATGTTAATGGTACACCGTCCTTCACAACAAGCTGGAGGAGCTGTCTTTTAAACATATCTGCTGTCATTGTTACAGTAACTTTGTCACTTACAAAATATCTTGTTAATGATGTTTGAGACGCTCTTTCCTCCTCCTTTGCCTGGCAGGAAGTGTTAGTCTGTGTGCTACCCGGCTTTCATTCTTTTTGATACAGATAAGATATGGAGACAGATATGGATAAATGGATAGAGCAGATTTCTAATCTGCTTTTGATATTGAAAACATTATCTATGAGCTCAAAAACCTTTCAGGTGATGCGGTTTTTTAAAAATCTGATCTGCTTTTGCAGCTGAAAAACGTATCCACAAAAAACGCTTTGTGTGAATGTAGCCTTAGATCAGGAATAGAACAGTCATTTATAGGACATTTCATAACTTTCCCAAATTCCTATGAAAAAATATTCAACACATTCTGCATTGAGCTACTGTACTGTACCCAATTTATTACATATTTTAGGAGTCGGAGTCGGTCCATTTTATACCGACTTCGACTCCACCAAAATGAGCACCGACTCCACGACTCCGACTCCACAGCCCTGGCGTCCATTTTGAACTTCTGTGATCCCCTATATTGGTTCATGCTTGCAGCACTTTTCTTTTTTGGTAATTTTGTTCAGCATGATGGGTTAATTAAGTTTGCAAAGTAATTTTATTGTGGGATTTGTCTTCATTCCTGTAAAAAAAAAAAAAAAAAAAAAAAATGTAAGTGAAGTGACTGCCTTTACCAGTCGCTATATTGATATCCGCAGTGCTCGTTTGGAGTAGTTGCTGGCAGTGAGGGGGTCCGTACTTGCCTTCCTCTGCTGCGATTCTACAGCCGGAGACTGTTCTGATAGTGGGGACAAAGGCGCCGACCCCGATATTCATGCAGCTGGAGCCTGGCAAGTTGACATGGGGGAAAGGCCGGGTTTGGAAGTCGCTTCCATGCACAATTTTGCTGGAGTGAAGATACCTCCCCTAATAGCGATTTGCACAGTCCTTAAGGCTGTGTGCCCACGTAAGCGGTTATGAAGTGTTTGTCCCGGTCAAAACTCTTCAAAAACGCATACAAGATGCTTCCCATTCATTTTAAATGAATTCTGCACTTTTTGTGCACATTGATGCGGTTTTTTTTCCGCTCAAAAAACACTTGGCGGTCAAAAACGCTGCATGCTCGTTAATTTTGCGGAAAAGTCCACGTTTTTAGCTATTTTCTAGGAGTCAGAAGACGTGCGGAAAAAAACGCATCAAAAACGCCAGCTTTTTCCGCGCGGTTTCTGGGAAGGAGTCCGGTTTTGAAGCAGAACTTTTCTGCATACGTGGGCACATAGCCTTAACGTTTCGTGCTGCACAGTAACCCAACCAGCATGTGCTATCAGACTATCATTTTGGCGTTATCTTGCTATGTATCCCTTTACTACCCAGTACAGATATACTTGATTAAAATCACATATCTACCCATTGTGCGCACCAATCCCTCTTTGAAGCAAATAGAAACCATTTGCTCATAAAGAGGGGTTTTTTGTTCCCAAAATGTCCCGTTTTGCCTCTTCCGACCGGTGTCCTGGGATCCTGCCCTTCTGCCATGTCTTTACCAGTATGACATAAAATGGCAGTGACGAGTTCTTGATTTTTATCCCTGCTGCTCTGATATTTTGCTTCTTTCAAATGCACCCTCCGGTTTTAATGTTTTTTTTTTTTATTTTTTTTTAATTTGGTGCTAATTTTTATGGTCTTTACAAGGAGAAAGAATTGTCACGCTACTTATATGAATCTGCTCCAAAGAAACAATGCGTTCTTCAGACCCCAGGATTCTCAATCACTTTACTGGCATCAGGAAACCCTTCAGGTTTTGGGGGGGAAAAAACTGCGCATCAAAAAAAAAATGCAACGTGTGCACATGGCCTTACCCTGTGAGCACGGCCCCCTTGGCAATGACCATAAAAATTCTCGGAGTTAAAAAAAAAAAAAAAAAAAAAAAAAAAAACTATCTATTGAACCTTTTGGCGGATTAGGAAAAAGCCGATTTCACTAAAAAATGTATCCCCTTTTGAACTGGTGTTAGGTCCTCAACTTATTTTGTGCTGCTCGATATACAGGGTGGGCCATTTATATGGATACACATAAAATTAATGGGAATGGTTGATATCAACTTTGTGTTTGTGGCACACTAGTATATGGGAGGGGGAAAACTTTTCAAGATGGGTGGTGAGCATGGCGGTCATTTTTAAGTCAGCCAGTTTGGATTGCATCTTTACAAATGGCCCACCCTGTAGTAGATGTGTCTCCCCGTTCCCACTCTTCCATTTGGAAGATTCAATGTCTTATTACTTCAAGAGACTGTGGTGTAGTCTATAGCAGGGCTGTGGAGTCGAAGTTGGAGTCAGTATAAAATGGACCGACTCCTAAAATATATAATAAATTGGGTACAGTAGTTCAATGCAGAATGTGCTGAATATTTTTTCATAGGAATTTGGGAAAGTTATGAAATACCCTATGGCTGTTCTATTCCTGATCTAAGGCTACATTCACACACAGCGTTTTTGCTGCGTTTTTTGAGGATTCATTTTTCAGCTGCAAAAGCAGATCAGCTTTTTAAAAAACGCATCACCTGAAAGGTTTTTGAGCTCATAGATAATGTTTTCAATATCAGAGCAGATTTCTAATCTGCTTTTATCTATCCATTTATCCATATCTGTCTCCATATCTTATCTGTACCAAAAAGAATGAAAGCCGGGTAGCACACAGACTAACACTTCCTGCCTGGCAAAGGAGGAGGAAAGAGCGTCTCAAACATCATTAACAAGATATTTTGTAAGTGGCATAGTAACTGTAACAATGACAGCAGATATGTCTAAAAGACAGCTCCTCCAGCTTGTTGTGAAGGATGGTGTACCATTAACATTATTTGCACGACCAGTTTTTACAGCAGCTCTTGATGGAGAAATGGCCGCAAACTTGGTTTTTCTCTGGAAAGAGAAAGTATTAGAAAATTAGTGATTGAAGAAGCCCTTAACCAAAAGGAAGATCTTAAAAAGACTCTCAAAAGACGCTTCATGTTTCTTAAAATGGATGCCTGCACACGTCAGAGTGAACTATTTTGCCATCAATGTTCGATATGTTTGTGACAACAAAAATTGTTACCAACACGCTGGCAGTAAAAGATACTAAAGCTCATCACAGCAGCCAGTTTCTCCAGGCCTTAGTGGAAAAACTTCTGCAAGATTACAAACAACAGCTAGAGGAACATTTAGGATTCAGTATGTTTGAGATGGAAGGCCACAGTGCTGTTCATGTAACTGAGGAGCAAACAGATATTACTACAGAAGAACAGCAAAATTATACTGTAGAAATACATTATCTTGTTGAAGCTGCTTCAAAACACTTTGCTATTCATCACATGCGCTGTGTTGTGCACACGCTGCAGCTGGCAATAAGAGAGAGTCTGCTAGAGGGACATGCTGGAAATCTGATTGGAAAAGTGAGGAAATTGGTTATTGCCGCCAGAACCCATAAAATTGATTCCATCTTGGAGACGTGCTGGAAAAGGGCAATTGTTGATCAACTAAAACCGGTTCTTATAGATTTGGCGAACCCTCAGGTAACCCTAAATGAAGGTCAATGGACACAGGTGGCTGAATTGAAGGAATTGCTTAATCACCCATTTACTGTGACTAAGAAATTACAAGCTGAGGATTTAGCTCCTGGCATTTTCATCAGGGAGTGGAAGAACTAAAACGGAGAGAGACACAGCTATTGGAAAATAAAATTTTTCTGGCAGCTGTTTATGTGGACCCAAGTCATCGTATATTGCTTGATGATCAACAGCTTACTAAAGGAAAAGAAGCTCTGACTGATGTAGCAGTTAGGATGCGTGGCCTACAGGAGGACTGCCAGCCGCAAGACGACTTGGGTCCTGACAGTGCTACTGCTGCCATATCTTCATCCTCATCAGATGAGGAGTTTGACAAGTATTTGTATGACATGGAGCAGGCAAAGCGTTGCTGCAAGGAAAAAGATTTCACTCCGTCTCCTATAGCAGCAGATTGACCATATTTCAAAAATTCAACCGTTCATCAAACCTGACTGTGCATGAGGCAATTCCTTTATACCCGGAAACTGTTAGAGATGTTGCCCATGTGGTTACTGCTTTGCCTCCAACCCAAGTTAGTGTAGAGAGGTTGTTCTCTGGCCTTAAAATTATTAGGTCAGATTTTAGGTCATCTATGAAGGAGGATGTGATGGAGGCAATTCTATTTCTTAGAACAAATTCATAGACTGCACAAATGTTATTTAGTATGTTTTTGTTGAAACCTGTCTTTTGCCACTTACATAGTTTATTACATAGTGATAAATATATATATATATATATATATAGTGTATATATAGTATATATGTGATCGATATTACATATTTACAATTTATTACAGTTTTTTGTGTTCTAAAGTTGTATTCCAATAAATATTCTATCTAAATATCTTGATTATTGTATCATAGAAATGATTTAATGTCTGATGTTCACATTGTACTACAATACATTTTTCACTTAAATATAAGCAATATATGTTGGAGTTGGTGTAAGGGAAATTGAGGAGTCGGAGTTGCAGGTTTGGCTTACTGACTTCACAGCCCTGGTCTATAGTGCTATAATAACCTTAGCAACATTTATCCTTAAAGGGGTTTTGCCAATATAAATAGTTATCCCTTTATTGTGACTGCCGTACTCGGATATCTGGGCAGTCCTATAGAGAATGAGTGGAACAAATGTGCGACCACTGGACCTCCACTCTACTGTGGTGGGTTTCTAAGTGGTTAAGCCCCCATAAACCAGTGATTGCCTACCCATGGGGTAGAAAGTAGCATTCAATCTTGGTATCATCCCCTTTGACACAGATAAGGGGCTGATATCTGGCATCTCGTATCCAAAATGTGACTGAATCCATCTCTCAATGCTACGTCTTATACAATGGGTGAAATGCATTTTTCTAACATTTGTCATGTTGATCATTTTTCTAGGTTTATCACGGAGCAATATCCAATAACTTAACCTGAAGATAACATTTGGCAGCAAATCTCCCTGGGATTATACCTCGTCTGGAAAGAAAACTTCTGCAATAATGATTACTTCCGAACTGTCGGTTTTGCAGTAAGTTATTGTCTTGCACTTTTAGTGTTTCAAGTATCATTTCCCTGATCTAGAGAACTGAGCGCAATGTACACTTTCTCTTAGGGACTCCACAAATGAGAGCGCTACAGTGCACACAGACATGTCCGCCGTGGCAAGCGAGATGAGCTCCGAAATTGTGGAAGATATAGAGGTGAAGGGGAAGAGGAAGAGAGGGCGTCCAGGGAGGCCTCCGGTATGTGGCGCTGTGATCTCTAAATGACGTGCCTGGCTACGTGGCGGAAAGCTCGTCCTCAATTACTCCTTCTGTTTGTAGTCCGCCATAAAGAAACCGCGAAAGACTCCAGGTGAGAGGAGTCGAGGAGAGCCAGGATCCAGGGGTAGAGGGAGGGCAAACGGGCATCCTCAACAGAATGGAGAAGGCGAGCCAGTAACCCTCTTTGAAGTTGTGAAGATTGGCAAGAGCGCCATGCAGGTAATCGCTAAGGTCAAGATGGCAGATTGTGGTGCAGAATTTTTCTTCCCGAAGACCTTGCGTTGTTGGGCTCTGCAGGTTGCAATCTATGCTGCAGACTCCTTACATTTATACATAAACATTTAGCCGGGGTGTCGGGCCTAATGTGATTCTTCAACGCTGCTCCAATATTGGATGAGTGAGCTGATCACAAAAAATACACAAGCGTTTAATAAAGAGCTTTTGTTATTTTATACCATAAATGAAAAATCTATCACATTCCTGACATTGCTTCATAAGATGAGAAAAAAAAAATCCATTCCCTTTGAATAAGTCATGAAAGTCTGAGATGTTAGAGCGAATTCAAGGCAACATTCTGATTAATATTACTGACCCAGATCATGGCCTCCTTCCTCCGCAGTCTGTAGTCGACGACTGGATTGAATCGTACAAGCAGGACCGAGATATTGCACTTCTGGACTTGATAAACTTCTTCATCCAGTGTTCAGGGTGTAAAGGTAAGAAGAGCGCGGTGTGCCATCTGAGCCGCTGATGCCTTAGTAATGTCAGAGCATAACTACCTACCGTTATGTAAGTAGCTGTGTGCCACTCAGATGACGGGATTTATTAATGTAGACTGATCAATGAGGCATCACAACCTTAATGGGGGGGGTGTTTTTTTATAAGGAATTTTGGGATTTTTAATCTCCTTGGGCCGCTGCACATAGAGGGGATTTCTGATCTCTTCCGTCAGTGAGCCACAGTCCAACCTATATAACTGGATATCATGTTTGTTTTTTTTTTTAAGGGTCTTTTCATCATATAACTGTACAACAATGTGGAGCTTTTATACCGTTAGTATAAGAAATATCCCATTACAGGCTCACAAACTGCATCTCTCTACATCCCCACTCCCCATCCTGTGTATTTTTTTTTTTTTCTATCACTTTTTAATGACTTATATATTTTTTTGTTTGCTGCTTATAACTTTAAAAAAAAAAAAAAAAAAGTCTTCTGGAACTTTTATAATTTCTCTACTACTTACAGGTACGGTAAGAATTGAAATGTTCAGAAATATGCAGAATGCTGAAATTATCCGAAAAATGACTGAAGAATTTGATGAGGTATAAAGTAAAATGTTCAAACTAATTTTGTACTGACTTTTGGACAGACTTTCAGAATTCATGGCAAATTGTAAAGAGGTTTACATCAGTTTTTTTTTACTAGGGCTGCTTAACCCTTTCACGACAGATGACATAAAAATGAAATGCTGCTGTAAACCACTGACAGCGGTGATTAACACGTGCCAGGAGGCAGTTCGTCACAAGACCCGCCCATCGGCGCCCCTGTCACGTGATTGTGGGGTGCTAGTGGGTTGTCATGACAGTTGGGGGTCTGCAGAAGACAGCCTTGCCTGTTATTGTGAGTCGCCTGTGAACACTGGCCTGTGGCCGACGTTCATAGATCGTGATTTTTGCTCTACATAGCAGGGCTGAAGCACAGGCACTTGGACGATCGCAGCTTAAAGTTTCCTAAGGGGACTATTCTATTAGGCGATGTCCTTACAATGAGAAATAGCAAGGTTTTTTACACAGCGTATTTTCGCTGCGTCCAGAACTCTGCATTTTCATTGGCGCACTTGTTTGTCAGAACATGCGGATGGATTAAACGCACGTAGTGACATTCAATTGGTCAGAATCCACAGCAGACACATCACCTCAAGCCATCACCCAGCCTCGGATCATAAAAAATGAGAACGTTACAGGTTTCAGACAATGGCTACAGATGCCCAAACTTTTTCGTAAAAAATTTTGTACTCGTAGTGACCTGGAGAATCATATTGCAAGGTCAGTTTTACCACATAGTGAACATGGTAAATAAAAAAAAAAAAAAAACTGAACACAAAAACAACTGTGGAATTGCACCTTTTTTTTGTTGCAACTTCACTGCACTTGGAATTTTTTTTCTCTCCATTTTTCCAGTACACTATACGGTAAAATCAATGGGGGTGTTCAAAAGTACAACTCATAATGTAAAAAAAAACAAGCCCTCATGCAGCCATAGTGACGGAAAATATTAACCGTGGGTGGAGTGGTTAAGGACCCGGACATTTTTTGTTTTTGCACTTGTGTTTTTCTTCATGTTCCAAGAGCTGTAACTTTATTTTTCACTTGACATAGCCGTATGGGCGGCTTGGTTTTCTGGGTTGTTTGTAGTTTTGAAAGACACCATTCAATTTAGCTTATAATGCACTGAAAAATATTTTAATAATCCACATCGGGTGAAATGAAAGTTATGGAAAAGTGAAAAGGGGGTGTTTTTTTTTTTTTTTAAATTTTTTTTTTTTGCTCCTTAGAGGATTTAAACATGAAATTGCTATAAATACTGCAATATATAGAGAAACAGATTTCTCCTATGAAGCTCATCCTGTACCTGAGCATCACCGAAGTATTTAAAAAAAAAAATATGGCAGCAATGGGGTGACTTCAGCATGCTAAGGGCGGCCATAGTTACCAATCTGTTCCCCATGATCGCATTGTGGGGAGCTTATAGGTGCTGGTGCACATGAGCACTGGCAACTGTGCCATTTACTTACCGCTCTGAGATTGACAGCAGCATCTAAATGGTTAACCGCAGCGGGTGGCGCACAGCTCCTGACTCTGCCGTTAGGCACAGATGCTTACTAGTTTAACATTGTTGTCACCTGATGCTTGTGGAGTGGACTCAGCGCCTGAGCATGCTCCATACATCCTGCTGACTCCATGATGGATACACCATCATTGTGTTTTAAAATGGTTTTGCGGCTTCAGAAAACACGTCGCCCAGTGTAGGGCGCTTTTTTGTGGTTTATGTACCACCCCAGGTTCAGTGTGGAGTCTCCTCTCTGCCGCTGCTCTCGTCATTGGTTATTGTCTGCGGAGCTGTCATCTGGGCTTCTTTGCTACACTAAATAATGGCGCTCGTGCCGTCAGTTCTGGCAGAACCGCTGAGCTCACTGATTGACTGCAGCAATCCACCTGAATATTTTATGGGAAATGTATGTATTTCCTAAGATTTACAGATATTTAGAGCCAAGGATGCTATTTTGTCCTCAAATGGGAGTAATGCTTTCCTGATCTCACAAGATGTGCTTCCATTCTTGGCACGAACTATACAAGCCAAGTACTATTCTTCCACGCTGAATGCTTAGGACTTATTCTATTTTAATAAGCATAGAGTATTAAATGGTTTTATCTCCTTTGTTTTTTTAGGACAGCGGTGACTACCCCCTAACAATGCCTGGCCCTCACTGGAAAAAGTTTCGCGGCAACTTCTGTGAATTCATTGGCGTCTTGATCCGGCAGTGTCAGTATAGTATCATATATGACGAGTACATGATGGACACTGTGATTTCGCTCCTGACCGGTCTCTCAGACTCCCAGGTCCGAGCATTCAGGCACACAAGCACACTGGCAGGTAATGGTGTGGGTTTTTTTTTGTTTTTTTTATGTGCGATCATTCATTTGAGCCGTCAGTCCATATGGCCCAATAGTTCTTGAATATTATAACTTTATATTACTGTTTATTGCTCACTAACCTATGTGGCTCAAACTCAACCCAAATGGTCTTTTTACACTTGACACACAGTAATATTTGGCTTATACAGTGGATAGAAAAAAAATCTACACACCCTTGTTAAAATGCCAGGTTTTTGTCATGTAAAAAAAAAATCCTACCAAGAAGAATTAGAACTTTTTCCACCTTTTAATGTCATCCATCTGTACCATTCAATAAAGAAATAAACTGAAATCTCTTGAGATGGAAGAAGCATAGCTAATGTGGTTGCATAAATATGTACACCCTTAAACTAATACTTTGTTGAAGTACCCTTTGAATTTGATAGCATTGAGTCTTTTGGGGAAGGAGTCTTATCTAAATTTGGCAGTCTTTGCCCACTTTTCCTTGCAGTAATGCTCCATATCTGTCAGATTGGGAAGGTATCCCCTGTGTACAGCGCCCTCTTCAGGTCAATCCAAAGATTTTCAATTTGATTCAGATATGGGCCATTCTAAAACTTTCTCTTGCTGATTTGATGGTATGCTTGCGGTCATGGATGTGTTGAAATGTGACATGCCTTCATCATCTTCTTTTAGCAGAGGCCTGATGGTTTTATTGCAAAATTGACTGATATTTGGAATGGTTCATAACCCTCTGAGCTGTCGAAAAACTGCCGCAAAGCACAATGCTGCCTCCACCATGCTTCACTGCAGATCTGATGTCTTGTTGGTGTGCACTATTACCTTTGTGCCAAACATAACTTTTTATAATTATGAACAAAAAGTTCAACCTTAGTCTCATAAGCCCAGAAGACATTTTGCATATTCTTTTGAAAGACTTTTGACAAAATATAGTCGGGCTTGAATGCTTCATTTTTAAGAAAATGCTTCTGTCTTGCCACACTACTCCACAAGTTAGAGATCTGAGGTATACGGGAGAATGTTGTCACATGTAGTACACAACTAGTACTTGCCAAAAAAAATTGCCGCAACTCCTTTTGACCCCTTAGTGACAGAGCCACTTGGTACTTAATGACCAGGCCAATTTTTACAATTCTGACCACTGTCACTTTGAGGTTATAGCTCTGGAACGCTTCAACAGAGCCCACTGATTCCTAGATTGTTTTTTCGTGACATATTGTACTTAATGTTTGTGGTAACATTTCTTCGATATGACTTGCGTTTATGGAAAAAAAAAAAGGAAATTTGGCAAATTTTGAATATGTTGCAATTTTCATTCTTTTAATTTAGTACCCTCAAATCAGAGAGTGGTGTCACACAAAATAGTTAATAAATAACATTTCCCACATGTCTACTTTACATCAGCACTATTTTGGAAACATAATTTCTTTATCGCCTTATTGGGGGACACAGAATACCATGGGTGTATGCTGCTGCTGCTAGGAGGCTGACACTATGCAAAAACAATAAAATTAGCTCCTCCCCGGCAGTATACACCCACCGACAGGCACCAAGCACCTCAGTTTGTGGTAAGTGTCTGTAGGAGGCGGACCGGGATCTCCCCAGATCCGCATTTTTCTTTTCAGGTTTAGTCTGAACTTTTTAATTTTTCCCTCTTTTGTCTTTTAGGTTATTTTCCATCGGGAAACAGGGTGTAGTTGTCACCCTGATTTCCCATATCATGCGGCTGAGCGAGCAGTGTGGTGTCACCCACATCGCAACTCTCAGTACCGCAGGCAGGACTTTTCCCTATCGCCTTCCGGTGATAAGGGTTGTGGACAGGTGGCTAGTCCTTGCCGAATCCCCCTCCTCACCCCTCTCTCGGGACAGGGCTGAGAGGAAGACGGCGATCGCAGGTGTTTCAAGCCGTCTTCTGCAGGATGCGGGTACAGAGGACTCCCTTCCCCCCAGCGGCCTGCCGTTTCCCCGTGGGCCCCTGTGGTCATCCTCTTCAGGGACGTCAGGTAAGTGCCTGTACGTTCCCTCCGGCCCCGCATAAGCTCCGTGAATGGCAGAAGTTGGACCTTTGTGATTTCAGGTCCACAATTATTTGAATTTCCCGCCCTCTCTGCCTGCCGCGCTCTCACGCCGCTTGCTTCTCACTCCCAGGGAGACACTGGGGATTCCTCCACTCACCACACAGCGTCACAAGCAGGGGAGGCAGACTTCCCAGGGCCACTGTCAGATCAGCTCCGTTATGTCGGCGCTGGCATGGGGCTGCGGCGTCTTCACTTTCACTTTCACTTTCCCTCACAGTCTCCTCATCACTGTGCTCCCTCCTCCCTTCCTGAGCGCGCTCTTTTCAGCGCGCCTTTACTAGCCCATCACAGGGCTCCTTTTCGTTTGATATGCCAGCCTCCTCCTTCGGCCATGCCCTCTCCTTCGCTATTAACCAGTCATGGAGCGGCCGCTAAGCTCCGCCCCCAGCCTCCAGCACAAGGATTTCCTGGTTGTTTCACTCCTTCCTGCGCTGTTTGGGGGACACTTCAGCGTTTTCTGCTGCTCACAGAATCTCGGTAGGCTCTGCTCTGAGGCAAAGATTAGCTCTCCTCGGCAGTTATTCCTTAATTCCTGCGGCCATTCAGTGCAGTCTACTTATGCCCAACCCTTCAGGGGATCTCTGCTTCAGGCCCACCGCTATCTATTACGCCTGTGCGCGCTGTAAAAAGAAGTGGGCATCGGGTCAGTCGTCTCCATTCTGCCCCCCCTGCAGTCCTTCCAATATGTCAGCTTCTCAGGAGCGCACAGAGTCCCGGGCGGAGGGCGCTCTTCCCTCCTCTCTCCCCCCGGAGTGGGCCGTTACAATGTCACAGTCTGTTTCTGACTTGACAAAAGTATCACAGTCGCTGGTCCTGGTTTTAGAACGATTACCTCAGCTATCCTCAGCCACCTCTGCCCCGACCACCTCTCGGGGTGAGTCGTCCGCACCTGACCGCGACCTTCAGAGAGACAGACAGGGAAGGTCTTCTAGGAAGCGGGCTCTGTCCACTTCGTCCTCGAGCTCGCAGGGCCCTTCCGCTCCCAGGCCTCCTTCTCCTTCCTCGGATGACAGCCTTCAGTCAGGCGATGATTCTCATTCGGAAGCTAGCTCTGAGGGGAACAGCGTTTCTAAAACGCGGGACATGGTCGATAGTCTTCTTGCAGCTATCTTCCAAACACTAAAACTTAAACAGGATGAGGCTCCAGCTCAGGAAAGCTTGGTTTTCCTTAGACGAGCCAGACCTCCGTCCCGAACCTTTCCCAATCACAACGATTTCAATACTACCTTAGCCAAACAGTGGGAGCACCCTGAGCAACGTTTCTCAGGCCGCAAGTATTTGGACGTTCTGTACCCCTTTGACGCAGAACTGCTCTCAAAGTGGTCCAAGGCTCCAGAGGTAGATCCTCCAGTATCCCGGATAGCCTCTAAAACGGTGCTCTCTCTGCCAGACGGGGCATCGCTCAAAGATCCTACTGACAGGCAGATTGAATCTCTGGCTAAGTCTATCTTTGAGGCATCTGGCGCCTCTCTCTGCCCTATTTTCGCATCCGCCTGGGTGGCGAAGGTCATTTCCGCTTGGGCAAAAATCCTTCGCAGAGGCATCTTAGCGTCAGCTCCTCAAGACAAATTGGCAGATCTTGCAGATCAGATTAACCATGCGGGAAAATACCTTTTAGCCGCCTCCTTGGACGCGGCCGGCTGCGTAGCAAGGGCTAACAGCAACATAGTAGCTGTACGCCGAGTCCTTTGGCTAAAGTCATGGAATGCGGACACTACTTCGAAAAAGTCGCTTACCAATCTGCCATTCCATGGCTCTAGGCTCTTTGGAGCAAAGCTGGATCAGATAATTTCCGATGCCACTGGAGGCAAAAGTACTTCGCTTCCCCAGTCTCGACCAAAACGTCCCTTCAACAGAAGGGGGTTTCGACCATTCAGGCCTTTTCGTCCCTTCTCTGCCACGGAGAGAGCCACTCAACAGGATCGGCCGCCTGCCACCAGGGAGCGGGATCAGAGGAAACCTTCCTACAAACCCGCTCCTCGCTGGAGATCTAGAGGACAATATTCCAGATCTGCAGGAGCCAATTCCGGCAGATTTTCGTCTAAGTGACAGGTCACCCCCACCTGGAATTTCTTCCAGGGTGGGCGGCAGACTTTCCTTTTTCGCGGATGCTTGGCTGTCCGTTGTAGACGACGCTTGGGTCAGAGAACTCGTCGCATCCGGTTACAAAATCGAATTTGCTTCACTCCCGAACAGACGTTTTTTCCGGTCTCGGCCTCCACTACAGCGGGCCCAGATTCCGGGTTTTCTGCAGGCCATTTCTTCCCTTCTTTCCGCCGGAGTCATTGTTCCCGTTCCCTCAGACGAACGGTTTTCCGGGTTCTACTCCAATCTCTTTGTAGTCCCGAAGAAAGACGGCTCTCTTCGTCCTATTCTGGACCTCAAATTGCTCAATCGCCACGTGAAGATTCTTCATTTCAGGATGGAGTCTCTTGGGTCGGTGATTGCTTCCATGGAGCCCGGGGGATTTTCTCTGCTCGGTGGACATTCGGGATGCCTATCTCCACATTCCAATATGTGTGCAACATCAGAAGTATCTTCGATTTGCGTTTCAGGGAGACCACTTTCAGTTCACAGCTCTTCCTTTCGGCCTGGCTTCAGCGCCCCGGGTTTTCACGAAGGTGATGGCGACTGTCATGGCCATCCTTCGCTCCAGAGGGATCCTCATCATCCCTTATCTGGAAGATCTTTTGATCAAGGGTTCGTCTCGCCAGGACTGTCTCCGGAGCCTTCAGATAACCCTGGACACTCTCAGCCGCCTAGGTTGGCTAGTCAACAAGGAGAAGTCCATTCTGGTCCCCACCCAGCGTCTGACCTTTCTGGGTATGGAATTCGACACGGAGCTAGCCCGTGTTTTTCTTCCAAAGGAAAAATTTACAACTCTGTCCAAGGGCATCAAAACTCTCAAGAGGCCTGCTCCCATTCCCATTCGGTTCGGCATGAAGGTCCTGGGGAAGATGGTGGCCTCCATGGAGGCAGTGCCCTTTGCGCAGTATCACCTTCGCCCTCTCCAGCTGTCCCTGCTTTCAGCCTGGGACAAGACCACGATGTCCTTGGACCGTCCTATTCGGCTTCCTCTCAGAGTGAGGCAGTCTCTCACTTGGTGGCTACGGCCAGCGTCAGTTCTTCAAGGGAGGTCCTTCCTTCCGCCTCAGTGGCAAATCATCACCACCGATGCGAGCCTTCTAGGATGGGGAGCCGTGTTCCATCAGAAAGCGGCCCAAGGACGCTGGAAGCCACAGGAGTCTCTCCTTCCAATCAATCTTTTGGAGATCAGGGCGATTTTCCTGGCCCTTCTTCACTGGCAGCCCCTCCTCTCCGGCAAGCCGGTCCGCATTCAGTCGGACAACGCCACGGCCGTGGCGTACATAAACCATCAGGGGGGCACGCGCAGCAAACAGGTAATGTCAGAAGTGGCCAAGATATTCCGCTGGGCAGAACGTTACGTTCCGACAATCTCCGCCGTCCATATTCCAGGGGTGGAAAATTGGGCAGCCGACTTTGAGTCGCCAGGGCCTAGCGTCCGGCGAATGGTCCCTGCACCCCGCGGTTTTCTCTCAGATATGCGACCGTTGGGGCACCCCGGATGTCGATCTCATGGCATCTCGGATGAACCACAAGGTGCCGCAGTTCGTAGCCAGGTCCAGGGACCCTCTAGCCGTCGCATGCGACGCACTGGTGACTCCGTGGTCCCAGTTTCAACTTCCGTATCTGTTCCCGCCTCTGGCATTGATCCCTCGGGTGGTCAAAAAGATAAAATCGGAAGGCGTACCAGTGATTCTAGTTGCTCCAGATTGGCCAAGACGGCCTTGGTACGCGGAACTGGTCAACATGCTCGCGGACGTTCCCTGGAGGCTTCCGGACCATCCAGACCTTCTCTCGCAAGGCCCCATTTACCACGAGAATTCTCAGTCTCTGAGTTTGACGGCATGGCCATTGAGACCGCAATTCTAAAGGAATCAGGTCTGTCCAGTCAGGTTATTCAAACTATGATCAGAGCCAGGAAACCAGCCTCTTCCCGCATTTACTATAGGTACTGGAAGGCTTTTTTCCGTTGATGCGATGATAGAAGAGTCTTCCCAATGTCGTTTTCTATCCCGTCTATCCTAGGGTTTCTTCAAGCTGGGTTAGACGCGGGTCTGTCCATCAGTACGCTCAAGGGCCAGGTTTCCGCTCTCTCTATCCTCTTCCAAAGAGAGCTAGCTTCTCTACCACAGGTCAAGACCTTTCTGCAAGGGGTTTCCCACGTGGCTCCCCCTCATCATTCGCCAATAGACCCGTGGGATCTCAACCTCGTTCTTAGCGCGCTCCAGAAGGCGCCGTTCGAGCCTCTCCAGGACATTCCTTTGTCCCTTCTCTCTGGGAAGGTCACCTTTTTGATCTCCATTTCCTCCATCAGAAGAGTTTCTGAATTGGCGGCCTTGTCATGTCGTTCCCCTTACCTCATTCTCCATCAGGACAAAGCCGTCCTCAGGCCCGTTCCTTCTTTTCTTCCAAAGGTGGTTTCCGCTTTCCATATCAATGAGGATATCGTCCTTCCTTCTTTTTGTCCGGCTCCATCTCATCCTCTTGAGAAGTCTCTCCACAAACTGGACGTAGTTAGAGCCCTGCGTGTCTATCTTGCCAGGACCTCTTCCTTCCGTCTGTCCGATTCCTTGCTAATCATCTCTGAAGGTCGCCAGAAGGGCCTTCCGGCTTCCAAATCCATGATCGCTCGCTGGATTCGTTCTACCATTCCGGAAGCGTATCGTCTTCAGGAAAAGCGGCCCCCTCCAGGAGTAAGAGCTCATTCCACCCGGGTTGTGGCGGCTTCGTGGGCTGCTCGTCACCAGGCCTCGGCCATGCAAATTTGCAAGGCTGCAACCTGGTCATCTTTGCACACCTTCACGAGGTTCTACAGGGTTCATACCCAGGCCTCGTCTGATGCTGTGGTTGGTAGGAAGGTTCTGCAGGCGGCGGTGGCTCACCGGCCGACCTGAGCCTTTCGGTTACTTTCGTTCCTTTTTGCTGTTCCCACCCTTGGGACTGCTTTGGGACGTCCCATGGTATTCTGTGTCCCCCAATAAGGCGATAAAGAAAGATGGATTTTTGGTTCTTACCGTAAAATCTCTTTCTTGGAGCCTTCATTGGGGGACACAGCACCCTCCCTGTTTCAGTTGTACCGTGTTGGGTCTTCGAGTCCCCTGTTGGGTTGGTACATATGGTTCGAGTTTTTTCTCGTTGCTTCTCCTACTGCTTTTTCACCAACTGAGGTGCTTGGTGTCTGTCGGTGGGTGTATACTGCCGGGGAGGAGCTAATTTTATTGTTTTTGCATAGTGTCAGCCTCCTAGCAGCAGCAGCAGCATACACCCATGGTATTCTGTGTCCCCCAATGAAGGCTCCAAGAAAGAGCTTTTACGGTAAGAACCAAAAATCCATCTTTTTTTTTGTTTTGTTAGGACATTATCAGGGTTAAAAGCTGACCAGCGAGAAGTTTATTAACCCTTCAGGTGCTTCACGAGAACTAAAGCAATATGGAAGGAAAAAATGAATATTTAACTTTTTTCACAAAAAATTTACTTTGGAACCAATTTTTTTTATTTTCACAAGGGTATCAGGAGAAAATGGATCACAAAATTTGTTAACCCCAACATGCCTCTAAAGGACCAATGGAAATCAAATAATTTTTTTTTATTTTATTATCGTTACCTATCTAAGGGGGTGATAAAGGGAGGGTTGATTTACTATTTTTTTTTTTTTTGCTAGGGTCTAAACAGTGATCAAAATGAACCCTTAGGAAAAATTTCCTGTTGGTGCCAGGCGGCAGATCTCTACGGGTGGGCGCATACTGCACTGCGCAACACTGGGGTTGGTAAAAACTGACCCCAATCGTTTTCTGGGGTCTTGGTTTCTCCGAAACCCCGGAGAAATTACGACTCTGGGAGGCGCTCTACACTTATTTCTCAGCGCCGTTAAAAAGCGGTGCTGAGGCAGAAGTACGCTTAATTGCCGCTGTTAAAAGGCGTATCTGCGGTCGTTAAGGGGTTAATATTGGCCTCTCGACTGGACCAATTTTCTTCAGTTTTTGGGGGATGTACAGCTCTAGGTAATGTCACTGTTTGCAATTTAAGCCACTTCTTGATGATAGTCTACAGAGTATTTATTCTATGGTATATATGTAATACCTATCTAGTATTTTTTTGTACCCTTCTCCTTTCACCAATGGGATCCCTTTGCTGTTTTGTCAGCTGTTTAAACCATGGGTTTAGTTGTAAAATGCAGCTAAGAAAATGTTAAAATCCTACTAGTAGAGCTAATGTTTATGAAATTAAGAATCACTAAGTGATGGCCGTCATGTGCGGACTATTATTTACCATGAGGTCATTGTGATTCGCTAATTATGAACAAAACAATATATATTTCATTAGAAGAGGTTGTTCACACTTATGCAGCCACACTATTTTAGTTTTGTTTTTATTTCCCCCCTCAAAGATTTGTTTCTTTATTGGCGTTGTAATGAAAGTTTATGGGTGACATTAAAGGTGGAAAAAGTTCTGAAATGATTTTTCTTGATGTGATAAACATGACAAAAATCTGGAATTTTAACAGGTGTGTAGACTTCTTTATATCCGCTCCATCCTAATAGGGTACCTGTGCATATTGTGGAATGGACATTACAAATATATTCCAAATTTTCAAAATTAGAATAATAGAAATGTATGGAAGAAGCTGGCTGTCTTTTGGGTTGTCTAATGTATCTCGAATTATAATGGGGTTTACATGTACACTGTGTTCCAAATTATTATGCAAAAAATATTTCCTCATATATTTTCTCTAAATTACCTATATGACTTGCAGTCATTGTTATTTTCCAGTCATCTAATATTCTAGTATAATTGCAATGTTTTTGAACAAACTGCCTATGAAAACAATATATTTTTAAAAATAAGAAACACTCAAAATGCATGTTCCAAATTATTATGCACAGCAGTTTTCAACCTTTTTATTTTTATTTTGAACAAAAAAAATGGTCAATTGTGAAATTATAAGCATTATCAGCTTATTACAAAATGAAATCAAACAGTTTTGAAGTCAAAACATTATTCTAGGTGATGTTACATTTGCACATAGGACCCCTTGTTCGAAAGAAGCTTCTGAACTCTCTCGTCCATTGAATTTGTCAGTTTTTGGATGGTTTGTGCTTCAATTGTTTTGCATGTGGACAGAATACCCTCCCAGAGCTGTTGCTTAGATGTGAACTGCCTCCCGCCATCATAGACACTTCTTTTGATGATGCTCCAGAGGTTCTCAATGGGGTTGAGGTCAGGGGAAGATGGTGGCCACACCATAAGTTTGTCCTCTTTTATGCCCATAGCAGCCAGAGATGCAGATGTGTTATTTGCAGCATGAGACGATGCATTATCATGCATGAAAATAATCTTGCTGTGGAAAGCACGGCTCTTCCTCTTGAACCATGGCAGGAAGAGCTGTTTTAGAAACTCCACATAGATTATGGAGTTCATCTTTACCCCTTCAGGGATCCTAAAGGGGCCGACAATCTCTCTCCCCATGATTCCAGCCCAACACATTACTCCACCTCCTCCTTGTTGGCGCCTTAGGCCGGTTTCACACTAGCGCATTTTCAGCGTGCGCACGGCCGGGGGTAGCTCCGCCCCCGATCCGGCTCTCTGCCCGGCGTGCCCGCCCCTTCCTTGTAGCGCCGCCTCCTAGCGGACAGCGGCGCCTGCGATCGGCGCACCCTATCTTTAGCATAGGGTGCGCCGATCGTGCGCAGGCTGTGCGCTAGTTGCGCTTTGACCTGCGCTGCGCACTTTTGACGGTGCGCCGTGCGCGCCAAAATCAAACTTTTCGGATTTTGGCGCGCACGGCGCACCGTCAAAAGTGCGCAGCGCAGGTCAAAGCGCAACTAGCGCACGGCCTGCGCACGATCGGCGCACCCTATGCTAAAGATAGGGTGCGCCGATCGCAGGCGCCGCTGTCCGCTAGGAGGCGGCGCTACAAGGAAGGGGCGGGCACGCCGGGCAGAGAGCCGGATCGAGGGCGGAGCTACCCCCGGCCGTGCGCGCGCTGAAAATGCGCTAGTGTGAAACCGGCCTAAGCAGTGTTTTCATGGGGTGTCCATCAACCAGCCATCCTCCACTCCATCCATCTGGACCATCGAGCGTTGCACGGCACTCATTGGTGAACAAAACAGTTTGGAAGTCAGTCTTCATGTATCGTTTGGCCCACTGGAGCAGTTTCTGCTTGTGTGCAGTGGATAGAGGTGGTCGACAGGATGGCTTACGCACATCTGCAAACTTCTGAAGGACCCTGGCATCTTGTTGTTCGGGGGACGTTTGAGGCACCAGCAGCTTCAAAAACTTGTCTGCTTGTATGACAAGCCATTTTTGCAGCTGCTCTTTTAACCTGACGCAATTGCCTGTTGGAAAGAGTCCTCAATTTTTCCTTATCAGCACGCACACGTGTGTGCTGGGAATCGGCTACATACTTCTTGATTGTGCGATGATCACGATGAAGTGTCTTGGCAATGTTGATTGTAGTCATGCCTTGACCTAAATACTCCACAATTTGTTGCTTCTCAGCAGCCGACACATCCTTTTTTCCCATTTTGGCAAAAAATGTAGGCTGCTTAATAATGTGGAACAGCCTTCTTAAGTAGTCTTGCCTTTATTTGGACACACCTGCCAAACTAATTTGCACAGGTATCTGCAATTGCTTTCAGTGATATAAAGAGCCCTGACACACATCACCATCAATGAGTTTAAATGACAAACAAAAAAATTCTAACCTTATCACTCCGAAACTCTTTTTGCATAATAATTTGGAACACTGTTTATTGTTGCGAGCTTACTGTTTTACTGATACTGTTATGATGCATAACGTCTTTTGTGGTGACCAAAAATAAAAAATTCATGCGTATTAGAATCTGAAAAATATGGTATATATACTTTTTTATTAGACCAGACTTTTATGGATACGGTGATACGTATGTATGTTGCTTGTCATGGCCAAAAGTGTTGGCACCCTTGAAATGGTTCCAGAAAATGAAGTTTTTCTCCCAGAAAATTTTTGCAATTACACATTTTTGTTATACACATGTTTTATTTACATTAAGTATTGGAACAACACAAAAAGCGGGAAAAAAGTCAAATTGGACATAATTTCACACACAACCCCAAAAATGGTCCAGACAAAATTGTTGGCACCCTCAACTTAATATCTGGTTGCACACCCTTTAAAATAACTGCAATCAATCGCTTCCTACAACCATCAACAAGCTTCTTAAACCTCTCAACTGGAATTTTAGACCACTCTTCTTTTGCAAATTGTTCCAGGTCTCCCATATGTCATAGAATCGTAGAGTTGGAAGGGACCTCCTGGGGCATCTGGTCCAACCCCCTGCTCAAAGCAGGATTCGCTAAATCATCCCAGACAGATGTCTGTCCAGCTTCTGTTTGGAGACTTCCATTGAAGGCACCTTCTCCCAACAGCAATTTTATCATCTCGCCACAGGTGTTCAATGGGATTTAGAACCATTCTCATTGCTGCTACTTCAGAACTCTCCAGTGCTTTGTTTCCATCCATTTCTGGATGTTAAAGTATGTTTTGGGTCATTGTCCTGCTTGAAGACCCATGATCTAGGACACAAACCCAAACTTCTCACACTAGGCACAACATTTCAACCCAAAATCCTTTGGTAACCTTCAGATTTAATGATGCATTGTACACAAAGCACACAGTGCCAGAGGCAGCAAAGCAACCCCAAAACATATTTGAACCTCCATCATATTTGACTATCGGTACTCTGTTCCTTTTTTGTAGGCCTCATTCAGTTTTTGGTAAACAGTAGTATGATGTGCTTTACCAAAAAGCTCTACCTTGATCTACGGTAATTTGTCCACAAGATTCTTTCACAGTCTAGCTTTTTTTATGTCTGTGTGTCAGCAGTGGTGTCCTCCTGGGTCTCCTGTCATAGCATTTCATTCAAATGTCTGTTTTTAACAGCTGACATGTGCCTGGAATAGCCGTGGGTGGAATCGCGATCCACCCGCGGCTATTAACTGCCGCTGTCAAATCTGTCCGGCATTTAACTCGCGCTTCCAGCTATCGGGCCGGAAATCCTCCCACCGGTGACCCCCCCGTCACGTGATTGCGGGTCACCGGTTCATTATCATGACAGCTAGAGGTCTCCTGGAGACCTCTATGGTTGTCAGTGCCGGCTTGCTGTGAGCGCCACCCGGTGGTCGGCACTCATAGCAATTGAGTCTGCTATATAGAGGTGATCTGATCTTCGCCTCTTTGTAGCAGAGCCGATCGGGTTGTGGCACCTTCTAGTCTCCCATGGAGACTATTGAAGCATGCCAAAATTAAAAAGAAATGTTTTTAAAAATTTAAAAAATATAAAAGTTCAAATCACCCCCCTTCGCCCCATTCAAATAATAATAAAAAAAAAAAATCAAACCTGCACATACCTGGTATCGCTGCGTTCAGAATCGCCCGATCTATCAATAAAAAAGGATTAACCTGATCGCTAAACGGCATAGCAATAGAAAAAAGTCAATACACCAGAATTACATTTTTTTTGGTCGCCACGACATTGCATTAAAATGCAATAACTGTCAATGAAAAGATCGTATCTGCACCAAAATGGTATAATTAAAAACGTCAGCTCGGTGTGGAAAAAGTAAGCCCTCACCCAACGCCAGATCCCAAAAAATGGAGATGCTACTGGTCTCAGAAAATAAGTTTTTTTCTTCTTTTAACAAAGTTTGGAATTTTTTTCACCACTTAGATAAAAAAAAGAACCTAGACACATTTGGTGTCAATGAACTCGTAATGACCTGGAGAATCATAATGGCAGGGCAGTTTTAGCATTTAGTGAAGCTAGTAAAAAAGCCAAGCAAAAAACAACTCTGGAATTGCACTTTTTTTTTTTTGCAGTATCACCGCCCTTAAAATTTTTTTCCCATTTCCTAGTACACTCCATGGTAAAACCAATGGTGTTTAAAAGTACAACTTGTCTCACAAAAAACATGCCCCTCACATTGCCATATTGACGGGAAAAAAAAAGTTAATGCTCTGGGAAGGAGGGGAGCGAAAAACAAAAACACAAAACCAAAAAAAAGCTCTGGTCATGAAGGGGTTAAGCAAAGCTGTGTTTCTGATACTTCCTGGAATTTGGCTTTGACAACATATTATTGATCGTCGTGTGGATTGCATGAGTTTTTGATATGTTTCTGCCAAGAAAACGAACTAACAAAACACGTGCATGTGGATTTTCCATATCTAATGCAAGTGTATGGGAAAAATCAGAACAGAATGCTAAGTATATGGCAAGTGAGATTGACATGTTACATATTTCAAACACCCGGCAGGTCAGTTTTACAGTGAGCAATAAATAAAACAGTAGCCATGAGATTTCCATAAATCCCATCCACTTTGCTGGAAATGTAAGACGCTGCATTTGTGATATAGCAAAAATATGCAACATCAAAATCACATTGTGTCTTCACAGCCTTCAGATATTTTACCTACCTTAACACTGCAATGGTTGAAGTAACATTTATCCAGTATCCTGAAGAATGCTAATGACAGGACTAGTCCAGCAGGGCATTTTTTTCTTTGGACTAGTCCTACCTTGGACCTTTTAATTAACCTTGCTGGGAGTGACTGACAGCCTGGATACAATTCATGTTATGTTAGGACTTTTATGAAGGCTGTCAGTCATGGCCAGACAGGCGTGATTAGCCGGACTAGTCCAGGAGAAGAGAAGCCGCTCCGGTGAAATCTTTCCTCAGCACATGAAACGTTGCAGAATAAGTTGCCTTACCAACGCTGCAATCTTTGAAGTAAAGATCACCGTGTTAGAAGAAAGATAACTGTCGTAGACCGCTGTTTACACGGACTGACTAGCAGCACGATATGACCGCCGATCGGTAAACTTTCACCGATCCAGCGGTCTTTTGTTTGTTTACACAGGCAGACCAAAGCAAACAATGTGCACTGGGAGATCTACACTAGATCACTCAGCGCACGCAAGCTGCCATTGTTCTCAGCAGCGCCAGTCCTGTTAACACCTCACAATCTGCTTGTGAGAACTATAATCCTTTACAGTGCTGCGCATAAGGTCATTTCACCCGGTGAAGAAGCATTTTTGCCCATTCATCGGGTGATCAGCAGCCTGTTTATACTAAAAGATTGCGAAACAATCGTTTTTAACAATAAATCTTCATGATTACTTTGAGGTGTAACTGCCCCTTGATGGGGACTCGCCTGAAATGAAATGTTTTCCATGTACCATTTTTTTTGGATTATAAGACGCACTAAATTCCCCCCAAAAAAATTTTGGTGGAAAATGGGGGTGCGTCTTACAATGCGGATATAACTTTTCGGTGCGCCGCTGCCGCACTGTGTCCGATGCTGCCGCGGAGGCTCTGCCGACATTTTGTGAAAGAGCCTCCCCGTGGTTTCCTGTGCGGTGGACTCCGGGGAAAAAGGCCGCAGGGGGTGGCGCGTGCGCAGAAGGAGATCTCTGCGCCAAGATCTCCGGAGATGAGATCTCATGTTTAGCTTGCAAAAAAGACTGAGAGGAGAGTTATTAGCTGTCTACAAATATCTCATTTGCACAAGGAAAGACTAGAAGCAATGGGATGAAACTGAATGGCAGGAGACACAGATTAGATATTAGAAAAAACTTTTTGACAGAGTGATCAATTGAGTGGAACAGGCTGCCACGAGAGTTCTCCTTCAATAGAAGTCTTCAGAGGCTGGCTAGACATCTGTCTGGGATGATTTGGTGAATCCTGCTTTGTGCAGGGGGTTGGGACCAGATGGCCCAGGAGGTCCCTTCCAACTCTACCATTCAATGATTCTATGGATTATAAGAAGCACCACCTTTTTTTTTTTTTTTTCCTATTTTCTCCTCAAAATTTGGGGTGCGTCTTATAATCCCAAAAATACGGTAGTTCTTTTTTAAAAGTAATTCTGCATTATCTTTCTGCACCTATTGGAGGAGTATTTTCAGCATGCTAATTATGAGGACATAGAAAAAAACATAAACCATATGACTGTGGCCCCGCTGTGTCCTCATTACTGGCCAGCTTCTCCTTCACCTCCACACACAATGCTGCATCCAGTCTCAAGGCTTCATCTGCTACAAGCGCTGCTGCCACCTTGTTTCTGTGCTTATTTCTATGTGTCGGCTGCTCTCTGTCTGGGGCAAATTGCACTTGTGAATCTCTTTAGGCTGCTGCCCCATGCTGGTAAACCTAAGAACTCCTAATTACATGCTACATATTTCCTCTCCGCTGTTGGTGACTTGTCTTCTGTGCTCGCTTCTGTTCTACATGTATTTCTTGTGTTGGTGTAACTTAATGTGCAGATTTCAAGCTGCTGCAGTTTTTTTGCTTGTCCGTCTGAAAGCATTTATGGTGTGTGCACACGCTGCAGATTCTGCTGTGGATCCGCAGCGGATTTGGCCCTGTGGATCCGGAGCAGTTTCTGCTGCGTTGTACAGTGCCATTTAAGTCTATGCAAAATTAAAAAGTTTGCAATCGTGCATAAATTGTGTAGAACCAAATTTGAGCAAACGTTTGCACGACCATGATCCAGTGGCCATGTCAGTAGCCCAGGGCAGCTGCAAACTTTCCCCAACCTGCCAGCATTTCTGACGCGACGTCATGCGCTTGCATCCGGGTAGCAGCGATGACCTCGCATGAGGGTCCTACAACTCTTTTTTGCACAACTCCCATAGAATCATAGAATGTTAGAATTGGAAGGGATCTCCATGTTCATCGTGTCCAACACCCTGCTCAATGCAGGATTCACTAAACCGTCCCAGACAGATGACTGACCAGCCTCTGTTTTGAAGACTTCCATGGAAGGAGAACTCACCACCTCTTGTGGCAAAATAGGGTGCAGGTCAGTGAGGGATCAGTGACCTATCAGCTATCTGCATTATGAATACCTAATCAGAACACGACATAAAGACCCCCCCCCCACCACCACAGGCCGCCCCTGACCATATCATTAAAGTGAACCTGTCAGCAGGTTTGGCCAATATAAGATACGGCCATCAAGTTTCAGGGCTTATCTACAGCATTCTAGAATGCTGTATATCTGCCCCCATCCCGACCTGCAAGAGAAGAATAATAACTTTTATTATACTCGCCTGCAGAGCGTTCCGGTCTGAAGGGTGTTGATCTTCTTTGTCTCGTGCCTCCGATTTTCTGATGATCGCTGCCCTCCTGCTTTCTTCGTGCAGGAAGAGGTCAAAGAGCCCCTGCACCTGCGCACTGCAGTACTTTGCTTTGACCTCAAGAGGGCAGATAAAGTACGCGTGTGCAGGAGCGCGATGCCGGGGAGACTGTATGGATGATGAAGGGTCACGTCATCCAAAAGAAGCAAGCAGGAGGGCGTCATCCTCAGAAGATGGGGGGCACCAGACCGAGACCAGCGACACCCACCAGGACTGGACCGCCCTGCAGGTGAGTATAATAACTTATTTTTCAGTTCTTCCAGGTCAGGTTGGGGGCTTCTATTCAGCATTAAGCATTCTTACCCTCATGAGCAGTCAGTCTGCTCAGATCAAATAGTGAGTTTGCTACAATCCGTTCTGATCCACTGTGAAGTAAAAACCTTTGAGCAGCAGAAATGTACCTTCCTGATGGCTTGGTGGTGTTAATGACCTAACACAACACGATTGCTATATATGTTATGATATCTTGTGTTTACTATTAAAATAGCAGAATATGTATAATAGAATTTTTTTTTGTGATGCAATACAGGATGACATAAATCTTTTGGGGACTTTTATTATTTTCTGATTAGCATAGGGTAAATGAAGCAGGCTATTATTTTATTTTTTTTTGCGTGCAGCCATGAAGCTGATGACCGCACTGGTGAACGTTGCACTCAACTTAAGTATTCACCAGGACAACACCCAGCGACAGTATGAGACGGAGAGGAACAAAATGATTGGTAAAAGAGCCAACGAGAGGCTGGAGCTGCTGCTACAGAAACGGAAAGAGGTATCCCTGCGGCCTTCTTCTGAAATAACCGTGCTCGCACTCCTGATCCAGGGTGGATTGCTGCTGGCCATGAAGATTTCCCAGAGATTTTTAATTTGTCATGGTTTTGATTCACAGCTTCAAGAAAACCAGGATGAAATAGAAAACATGATGAACTCCATATTCAAAGGCATCTTTGTGCACAGATACAGGTAAGATAAATGCAGAATTGTAAAATTATGGTCTAAGTGGATTATCCTGCAGTTATTTTATTTATTTCTCTCAAAATGATCAGTTTGGTTTTAAAATAATAAAGTAACTGATACAAACTCCCAAATGGTTCCCTCCGCTACACTTTACAATGCTATAGCGCCAACATATTCTGCAGCACTTTACTCTGTTATGTCTTTACTATCTGTACAAGTCCCCTCTAAAATGTGAATGCATAATTCACATACCAAAAGGAGTGGGGGCCCTGCTCGCAATCTGAGGAATTAGGGGAGACCCGAAAGGTAAATAGTTAGAAGTTTTTAATGTATGATCGAGCCATCAGTTTAATAAATAGGGTATTCACATGCTTATATATTTCCCAATGGTCTCCCCTGTTTGGTCACATCTCAACACACTGAAAATGGTAGGAAATGCCAGCTCAGTCACGCACTGGGTCCTGGGGACCACTAGCTTTATTGGCTTATCTGGCATTTACTGCTAGGTCCGTTTTAAAAGACAATGGACCAGGGCTTCAAGTCTGGCGGGATCTAGGGTAAGGATTGGAATGAGCTGCCTTTGATTGTTGAGGACATCGCCTCGCTACTTCCATATTTTTAAATAAACACTTGAATTTTTTTTTTCTAGATTTCCCAGACACCACCCCCACTCTAAGAGCCAAGCCTTCTGAATCCCTGTGTTTCCCCCTTGTAAGATAACGTTTTAACTCCGGTGTTGTTGGCACTGCCTCTCCCTGGGATTGCATGACATTGGCTGCAGGGATCATTTGACAATCAGCTATGGCTTCACTCTCCCTGCCTTTGGTGGATCGCGGGAACATAATAATGTCACACAACCCCCGGGAGCGTCCGTGTTGACACCGCTGCAACAGCAGCATCTGAGTAGAAGCGTTTATTATTTTACCAGGGGGATATATAGGGACTGAGAAAGGGGGTGTGAGTAGTGGACAACCCCTTTTAATGCTCACAAGTCACTTTCTGTTTTTGGAAGAAGATAACCATTGCCATTCATTTGATAAATGATCTTGCCTCACATTCCACCAGCAATATCATTCCATAGATTAAAGGTCTCAAACTCTGAGTATATGGCCCTCACAAAGAAAAAAATATTGAATTTGGATTGCTGCTTTCTTTCCAGGTCAGACATGGGTTTTTCTCATAAAACTGTCCATACGGTTTATTTATCCAGCATAAACCGTAGGTCATGTTGCACATCACAGACCTAACTCGTAGTCCAGAGTACTTCACAATACACGACATTATATAGCAGACTCTACACGACAGACTTCTCACTTTGTCCAGTTGCCGTGGGAGACTGCACTCCTGCATAGTTCAGTAACCTCCACGGAACATCACAAGTACCAACAGTTATTTCCCCATGTGTGGGGTTACCTCTCAGGAGCTCCTGCTTCAGATGCCGACTTTGTTAGTCCTCTCTCCCGGGGAAGCTGCCTTGCTTTGATCACCGACCTTGTGACCAGATCACTCCAGATAGTCCAGACCCACAAAGGTCAGTAGCTCCCCCAATGCAGGCCGTCACAGACTCTGCTCACACAAGGCCACTCCGGGTGCAATTCAGGACGTCCATCCCCTCCTGGGACCGTCCAACACAAAGGCCTCACCGGGTGCTGTAAAGGGATCTGATCCTACTCCCAGTATCTCCCAACACACAGGCCTCAGCGGGTGCTATTCAGGGATCTGATCCTACTCCCAGGATCTCCCAACACACCGGCCTCACCAGGTCCAAAGCCTACCACGTGCTTTATTCAGGAAGGTAGCACACCTTCCAACACCTAGGCCTTCCACACGAACCAATCAGGTCCATGCACTCTCCCCCATGTGACCATACCTCAGGCACATTATATGGTACATAACCACACCCACAGGTGAGGTATGGATCACATGGTCATGACCTCACTACAGGTCCCTTTACACACCCAGCCACACACACACAGGCTTTACTTTGGGCGTTCAGACACACGCCCCTGGGTGGGTTTGTAGGTGACTTGTCCCACCCATCTCACCAAATCACCTGGAAGCCTTCTCAATGTAAAACAAAACCATCAGCCGTATATCTACTGATTAAAATACGTTCCGGCTTCCATCACAGGGCACCCACCCCTGTGATACATATCGGCCTTTTACAACCCTGCCGCTCACCATTTCCCCATCACAATAAAGGGAACGCCTGCATGCATGTCCTGGGAAGCCCATACAGCGTCCCTTAGCTGTCACGGGTCACTGCATCACAATATATAATTGCCTTGTAATGTCTTCATTTCCTGTTCTGTCCAGATGTAACCGTATCCCAGAATTCCAAGCGGAGGAGGTTCACCAACCGCCATATTGGGACACCTAAGTGATGGGTGTCTCAATATGGAAACTGCTGCTGGTACCAACCTATTGTACGGTACCACCAGCGGAACACTGTCGCATCACACACACACTATATACGCGCCGTACGCACCACAATCACACGCACACCCTCACGCAGCCTCTTTCGCGGTACCACTTGCGAAACACCATTGAACTGCGCCTGCGTGAATTACGCGCAGGCGCAGTGAATCAATCGGCTGATCCCGGCGGCAGATGCGCCATGTGTCTACAGGCAGAGGAAGCCAGTCACATTAAAGGGGTTTTCCCACGAACGAAAGTTCATTTTAAAAATTGTCTGTGTCTGACCGTGTACGGAGCATACCACATCTCCTGGGCAGGGGAGGAAGCAAAAGACAATACTGACATTACATCAGGGGATCACAGATTATTCATTTGGTGAGGTAAAATATTTCACGGACTGTTTTTAAACAATATTTTACCTCACAAAATGTATCCTCTGCGATCTCCTGCTGTAATGTCAGTATTGTCTCTTGCTTCCTCCCCTGCCCAGGAGCTGTGGTATGTTCCATACACGATCAGACACAAAGGTGAGAGACAGAGCTCCGGGGGGAGATGGCTCAAATGGGACAGCACATGGGGGAGAAAACGGCACAGGAAGGAGAGAGACAGCCGACAAGGGGGATAGCACATGGGTTAGACAGGTCAAAGAAGATGGGAGAAATCAGCACATGGGGAAAGAGAGAGAGGATAGGTGGGTGAGCACATGGGGGGGAGATTCTCAACGCTGCAAAGCCTGCCCCCATCGTGACATTACCGCCCTCCCAAAGAGATAGCATTGGGCCTCAGGTTTATGGTACAGTTTTAAAGCTTGGATTATTATGGATGTGGCATATAAAACAGCATTTTTCATGGCAAAATATTTTTTCATGTGTGTTGAATTTTTTCACATTTTTAGAAGTTTCCACCAATTGGCCACGTACAGTATTTTTGTCTTAGGTAGCACCATATGGTTATTCTGGCAAACTTCATGTAGTAAAGTCCCCCATCCTTGGACCTGGAACTTAAGCACATGCTAAAAAGGGCGAAAGAAATGTTAATAAAATGGAAAAAGGGAGGCATATCTAAATAAGAATATAATGCTGTCTGCAGAACCTGCAGGGCACGAATCAGATTGGCTAAAGCTGACAATGAATTGAGGCTTGCAAGAGATGTCAAAAGCAATAATAAAGGATTTTGGGGATATGTCAAAAGTAAAAGAAAAGTCAAAGATGCTATAGGATTTTTACATGATGAAAATGATGAAATGGTAAGACAGGATGTTGAGAAGGCCGAACTTTTAAATTCCTATTTTGCATCTGTTTTCTCTCAGAAAGGAAATGTAACATCAACTGTTCTTCACTGTCCTATTAAGGGAATTGAAGAATCCAGGATATCTATAAACAGGAAGATAATGAGGAAACACTTAGCTAACCTAAATGAATTCAAGTCTTCAGGTCCAGATGAATTACACCCCAGAGTATTGAAGGAGATGGCAGAAGAAATTTTTGAACCCCTCTCCATAGACTTTCAAAATTCTTGGAGAACAGGAGAAGTCCCAGAAGACTGGAGAAGAGCAAATGTTGTTCCTATCTTCAAAAAGGGGAAGAAGGTGGACCCAGGCAACTATAGGCCGGTGAGTCTGATTTCTATTCCACGAAAGATCTTTGAACAAATTATTAAACAACATGTATGTCAGTACCTGAATAAGAATGTAGTGGTTAAACAGAGTCAGCATGGGTTTGTAACTAATAAGTCATGTCAGATTAACTTAATTTCCTTCTATGACAAAATCACTGATTGGGTGGATCAGGGAAATGCTGTAGATATAGTATATCTTGACTTCAGCAAAGCATTTGACAAAGTATCTCACACAATCCTTATTGAAAAAATGGAATGGAAAATCCTTATTGAAAAAAATGGAATGGAAAAGGCAACTGTTAGGTGGATTCATAACTGGCTTAGTGATCGGACCCAAAGAGTGGTCGTAAATGGCTGCACATCCAGTTGGAATAATGTCTCAAGTGGGGTACAGACTGAATACGAGTGAACAGTGTGATGCAGCAGCAAAAAAGGCAAATGCAATTCTAGGCTGTATTAACAGAAACATACAGTCTAGATCACATGAAGTCATTATTGCCCTCTACTCCTCTTTGGTCAGACCGCATCTGGAATACTGTGTCCAGTTTTGGGCGCCACATATTAAAAAAAACATCAACAAACTGGAGCAAGTTCAGAAAAGAGCGACCAAAATGGAGACCGGTCTGCAAAACATGTCTTATGAGGAAAGGTTGCAGGATTTGGGAATGTTTAGCTTGCAAAAGAGAAGACTTAATAGCTGTCTACAAATATCTCAAGGGCTGTCACATTGTAGAAGGATCATCTTTATTCTCATTTGCACAAGGAAAGACTAGAAGCAATGGGATGAAACTGAATGGGAGGAGACACAGGTTAGATATTAGAAAAAGACTTTTTGACAGAGTGATCAATGAGTGGAACAGACTGCCATGAGAGGTGGTGAGTTCTCCATCAGTAGAGGTCTTCAAACAGAGGCTGGACAGGCATCTGTCTGGGATGATTTAGCTAATCCTGCTTTTAGCAGGGGGTTGGATCAGATGGCCCAGGAGGTCCCTTCCAACTCTCTTGATTCTATGATCTTGTAGTAATGTCCCCCATCCTGGTCCCCATGTTGTAGTAAGGTCCCCCATCCTGGTCCCTGCCATATTGTAGTAAGGTCCCCCATCCTGGTCCCCGCCATATTGTAGTAAGGTCCCCCATCCTGGTCCCTGCCATATTGTAGTAAGGTCCCCCATCCTGGTCCCCGCCATATTGTAGTAAGGTCCCCCATCCTGGTCCCCGCCATATTGTAGTAAGGTCCCCCATCCTGGTCCCTGCCATATTGTAGTAAGGTCCCCCATCCTGGTCCCCGCCATATTGTGGTAAGGTCCGCCATCCTGGTCCCCACCATATTGTAGTAAGGTCCCCCATCCTGGTCCCCGCCATGTTGTAGTAAGGTCCCCCATCCTGGTCCCCGCCATGTTGTAGTAAGGTCCCCCATCGGGGTCCCCGCCATATTGTAGTAAGGTCCCGCATCCAGGTGGCACCCATATTGTAGTAAGGTCCCCCATCCTGGTCCTCATCTTGTAGTAAAATCCCCCAACCTGCTCTCCTCCTTATAGGATTGTGACCATCCTAGTCCTCATTTTGTAGTAACGCCCCATACTGGTCACCACATTGTAGTAATGCCCCTTTCTGTTCCCTGTCTTGTAATAATGTCCCCTATTATGCCATTCTTCACATACACATATCAAGATTCTTCTCACTTGTTCCCCGCTCCCTCTGCTCCCTTTCTGCACATGTGGCCCGCAGGCACGCTAGACCCCTTGAGGATCTCGGCCCTGTCCAGGGGGCCGCCAGCTTCAGTGCTTTATTTCCGAAATGTTTTGCTGTGTAGAGACCCCCTAATGAGTTTAACATTCTATGATCGATTCCCATTAATAGAGATGGAAGGGGGCCTCTCCAATCTCCTGCTCAATGCACGATTCACTAAACCATCTCAGACAGCTGTATGTCCAGCCTCTATTTGAAGGCTTCCATTGAAGGAGAACTCGCCACTTCTCGTGGCAGCCTGTTCCACTTATTGATCACCCTGTAAAAAAGTTTTATCTAATTTGTCTTCTCTCTTTCAGTTTAATTCCATTGCTTCTTGTGTTTCCATGTGCAATTGAGAATAAGGATGTTCCCTCTACACTGTGACACCCCTTCAGATATTTGTAGACCGCTATTAAATTTCCTCTTCTGCTTTTTTGCAAGCTACACATTCACAGATCCTTTAACAGTTCCTTCTAGGACATACTTTGCACTCCTCTCCCCATCCTGGTAGCTCTTCTCTGAACTTAATCCAGTTTTTCAATGTCTTTTTATATATATATATATATATATATATATATATATATATATATATATATATATATATATATATATGTGTATGTATGTATCTATGTATGTATGTGTGTGTGTGTATATATATATATATATATATATATATATATATATATATATATATATATATATAATATGATGCCCAGAACAGGACAGTATTCCAGAATGTGGCCTGACCAAGGAGGAGTAGAGCAGGATAATTACTTCACGTGATCTATTAGTATACCCAAGTCTTTTTCACACGTGCTGTTGCTTAGTTCTATTCCTCCCATTCTGTAGATGTAATTTTCTTTCTTTTTTGCCCAGATGTAGAATCTTGCATTTCTCCTTGTTAAATACCATTCTTTTAGTTGCTGCCCATTGTTCAAGCTTATCTAGATCATTCTGAATCCTTTATCTGTCTTCTCTAGTGTTAGCTGTCCCTCATAGCTTTGCATCGTCTGCAAATTTGTTGAACAATACTGGGGAACAGACAGAGCCTTGTGGTACCCCATGTGAAACACACTTCCAATTAGATGTGCATCCATTTATTACCACTTTGAGTACGATCACTGAGCCAATTATGAATCTGCCTAACTGAAACCTTGTCAATCCCTTACATACTCATTTTTTCAATAAGGATAGTATGAGATACTTGATCAAATGCTTTGCTGAAGTCGAGATATACTATACCGCATTTCCCTGGTCCACCCAGTCAGTGATTCCATCATAGAAGGAAATTAGATTAGTCTGGCATGACTTGTTTGCTACAACCCAATACTGGCTCTGGTTAGTTACTGTATTCTTATCCAAGTACTTGCATACATGCTGTTTAAATTTTTTCAATGATCTTTCCTGGTATAGAAGTACGGCTCACAGGCCTGTAATTTGCTGGCTCAGTCTTCTTTCATTTTTTGAAGATGGGGACAACATTTCCCCTTCTCCAAACTTCTGGGACTTCTCCTGTTTTCCAGGATTTTTCAAAAATTCTGGCTAGTGGTTCTGCAATTTCCTCATCGCTTTTTCAGTACCCTAGGATATAATTTATCTGGACCAGAAGATTTAAATTCATTTTAAATTGACTAAGTTTTCCCTCACCATCTCTCGGTTTATGGATAGTGTGTCAATCTGTGACTGCAGACTTGAATCCTCACAGCTCACAGATTCTGTGGTCCTGGCGGCTGGTGCATGACCGTAATTATGCGGATTGCATACATGCAGTCACATGATGACCAGACGTGCGCTGCAACTGTGGTATTGAGCAATGCCTGACAAGTCTAGTTGAAATGTGGCCAGAATTAATTGCAAATTGCATAATTCTGAGAATCCTCTTAGTGTGCGCATTGTGAAGATACACATTTGCAGTCACATAGAGTGACTGCAGATTTGTACCGTAAGGTTGGACAACCCCTTTAATATAAAATAATTTCTAAGATTTTTTTAAAAATAAATGTAAGTTTGAATCACCCTCCTTTACGCAGTTAAAAAAAAACAAGGGAGGAATAATTAACCCTTCATCCCCAAAGGTGGTTTGCACGTTAATGACCAGGCCACTTTTTACAACTCTGACCACTGTTGCTTTATGAAGTAATACTTCTGGAACTCTTCAATGGATATCATGATAGTGGTAACATTTCTTCAGTAGGACTTGCGTTTCTTTGTGGAAAAACAAAGTTTGGTGAAAATGTTCCCACTTTTGAATTTTCATGCTGTTAAATCACAGACATGTGTCACACAAAATAGTTGTTAAATCACATTTTCCACATGTCTACTTAACATCAGCACAATTTTGGAACCAACATTTTTTTTTTGTTAGGAAGCTATAAGGGTTAAAAGTTGACGAGCGATTTCCCCCCCCCCCCAACAAAATTTACAAAACCACTTTTTTTAGGGACCACATTACGTTTTAAGTCATTTTGACAGGTCTATATGACAGAAGATACCCAAAAGTATCACCAGTCTAAAAACTGCACCCTCAAGGTGCGCAAAACCACATTCGAGAAGTTTATTAACAGTTCCAGTGCGTCACAGGAATTTGACAAAAAAAAAAAAAACATTTTAAATTTTTTCACAAAAAATTGACTTCAGATCCAATATTTTTTTTTTTTTTTGACAAGAGTAACAGGAAAAAATAGACCCCAAACTTTGTTGTGTAATTTCTCCTGAGCATGCAGACACCCCATATGAGGGAAGGAGCTCTATTTGACTTTTTGTATACAAATTTTGCTCAAACAATTGGCAGATGCCATGTCGCGTTTGGAAAGCCTCTGATGTGCCTAATCAGTGAAAATTCCCCACAAGTGACACAATTTTGGAAACGAGACCCCCTCAGGGTACTGATCTAGATGTATGGTGAGCATATTGAACCCCCAGGTACCTGGACAGAAGTTTATAATGTTCATAGAATCGTAGAGTTGGATGGGACCTCCTGGGCCATCTGGTCCAACCCCCTGCTCAAAGCAGGATTCGCTAAATCATCCCAGTCAGATGTTTGTCCAGCCTCTGTTTGAAGACATCCATTGAAGGAGAACTCACCACTTCTCGTGGCAGCCTGTTCCACTCATTGATCACTGTCAAAAAGTTTTTTCTAATATCTAATCTGTGTCTCCTCCCATTCAGTTTTATCCCATTGCTTCTAGTCTTTCCTTGTGCAAATGAGAATAAAGTTGATCCTTCTACAATGTGACAGCCCTTTAGATATTTGTAGACAGCTATTAAGTCTCCTCTCAGTCTTCTCTTTTGCAAACTAAACATTCCCAAATCCTGCAACCTTTCCTCATAAGACAGGGTTTGCAGACCGGTCACCATTGTGGTCGCTCTTTTCTTAACTTGCTCCAGTTTGTTGATGTCTTTTTTAAAATGTGGTGCCCAAAACTGGACACAATATTCCAGATGAGGTCTGACCAAAGAGGAGTAGAGGGAAATAATGACTTCACGTGATCTAGACTGTATGCTTCTGTTAATACATCCTAGAATTGCATTTGCCTTTTTTGCTGCTGCATCACACTGTTGACTCATATTCAGTCTGTGATCTATTAGTATACCCAAGTCTTTTTCACATGTGCTGTCACTTAGCCCTATTCCTCCCATTCTGTATATGCTTTTTTCATTTTTATTGCCCTGATGTAGTACTTTGCATTGCTCCCTGTTAAAAACCATTCTGTTAGTTGCTGCCCACTTATACAGTTTATTTATATCTTTTTGAATCCTCTCTCTCTCTTCTCTAGTATTAGCTATCCCTCCTAGCTTTGTGTCATCAGCAAATTTAATCAGTTTACCCTCAATTCCTTCATCTAAATCGTTGATAAAGATGTTGAACAATACAGGGCCCATGACAGAGCCCTGTGGTACCCCACTTGAGACATTCTTCCAACTGGATGTGCAGCCATTTACGACCACTCTTTGGGTCCGATCACTAAGCCAGTGGTCCGATCACTAGGCCAGTTAAGAATCCACCTAACAGTTGCCTTGTCCATTCCATACTGAGTCAATTTTTCAATAAGGATTGTATGAGAGACTTTGTCAAATGCTTTGCTGAAGTCGATATACTATATCTACAGCATTTCCTTGATCCACCCAATCAGTGATTCTGTCATAGAAGGAAATTAAGTTAGTCTGACATGACTTATTAGTTACAAACCCATGCTGACTCTGTTTAATCACTTCATTCTTATCCAGGTACTGACATACATGTTGTTTAATAATTTGTTCAAAGGTCTTTCCTGGTATAGAAGTCAGACTCACCGGCCTATAGTTGCCTGGGTCCACCACCTTCCCCTTTTTGAAGATAGGAGCAACATTTGCTCTTCTCCAGTCTTCTGGCACTTCTCCTGTTCTACAAGAATTTTCAAAGATTATGGAGAGGGGTTCAAAAATTTCTTCTGCTATCTCCTTCAATACTCTGGGGTGTAATTCATCTGGACCTGGAGACTTGAATTCATTTAGGTTAGCTAAGTGTTTCCTTACTATCTTTCTGTTTATAGATATCATGGATTCTTCTATTACCTTAATAGGACAGAGAAGAACAGTTGATGTTACATGTCCTTTCTGAGAGAAAACAGATGCAAAATAGGAATTTAAAAGTTCAGCCTTCTCAACATCCTGTCTTACCATTTCATCATTTTCATCCTGTAAAAATCCTATAGCATCCTTTTCTTTTACTTTTGACATATCCCCAAAATCCTTTATTATTGCTTTTGACATCTCTTGCAAGCCTCAATTCATTTTCAGCTTTAGCTAATCTGATTTGTGCCCTGCAGGTTCTGCAGACAGCATTATATTCTTCTTTAGATATGCCTCCCTCTTTCCATTTTATAAACTTTTTTTATTCCTTTTTAGCATGTGCTTAAGTTCTGTGTTCATCCATCCTGGTTTCCTTAAATGCTTCCTATTCTTCCCTCTTTTTGGAATTGTTAACAATTGTGCTTTGAGAATTTCATTTTTCAAGATTTCCCATCCTTCCTGGACATTTTTGTCTTTAAGGATATCCAGCCATTGGATCCCTCCAATTCTCTTTCTGAATCCCTTAAAATCTGCCTTTGTGAAATCTAACCTTGACGTCTGAGTCTTCACAGGTCTTCCTCCTCTAGTTATCCAAAATTCTAAAATAGCATGGTCGCTACCTCCTAGGGTCCCAGCCACTTTTACCTCCTCAACCATTTCCTCCCTGTTTATAAGGATTAGATCCAAGGTAGCAGTTCCCCTTGTTTTCTCCCCTACCTTTTGGAAGATAAAGTTGTCAGCAAGAGAGGATAAGAATTTCCTTGACCTATTAGTTTTGCCTGAGAGAGATTCCCAACAAATGTCTGGATAGTTGAAATCTCCCATGACAACTATGTCATATTTTTTGGAGAACTTGGCCATTTGATGCATAAAGAGTTCATCCATATCTTCAGCTTGCACAGGCGGCCTGTAGTAAATGCCTACAATGGTGTCCTTTCCATTGTTCTGTCCTTGTATTCTTACCCAAACAGTTTCCACAGAACTCCCAGTCTCTGAAGCTTCAATCTGTGCAGATATACGCGTTTCTAACATACAATGCAACACCTCCTCCTCGTTTATCAAGTCTGTTTCTTGCAAATAAGTTGTATCCTTCTAGTCTTGTATTCCAATCATGTGTATTGTCCCACCAAGTTTCAGTGATTCCAATGACGAGATATTTCTTTTCCTGCGTTAGTAGTTCCAATTCTCCTTGCTTGTTGCCCATGCTTTGTGCATTAGTATAGAAACATTTTAGTTTGTGACTGTTTTCTCTTTCTCCAATATTTTTATTATTTAGATTCTTTTGTCTTTGTTCTTCCTTTCCACTTCTAATAGCAGAGTTCTCAACAGCATTTGTCAGGTGTATGGCTTTTTCTGGTCTTTTGCTTCCCTTCCCATGTTGAACCGTGAAAAAATAAAAAATTTTCCCCACAAATGTTTTTAGTCCAAAATGTTGCATTTTCATTAGGGTAACAGGAGAAGTTGCACCATGCAATTTGTCGTGCAATTTCGAGTATACCGATACCCGAATATGAGGGAGAAAACCACTGTTTGGGCGCACGGCAGGGCTCGGAAGGGAAGGAGAGTCATTTGTCTTTCTGAATGTAAAGTTTTCTGGAATCATTAGCGGACAATACGTCCCATTTGGAGAGCACCTGATGTACCTAAACAGTGGAAACCCCCCCACAAGTGCCCCATTTTGGAAACCACACCTCTCAAGGAATGTATTAAGGTGCGTAGCGAGCACCTTAAGCCCCCAGGTGCGTCACAGAAATTTATAACATTGAGCCGTGAAGATAATAAAATAACATTTTCTTCACAATAATTTTGCTCCAAGTTTTTAATTTTGCTGTCGGCTAATAGGAAAACTTGGACCTCAGTTTGTTGTGTAAAAAAAAAATTCCTGAGTGCGCCAACACTCTACATGTAATCGGAAAATATTTTTCCGGCATAGTGCAAAGCTCATAAGGCAAGGAGCGCCAAATTTTACGCTTATGGTTTGCAGGTGCCATGACCCACAGGGGAGAGCCCATGAGGTGCCCCAACAGCAGAACCCCCCCATAAGTGGTCACATTTTGCAAATTACACCTTTCAATGAGTCCATCGAGGGGTGCAGTGATCATATTGACACCACAGGTGTGTTACAGAATTTTATACCATTGGGCAGTGAAGACAAAACAACTACATTTTTTACCATCAAAATTTAGTTTTAGCCCCGGATTTTACATTTTCACACAAGTGGCAACAAAGTTTGTCTCACAATTTCTGCTGAACGTGGCAATACCCCATATGTAGCTCTACAGTACTACTTAGCGCTCCATTCCTCCGGAGTCTCTCCGTATGGCTATTTGCCTCCTGGAGTGGAGATTTTCATAGAAGAGTTTGCAGACTCCATATACAGAGCTCCTAATTGCTAGAAGAGCAGTATCCCCCCTCAAGTGACCCCATTTTGGAAATTACACACCTTTGGGAATTTATCTACAGGTGTCGTGCTCATTTTGTCACCATGGCTATTTTCCAGAAACAAGCAGCAATGAATGTTGCCAAGTGAAAATTGCAAACTGTCGTTGTAGTCACCAGTACGTTATACCCAGCCTGTACTTCTGGAGACATGCACCTGAAAGTTAGACAGGCTCTCATCGCTTCAGAAATGCCAAATATGTGGACGCTATATGTGTTTTAGGTACACTGTGGGGCTCAGAAGGAAGGGGGCATTTGGATTTGGGAGCACAGAATTTGCTGAATATCTTTTGGAGAGTTATGGAGCCATTTGGCTTTTCCAGAGCCTTAGTACTATCAGTAACGTGGAAGCCCCCTATATTTCCGTTAACAATAACAGACCTGAGTGGGGACTTGCTTTTTTTGTGGATTGAGTTGAAGCTTTTATTGGGAATATTTTACATAATGTTTGGGATCACATTTATCCGGCGCTCTATGCTGAGCACTTTCCATATAAATCTGAGTGACTTGATTTAGATGAAACCCCCGAGTGATCCAATTTATTCTTCGGGTCAGTACGATTACAGCGATACCATATATATATATATATATATATATATATATATATATATATATATATATATATATAAAAATTTTATGTTTTGGTGCTTTTTCACAAATAAAAACTTTTATAGACAAAATAATTTATTTTTGCATCGCTTTATTCTGAGAGCTATAACTTTATTTTCTCGTTCGCCTTATTGGGGGGACACAGAGACCATGGGTGTATGCTGCTGCCACTAGGAGGCTGACACTATGCACAAAAAAAGGTTAGCCCCTCCTCCGCCGTATACACCCCACCGACCGGCAGGAAGTTCCTCAGTTTAGCTTAGTGTCAGTAGGAGGTGGACACGGGTCTTTGATTAGACCCATATCTACCTCGATGTGCGTCGTTTCTTTTCAGGTTTTTCCGGAGGGATACAGTGTGAATAGTCACATCTGTAGTCCCACAAAGAGACTATGAGTACGGCGTGTACTGCCACCCCGTATCCTCATAAGTCTACAGCAGGACCAAGACCCCTAACATGGATGTGGCGTTCCAGATGGTCCTCGCTCCCCGTCTCCCACCCACTCGCCTACCAGAGCCGGTCGGTCGGTTGAGGCGCAGGATACTCTCCTTGAAACAGTACGCTGGATGAAACGGATCAGGATTGTAAGTATGAGACCTGAGTCCCATTCTCCCCTGCGGGTTCCACGCCAGGCCACTCCATGGATTCTTCGGCAGCGGTCGCTGTGACAGTGCTGCGACCCCTCCAGGCGGCCGCTGCAGCTATTTAGGCCCTGGCTGGTTATCGGACAGCTCTTCCCCCCCCTCTGCCGGGTCCTAGCTGTCCTCAGTAGCAGCCACCGCGGCGGTTCTTCGACGCCTCCGCGCCGCCCTGTGCTGACAGGCGGCCGCCTCTTCTAATCCAGGCCCCGGCTTCATCTGGGGCCTTGTCCGGCGTCGCGGCCACGCCCCCCTTCTCCATTCTCGGGCGGGCTTCCCTCCCGCCCGCTCTAAGCCCGCCCACGGCCTTCTCCCTTCAGGTTGAGCGTCCCGGAGGCGGCGCCGTCCCTCCCACCCTACCATCTTAGCGGGCGGCACCATTTTTATCATCGGCGCCTAGCCCCGCCTACCTCCCTCCTCTGCATCTGCAGGAAAGCGCGCGCTTCCTGCTCGGCTCCTCTCTGGCTGCCGCCATTTTCGCAGCCTGTCAGCCGGACGCTGTTCCCTCAGCCGTGCCCCTGCAAGCCGGACAAACCGTGCATCTCCATTTATTGGAAGCTGCGATAGGACACCGGACCGTGAGTAGCTCTGCATACTGCAGCCTGACACCCTCCTCTGCCTCCTGTCCCCCAACCTTCCAGCAAGGCTTCAGTGACTGTCCGTCAGTATGTCTAATTCTAAGTCTGACCGCGCTCGTCCCCCTGCCTCCTCTGGCACCTTAGTCAAGTACTTTGCGTGCTCTTCTTGCAATCGCAAACTTCCCTCAGGTCAGTCCACTCCCCTCTGCCTGGACTGTAGCAATCCAATCCAGCCCGACGCCGCTCAGGAGCCATCCATAGCCCCAGTGGTGAGTGAGCCCCCCATGCCGGGCTGGGCCTCCTCTATCACAGTCAGTGGCAGACCTCACCAAGGTGTCTCAGTCCCTAGTAGCCGTTCTGAACAAGTTGCCCTTGGGAGCTTCGGCGGGACCCAGCACGTCTCAGGACGTCCCATCTGAGCCAGCCAGCGGCAGTCGCAAGAGGCCCAGGCAGGACCTCCAGGCGGAGTCCTCCCCTCGTCCTACCTCACCCCATAGACCCCAGCAGTCTCCCTCTCGGGCCTCCTCTCCCGAGTCAGGCGAAGCGCTTTCGGAATCGGAAGGGGTCTTAGAGCTGGATTCGGACCAGGATGCGAACATGAAGGTTACGGTGCAAAACCTTATTGCCGCGATTCACCATACCTTTGACATCGCTGACGCCCCTGCGAAATCCTCAGATCAGGAGGTTTCGTTCAGACGGGCGGAAACACCATGCAGGGTGTTTCCCTTCCATTCTGAGTTTGGAAAGATTTTTACAAAGGAGAGAGCAGATCCGACCAGACGCTTTCAAAGAGGAAAGCGTCTCGGCGTACTGTATCCGTTTGCTAAAGAGCTCACGGACAACTGGGCCGCTTCTCCCTCGGTGGACCCTCCCGTGTCCAGACTTTCTAATAATACGGTCCTTCCGCTGTCAGGTGTGGCGTCTCTAAAAGATTCTAATGATAGGATCATAGAATCTCTAGCAAAATCTGCCTTCGAAGCGGCATCAGCAGCGGTATGTCCAGTCTTTGCTTCTTCTTGGGCAGCAAAGGCCATATCCACTTGGGCAGACGACCTTCGGCAGGGCATTCTGGATAAGGCACGACCAGAGCATTTGGCCGATCTCGCCAATCAGATTTCCCATGCGGGGGATTATCTGCTTTCTGCCTCCCTGGATGCCGCATCTTGCGCAGTTCAGGCGTCAAGTAACATCGTGGCAATCCGACGTACAATTTGGCTCAAGGCCTGGCTGGCGGACTTGTCCTCTAAAAAGTCTCTGACCAATCTGCCTTTTCAGGGAGTGCGTCTCTTCGGATCACAATTGGATCAGATTATTAAGGACGCTACCGGAGGTACGAGTTCTCTTCTCCCCTCCAAGCCTCGCAGACCTCCTCCAAGGCGTCAGTTTCGTCCCTTTCGGACTTTCCGCCGTTTCAATACGGCGGAAAACCCTTCCAACCAGCAAAGGCCACAGGCACGTCAGGAAAGAAAGAAGGTTTCCTTCAGGCCCACTCCGTCCTGGCGGTCCCACTCTTCCCAGGGAAGACCGTCCAGATCTAGATTTGGACGGTCTACATCCGCATGACTACCATCGGTCTCCCGTGGGTCCCTTCCAATTGGGAGGTCGACTTCTTTTCTTCAGCGACGTCTGGCTCGCCTCAGTAGAGGACGCTTGGGTCAGAGAGGTTGTATCAACAGGATACAAAATAGAGTTCATTTCTCTTCCACGGGATCGCTTCTTCCAATCCCGTCCGCCGAGGGATCCGGCCTTGGTCCCGGGGTTCTGTTCGGCCATCGCCTCTCTTCTCAGTTCCGGGGTGATTGTGCCCGTTCCCGAATCGGAACGCTTCACAGGGTTTTATTCAAACCTGTTTGTGGTGCCGAAAAAGGACGGGGCAGTTCGGCCCATTTTGGATCTCAAGTTACTCAACAAGAGAGTTCGCCTTCGCCACTTCCGGATGGAGTCTGTACGCTCGGTAATTGCTTCCATGGAGGAGCAGGAATTCATGGGTTCCATAGACATCCAAGATGCCTATCTACATGTGCCCATATTTCCCGGACATCAGAAGTTCCTGCGGTTTGCGATTCACCACGAACATTACCAGTTCGTCGCGCTTCCTTTCGGGCTCGCCACCGCTCCCAGAGTCTTCACGAAGATTATGGCGGCGTTGATGGCCTTATTGAGGATCAGAGGTCTCGTTCTTTTTCCGTACCTCGACGATATCCTGATCAAGGCTCCCTCCTTTCAACAGGCCCGCCTAAGTGTGGCGATCGTTCTAGACACCCTGTCCAGTTTTGGGTGGATCGTCAACCGGAAAAAGTCCTGTCTGGTCCCTACTCAACGCCTTGTGTTTCTGGGCCTTCTGTTCGACACTCGTCGGTCAAGGGTATTTCTCCCACAAGACAAGATCCTTTCCCTGCAGCAGGGCGTGCGATCATTACAGATCACACGATTTCCATCCCTCAGGACAGCCATGAGGGTCCTGGGGAAGATGGTGGCGGCGATAGAGGCAGTTCCCTTTGCCCAATTTCACGCCAGGCCACTCCAGCAGGCCATTTTGTCCAGGTGGAACAGGTCGGCTCTGTCTCTGGATCGTCCGGTTCGCCTTTCATGCCGGATCAAGCGGTCTCTCAACTGGTGGTTGACGTCTCCCCTCATTCTCTTGGGGCGGTCTTTTCTTCCCGTTCACTGGCAGATTGTCACTACGGACGCCAGCCTCATCGGCTGGGGTGCAGTGTTCCGCAATCACACTGTTCAGGGTCGATGGTCGACTCAGGAATCAGCTCTGCAGATCAATGTCCTAGAGATACGAGCGATCCATCTAGCTCTCGTCCACTGGGAAAGGCGCCTCAAGGGCCTGCCTGTCAGGATTCAGACAGACAATGCCACAGCGGTGGCGTATATCAACCGCCAAGGGGGGACACGGAGTGTCTCAGCTCTGGCGGAAGTGTCCAGAATTCTTCAATGGGCAGAGACCTTTGTTCCAACGATTTCCGCGGTTCACATTCCCGGCGTAGACAACTGGGCCGCCGATTTCCTCAGCCGCGAGGGTCTCGCAGCAGGGGAATGGTCCCTACATCCGGAGGTGTTTCATCTGCTCTGCCGTCGGTGGGGAACTCCGGATGTAGACCTCATGGCATCTCGCCTCAACAGGAAAGTCCCACAATTCGTGTCCAGGTCTCGGGACCCTCTGGCAGTGGGCGCCGACGCTCTGGCCGTCCCTTGGTCACAGTTCGAGCTCCCCTACCTGTTCCCTCCTCTGCCTCTTCTTCCCAAGTTGTTGAAGAAAATCAAAGCAGAGGGGATTCCAGTCATCCTCATCGCCCCGAATTGGCCCAGAAGGTCTTGGTTCGCGGACATTGTCAACCTTCTCGCGGACACCCCCTGGAAGCTTCCCGACAGGGCAGATCTGCTGTCTCAAGGCCCGATTTGCCACCCCAATTCTCGGTCGCTCAATTTAACGGCGTGGCTGTTGAGACCGAGATTTTGAGACGGGCAGGATTCTCTGATCGGGTTATTCATACCATGATCCGCGCCAGAAAGCCGCCTTCTTCGAAGATCTATTACCGTACTTGGAAAGCCTATTTCTCCTGGTGTGAGACCAACGACATCGCGCCCTTGGTTTTTTCGCTCCCTTCTATTCTGGCGTTTCTGCAGGCAGGGCTGGATGCGGGGCTTGCTCTCAGTTCCTTGAAGGGTCAAGTTTCGGCACTGTCCATTTTATTTCAGAAAACGCTGGCCTCCCGGCCCCAGGTCAAAACCTTCCTCCAGGGTGTGGCTCACACGGTTCCTCCGTACCGAGCGCCCGTGGATCCTTGGGATCTTAATTTGGTTCTTCAGGTTCTGCAGGGTCCTCCTTTTGAACCTCTCGGGGACGTTTCCCTTTCCCTCCTTTCTTGGAAAGTGGCCTTTCTGGTGGCCATTACCTCCATCCGGCGCGTGTCGGAATTAGCAGCACTTTCTTGCCGCTCTCCTTTTTTGGTCCTTCATCAGGACAAGGTAGTTCTACGGCCTCCGCCCTCTTTTCTGGTATCTTCGTTTCACCTCAATGAGGACATTGTTCTGCCATCCTTCTGCCCGAGCCCAGCTCACCCTCGGGAGCGGTCCTTGAACAAGCTGGACCTAGTCAGGGCATTGAGAGTCTATCTAGCCCGGACGACTTCCTTGCGGAAGTCAGACTCTCTGTTCATCATTCCTGACGGGGCGAGGAAAGGTCACCCAGCCTCAAAGGCCACTATTGCGCGCTGGATCAGATCGGCAATTTTGGAGGCATACCGGGTCAAGCATCGAGTGGCCCCTCCAGGGGTCAGAGCGCACTCTACCCGGGCGGTGGGTGCCTCCTGGGCGGTGCGCCACAGAGCTTCCGCGCTGCAGCTTTGCAAGGCTGCAACGTGGTCATCGGTTCACACCTTTGTGAAATTCTACAGGGTCCACACCTACGCTTCGGCGGACGCCAGCCTAGGTAGAAGGATTCTGCAGGCTGCGGTGGCGAGTCCACTGGCCTGATGGAAGTTTTTTTCCCACCCCAGGGACTGCTTTGGGACGTCCCATGGTCTCTGTGTCCCCCAATAAGGCGAACGAGAAAACAGGATTTTTTGGGTTGCTTACCGTAAAATCTGTTTCTCGGAGCCTTCATTGGGGGACACAGCACCCTCCCATGTTCTACAACTCCTGTTATTATGTTTGTCGGTTTGTTACAGTTGAGTTGTTTGTTCTGTTCTCAATCTATTCTGTTACTTCTCCTACTGCTTTCTGACTAACTGAGGAACTTCCTGCCGGTCGGTGGGGTGTATACGGCGGAGGAGGGGCTAACCTTTTTTTGTGCATAGTGTCAGCCTCCTAGTGGCAGCAGCATACACCCATGGTCTCTGTGTCCCCCCAATGAAGGCTCCGAGAAACAGATTTTACTGTAAGCAACCCAAAAAATCCTGTTTTTCCGCTGATGGAGCTGTATGTCGGCTTGCTTTTTGCTGGACAAAATGACGTTTTGATTGGTACCATTTTTATTTATATATGATAAAGCATTGTTTTTTGCCTTTTTCTATGGTGTTCACTAAAGGGGTTAACTAGTGGGACAGTTTTATAGGTCAGGTTGTTGCGAACGCAGCAATACCAAATATGTGTACTTTTATTTTTTTCATACAAATATTTATGGATACAATATCTTTTTATATATTTTTGTGTAATATTTTTACAATTATTTCAAACATTTTTTTTTTTTTACTTTGTTCCACTATGGGACTATCATTTTTTCCAGGCTGATCGATTCTACAGCATGGGGATGCTGCAGCATCCCCATGCTGTACAAACTGTCAGCTCTGCACTGACAGGGAAAGTTGCTGATCATGCACAGCGCATGATCAGCAAGTTTCCTAGCTCTGGTGACCCGGATGTCATCATGACGACATCAGGACCCCGTGTCGCGCCTCAGGGTTTCCGATCCAAAGGCAGAGAGGCTGTCATCCCTCTGCTGGCTTCCGTAATGCTGTAGATTTTCCAAGAAAAGTTTGCGGACTCCATATACAGAGCCCCGCGCTTAGTGCCGGGTGTCAGCGGTCAGAATCAGCTGACACCCGGCGGCGATCACCTGCACACCACCCGTGTGCATGGGCGATCGCGCGGATGTATTAATCCGTCACTGGTGAAATAGACCAAGGTCACATGGACGGATTATTATGTCCGATGTCAGAAAGGGATTAAAATAAAAACAAGTTTGGTGTTACTGCATCTTTAAGTCCAAGCTATGAAAATCTATAATCAACCCATACAGTACACAGCGGAAAAAAGAAAATTTACCGTAAATTCCAGAATTGCAGTAAAAATGATCAATGGTCATGCAAACGCCAAAACGTGATCACTAAAGATAGCTTGCTGCACAAAAAATAAGCCCTCAAGAAGTTGCAGCTCGTCCCATCCATCGCCTTACCTACACACAAGTGATAGGACCACCGTCTGTTCTTGTGTTTCCCCCCCCCCCCGTACAACAAAGAGCTCATTGATTCTCATTGTTTTGTGGAATTTGTTGTGGTCAAAATCTGTTACAAAATGTGCCACTTTCAAGATTATTGAAATTTAGTGGAACGTCCACATACTAAGTATTTTTGTTTTGAGGGTTGGTGCTTTTATTTCTTTATTTTTCCTCGCCCATAGGGATGCCATTGCTGAGATTCGAGCTATCTGCATTGAAGAAATCGGGGTTTGGATGAAAATGTACAGCGATGCTTTCCTCAATGACAGCTATCTGAAATACGTTGGGTGGACACTTCATGACCGGGTGAGATTGTCGTTGCTAGTAAGGTGGATTGCAGCCCATTAAGGCTTTTTCCTCTGCAGGTTTTTGCCTACAGATGAGACCAGGTTCACTTTCCTTTATGGACGGATGTGTGCCTGGTAAATACATACACCAAGCAATGTCTGGAGGGCTTCATTCACCATTTGCCATAGGAACGTTGTAGTAGACCACCCTGTGTTTCCTGAGATGGTATCCAGGACAGAAGTACAGTATGTGAGCGTTAGTTTTCTATACTGTGCCTACCTGCAACTATATTGATTGTAACAGACTCTAAAGCCTCCGTTACACATAGCGATATCGCTAGCAATATCGCTGTAAAGTCACCGATTTTGTGACGTAGCAGCGATATTGCTAGCGATATCGCTACATGTGATACCTCCGACCGGCTCCCCTGCTGGTTATCGCTGATCACGCGAGATGATCCTGGACCATTTCTCGTCAGGCGCTTCCTGTGGCGCCGACGAGCGACTCGTGGACGCCGGCGGGAGGACGTCAGGATCGCCGCGTCTGACAGGTAAGTAGCGACCCCCGACCCCTGCTATGTCGCTGGTGAGATCTGCCTGTGTGGCAGCTCAGTAGCGACCACTTAGCGATGCACCAGCGATCCATATCGTTGTCAGGATCGCTGGTGCATCGCTAAGTGTAACGGTACCCTAACTGTGCAGGTACCCTAACTGTGCAGGCGTCTTGTTATGCTGTGCCTTTTTTAGAATCATAGAATCATAGAATCGTAGAGTTGGAAGGGACCTCCTGGGCCATCTGGTCCAACCCCCTGCTCAAAGCAGGATTCGCTAAATCATCCCAGTTAGATGTCTGTCCAGCCTTTGTGTGCAAATTATGCTGAAAACAGCTTCTTTGCCCCCACTGGATAATATCACCCGTAGCCTAATCTTGTTTAGTATCATGACTGGGAGCTAATGCAGGACTCACCTCAATTCGTCAACTTGATTACTCCACAGTTTTCATTTAATACACTTTGAAAAGTTACTAAGTTTTTAGGCAACATGGAATTCTGGCTCTAGCTTTGGCCAGCTCTGCCAAAATGGGGGACACAGCGGCGCAACGGAGCCTGGGGACACCTGCTGCCCTGCCATGCCTTATACCGGTCATAGACTGGACTTAAGGTATGTGCACACGTTGCCGATTTGTTGCGGATCCGCAGCGGATTTTCCTCGCGGAATCGCTGTAGATCAGCAAGTGTGAGACCAAACCATGTTATTCAATGAGAAAAAAAATTGCTGTGCACATGCTGTGGAAAATTCAACACAGAATCCGCAGCGGTTTATTTTCCACAGCATGTCAATTCTTTTTGCGGATCCACATGCGTTTTACACCCATTGAATTAATTGAAATCCGCACGGGTGAAAGCGCATGCCAATCCGCAAAGAATCCGGACAAGAAACGCGCTGATTTCTATATGCGTTTTCTGGCAAGAGATACAGAATCCGCTCAGGAAATTCCTGAGCCCAATCCACAACGTGTGCACATACCCTATGATTTGCAAAAGTGTTGAAGTCCAACAACAGAGCATTTTAAAGCACTTCCTATATCAAATCCAATTAATTAGCTCCTTACCAAAAAACACCCCACTAATTGCTTTTCAATAGCAAATGGTAGAGAGTGACAAGCAACTACAAAACAGAGAAATGCTACTAAAAACGCCAGTCACATGAAAGTTATCTAAGTGCAAGACAAACTTTTACCTCCTAAGGATGGTGATATCTGCCCCTGGGCACGTTTCGGCAATGAGCCTTCCTCCGGGGGATGTGTAACCTCTCAGTAGCTGGTATGTGGTGGGTGGTATCTTTACTTGGGTTTCCCACCTTTTAATTCTATGTGATGTGTGTACTTTTTACCAATAAAGATTTTCTATTTTGCTTAATTGGGTTCCTATGTGTTTCTCTTCGGATACATACCCAAAGATTTGTGGCAAGGTGCGCCTAAGACTCGCCTAATTAAGAAGTGTTTCCAATCGTTACAAATCGGGTGCCTCTTACTCCAATACATCCCCTCAAGTCTGGTGGCCTCTCCTGTTGAATAGTTTTTCTATGTTCTGTGTTTGTTATGTAGCAAGGAGAAGTGAGGCTGAAGTGCCTGAAAGCCCTGCAGAGCCTGTACACCAACCGGGAGCTGTTCCCCAAGCTGGAGCTCTTCACCAACAGGTTCAAGGTATGTCTCCCCTCAGACCACCTTAGTATTGTCTCCCCGCAGACCACCTTAGTATTGTCTCCCCGAGTCTTTCCATTACCCATGGCTCTAACCAAATCCGTAGTAATGTTATTGCAGCGCACATGCTAAATGTGTGCTGCCATTATGTGCAGAAGACACTTAAGTATTCAATAAGGTTAGTCTTTTTCCGCACATAATTTTGATGTAGTAATTCCATTTCTGCCTTTACTGTAAGCGGTCAGTGCTCCCAAGGCCCGGCATGGCAGAATGACAGAGGCATTGTTGTGTCCTGCACTGTTCCAATCAATGGGGTTTTATCTTTTTTATACACATTGACTCCAGTGCCCTCTATTGGCGTTTGTTGGGATTGCAGGCTATGTCTGTCATCTTTTTAGCTTTTGTGGTCTAGTCAGACGTAATGACACATTTTCCCTGGCTTCTGGTGTGATCTTTTAGAATCCGGATAGCAAAGTGAATAACATGTTCCCTTCTTGTTCCCGGCTTGAAAAGAAATTGAGTCCTAATTTCTTTATTTTTCAGGACCGAATTGTTTCCATGACCCTGGACAAAGAATACGATGTAGCAGTTGAAGCGATCCGACTAGTCACTCTGATCCTCCAGTACGTTGTCCTGTGCACCTTACATACGCTCTGTATTATACCCCCTTATAGGAAGACGCTCAGACTCGCTCCATTTCTAATATGGAACCTATTACCATTAGTTAGGATTATCTGAGCGTCTCCTCATGGGACTTGTACGTGTGGCTGAGTCAGTGTAGACTAGACTGTCTTAAAATGCGCTCGACTTCTGATTTAAAGGGGTATTCCCATCTCCAAGATCCTATCCCAATATGTAGTAAGTGTAATAATATTAATATTAGCAAATACCTCCAATAAGAATTCCACTATGTCTTTCCTCATGTGCATGCATTGCAGGACCTTGGGTATCCATGGTTATGATCACTGATAAAGTCAAAGCTGGTTGCTAGTAGTCGTAACCATGGATACCGAAGGTCCTGCAATGCCTGCACATGAGGAAAGAGACATTGTGAATAAAAAAAAACTATACTACATTTATTATTGGTGGTATTTGCTTATATTAATATTATTACACTTATGGTACTACATATTGGGAATAGGATCTTGGAGATGGGAATACTCTAAGTGGTAGATGCCATTTAATCTGGCATATTTTGAGACTGACAAAATCCTATATAAAAAATAAATACCAAAAAATGACCAATAAATATTAAATTAATGAATATAAATCATAAACATGGTCCCAAAAAATATTCATTAAACATATGATAAATTGATAATATCACTTAATGCATAAGGCAAAATGACACAAAATACCACTATGAAAACAAGGAATTTTATTAACATAGGATATAAAAGAAGTTGAATAATAAAATTGATACTGTATGCAGGGGGCAGGCAAGGTATGTCAGTCAAATTGGTAAAATAACATGAAAATATAAAAAGATGTGAAAAAATATATATTATATTTTCCCTTTCTATTAATTTGTGACTATATACAGATTGCACATTTTCTGTACAATAAACCTGATTTGAATCCAGAAATATAACTGAGTCCATCAGTTATTAGATATATGAAACTGAAATAGCTGTTGCAAAAACCAAAATTGTTATAAAGAAAAAAGGTTAACAACATTAATAGGGGTGCCCAAACTTTAACATATGACTGTACATAAATAAATTAAATGTGAATATAAACCTCAGATGAAAAATAAATAACCGTTATAAAAATCATGCAATATTATTTTTAAATAAACAAGGTGCTATATAAAAAATATCCCAGAATAATGAATTAAACATCAAAAATTAGGAGTGTAAATGCACAAAAAAATCAATAGTGTATATCCAAATCAAATAAAATTCATTATAAAGTGCCAAGTGCTCATATTAGTAGAACTTCATGATTAAGGTATAGGTAAAAAGTAGACAAAAATAAATGCCCAATCAGTGTGACGCACCACTGCCCCTGCACACACCACTCCAACGCACGTTTCGCTATTGCTTCATCAGGGAGTGATATTTCACATCTTTTTATATTTTTCATTTTATTTTACCAATTGGCCTGACATATCCTGCCCCCTGCATACAGTATCAATTTTATTATTCAACTTCTTTTATATCCTATTTTAATAAAATTCCTTGTTTTATAATGGTATATTGTGTCATTTTGCCTTATGTATTAATAAAGTGATATCAATTTATCATATCTTTAATGAATATTTTTTGGGACTATATTTTGAGACTGTCCAGTGTAAGTTTACACAATGGTTTAAGTCAGAAATGTGCGCCATGAATTGGGTGCATTTTTTGATGTGCCGTGTTGCATGTTAGGACACCCTTTTATTTGTACTGGGCCTCACTCCTTTTTCATGCGGCTCCATAGCGTTGTCAGTGAGAAGCAAAAACTGTCTAAAATGCATAATATGGTGTAAGACGTTCTTTTTTGGCAACAGATTGTGCAATAATTATGCCACATTTACCTTGATAAATTTCTCATGGCTACTATTGTAATTCACTGTAGATCTTCAGTCCGTACGAAAAATCAAGTGTGTTTAATTTATTAACTTATCAGAATATAACGCCATTAATGACAAAACACTTTAACCCCTTAACGACCACCGATACACCTTTCAATGTGGTCATCAAGGGGCCTTATTACTGAGTGCCACTTTTTAACGGCACTGAGGAATAAGAGTATAGCGCCACACTGTGGCTTAAATTCCTGTGGGTGACCGCTGTACATGACAGCCGACACCCTGTAATCTTGGCCCCAGTTAGTTTTGATACAGATCGGGGCCGATTAACCCCTTTAAATACAGCTTTCAATCCTGACAGCGGTATCTAGGGGGTTAAAAGACTCAACACCCCTCGCATCCCCTGAGGTTGTAATCGCTGGTGTCAGTTGTTGCCATGAGACCCTGAGATTATGTAATGACCACAGGGGTACGGTGGCCTGTAAGTTCCAGCTATAAGCACGGTCTTACTGACCATCAGTGAGTCACTGACAGGTCTCTGGCACTTCAGTACATCAGTACTGCAATGCTTGAGACCACAAAAGAAAGTGAAAAATATACATGTCCTACAGCGGGACCTAATGAAAAAAGTTACAGAAAATATGTAATTAAAAAAAAACAAAAACTCAAGGCCATTTCACCATTAAAACGCACCCTTTGTGATCAAATAAAAATAAGTGCACATAATTGGTATTGCCACATCCAGAACCATCTGATCTATAAAACTGGCACACTATTTTTTCGCTATTTATTCGGCTCAGCCAATACCAGAAAAAAATACACACTAAAAGTCACTTTTTCATCATAGAAGCACACACAAAAATGAATAAAAAGTGATCAAAAAGTCATAGGAAAAAAAAAAAAAAAAAAATGAAAATTCCAAACCGTCCCATTTTTGGAAAAAAAAAAGTTTTTAGTGTGTAAAAATGGCAAAGCATACAAAAGAGAAATCTGGTATTGCTGTAATCGTACTGACCCAATGGACAAATTAATGGAATCACTTTCACCGCATGATGAACTGCGCTAAAAATGAAAAGTAAAAGCAATAACTGAATTGCTGTTTTGTGTTCATTCTGTGTCTGAAAAATCTGATTAAAGAGCGATCAAAAAACATTGTGTGCCCCAAAATGGTACCAAATAAATCTCCAACTTTTTCCCAAAAATAAATCATCAAACGGCAAAAAATAGTTACAGCTCAGTATATGGCAACAAAATTATTTTTTCGTTTAAAAAAAAAAAAAAAATTTTTAGTATGTGATAGGAGCAAAACAAAAAATACTATATAAATCTGTAATTGCACCGACTTGAAGAATAAAGTACCGTATATACTCGCATATAAGCCGAGATTTTCAGCCCATTTTGTTGGGCTGAAAGTCCCCTCTCTGCTTATACGCAAGTCATATACCGGGGGTGGGCAGGGGTGTCAGAGACCATACTCACCCCTCCTGGCACGTCTCTGCAGCCCCTGCTTCTTCCTCGGTCGTCGTCTTCCTGCGTTCAGCGGTCACGTGGTACCGCTCAAACTAATGAATATGCTCATTTTAATGAGTTTAATGAGCGGTCGGTACCACGTGACCGCTGTACACAGGAAGAAAGCGACCGAGGGAGACTCAGGCTGCAGAGAAGACCGTGCGCAAGGAGGGGGTGAGTATGATGGGGGCAGAGCAATAGTCACCTGTCCCCGTTGCATCGCCGTGCACCGCTGTGTCTCTGGGTCCTCCTGCTGTGACGTTCAGCAGAGGGCGCGATGACGTAGTCAGTGCGCGTCCTCTGCTGAACTTCACTGCAGAGACCCGGGAGACAGAGCGGTGGACAGCGATGCAACGGGGACAGGTGAATATTGCTCTGCCCCCAGTACTGAGTACTACAGTGCTCAGTCGCGGGGGAAAGGTCAGAGCTCTGCCCTCAACAGGATAGAGAAAGTACACCTGCGCTGGAGCCCAATGCCAGGGATATTTTTCAATTTTTTTTCATTAGCAGATCAGTGACTTGTCTATCTATCCTGTGATTTCCATAATTGCACAACTTTTCTGACCTGTTTAAGACATTTAAGGCTTTTATGACGTCTCTACAAACACTGTTTTGTTATGTTAAAAATTGTATAAAAAGTTTCTTCCAAATGGGAAATAAGGTTTTACACGAGGACACCAATCCTGTGTTGGACAAAGTCGTCTTCTTCTGGCCAGTGAATGGCACATGTGGCCATTATGTGTAACGTCCGTGTGTTTGCACAGTTTTCCATGTTGATGTCTATGATGTTTTCTAGTGAGTGTACAGCTTTGATCCTGTATTCCTTGATATTTCAGTGGCAGCGAAGAGGCCCTCTCCAATGAAGACTGCGAGAATGTCTACCACTTGGTCTATTCCGCTCATCGGCCTGTTGCTGTAGCAGCCGGGGAATTTCTGCACAAGAAGTTAGTAGAAGAATGACAATGTGTTTTTGTGTAAAATGTATTCATGAAATCTTTTTTAGAAGCCACTAAAAGAACTATTAGCCCTTACCCACATATGAAGTATGGGCATATCGTATTCATGCTTCCCGACTTTGCTGTGCGCTCACACGCCAATACCTCACTTTTCCCGGCTCACGATGGCTGACTTAATCAGTCATTGAACCTTTAACAGCTCTGCTCCACCTGCAGCTGTTAACCTGTTTGTCACATACACACTTCCCAGCACGTGACGTGGCGTGCGCCTGCAAGGGTTAATTTATCTCCCCTCTCTCAATCCAGCACTCAGCCTCTGTTTTAGGCTATAAAGTGACCATGAATCGCACACCAACACATTCCTCACACCCCAGTTTCTTAACCACCATCAAACACACGAGGTGAAGTCCCCAAAATATGTTACTGTCAGACAATCGGAAGCTCACTCGCTCTCTTTACAGCGTACAAGGATCAAATTTATTAAAGACATTAAGCTTTAATTCTAAAAACATTCAGCGCTTACAATAAGTATATATAAAAAGGTAAAGCTACAATGACAGAAATATGCAAAACTGTGATAAAATAAAAAGGGAGAAATAACCGCAATATCTAAAACAATTCCATCTGCAGTTTTCCTGTTTCCTGAGGGAGGAAGAAGTGAATCATGGAGCACATCAGCCGTCCAGGCTGCCCCCACATGTGAACACTTCTTTGTGTAACTCAGCTTATAGTCCGGACCATAGGCTCATATTTCCAGTGTAGTGAAGCTGTATTTTTGACACCTGCATTTGCTCCCAGGATGTTCCCCCTGTGGTCATAAGTCCTGCATAAGAGCAGGCATATTCTATATCCTTTGTGCTTACAATACTGGTATGTCCAGTTTCACCCTTTTGTCAGCTATATGTAACTTTTCTGCTGTTATGATTTACCGTATTGATTATATATTGCCTTCACACTGTTAAATTCCCTTGTCAGTCCTTGACACCGGCATTTAACACGTGTCGGCAGGGGGCACATCGTTCCATGCTCCCATCGGCACACCGGTGATATGATTGCGCTGCTGCAATGGGTTGTCATGACAGCCATGGGTCTGCCGATGACCCCCATGTCTGTTATAAGGATCAGATAATCTAAGCTTCAAGTCCTCTAAGGAGGACTAATAAATACAGTAAAAAGTGAGCAAAAAAAAAAGTTCAAATCACCCACATTTTTCCCCAAGAAGACTAAATAAAACATTGTAATACATATTTGGTATCGCTGCATTCGTAAAATTCCGATCTGTCAAAATATAAAAATAATCTCATCGGTAAAAGGCGTAACATGATAAGAAATTGGAATGCCAGAATTTTTTTTTTTTTTTGGCTGATGTCGGTGCAATAAAATGAATTAACAGGAACTCTAAACATTGCATCTACCCCAAAATGTATGCACTAAACAAAAGTCAGCTCAGGCCGCAAAACATAAGCCCTCACACAGACCCAGATCCACAAAATTGGAAGTTACAGGTCTCTGAAAATAGCGACAGAAGCATTTTCTTAATTTAAATTTCCTATTTCTTCATCACTACACTACATGTTTTCTGTTTACATAATTGTACAGATCTGGAGAATCATATTGCCTGGTCAGTTTTACCAAAAACTGAACATGGTTCAAATTAATTTGTGCCACTCAAAAGTACAACTTGTCCCGCAAAAATAAACCCTCATACAATTATGTGGACAGAAGAATAAATGAGTTATGGCCCAAAGAAGAAGAGGAGGAAATGAACAAAAATAGCCGAGGGGTGAAGGTGCAAATTCACCCACATCTTGTAGAAAAAGCTTGTAGAAAATGTATAAAATTCTTGTAAAACAATAAGATTTTTTTGTCTGTGAAATTGAGTAAGAAGAAGGTCTAAACTTTTTTTTTTTATTTTTAAGTTTTTTGTTGATGTTTGTATATTAATTTCAGAACTTTACTTTTTCCTAGGTTATTTAGTAGACATGACCCCCAAGCTGAAGAAGCATTGGCTAAAAGTAGAGGTCGTAGCAGTCCTAACGGAAACCTTGTCAAAATGCTGGTACTTTTCTTCTTAGAAAGTGAGGTGAGATTTTTTGCATTTACCATCTGGTTATATGTTGTACAGAGGCTGAATATTTGGGAATCTTTGCATGTTTGTTTAATTAGTCCCTTAGCATAATGGGTTTATAGCCACTGACACACTGGCACATAAAACTAGGTAAGTGTCGAAAGGAAGGATGGATGCCTGCGCTGGACTTACTGTAGAAAATGTATACCGCATGGTATGGACATTTTTTTCTGTAACACGGTGTATAGCGCAGCAGCTCTCCTATACAGAGTGCCGCCACAAAAAAAGAAGAAAAAAAAACCTACCATGCGGGTATACATGTCACAAAAAGCCTCCTTAGGCGCAGGCATCCATCCTTTCTATGGCTTTCCCAAAGATTAAAACTGAAAGATTAAACTTTTGGGGTCATCTGGTGATTGGGGCCTATGGGAACATTAAAGGACAGCTCCTTAAACTAAATGTTCGGCCCCAATAAAATAATAAGGCCTATACTTGCCACCTGTGCTGGCTCCGTTCCCGTGATGTTGGCACTCACTCTCCCAGAGGGGGCTGTGATGCGGTGTGACATGTGGATCTGGCGTCACTGTTCTCGCCTTTGTACAAACTGAACATGAAGAGCAAGCCAGGGATCAGCTGCAGCCCTGTCTTCCTCTTCATGTGCAGTTTGTCCGAAGGCGGAGACTGTGACACCAGCATTGATTGTGCGCCGGGCATCACGTGTCACAAAACCACATCACAGCCCCGAGACCGCGAATGCCAAGACCGCTGTAACAGAACCGGGCACAGGAGGTGAGTAAAAGGTATCGGGGCCGGACATTTAGTTGGAGAAGGGGGTTGTCCTAGTAGTGAACAACCCTTTATTGTATATGTCTGGAAAAGCTCTAGGTGTATAACCTAGGCAAGTATGCCTGAAATATCGGATCATAGAGTTTTTGCCGTATATTACCATACAGATGCATAGGTTTGGTGAGGAGCTGTAGGCACAATTTTAAGTAACTTTGCAAATATGATCTGATTTCGGGTGTACAGTGGACTCTAATAGTCATAAAACTGTTCTGCTGTTTGAAGGCTTTGTCTCTGACGGCTTTTACCCATTCAGATTTGTGTATTTCATCCCACAGTTACATGAACATGCGGCATATTTAGTGGATAGTTTATGGGAAAGTTCTCAAGAACTCCTGAAAGACTGGGAATGCATGGCCGAGCTGCTAGTGGAGGAGCCCGTTCAGGGAGAGGAAGGTAAGGCGCAGTGATTGACGCGTCCATAAATCATTGTAACAATATTGTTGGGTATCGATTTTAAACAATAAAGCAGTAGAGACAGTGCAGCTGTCAGTGATGCTCCGGCGAGGTCTCCGCATGTAACGTTTCCTAGTACAGACGGAGCTGACGCCATAGTCACTATCTAGAAAACCCTTTCAGTGGCTCTATTAATCATTTTAACAAAGGGTCACTTTTTTGACCCCCTATAAGTTAGCAACCAAAAATTGCTTCTTTCTCTGAAAGACACAGCATTACAGATTAAACATTAGTTTGTGTTACCGCTGCAGAGGATAGACTGGCTTCCCATGCAGTTCACAGCTAGTTGCTTCTAAGTGTCTCTTGATTACCTTATTTTTGAGGACCTGTTTTGACAATGTTTTCTAGGACATGAGCTCTAATGTTTTCTGTGGCCTCACCCCCCTCTGCTTTGATGCGCATCAGTCTTTCATTATACTTTGCTCATTGAATGATCACGTTTTTAGTTAATGAATATTTGAGGCTCCCAATTATGAGAGAATTCACCTCTTAGTCAGTAGTAAGCGTTCTCCTTGTCAGATCTGTGCACCACTTACTTTGTCACTTCCCGCTGGTTAAACCACTCTTCTCTTCAGTTTTGGAGATCGGTCCATACAAGCCGAGCCAACGGGAGCAAAGTTCTGCTTATGATCACACATGTATACCAACATGTTACATTTTGTGATTCTGAATATGAAAAGCCCATCAAGTATTTGCAGTCATTGCCGGCCTGCCCTAAGATTTTCTCATCAATGTTTCATCATTGAACTTCGGTGCTGGAATATTGTCCTTTTTGATACTACGGCATCTGACGGTCTGTTGCCTTCACGTATACTCTACACTGAGATTGGATCCTGTCCTGTGAAATCGCAATAATCTTTTCCAAGAACAGAATCGGATCCCAATCTTTGCTCCTAATATACCTTCATGCACCATTCCCACGATCTCTATTCTGCTCATATCTGAATTTCTGACACCTAGCAAAATAGATCCCCGTGGTTTATGGCAAGTTTTCTGCAGAGCGGAGCAGATATTGTTGTCCACATCTGTGCTTCATTCTCAAGTGCTGCACCCTGTTAGTACCATGTTATGACTGCAGAATACTGGCAAAGTATGCACTGAGCGTCTTCTGTTTTCCAGTGATGTCTGAGCGGCAGGAGAGTGCCCTGATAGAGCTCATGGTGTGTACAATTCGGCAGGCCGCAGAGGCACATCCTCCTGTGGGGAGAGGAACCGGAAAAAGGGTGAGTAGGAAAAGGAACCTATCGTGTGGCTCTTTTCAACCTGGAGTTTGTGTAATGTCCAGTTCACAGTGTTTGAAATTGGTTGAGTTTTTTTTTTTTTTCCCTACAGGTTTTGACTGCCAAGGAGAGAAAAACCCAAATAGATGACAAGAATAAGCTTACCGAACATTTCATTGTTGCACTTCCAATGCTGCTATCTAAGGTATGGAAACAATGCATGTTTGTATGGCACACAGCTTAGCTGTAAAGGGAGTCTGTCGGCACAGTGTGACTGTTCAAACCAAGAACAGGCGCATGATGCATTCTTGACGTGGCAAAACATTTAAGTGCACCTTCCCACCTATCTTGGGCATCACTTGGTCAATAAAGCCACAGCTGTCAATCAGAATTCAAAATGGAAAGGCGGTTAAATATTTGACCACGTGATATGCACTTAAATATTTGACCACGTGACAAGTGCACTGAGTGCCTGTACGGTACTTGGTTTGCACATTCATTTTGGGCTGACCATCCCTTTAATGGAACTATCTTAACACGTCAACCCCTATTATAATTGAAGCTAAAACCATGTTTGTTTCTCTATCGCTTCATTGAGGAACACCGGAACCATGGCTGTATGCTGCTGCCACGAGGAGGCTGACACTATGCACATAAAAAAGTTAGCTCCTCCTCTGCAATGTACACCCCACCGACTGGCACTAAGATAATCAGTTTTAGCTTAGTGTCAGTAGGAGGTGGACACTGGTCTTTCTTGAGACCCGTATCTACCAAATGTGCGTAATTTCCTTTCTGGAGGGATACAGTGTGAACAGAGACTGAGTACGGCGTGTACTGCCACTCCGTATCCTCATATGTCTGTTCGGCAGTACCCCAACCCCTAACACAGAAGCGTGTTCAGGTGATCTGTACCCGAACCTGCCTCCGTCCCCCTACCCACTCGCTCACCAGAGCCTGTTGGTTAGTGGAGACTCGGACGTCCCGCAACATGGATTCCGGACTTCCGATCTTCATGGATGGGGAGGTACTTTCCATCTTTTCCACCAGGTGGTGATGGACCTGCAAGGAAAAGAAGAAAAATAAGAAGGAAGATTTGGAAAAAAAAAAGCCCCCTTTTTTTTCCTTTACTCTGTGAGAGCAATTTGGAGGGTATGTACCCTTTAAATCCAGGGGCATCGGGCATACCCTTTTTTGCGGCGTTTTCGGGGCCTCAGCGTCACTCCAGCGGACACGAGTTCTGTGGATCCTTGGGAGGATCAGATGTTTGGAGGGCTCCGGAGCTTCCTTTGTTGCCTGCCTCTCTGCAGCCTGTGCCTGGTGCTCTGTCGGCGCCGCTGTGTGAACCTCTGCGTCCCCCTAGGCTCCAGCGGTCACTGCCTGTGAGCTAGGTCCCGACTTCTCTAGGGCCTAGTTACATTGCTGCCTCCGCCCCCCGTTCTCTGTCTTCCGGGCGGGCTTTTCTCCCACCCGTCTCCCTCTCCTTCCTGTGCACGGCGGGCGGCTCCGCCCACTACTCCCAGCCTCCTCAGTCAGCTAGAGTCACCGCCATCTTGCTCCCCTTGGAATCTGCGCCTAGCTCCGCCCCTCTTCCAGCTCCTGAGAGCGGGTTTTCTTCTGCAGCAGCAGCGGATGCTTTAGCTGGCTGGGTCCCCTGCTGCCTCCCTAAAGACGCCATCTTCCGGCTTCTACTCCCGAACGGCGGTTTTTCTCAGTAGATCTGCATTTTGCTGGTCCTGCGCTCATCGCAATTACAGCCTGGGAGCAGGTGACAGGATACTGTGAGTAGCTCTGCTCTGCAGACTGACACCTCTCCATCCTTCTGTCCCCTAACCTTTCTGACATCAGTTAGTGGGTCTGCTCATCATGCCTAAGCACAAAGGAGAGCCTGCTCGTCCCTCTGCTTCCTCTTCCTCCTCTACTCTGGTCAGACAATTTACATGTTCTTCGTACAAGTCCAAACTTCTCCCAGGTCAGTCCTCTCCTCTCTGTCAGAAGTGCAACAATCTCTTATGTACCCACCGCCCAGGAGTCCCTCTCTACCCCAGGGTGGGCTTCTTCTCTGTCGCAGTCTGTGGCGGACCTCACCAGGGTGTCGCAGACTCTGGTGTCCGTGCTTGACAAATTGCCCCTTCTGGCTTCTGCAGTTGCCAGTGGGTCACAGCCCCTCTAACACAGGCCGCAAGTGACCCAGACAGTTGCACTGTACTGGGTCCTCTTCCCACTCCATCTCAACATCTGGTCTTTCACGGCGAGTTCCCTCTTCCAGATCCTCCTCTCCCGAGTCTGGGGAGGCATCTTCGGAAGTGCTGTCAGAGGATGATTCAGAACTAGATTCAGAACAGGCTTCTAACAGGAGAGATATGGTCCAGAGCCTGATTGTCGCAGTCAACCAGACCTTAGGCATCAAGGATACTGCTACGGAACCTGCAGATGAGTCGTTTTCGTTTAGACTGTCAAAACCACCTTTCATGGTCTTTGCCCAACAGTCAGTTTGTGTGGGAACTCAATAGGGAACGGGAGAACCCTGCAAGACCCTTTCAAAGAGGGAAGCACCTCGGCATCCTATATTCCTTCTCCCATGAGCTCACCGCTAACTGGACATCTCCTCCAGCTGTGGAGCCACCAGTTTCCAGACTGTCATCCAGCTTGGTCCTCCCGCTATCTAACGCAGCATCCCTCTAGGACTCCAACGATAGGATTATAGAATCGGTGCCAAAGTCAGTCTTTGAAGCGGCTGCTTCGACATTATGCCTGGCCTTTGTCTCTACCTGGGTCTCAAAGGCCATAGCCAGATGGGCCAAACAGCTTCGTAAGGGCATCTTTGCGGGAGATCCTCCGAGGGAGCTAGCCGACCTTGCAGACAAGATTTCCTACGCAGGGAAATATTTGGTAGCTGCCTCCCTGGATGTCGCGTTATGCGTTGCTCAGGCGTCCAGCAATATGGTGGCCATCCGAAGGAATATTTGTCTCAAAGCATAACAGGAGGACCTATCATCAAAGAAGTCGCTTACCAACCTCCCCTTCCAGAGGGGACCGCCTGTTTGGCCCCATGTTGGACCAGATTATTAAGGAGGCTTTAGTTCTCTTCTTCCCCAGTCCAGAACTCGCCGGCCTTCCCGGACGCGGAAATTCCGTCCCTTTCGGTCCTTTCGACGTCTCGCGGTGACTGAGGATTCTTCCGGTCAGCGCAGGCCGCAGACCCACCAGGTCAAGAAAAAGGCTTCCTTCAAGCCCTTTCCTTCATGGCATCCTCAAAGCTTCCATAGTAGGTCCACCAGGCACGGACCTGGCAGATCTTCCTCGGCATGGCTTATGTCCAGATCCCAGCGTATCTCCCAGGCTAGGCAGTCGTCTCCTGTTTTTCAGGGGTGTTTGGCTCGCCTCGGTGGAGGACGCATGGGTCAGGGAGGTAGTATCCTCAGGATACAAAATGGAGTTCGCTTCGCATCCCCGAGATCGATTCTTTGAATCCTGTTCTCCCCAAACATCCTGCTCTGGTTCTGGGTTTCTTTGCTTCCATCGCCTCCCTTCTCGGTTCAGGAGTTATAGTCCCCGTCCCAGAACAAGACCGCTTCACAGGTTTCTATTCAAACCTGTTTGTAGTGCCAAAGAACAGCGGTGCGGTTCGGCCCATTCTGGATATGAAGTTACTGAGCAGAAGAGTCAGCCTGTGCCATTTCAGGATGGAGTCCCTCCGCTCAGTAATTACTTCCATGGTGGTGCAGGAATTGTGCTCCATAGACATCCAAGTGTCCTACCTCCACATTCCGATTTTTCCAGCTCATCAGAGGTTCCTGCGTTTCGTGGTGCAGCGGAACAATTTCCAGTTTGTCGCCCTGCCGATCGGTCTCGCGACCGCTCCCAGTGTCTTCACAAAGATCATGGCTGCATTGATGGCAGTTTTGAGGATCAGGGGCCTAGTGCTTATCCCATACATCGACGACATTCTCATCAAGGCTCCGTCTCTCTCAGGCCCAGGAAAGTCTGTCCGTCGTCCTCGACTCCCTGGCTCTGCTCAGGTGGCTAGTAAACAGGAAAAAGTCCTGCCTTGTTCCGACTCAGCGCCTTGTCTTCGTAGGCATGCTGTTCGACACCCGACAGGCGAGGGTTTCTCTCCCCGAAGAGGAGAGCAATCCTCAAGCAATGAGTTCGCTCTCTGCAAGGCCTTCGGCTTCCTTCCTTGCGTTCAGCAATGCAGGTCTTGGGCAGAATGGTGGCCGCGTCGGAAGCAATCCCTTTTGCGCAGTTCCACTTGAGCAGGCCTTCCTTTCTCAGTGGGACGGGTCTATCCTGTCGCTGGATCGTCCTCTTCGTCTCTCTTCCCGAGTCAAACGGTCTCTCGACTGGTGGTTGTCATCCCCTCTCAAACTCCAGGGCCGGTCTTCCTTCCTGTCCATTGGCAGGTGGTGATGGACGCCAGTCTTCTCGGCTGGGGGGTAGTGTTTCGCCATCTGACGGTTCAAGGGCGTTGGTCGGCGTAAGAGTCCTCCCTACCGATCAACATCCTTGAGATAAGGGCTATCTTTCTGTCCCTCCATCACTGAGAAAGGCTTCTCAGGTCTGCCAGTCAGGATTCAGAGGGACAATGCCACAGCAGCGGCATACGTCAATCACCAGGGAGCGATCCGGAGTCCCTTGGCGATGGCCGAGGTATCCAGGATCCTCCTCTGGGAGGAGGCGACGGTTCCAGCTATATCCGCAGTGCATATTCCCGGCATGGACAGCTGGGCTACCGATTTTCTCAGCCACGAGGGTCTCGTGGCAGGAGAGTAGTCCCTGCATCAGGAGACTTCCATCAGATTTGCCTTTGATGGGGAACTCCGGGTGTGGACCTCACGGCATCCCGGCTGAACAGGAAGGTTCCATGGGTTCGTCTCCAGGTCCAGCAACCCTTTCGCGGTGGGTGCCGATGCTCTGGTGCTCTGGCCTTCCCCTGATCTATTTCCTCCCCTTCCCCTTCTTTCCAGGCTGTTGAAGAATATGAAAGCCGAGGGGGTGCTGGTCATTCTTACCGCACCAGATTGGCCCAGGGCTTGGATCGCAGAAATCGTCAATCTTCTGGCAGACACCCCCTGTAGGCGCTCAGACAGGCCAGATCTTCTGTCACAAGGACCGATCTGCCACCAGAGTTCTCGGCCGCTCAATTTGATGGCGTGGCTGTTGAAACTGTGGTTCTGAGCGCGTCCGGTTTTTCTGATCGGGTGATACGCACCATGATCTAGGCTAGGGAGCCGTCGTCTTCCAGGGTCTATTATCGAACCTGGAAAGACCTATTTCCGCTGGTATGAGTCCAATCATATTCCGCCGATGACCATGTCACTTCCTTCCATTTTGGCTTTTCTCCAAGCGGGACTTGATTCTGGCCTTGCCCTTAGTTCTTTAAAGGGTCAGGTATCAGCCCTCTCCATCCTCTTTCAGAAGTCCTTAGCCTCCCGTTCAAGACTTTTCCTTCAAGGAGTGGCTGGCGCCTGAGGCTCCCCCGTACCGGAATCCCGTGGACCCCTGGGACTTCAGTCTTGTTCTGCAGGTCATGAGGGGTTCTTCCTTTGACCCTCTCAGAGAGGTCTCCCTGTCGGTTCTGTCCCGGAAGGTGGCGTTTCTTGTGGCTATCACCTCCATTAGATGCGTCACCCCCCCCCCCCCCCCCTTCTTGGTTCTTCACCAGGATAGGGTGGTGCTGCGGCCTCTGCCTTCTTTCTTTCCCAAGGTGGTATCCACTTTTCACTTTAATGAGGATATTGTCCTCCCTTCCTTCTGTCCTGCTCCGACTCATTCTCTGGAGCGTTCATTGAACAGGCTAGACCTGGTCAGGGCGGTGAGAATCTATCTGGCTAGGACCGCTTCCTTTAGGAAGACGGATCTCCTATTCGTCATTCCAGATGGTGCGCGAAGAGGCCTGCTGGCCTCCAAGGCTACGATTGTTCGCTGGATCAGAACTGCAATTTTGGAGGCCTACTGAGTTAAGAACAGAGTGCCTCTCCGGGGAATAAGGCTCACTCTAACAGGGCAGTGGGCTCCTCCTGGGCAGTACACCATGGGGCATCCGCCCTACAATTTTGCAAAGCGGCAACCTGTCTTCCATCCACAAGTTTTTCAAATTTTACAAGATCCATACCTACGCTTCAGCGGACGCCAGCCTAGGCAGAAGGATCTTGCAGGCGGCAGTGGTGAGTTCTCCGACCTGAATGGAGTTTTGCGTTTTCCCTTCCCAGGGACTGCTTTGGGATGTCCCATGGTTCCTGTGTCCCCCCCATGAAGCGATAGATGAAACAGGAATTTTGGTTACTTACCGTAAAATCTGTTTCTCGGAGCCTTCATTAGGGGACACAGCACCCTCCCATGTTTTACCACTCTAGTTCGTTCTTCTGTGTGTTATCGTTACAGTTGAGTTGTCTGTCTGTTCATTCTATCCTGTTGCTTCTCCTGCTTTCTCACTAACTGATTAACTTAGTGCCAGTCGGTGGGGTGTATGCTGCAGAGGCGAAGCTAACTTTTTTATGTGCGTAGTGTCAGTCTCCTAGTGGCAGCAGCATACACCCATGGTTCCTGTGTCCCCCAATGAAGGCTCAGAGAAACAGATTTTACGGTAGGCAACCAAAAATCCTGTTATCCCTGCAATGTCCAACAGTTATTGGCAGCTTCTTCTATTGGGGAAAAAGCAAGTGGTGGCTGGTGTCTTATGCTGTACTATCACAGTATTTTACTGCACTGAATACGGAAGCTTAGAAGATAGAGAATATTGAGATTGAAAAGAAATTGCTGCAGACATAGATTATAGGGCAGGCTTTTGCACTGTAATCTGCTTTATGTGACTGGTGATACACTTTAACCCCAAGTTCACACATTGCATATCTGTTGCTGCTTTACACACAGAAAAGCCACATCATACTACTGTGCCAGCTAAATAGATGAGACTTCATCATGTCGTCTACACTTTTCATTTTGTAAATTGTCCTATGGTATCAGTTCTTTGTGCAGATAATGGAAATGGTGAAATGTGCAGAAAATCCACAGCAAAATTTGCATGAAATACACACAGATTTTGCTGCAGCTAAGTGATAATAAATTCTGCACCAAATATGCATTTTGTGACCTTAAGGAGTGACGAATAGCTGTAAATTAAAATTCGACCTTTTTGCATTTCCATACAAAGTTATGTATTTGTCATGTCCCAGACCCTGACAAATCAGTATGTGCACAATATGTAACGTTTTGTACTGTTTTCTCTAGTATTCTGCTGATGCGGAGAAAGTGGCAAATCTTTTACAGATTCCTCAGTTTTTTGATCTAGAGCTGTACAGCACTGGCCGAATGGAGAAGGTATGCAAGCATTGTCACTCGGGGAGGGGGGGGGGTGCGCTATGGGATTCTACTTTTCCCACATCTTCACATCCAGAAATGATATGGCGGTCATCACAGTATTTTCTTCACATGTACAGTTTGTTGGAAGTAGTGATCAATTCTTTTAAATAGTGATGGACGAACCCTTGGGTGTTCGCTGAAACATTTAAAGTTCTGTTCAGGTGCTCGAACATGGACCAAGTCATGTGTTGCAGCATGGGAAACACTGGCTCTGATCGGCAGTAAGATCGTTACCGCCGGTCAGAGGGCTGCGGTTCCTCGCTGTCAGATGACAGTGTGAGCCAGCAGCTGTGACCAGCGGTAAAAAGGTTACCGCCAGTCACAGGTGTCAGTTGATGAGTGCTAGTCTCATCCTATTCCTGGTTTCGGTGAGAGCAGGCAAAGCTGATGAGAGTATCATCAACAGACACCTGTGCAATAAATAATGGCATGGGGTTCCCTCTATTTTTGACAGTTGCGGGCTATAATCTCATTAGCCGACTCCTGTGACAAGTGATAACCTTTTTACCACCTGTCACAGCTGCTGGCTCACATGATGTCAGCTGACAAACATACAAAACTTATTGTCGATCAGAGCCTCCGGTGTTTCTCGCGTTGTCACACAGAAGACAGCGTGGAAAACACCCGATGTTCGGGTTGCTGAACATTAAGGCTAGTTTCACATTTGCGCTTGGAGGCGCAGCGGACGCTCGCCGTGAACTCCGCCCCCTCCCGTGTTTCCTATTGGCGCAGGTCGCTGCACCATCAAAAGGACGCATGCGGCGGCAAAAGCATACCTGCGCACGGCCTGCTTACCCAATGCTAAATATGGGGTACGCAGACTGCATACAGCGGCTTGCGCCCATAGGCGGAGCTGACCGGAGGAGGCATGGCAGGGGGCGGAGCTTCACGGTGAGCGTCCGCTGCGTCTCCAAATGCAAATGTGAAACCAGCCTTAGACAGATTTCTTGGAAAAGTCCATGTATCGGGTCCGTGCACGGACATTAGGTGTTCGGTATGAACCTCGAACTTGACTGTTCGGTTCGCCCATTACTACTTTTAAATCGAATTGTTTTTAATTAAAAATGTTTGAAGTAATTTATAACGTAAATCACATTAAAAAAAACCTCACTTACACAATGTACATAGGGGCTTTATACATAAATTATTCCCAAGGAAATTATTGGACCAACTCACTCATAGTCCAAGGAAAGAAATATACTGAAAACATACCCAGCAAATTGTTTCCATATTTGGTGGCCGTACGGTCTTTTTGGTAACACATTTATTGCATTTTGTGTTTCAGTGATTTAAACAGGCAAATAGAATGTTAATATACACTTTGGATATTTCTAAAGCATCAAAATATCACATTAGACGCATATAATTAAATGGTCTCTTCAACAACTCTCTTGATGGCAGACTAGGAGTATCAAACCATGGACCCCATATTCTCTCACATTTAATCATTGTATTACATTTTTTGTATATAACTTTTTCCAGTCTAATGATATTTGTTCTATTTTTAAATTCTTCAAATAACGTGGGGTGAAGGATTAATCAATTTAGATGCAATATGTTTCCTAGCCTGATATATTATCTGGGAAACCCTATCTGAACAGGGTCAAATGTTACGTCCTCCTCTATTAATCCTAGTGTGCATTTTCTGCGATCTGCCGTCATCTCGGTATATACTCTACTAGTCATAGATGTAATCTTTTTTCCAAAAATTCCCAAACTCAGAACATTCCCAGAGCTTGTGTAGTAGCGAGTGTGCTTGAGTAATATGCTTGAGTCCCCGAGGATTCATGGATGCTTGACATCCTCAACACATGCGGGGGACTGCCGAACAAACAGTTGCAAATCCTGCATCTGCGGGGACATATTACTCGAGTACACCCAAGATACTCGTATAACGCCCGAGTACATTCGCTCATCAGTAGTAGTAACCCAGCATCCTCAGATTTACATCTTGGACAGTAATAATTTGGACAATATCCAATATGTAATAATCTAGGTGTCTTATACTTCCTATGGGTTAGGATAATTTGGGAGAATCTGTGCCTCATTTAATGATAGTCGGGGTATCCGTTCCAAGAGTGAGTTGATCCTCTGAGATTGGTCCCACATCTGCCTCCTATATTTGTTTAGCTTGTATAGGGAATTTCTTCATATAGGAGTTCAGGAGTCTATATATAAAAGGCCCTTAATTTCCTTTGTCCACAACCAATTTAACAAAAGGGTTATTACTAGGGATGAACAAATAGCTTCAGATAACTACTTATCCAAATATTTATAGCGCTTCCCGTATAACTTCCTTGGGAACCTGGCGCGCTCCCATTAATCTGCTGTTCAGCGCCGCAACTGCATGTGCCACACCTGTGTGACAGTCATAACAAACAGGCTCTCCATGTATGTGTTGTGACTGCCACTCAGCCGCGAAACACATGCAGCTGCGGTGCCGAACAGCTCATTATCAGGAGCGCTCCTGGTTCCCAAGGCAGCTATTCGGGAAGCGCTATGGCTATTTGGATAAGGAGTTATCTGAAGCTATTCCCTCATCCCTAGTGCTTACCTCTACGTAGTGAAGAATTCTACCACTGTAACATTGGTGGTGTGCCGTGTAAATGTCACACTCCATGTTGGATGTGTCCCCAGACCTTGCTCTCTTTCCATTTTCAGCACCTGGACAGTTTACTAAAGCAAATCAAGTTTGTGGTGGAGAAACACACAGAGTCGGACGTGTTAGAAGCGTGTAGTAAGACGTACAGCATCCTGTGCAGTGAGGAGTACACCATCCAGAACAGGGTGGACGTGGCCCACAGTCAGCTGATCGATGAGCTGGTCGATCGCTTCTCACATGCCGTAGAGGATTTACTGCAAGAAGTAAGCCCTCCCATATTACCAGGGGGTTAGTGTTCAGACTATCAGAGAGGGTCTTGTGGAAAGCTGTCATGGCCATATGAATGTCTGATGAAATGAAAAACCTGTTATGGGTTTTTTTTTCCTTCTTTCTTTCCTACTATGCTTTTGTGAAAAATGTTTAAACCTGGAATGACTGATCTGTGGGTTAAGGAGGTAGGGGTGATGTGACTTATTGGGTAGGTCTGTACCTTTTATAGTGTTGTGGCATGGTACACACCAGACGTAATGAATGAGGCACATCTTTCTACCGCATGTCCCTTCATTACGAGGCGTACAACACTTAAAGGGAATCTGTCACCCTTTTTTTTTAGCCTGTCAGCTACCGGCATTGACATCAGGGGCTTATCTGCAGCATTCTGTAATGCTGTAGATAAGCCCCCGATGTAACCTGAAAGAGAAGAAAAACACGTTAATTTAACTCACCGGACGGGGTGGTCCGGTCCGATGGGTGCCGCGTTCCGGTCCTGCGCCTCCCATCTTCATACGATGACGTCCTCTTCTTCCTGTCCTGTAGTGGCTCCGACGCCTGCGCACTGCAGGACTCTGCTCTGCCCTCAACAGGACAGAGCAGTGCGCCTGCAACGGAGCCATTACAAGAAGTGAAGAAGAGGACGGCATCGTATGAAGATGGGAGGCGTCGGACCGGACCGCCCCCCCCGGTGAGTATAATCTAACGCGTTTTTCTTTCAGGTTACATCGGGGCTTATCTACAGCATTACAGAATGCTGTAGATAATCCCCTGATGTCAATGCCGGCAGCTGATAGGCGGGGTGACAGATTCCCTTTAATGATTTTAGGTGCAAGTTACACCACGACTGGTAACTTCGAGTTGTGCAACTTTTATTTTAACATAGTAACATGGTTTTGAAGGCTGAAGGAAGACCTTATGTCCATCTAGTTCAGCCTATTTTTAGTGCAGCTGTTCTGCATTGTGGGTTTTTTGCCTTCCCCAGGATCAACAGAGTAGAAGCCAATTTTCTCCATAGGGAAAAAAATTCCTTCCCCTAAGCTGGGTCAACCATCTACCTATAATATTATGTTATTTGTAACCTTCTATACTGTTACTCACAAGAAAAGCATCCATTCCTTTCTTAAATTCATTCTGTGAGTTGGCCATCACCACTTCCTCAGGAAGAGAATTCCAGAGCCTCACTGCTCTTACCGTGAAGGAACCCTCTTCTATGCTGGTGCAGAAATTGTCTTCCCTCCAAACGAAGAGAATGCCCCCTTGTTCTTTTCACAGTTTTTGGTACAAACAGTTCATTGGAGAGATCTCTGTATTGCCCTCTGATGTACTTGTACATATATATTAGGTCTCCCCTAAGTCTTCTCTTTTCTAGAGTAAATAGACCTAATTTTGATAACCTTTCTGGGTATTGTAGTGAACCAACTCCATTTATCATTTAGTAGCCCGCCTTTGAACCTTTCAAGTTCAGTAATGTCTTTCTTGAGCACCGGCGTCCAAAATTGCACACAATACTCCAAGTGTGGTCTGACGAGTGATTTGTACAGAGGGAGAATTATGCTTTCATCTCGTGTCCCCAGACCTCTTCTAATGCATCCCATGACCCTATTTGCTTTGGTGGCAGCTGCCTGACACTGGGCACTCCAATTTAGCTTCTTATTGACTAAGATGCCTAAGTCTTTTTCCATGTCAGATTTCCCCAGCAGTTTCCCATTTAGTAAATAATTGTAGCATCTGTTTCTCCTTCCCATGTGCATAACCTTACACTTATCTGTGTTAAACCTCATTTGCCATTTTTCAGCCCAATTCTCCAATTTACTCAAATCTGTCTGTAGTTGCAAACTGTCCTCCTTTGTGTTAACTACCTTACATAGTTTTGTTTCATCTGCAAATACTGATATTTTACTGTGTAAGCCATCCACTAGATCATTAATAAATATATTAAATAGTAGGGAGCCCAATACAGAACCATGTGGTACCCCACTAGTAACCCTGGCCCAATCTGAGTATGCACCATTAATAACCCCTCTTTGTTTTCTATCACTAAGCCAGCTACCTACCCATCTACACACCTTTTCCCCTAGCCCAAGCTTTCTCATCTTACTTACCAATCTTTTATGTGGGACAGTGTCAAATGCTTTAGAGAAGTCGAGATAAATGACATCCAATGATTCTCCTTGGTCCATTTGAGAGCTTACATCCTCATAGAAGTTGATCAGGTTAGTTTGACATTAGCGATCCTTCATAAATCCATGTTGATGTGGAGTTAAACATTTATTAACATTGAGATATTCCATAATGGTATCCCTTAGAAACCCTTCAAAAATTTTACCCACAACAGATGTTAAGCTTACCGGCCTATAGTTTCCAGGTTCCCTTTTACCCCCCTTTTTGAATATTGGTACCACATTTGCTTGCTGCCAATCAAAAGGAACAGACTGTTTCTATAGAGTCTTTAAATATAAGAAATAGAGGCCTGTCTATCACATTACTTAACTCCCTTAATACCCGAGGGTGAATGCCATCAGGGCCTGGTGATTTGTCAATTTTAATCCTACTGAGGCGGTTCTGCACTTCTTGGGTTAGGCAGGTAATACTTAATGGGGAGTTTTCATTATCACTCTGCATTTCCCCTGGCAAATCCTTTTCCTGTGTGAACACTGTTGAGAAAAAAGTATTTAAAACATTTGCTTTTCCCACATCGCTCTCTATGATTTCACCCTCATTGTTCTTTAAAGGGCCGACACCATCAATTTTAATCATTTTACTGTTTATATAATTAAAGAATAGGTTGGGGTTTGTTTTACTTTCCTTAGCAATGAGTCTCTCAGTTTTCACTTTTGCTAAATGTATTTGTTTTTTACACATTTTATTTTTTTCTCTATAACTTTTTAATGCTTCTTCATTGCCTTCTTGTTTTAGCTTCTTAAATGCCTTGTTCTTGTTATTTATTGCCCTTTTTACATCCTTATTTAGCCACGTTGGTGTTCTCCTGTTCCTAGCCCTTTTATTTCTGTACGGTATGGCTAGCTCGCAGTGGGTGTGTAAAACTGATTTAAATATTTTCCATTTATTTTCTGTGCTCGTATTTTTGAGGACATTGTCCCAATCAATTCGGCGAAGGTCCTCTCTAAGCTGATCAAACTTTGCTTTCCTGAAATTCAGCGTTTTTGTAACCCCCTTCCAGGGCACCTTACTGAAGGACAAGTGGAATTGTATTATATTGTGGTCACTGTTCCCTAGGTGCCCATCGACTCGGACTTCTGTTATTCTATCTGGCCTGTTGCTTAAAATTAAGTCCAGAAGGGCTGTCCCTCTAGTTGGGCCCTGCACAAGTTGTGACAGATAATTATCCTTGGTCACTGACAGAAATTGGTTTCCTTTCTGAGATACGCAGGTTTCAGTTTCCCAGTCTATGTCGGGGTAGTTGAAGTCCCCCATAATAATCACCTCATTGTGATTTGCTGCTTTGTCTATTTGTTTCAATAATACATTTTTAGTGGTTTCTGTTATATTTGGTGGCTTATAACATTGAGGATTTTATTACTTTTCTCTCCTTGTATCTCCACCCATAGAGACTCCACCTCTTCATTTCCCTCTTGAATATCTTCTCTATTTAGTTTTATTCCACAAACCTGGAGAAAGCAATTAATCTGGACCTTGCAGCCTGCTCTTCTTTGCTGCCTCCATGCTCACGTGATTGACAGTATAGATGGAGGCTCAGTGTCCTCTCCGCTCTCCATTATGAAGTGGGGTGGCAGCGGTGGAGAGGAGCCATAGACGGCCAGATAACTTGTGTCGCTTATTTGCAAATGAATGGAAGACTGATTTTGGTGTGACGCAGCACTGACTGCGCTCATTGGAGTTGTGTCATTGTCCCCTAGCCTGAGCTACTCTGGTTTCTTAGTGAAAATCTTAGGCTAGCTTCACACTAGCGCATTTTACATGCAGCGCACGGCGCCGCTAAGCCCCGCTCCCTGCCCGTCCAGTCATCTCCTCCTACTGTCGCATACGGCCGCATGTGATCTGCGCACCCTATCTTTAGGATAGGGTGCGCTAGTAGGATTTTTGCGTGCGCTGCGCACTTTTGAAGGTGCACCGAACGCACCATGTTGCATTTTGGCGCGCTCGGCGCACCTTCAAAAGTGAGCAGCACACACAAAAATCCTACTAGCGCACGGTCTGCGCACCCTATGCACCCGATAGGGTGCGCAGATCGCATGCAGCCGTGTGCGATAGTAGGAGGAGATGACCGGGCAGGGGATGGCGCTTAGCGGCGCCGTGCGCTGCATGTAAAGTGCGCTAGTGTGAAGCTAGCCTTACTGACAAAATTTCTTTTAAACTCCAACTGCACTGTAAGTGTGAAATTCTGCTAGATTGCTGTGACTGAAACGCCCCATTGTCTTGAAGCAATTGATGCTATACAAGCACTTTTCAGTTTAATACTCGTGTCTTATATATGGGAATGAAACCAAAGGTGTTCTGTGTATGAGCTGATAACTATTCCAGTGATTCCCCTGCTTTTTCAAAATTGTTTGGAGTGGAGATTTTCACTTTTTCCACAATAACTTTTCTTCTGCTTCAGAAACAGTGATAAATCATTTCTGCTTTGCTACAGTTCACATACTGTACATTTGTAGATACTGATACTGGTGGCGTATGGAAAATTGGAATATTTGTATAAAAATGGATTTAAAAATGTCATCTCTGAAGTATATGCTGTCTCTGTAGATCGATGAAGCCGACGAGGATGATGTATATAATGTCTTGGCATCATTGAAGCGATTGACGTGTTTTCACAAGTGAGTGCACTTTGTGTTTCTCTCTTGCACAAGCAGAGAATAACTATCATTTTACATTTTTATTTCCTAAATCAATACTCAACGTGGAAATGAACAACTTTGTAATATGTCTGATCAGAGAAATCTGCTTTATTCTCCTCCTGGACGGATCATTCGCCCTCAACTCACGGGTAAAATCTGTTTTCATTGAACTCTAAATATCCTGTTACTGAGATGACAGTTGGTGCTTGTGATATTCCATGGAGGAGCTAAAGGCCGACACGGACGTTCTGCTGCAAGTTCTGAACGGACAGTTAGTTCTCCATGGAACTTTATAATCACTAACTGTCATCGATCTCAGTCATTAAAAAATCTATGTTCACTGAAGAGATATTTTACCTGTGTATTTAGTTTTTGCGAATAAATGATCAGTCCAGGATATAGGAAGTGAAATGTAACATGGATTACACAGGCACAGCCCTTTATGCATGTAGCTGTGCCTGGTTCTGTAGCTCGGTGCCACTGACTGACACCGCTGCCCATGGGCACCTCTCTGAAGATGCTAAACTTTGCATTCTGCTGATGGAGTGTGAAGCCCACCCCCTTTACCTAGGAAAGGTTATCATTATTTAAAGGGGTTGTCTGGATGGGATTTTTATTCTTATTCAAAAGCTGATTGGCGTAACCCCCAAAAACTCTATTAACCTCATTTAACCTATTCCTCTCCTGGTCTGTACTACTTGCTGCAGTGAGGACTTTCTCTAGTGAGATGTGTGACTGCTGCAGCCAATCACTGGCAGCAGTGGATCATTGTCATGTCGTGATAACAGGAGCAGAGGCTGGCATACAAGGCAGTATAGGAACTGGTGCGGAGAGATTGGATGATGCTTTTTTTTCCCCTATCTAGTGTGAGCATTTTGTTAAAAAAATGTGTGCTTTCCAGACCACCCCTTTAACTTTTACAATACATAATGATATGTGCCGCCTTTGTTGTTTATTTTGGATTTTATGTGGACTTGCGTTTTCAGCATTGGCGGGAGAAGTCTGACTATAAATGGTTGCTATTCCTTGTTTGCAGCGCTCATGATCTGACAAAATGGGACTTGTTTGGGAACTGTTACCGGCTGCTGAGGGCAGGCATTGAGCATGAAGGCATGATCGAGCAGGTGGGTATCTGGGCTCAGTATGGGGTGTTATAGCGACGCGGGCATCATACAGTGTATTCACTATGGCTGTCTGTCCAGATTGGCGTCCAGGCTCTCCAGTGCTCTCACTACTCCGTACTGTGGCAGCTGGTGAAAATCACAGAAGGCAACCCTTCCAAAGTAAGTCCCCTGTATACAGGGTGTGACGCGGCCATGTCATGTAGCAGCCTAGTGTAATGTACCTGTAGGCAGACGTGCTGTTCTAGTAGGATGTGATTTAATTTTTTACAGGACGATATGTTGATCTTACGAAAAACTGTAAAGTCCTTCTTGGCCGTCTGTCAGCAGTGTCTTTCCAATGTTAACACCCAGGTGAAAGAACAGGTAGGTAGTCGAGGTGGTAGGCGGGACAATGATGCTGAGATTTGTCAAGTAAGGAAATAGCTCAAGGGGCATTCAACAGGAGGGATTATTCACCAACTGCCATGTGCCCCCTTTGTAAAAAAAAAAATCAATCGCACTCCAGTAGAGAGGTCATTTATCAGTTACGATTCTTACGTTTGGTTACAGCCCATTTCCATAGCTAACCGTGCCCACTCTTGGCGAAATGGCATAAAAGAAACGTGCAATAAAATTTGTGAATTATATATGCTGGAAAGCTCACGAAAAAGCCTTGATAAATCTCCCCAAAATGCATTTTTGCTGAATTCTTTGATTGCGGCATGTTTCTGGACGAGCGCCAGGACACTAGAAAACTTAATTCTGTAGGTTTGGATCTTTGATTTCTTGTGGGGATTTATTTGCTATAAGGTGGTTTCTACCCAAAACTTGTGACTTAGCATCACTGTGTTCCTTTTCTTCCAGGCGTTCATGCTGCTCTGTGACCTTCTTATGATCTTCAGCCACCAGTTAACAACGGGTGGAAGGGACAATCTTGTGCTGCTTATCTTTAATCCTGACATAGGACTGCAATCTGAACTGCTCACTTTCGTCATGGATCATGTGTTTATTGATCAAGATGATGAGAACCAGAGCATGGGTAATTAGGATATAAATATTTTGTCATGATTTTGTCCTGATGCCTCATTAAAATGGTGTTCTCGTGTTCGAAAGTTATCCCCTATCACGATGAGGGATAACTTTACAATGGCAAGGGGTCCATGCACTGAATTCCCCACTGATCTCGATGAACCAGGCTCAGAATAAAGATGCCGCCAAGTGTAAAGATGCTGCCGCGATGTATGCTTACAATGGGGCAACAAGTCCTAGACATGTCTAGGACTGTTCCTTTCGTGTGACTGGGTCTGCAGAATTCCACACACATTGTGGAAACTGCCCTAATCTGATGAGCTCGAAGAAAAGTCTGCAACAAAACTTCAGTTCTTGCATTTTCGTTTAGCCTTCAGAGCTGCATTCACAATTCAGATATTTGATGTAGAAAACTGAAATCTTGTCATCACACTCTATTCCTGAAAGTGTTTTCTGATGGGAAAAATGACTAATCCGAACAACGTTCATGAAAAAATATTTATTGGATGGTATTTCTTTATCGCCTTATTGGGGTACACAGATTACCATGGGTGTATGCTCCTGCTGCTAGGAGGCTGACACTATGCAAAACAAGAAAATTAGCTCCTCCCCGGCAGTATACACCCACCGACAGGCACCAAGTACCTCAGTTTGTGCTTAGTGTCTGTAGGAGGCAGACAGGGATCTCCCCAGATCCGCTTTTAACAATAGGGTTTGTTGTGTGTATTAATGTTTTCTCATTTATTTTTCAGATTTCAGCATCGGGAAACAGGGTGTAAGTTCATCCTGCTTTCCCATCTCAGGCGGCTGAGCGAGCAATGTGGTGTTACCCACATCGCAACTCTCAGTACGATGGCAGGACCTTTTTCCCCTATCACCCTCGGGTGCTATGGGCGGACGACAGGTGGCCGGTTCTCGCCGATTTCCCTCCTCACCCCTCTCCCAGGACAGGGCTGAGAGGAAGAAGGCGGTCGCCAGCGGTGACCTTTCCTTTCTGCAAGAAATTGACGCCGTCTTCTGCACCACGGGGACATGGTGCGGGTACAGAGTATCTTCCTTCCCAGCGGCCGGCTCTCTATGGTGGGCCCCTGCGGTAATCCTCTTCAGGGACGTCAGGTAAGCGGTCCCCTCCAGCCCCGCATTCAAAAAAAAGAAAAAAAAGTGACCAAGCTAACTCCTCCAGCCCTGCAGCCTTCCCACAGGCGCCTCTGTACCCAGACATCGGCCCCTGTTTTGAAATCCCCGCCCTCCATTCTTTCTCATGGAAGGCATCGGGGTTGGCGCTTCTGCTAGCCTGCACTTTCCCTGTTTGAAATTCGCCTCTTTTTTATGCAGGCGCGCGCGTTCCTCTTTCCATCGCTCACCTCTGGGGGGGGTTTCAGGTTCAGCAGCGATTTTGCGGGAAGTGTATTTCCCGGTATCCTCCATCTCTCCTGCGGCGTTGCGGTCCCCGGGTGCGCTGTCGGCCATAGGGTCTCGGGTGGTAACCGCATCTTTTTTTACTTTTGCTTTCACTTGGAAAGCTTCCTTCTTCCTGAGCGCGCGCTCTTTTCATGCCTTTATTATCCTATCACGGGACTTCTTCCTCCTCAGCACTGTCAGTCCCCTCTCTCAGCAGCGCCCCCCCCCCCCTGCTGCTGTCTTCCAATCATGCGGCTCGGTTGCGAAGACCCATTATCGCTATCGTGATTCTGACTTCCTGGATATCTCTCTCTCTCATCAGCTCTCTGCATGGGGGACACAGCGGCGCCCGACTGCGCATCTGGACCTCGGTAGGCTCTGCTGCTAATGTTCTGAGGCTCCAATTAGCTCCCGTCAGCAGTTCCCTCTCACATACGTGCAGATATACTGCCATACTTTTTTCACATATGCCCAACCCTGCAGGGGCTCTCTGTGCTAGACCCACACCTATTCACTATGCCTGCGCGCTGTGTAAAAAGAAGTGGGCGTCAGGTCACTCGTCTCCCTTCTGCCCGTCCTGCAGCCCTTCCATTATGTCTGCCCCTCAGGAGCACTCCGAAACCCGAAATGAGAGCACTCCACCTCCTCCAGAGTGGGCCGTGGCAATGTCTGTCGGTCTCTGACCTGACTAAGGTTTCTCAGTCTCTAGTCCAGGTCTTAGAACGGATACTTCAGCTATCTACAGCCACCTGTGCGCCGACCGCCTTTCACAGTGAGTCGCCCGCACCTGACCGCGACCTTCAGACGGACAGACTGGGTAGAGGGTCCAGGAAGCGGGCTCTTTCAGGTTCTTCTTCCAGCTCACAAGGTCCTTCCGCTTCTCCCAGGCTACGTTCCTCATCTCCTTCATCGGTAGACAACCTTAGGTCAGATGATGATTCCCAATCAGGATCTGACTCAGAGGCAGACATGTCTAAAACTCGGGACATGGTTGATAGCCTCATAGCAGCTATTTTTCAAACACTCAAAATAAAGGATGATAAGGCGAGTAAAACCTCCTTCTCGAAATTTCCTAATCACAATGAGTTCGACACTTCGTTAGCCAGACACTGGGAACACCCTGAGAAACGTTTCTCAGGCCGCAAGTACTTAGATGTGCTATATCCCTTTGATGCGGACCTTCTCACAAAATGGTCCAAGGCTCCCGAAGTGGATCCACTAGTTTCCCGTCTCTCTTCTAAAACGGTTCAATCCCTTCCGGACGGGGCATCGCTTAAAGATCCAACGGACAGGCAAATAGAATTGCTGGCTAAGTCCATTTTTGAGGCATCCGGCGCCTCCCTTTGTCCTATTTTCGCTTCCGCCTGGGTGGCAAAAGACATTTCAGCTTGGGCAAAAATTCTTCGCAAGGGTATCTTAGCGGCCGCTCCGCAGGAAGAGCTAGCAGACCAAATTAATCATGCGGGTAAATATCTTTTGGCCGAATCCTTGTAGTAGCCATACGCTGTATCCTTTGGTTGAAATCATGGAATGCGGACACCACTTCTAAGGAGTCTCTCACTAACCTGGCATTTCACGGTTCTAGGCTCTTTGGCGCCAAGCTGGATCAGATAATCTCAGATGCCACTGGGGGCAAAAGTACCCCTCTCCCACAATCTTGGCCTAGACGATTTTTCAACAGAAAAGCTTCTCGGCCGTTTAGGTCCTTTCGCCCCTTCTCTTCCACAGAAGGGTCTTCCCAGCAAGACCGGTCCTCAACTTCCAGGGAGCGGAGAAAACCATCGTATAGGCCCGCTCCCCGCTGGAAATCTAGAGGCCAATCTTCCAGATCTTCAGGTTTCCGGTCCGGTAGATTTTCCTCGAAGTGACGGGTCACCCCCACCTGGAAATTCTTCCAGGGTGGGAGGCAGACTTTCCTCTTTCATGGACGCTTGGCTGTCGCCGACGACGCTTTGGTCAGGGAATTCGTCATATCCAGATACAAAATCGACAATGTCCAGTCGCGACCCCCAAGACAGCAGTCCCAGATGCCAGGGTTCCTTCAGGCTGTCTCCTCCTTTCTTTCCGCCGGAGTTATCGTCCCCGTTCCTTCAAACGAACGGTTTTCAGGGTTCTACTCTAATCTCTTCGTAGTTCCGAAAAAAGACGGCTCCCTTCGCCCAATTTTGGACCTCAAGTTGCTCAACCGCTTTGTGAGGATCCTCCATTTCAAAATGGAGTCTCTGTGCTCGGTGATGGCCTCGATGGAACCCGGAGAGTTCCTCTGTTCTGTGGACATACATGATGCCTATCTTCACATCCCTGTGTGCCGGCAACATCAGAGATCTCTCCGCTTTGCGATCCAAGAGAACCACTATCAGTTCACGGCTCTTCCCTTCGGCCAAGCCTCCGCTCCCCGTGTCTTTACGAAGGTGATGGCAACAGTCATGGCTATTCTTCGCTCCAGGGGGATTGTCATCATCCCTTATCTGGACGATCTCTTGATCAAGGCTTCGTCCCACCAGGACTGTCTTCAAAGTCTTCAGATGACCCTGGATACTCTTGGCCGCCTCGGATGGATTGTCAACAAAGAGAATTACATCCTGCACCCTACCTAGCGTCTGACATTTCTGGGCATGGAATTCGACACAAATTTAGCCCGAGTGTTTCTTCCGAGGGACATATTTTCAGCCCTTTGCAAGGTGATCCGATCCCTAAAACGCTTAAGGCCCGTTGCCCTTCGGTCCTGAATGAGGTCCTGGGGAAGATGATAGCTTCCATGGAAGCAGTGCCTTTTGCACAATTTCACATTCGCCCTCTCCAACTGTTCCTCCTTTCAATTTGGGACAAGACCTCAGCTTCTCTGGACCGTCCCATACTCCTTCCTCTCAGAATAAGGCAATCTCTGACTTGGTGGACATTTCCGGCGTCAGCTCTCCAGGGAAGGTCTTTTGTTCTGCCTCAGTGGCAAGTCATCACCACCGATGCCAGTCTCCTAGGATGGGGGGCGGTTTTCCATTGAAAAACGGCCCAAGGGCGCTGGAACGCCCAGGAGGCTCTTCTTCCCATCAAGCTTCTGGAAATCAGAGTGATCTTTCTTGCTCTCCACCGCTGGTAGCCTCTCCTCATAGGCAAACCAGTCCGCATTCAGTCGGACAACGCCAAGGCCGTGGCGTACATAAACCACCAAGGCGGTACACACAGCAGGCAGGTAATGTCAGAAGTGGCAAAGATACTGCGTTGGGCAGAGCGTCACGTTCCGGCGATCTCCGCTGTTCACATTCCAGGGGTGGAAAATTAGGCAGCCGACTTCCTAAGTCGTCAGGGCCTAGCGTCAGGCGAATGGTCCCTTCACCCCACAGTCTTAAATCAGATATGCCAGCGTTGGGGCACCCCAGACGTCTATCTCATGGCATCTCGGATGAACCACAAAGTTCCACTCTTCGTAGCCAGGTCCAGGGATCATCCGCTAGCTGTCGGTTGCGACGCCCTGGTAATTCCGTGGTCCCAGTTCCAACTGCCTTACCTGTTTCCTCCTCTTGCCCTGATCCCAAGGGTAGTCAAGAAAATAGTCAGAAGGCACCCCAGTAATTCTGGTGGCTCCAGACTGGCCAAGACGTCCTTGGTACGCGGAGCTGGTGAATATGCTCGCGGACGTTCCCTGGAGGCTTCCAGACCGTGCAGATCTTCTCTCACAAGGCCCCATTTACCACCAGAATTCTCAGTCTCTGAGTTTAACGGCATGGCCGTTGAGGCCGCGATTCTAAGGGAATCGGGCTTTTCCAACCGGGTCATTCAAACCATGATCAGAGCTAGGAAGCCAGCATCCTCTCGCATTTACCATAGGTACTGGAAGTCCTTTTTCCGTTGGTGTGACGATAACGATGTTTTTCCTTTATCGTTCTCCATTCCATCCATACTAGGTTTCCTCCAGTCTGGTTTAGATGCGGGCCTGTTCCTCAGTACCCTCAAAGGACAGGTATCTGCTCTGGCAATTCTCTTCCAGAAGGATCTGGCCTCCTTACCGCAGGTGAAGACTTTTTTCCAAGGAGTCGCCCATGTGGCTCCTCCTCATCACTCTCCTATAGATCCGTGGGATCTCAATCTCGTTCTTGGCGCGCCCCAAAAGGTGCCGTTCGAACCTATCCAGGACATTCATCTGTCTCTTCTCTCGTGGAAGGTGGCTTTCCTAATCGCCATTACATCCATCAGGAGAGTTTCTGAGCTGGCGGCTTTATCCTGTTGTTCCCCGTACCTAATCCTCCACCAGGATAAGGGCGTTCTCAGGCCAGTTCCTTCCTTCCAAAGGTGGTATCTCCTTTTCACATTAACGAAGATATCGTCCTTCCCTCGTTTTGTCCTGCGCCTGCTCATCCTCTGGAAAAGTCGCTCCACAAACTGGATGCAGTGAGAGCCTTGCGTGTCTACCTTGCCAGGACCGCTTCTTTTCGCCAATCCGATTCCCTGCTTGTCATCTCTGAAGGTCGCCGGAAAGGGCTTCCGGCATCCAAATCCAGAATTGCTCGCTGGATTCGTTCTACCATTCTGGAAGCCTACCGACTTAGGGAAAAACGCCCCCCCCTCCGGGGGTGAGAGCCCACTCCACCCGGGCTGTAGGGGGCTTCTTGGGCTGTGCAACACCAGGCTTCGGCCTTACAACTTTGCAGAGCCGCGACCTGGTCGTCTTTGCACACCTTTGCGAGGTTCTACGGGGTTCATACCCAGGCCTCGTCTGATGCAGCTTTTGGTAGGAAGGTTCTGCAGGTGGCGGTAGCACATCGGCCGACCTAAGCCCTTCCTTCTTTCGTTCCTTTATGGCTGTTCCCACCCTCGGGACTGCTTTGGAACGTCCCATGGTAATCTGTGTCCCCCCAATGAAGCGATAAAGAAAGAGGGATTTTGGGTTCTTACCGTAAAATCTCTTTCTTGGAGCCTTCATTGGGGGACACAGCACCCTCCCTGTTTAAGTTGTACCGTGTTGGGTCTTCGAGGTTCCCTGTTTGGTTGGTACATATGTTGATAGTTTTTTGGTTGCTTCTCCTACTGCTTTCTCACCAACTGAGGTACTTGGTGCCTGTCGGTGGGTGTATACTGCCGGGGAGGAGCTAATTTTCTTGTTTTGCATAGTGTCAGCCTCCTAGCAGCAGCACCATACACCCATGGTAATCTGTGTCCCCCAGTGAAGGCTTCAAGAAAGAGATTTTACGGTAAGAACCCAAAATCCCTCTTTTACCAATTTGGGGGGCATTTTTAGATGACCTTTCTTTAGTTTGGATTCCATTAGATAATTTTTCTGCCAGGCTGAATTTTAAAGCGTTGACACCAGTGTGAACAGGCTCATGTACTTAATAACAATAATGCGATGTCCTGCAGAGGGTGACGAAGAAGATGAAGCCAACAAAATTGAGGCTCTGCACAAGAGAAGGAATCTGCTGGCCGCCTTCTGTAAGCTCATCATCTATGACATTGTGGACATGAACGCAGCCGCAGACATCTTCAAGCACTACATGAAGGTAAACCGATACAGATATCCAGGTAATTGGGGGTTCTGTAAAGATGTAAGAAGTGCAGAACAGGAGACGTAGTAATTTAATAGCTGTGAATATTAGGAGGGAAGGTCTGTAGATAACTTATTGTGTGTGTTCTCTTCTGTAGTATTACAACGATTATGGTGACATCATTAAAGAAACACTAAGTAAAACCCGGCAGATAGACAAGATACAGTGTGCCAAGACCCTGATCCTTAGTTTGCAGCAGGTAAGCGTTGTCATCCGTCAGCCCCATGGTGGTGTCCTTCTCATCGCTGACGTTCTCGTATTTTTCCTTTCCATCACTTTATTTCCAGCTGTTCAATGAGCTGATCCAGGAGCAAGGCCCCAACCTGGACCGGACGTCCGCACATGTCAGTGGAATTAAGGAGTTGGCTCGGAGGTTTGCGCTCACGTTCGGTTTGGATCAGATAAAGACCAGAGAAGCCGTGGCAACATTACACAAGTAAGTGGTGGATGAGATGTCTAGGTTTCCTCAGACTTGCTACAACATGTGGGGTTTTAGATCGATGTGATTTTCTTATGTTTTCACAGGATCCACCTTTTTTTCTTCTTTCCCACCCACATAACCGTATGATGGCATGTTTTTCACTTGCTTAGTTGCACTTTGGAATGACACCATTCATTTTATCATATAATGTACTGGAAAATGAGGAAAAAATTCCAAATAGGATGAAATTTCAGGGGAAAATAATAACTCTTCCATTTTTGGGGGTTTGTTCTTTTGGCTTTTTTTTTTTTTTCTTAAACCCCTTTCCTACATTGGACGTAATATTCCGTCCATGTGACCTGGGCCCTAAGTCCCATGGACGGAATATTACGTCATAGCGATCAGCGGCGCCCACGTAGTGAGCGCCGCTGATCGCGGCCGGGTGTCAGCTGATTATCACAGCTGACACCCGGAACAATGTGTCAGGGGCGGTCACGGACCGCCCCCGACACGTTAACCCCTTGCACACCGTGATCAAACACGATCGCGGTGTACCGGGGGTTAAAGGGAAGCATCGGCAGGGAGGGGGCTCCCTCCGTGCTTCCCTGAGCCCCCCACAGCAGCGCAATGTGCAGCGCTGCTTCGGGGGGGGGGGGGGGGGGGGGGCTCTTTCCCTGCAGGTCCCCGGATCAAATATGGCGACGGGGACCTTCGGGGGCCTGCAGGGAGCTGGCTTCCTCAGTGCTTGCAGAGCGCAGGCATGAGGAAGTCTGCGTCTATGCCTGTGACTGATCGCTGATCAGCGATCTGTCACAGGACAGTTATGTCCCCCCTGGGACAATGTAATAAAGGTGAAAAAAAAAAAAGTGTAAAAATAATTTTTAAAAAATCGCTAAATAAATTAAAAAAAAAAAATATTCCCTAATAAATTCATTTTTCTCGTTCGCCTTATTGGGGGACACAGAGACCTTGGGTGTATGCTGCTGCCACTAGGAGGCTGACACTATGCACAAAAAAAGATAGCTCCTCCTCCGCAGTGTACACCCCACCGACCGGCAGAGAATTCCTCAGTTTAGCTTAGTGTCAGTAGGAGGTGGACACGGGTCTTTTATTAGACCCATATCTACCTCGTCGTGCGTCGTTCCTTTTCAGGTTCTACGGAGGGATACAGAGTGAAAAGTCACATCTGTACTCCCACATGGAGTCTGCAAGTACGGCGTGTACTGCCACCCCGTATCCTTGCAGTTCTCCGCGGCAGGACCAGCCAGACTGACGCCGACACCAAGACGTGCCAGCGACTCCAGGGGTCCTTGTCGCCAGTCTCCCTCCCACTCGCCTACCAGAGCCTGTCGGTTGGATGAGACGCAGGAGTTCTTCAGTCCCAGGTAACGGATCGGGGATGGGTGAGTATGGATTTTTTATTTTTATTTTCCTGGCTGCCCATTCCCGACGGACAGGGGGGTGCGCCTCTTCAGTGGCACAGGGAGCGGGCGCTGCGGTCGCTCGCAGTCGCCCTACGCCCATAGGCACACCATGCTCCATATTGCTGGCCCCCGCGTTCCCCCCTTCCCTCCCCCCTTTCTGGGGACAGGGAGTACAGGGCCTCTTCCTTCTTCCCTTGGACGCGGCTTCCGGCGGCGGCGGCGTCCTTTTTCCGACCTCCGCGCCAACCCCCTGCTGACAGGCGGCCGCCGCAACTAATTTAGGCCCCGGCTTCAGTTCGGGCCTACCGCTGCGTCGCGGTCACGCCCCTTTCTTCTAAGCGGGCTTCTCTCCCGCTCTTCCCAGGCCCTCCCACCGCCTGTCCTTCACCTGCCCAGCCTGCTATTGGCTAGAGGGCGGTGAATTTTAACCCTAAGAGGTGCTCCGCCCTACCTCCTCTCCTAAGGCGCGCTTTTTCTCAGGACGGCGCCATTTTCCCAGCCTGTTAGCCGGGCACCAGCTCCTCACTGGACAGCATCTTTTCCAGCTGGTTTTTTCGTTCAGGAGGTCTATCGGCCGGATTTCACTCTGACCTGCATCCACTGACAGGTCGCAGAGCATCGCTTCTGGGGACACCGGACCGTGAGTAGCTCTGCACTGCAGACTGACCCTTCTCCGCCCTCTGTCCCCCAACCTTCCGGCATTACCTCAGCTTTTCACTATGTCTAAGTCTGATCGTACCCGCTCTACCGCTCCCCCCTCCACTTTAGTCAAGTACTTTGCATGTTCTTCGTGCAATCGCAAACTTCCCTCAGGCCAGTCCACTCCCCTCTGCCTGGATTGTAGCAATCCAATTCAGCCTGACGCCGTCCAGGAGCCATCTGCGGCCCCAGGTGAGAGTGAGCCCCCCATGCCTGGCTGGGCCTCCTCGCTTTCTCAATCAGTGGCAGACCTCACCAGGGTGTCTCAGTCCCTGGTGGCCGTTCTTGATAAGTTGCCCCTGGACTCTTCAGCAGGGCCAAGCAGGTCCCAAATTGTTCCATCTGAATCAGCCAGCGGTAGTTGCAAAAGACCCAGGCAAGATTCCCAGCCGGAATCCTCTCCTAGTCCCATCTCACCGCATAGCCCTTCTCACCAGTCTCCCTCTCGGGCCTCCTCTCCCGAGTCAGGGGAAGCGCTTTCGGACAGGTCATCTGAGGGGATTTTAGAGCTGGATTCAGACCAGGATGCAAGCATGAAGGTCACAGGGCAGGACCTCATTGCTGCGATCCATCATACCTTCGATATTGCTGACTCCCCTGCGAAATCCTCAGATCAGGAGGTTTCGTTCAGACGGGCAGAAACTCCCTCCAGGGTTTTTCCTTTCCATTCCCAGTTTGGGAAAATTTTTACCAAGGAAAGAGAGGATCCGACCAGACGCTTTCAAAGAGGAAAACGTCTCGGCGTACTCTACCCATTTGCTAAGGAGCTCACGGACAACTGGTCGGCCTCTCCCTCTGTCGAGCCGCCCGTGTCCAGGCTATCCAATAACACGGTTCTCCCGCTTTCAGGCGTGGCGTCCCTAAAGGATTCTAATGACAGGATTATAGAATCCCTGGCGAAGTCTGCCTTTGAAGCGGCTTCAGCGGCGGTGTGTCTAATTTTTGCTTCATCCTGGACAGCAAAGACCATAGCCACGTGGGCAGACGACCTTCGGCAGGGCATCTTAGATAAGGCGCAACCGGAGCATTTGGCCAATCTCGCCAATCAGATCTCCCATGCTGGGGACTATCTTCTCTCCGCTTCCTTGGATGCTGCATCCTGTGCAGTTCAGGCGTCAAGCAACGTTATTGCAATTCGACGCACACTTTGGCTAAAGGCATGGCAAGCGGACTTGTCTTCTAAAAAGTCCCTCACTAACCTGCCTTTTCAGGGGCTGCGCCTCTTTGGGTCCCAATTGGACCAGATTATTAAGGACGCCACCGGAGGCACGAGTTCTCTCCTCCCTCAGTCCAAGCCTCGCAGACCCCCACTAAGGCGTCAGTTTCGACCCTTTCGGACTTTCCGCCGTTTCAATACGGCGGACAACTCCTCCAGCCAACAGAGGCCGCAGGCTCGCCAGGAGAGAAGGAAAGTTTCCTTCAGACCCACTCCTTCCTGGCGACCCCACTCCTCCCAGGGCAGACCGTCCAGATCTAGATCTGGACGGTCTACTTCAACATGACTATCATCGGGCACGCGAAGGGTCTTTCCAATTGGGAGGTCGACTTCTTTCCTTCAGGGACGTTTGGCTGGCCGCCGTGGAGGACGCCTGGGTCAGGGAGGTCGTATCCTCAGGATACAAGATAGAGTTCGTCTCTCTCCCACGGTATTGTTTCTTCGAATCCCGGCCTCCAAAGGATCCAGCCTTGATCCCGGGGTTCTCTACAGCTATCGCCGCTCTCCTCAGTTCCGGGGTGATTGTGCCCGTTCCCGAATCGGAGCGCTTCACGGGGTTCTACTCGAACCTGTTTGTAGTGCCGAAAAAAGATGGCGCGGTTCGACCCATCTTGGATCTCAAGCTGCTCAACAAGAGGGTCCGTCTTCGCCACTTCCGCATGGAGTCGCTTCGCTCGGTCATCGCCTCCATGGAGGAGCAGGAATTCATGTGCTCAATAGACATCCAAGATGCCTATTTACATGTTCCAATCTTCTCCGGACATCAGAAGTTCCTGCGCTTTGCGATTCGACAGCACCACTACCAGTTTGTCGCACTGCCCTTCGGTCTTGCCACCGCTCCCAGAGTCTTCACGAAGATCATGGCTGCGTTGATGGCTTTGTTGAGAGTCAGAGGCCTCGTTCTTTTCCCGTACCTAGACGATATTCTGATCAAGGCTCCCTCATTCCAACAGGCTCACCAAAGTTTGTCAATCGTCCTGGACACTCTTTACAATTTCGGGTGGATCGTCAACAGGAAAAAGTCCTGTCTGGTTCCTACACAACGCCTGGTCTTTCTAGGTCTTCTGTTCGACACTCGTCGGTCAAGGGTTTTTCTCCCACAAGAAAAGATTCTCTCTCTGCAGCAGGAAGTACAATCGCTGCAGACCTCGCGATTCCCATCCCTCCGTAAAGCCATGAGGGTCCTGGGAAAGATGGTCGCGGCGATAGAGGCAGTTCCCTTTGCCCAATTTCACGCCAGGCCTCTTCAGCAGGCCATTCTGTCGAAATGGAACAGGTCGCCTCGGTCCCTGGATCGCCCTGTCCATCTTTCTTACCGGATCAAGCGGTCTCTCAACTGGTGGTTGTCGTCACCTCTCATTCTATCGGGTCGATCCTTCCTTCCCATTCACTGGCAGATAGTAACCACAGATGCCAGTCTCCTCGGTTGGGGTGCTGTATTCCGCAACCACACTGTTCAGGGTCGATGGTCGGATCGGGAATCAGCGCTACCGATCAACGTTCTGGAGATTCGAGCGATCCATCTTGCTCTGGTCCACTGGGAAAGGCTCCTCAAAGGACTGCCGGTACGGATTCAGACAGACAACGCCACAGCGGTGGCATATGTCAACCGCCAAGGGGGAACACGGAGTGTTTCAGCCCTGTCGGAGGTGTCCAAGATTCTTCGTTGGGCGGAGATTTTCGTCCCGACAATTTCCGCGGTTCACATTCCCGGCGTAGACAACTGGGCCGCCGATTTTCTCAGCCGCGAGGGTCTCGCGGCGGGAGAATGGTCCCTACATCCGGAAGTGTTTCATCTGCTCTGCCTTCGGTGGGGAACCCCGGATGTAGACCTCATGGCGTCTCGCCTCAACAGGAAAGTCCCACGATTCGTGTCCAGGTCTCGGGACCCTCTGGCAGTGGGCGCCGACGCCCTGGCCGTTCCTTGGTCCCAGTTCGAACTTCCCTACCTGTTCCCTCCTCTGCCTCTTCTTCCCAAGCTGTTGAAGAAGATCAAGGCAGAAGGACTTCCGGTCATTCTCATCGCCCCGAATTGGCCCAGAAGGTCTTGGTTCGCGGACATTGTCAACCTTCTCGCGGACGCCCCCTGGAAGCTTCCAGACAGAACAGATCTGCTGTCTCAGGGTCCGATTTGCCACCCCAATTCTCGGCCGCTCAATTTAACGGCGTGGCTGTTGAGACCGAGGTTCTGAAACGAGCAGGATTTTCCGACCACGTAATTCAGACCATGATCCGAGCCAGAAAGCCATCATCTTCCAAGATTTACTACCGTACTTGGAAGGCCTATTTCACTTGGTGTGAGACCAATAACGTCGCGCCCATGTCCTTTTCGCTCCCTTCAGTCCTAGCGTTTCTTCAGGCAGGATTGGATGCGGGGCTTGCCCTCAGTTCACTGAAGGGTCAAGTTTCGGCGCTGTCCATTCTGTTTCAGAAAACGTTGGCTTCCCGTCCTCAGGTTAAGACCTTTCTTCAGGGCGTGGCTCACACGGTCCCGCCGTACCGGGCACCCGTGGATCCATGGGATCTTAATCTGGTTCTTGAGGTTCTGCAAGGTCCGCCCTTTGAACCCCTCAGGGATATTTCCCTTTCTCTCCTTTCTTGGAAGGTAGCCTTTCTGGTGGCCATCACCTCCGTCCGGTGCGTGTCGGAATTGGCAGCTCTTTCATGCCGCTCTCCCTTTCTGGTTCTCCACCAGGATAAGGTAGTTCTGCGGCCTCCGCCCTCGTTCCTTCCGAAGGTGGTGTCCTCGTTTCACCTCAACGAGGATATCGTGCTCCCGTCCTTTTGTCCGAATCCAACTCATCCCCGAGAGCGGTCCTTGAACAAGCTGGACCTGGTTAGGGCGGTAAGAGTCTATCTGTCTAGGACGACTTCCTTGCGAAAGACAGAGTCTCTTTTCATTATCCCTGATGGAGCGCGGAAAGGTCACCCGGCGTCAAAAGCCACCATTGCTCGCTGGATCAGATCGGCTATCCTGGAAGCCTACCGTGTTAAGCGTCGCGGAGCCCCTCCGGGTATCAGGGCCCACTCTACTCGAGCAGTGGGTGCCTCCTGGGCGGTGCGCCACAGAGCTTCCGCACTGCAGCTTTGCAAAGCTGCAACATGGTCATCGGTTCACACGTTTGTGAAATTCTACAGAGTCCACACCTACGCTTCGGCGGACGCCAGCCTAGGTAGACGGATTCTGCAGGCCGCGGTGGTGAGTCCGCTGGCCTGATGGAAGTTTGTTTCCCACCCCAGGGACTGCTTTGGGACGTCCCAAGGTCTCTGTGTCCCCCAATAAGGCGAACGAGAAAACAGGATTTTTGGGTTGCTTACCGTAAAATCTGTTTCTCGGAGCCTTCATTGGGGGACACAGCACCCTCCCATGTTTTACAGCTCCTGTTCTTACTTTGGTTGAATGGTTACAGTTGAGTTGTTTATGTTGTCAACCTATTCTGTTACTTCTCCTACTGCTTTCTCACTAACTGAGGAATTCTCTGCCGGTCGGTGGGGTGTACACTGCGGAGGAGGCGCTATCTTTTTTTGTGCATAGTGTCAGCCTCCTAGTGGCAGCAGCATACACCCAAGGTCTCTGTGTCCCCCAATGAAGGCTCCGAGAAACAGATTTTACGGTAAGCAACCCAAAAATCCTGTTTTTGGAAATTAAAAAAAACAGTAAAAGTACACATTTAGTATCGCCGCGTCCGTAACGACCCGCCCTATGAAACTGTCCCATTAGTTAACCCCTTTAGCGAACCCCTTAAAAAATAAAACTAAAAAACGAAGCAAAAAATGATTTATTATCATACCGCCGAACAAAAAGTGAAATAATGCGCGATCAAAAAGACGCATATAAATATCCATGGTACCACTGAAAACGTCATCTTGTCCCGCAAAAAACGAGCCACCATACAGCATCATCAGGAAAAAAATAAAAAAAGTTATAGCTCACAGAATAAAGCAATGCAAAAATAATTATTTTTTATATAAAATTGTTTTCATTGCATAAAAGCGCCAAAACATAAAAAAATGACCTAAATGAGGTATCGCTGTAACCGTACTGACCCGAAGAATAAAACCGCTTTATCAATTTTACCGCACACGGAACGGTGTAAACGCACCCCCCAAAAGAAATTCCTGAAACGCTCGTTTTTGTTCATTCTGCGTCCCAAAAATCGGCATAAAAAGCGATCAAAAGATGTCACGTGCCCGAAAATGATACCAATAAATCGTCAACTCGTCCCGCAAAAAAATAAGACCTCACATGACTCGGTGGGTCAAAATATGGAAAAATTATAGCTCTCAATATGTGGTGATGTAAAAACTATTTTTACAATAAAAAGCGTCTTTTAGCGTGTGACAGCTGCCAAACATAAAAACCGCCATAAATAGTAAATCAAACCCCCGTTATCACCCCCTTAGTTAGGGAAAAATAATAAAATTAAAAGAAAATGTATTTATTTCTATTTTCCCATAAGGGTTAGGGCTAGAGTTAGGGCTGAGATTAGGGTTAGGGGTGTGTTGGGGCTAGGGTTGGAGTTAGAATTGGGGGGTTTCCACTGTTTGGGCACATCAGGGGCTCTCCAAATGCAACATGGCGTCTGATCTCAATTCCAGCCAATTCTGCTTTGAAAAAGTCAAATGGTGCTCCATCCCTTCCAAGCTCTGCCATGCACCCAAACAGTGTTTTACCCCCACATATGGGGTATCAGCCTACTCAGGACAAATTGAAAAACAACTTTTGGGGTCCAATTTCTCCTGTTACCCTTAGGAAAATAAAAAATTGGGGGCAAAAATATCATTTTTGTGGAAAAAAATGATTTTTTTATTTTCACGCCTGGGCGTTATAATCTTCTGTGAAGCACTTGGGGGTTCAAAGTGCTCACCACACATCTAGATAAGTTCCGTGGGGGGTCTAGTTTCCAAAATGGGGTCACTTGTGGGGAGTTTCAATAGTTTAGGTACATCAGGGGCTCTCCAAAGGCAACATGACACCCGCAGACCATTCCATCAAAGTCTGCATTCCAAAACGTCACTACTTCCCTTCCGAGACCTGATGTGTGCCCATACAGTAGTTTTCTCCCACATATGGGGTATCAGCATACTCAGGACGAATTGGACAACAACTTTTGGGGTCCAATTTCTCCTGGTACCCTTGGGAAAATTAAAAATATTGGTGACTAAAAGATCATGTTTGTGGAAAATACACGATTTTTTTATTTTCACGCCCGGGCGTTATAAACTTCTGTGAAGCACTGGGGGGTTCAAAGTTCTCACCACACATCTAGATAAGTTCCTTGGGGGGTCTAGTTTCCAAAATGGTGTCATTTGTGGGGGGTTTTCACTGTTTTGGTACATCAGGGGCTTTCCAAACGCGACATGGTGTCCGATCTCCATTCCAGCCAAAAACATCAAATGGTGCTGCTTCCCTTCCGAGCTCTGCCATGCACCCAAATAGTGGTTTACCCCCACATGTGCGGTATCAGCGTACTCTGGACAAATTGCACAATAACTTTTAGGGTCTTGTTACCCTTGGGAAAATAAAAATTGAGGGTGAAAAATCATTTTTGTGGAAAAAATGATTTTTTTATTGTACGGCTGTACACTATAAACTTCTGTGAAGCCATTGTGGGTTCAAAGTTCTGACCACATATCTAGATAAGTTCCTTGGGGGGGTGTAGTTTCCAAAATGGGGTCACTTGTGGGGGGTTTCCACTGTTTAGGTACATCAGGGGCTCTCCAAACGTGACATGGCGTCCGATCTGAATTCCAGCCAATTTTGCATTGAAAAAGTCAAACGGCGCTCCTTCCATTCGGAGCTCTGCCATGTGCCGAAACAGTGGTTCCCCCCGACATATCGGGTATCAGCGTACTCAGGACAAACTGCACAATAACTTTTCCAGTCCAATTTCCCCTGTTACCCTTGGTAAAATAAAAAAAATTGAACCTGAAGTATTTTTTTTGTGAAAAAGTTAAATGTTCATATTTTTTTTTTTTTTTTAAATATTCAAAAAAATTCCTGTGATGCACCTGAAGGGTTAATACACTTCTTAAATGTGTTTTTGAGCACCTTAAGGGGTGCAGTTTTTAGAAAATACCCAAAAGTGACACCATTCTATCATATAGACCCCTTAAAGTGGCTTCAAATGTGATGTGGTTTGTAAAAATAAAATGGTGTTGCAAAAATGAGAAATCGCTGGTCGACTTTTAACCCTTATAACTTCCTAACGAAAAAAAAATTTTGGTTCCAAAATTGTGCTGATGTAAAGTAAACATGTGGGAAATGTTACTTATAAAGTTTTAAAGTTTTTTGTGTGCCGTATCTCTGTGATTTAAGGGCATAAAAATTCAAAGTTGGAAAATTGCGACATTTTCAAAATTTTCGCCAAATTTCCGTTTTTTTTCACAAATAAACGCAAGTTATTTGAATGAAATTTTACCACTAGCATGAAGTACAATATGTCACGAGAAAACAATGTCAGAATCACCGGGATCCATGGAAGCGTTTCAGAGTTATTACCTCATAAAGGGACAGTGGTCAGAATTGTAAAAATTGGCCCGGGAGTTAGGCTAAGTGCACACGTTGCAGAAAATTTCTGCACAAAAACTTGAATCCCTTCCCAGAAACCGCACCTATTTTTCCGCGGCGGTTTTTGCGCGGTTTTGATGCGTTTTTGATGCGTTTTTTACTGCAGCGATTTCTAAACGCATGGGAGAAGCCAAAACCGCAGAAAAATCCGCAAAATTAATGAGCATGCTGCGTTTTTTACTGCGATGCGTTTTTTTCGCAGTAAAAAACGCATCAATGTGCACAAAAAGTGCAAAATGCATAGAAATGACTGTGCAGCTTATTTTTAGCGGTTTTATAGCGGTTTTATAGTGAAAACCGCGGTAAAAACCGCTAAAAAAACGCTGTGTGTGAACACAGCCTTAACGTGCAAACCACCCTTGGTAATGAAGGGGTTAAGTAGTGGAAAAAAATAAATATAAAATTCATTAAGAAAAAAAACTGTTGCTATTTTCCATAATCTCTCATTTGACGATTTATGATTGGTCTTTTTTCTAGCGGCGCAAACTCATGTTAGCATTGATACAGTTTTGTGGTAAAGACCACCTTTTGATTGTTTCTACTTTTTTTAAATACATTAGATTTTTCTTTTTAATGATTAGAAAAAAAAGTCTAAATATTACATGTAACACAATAAATCATTTCTATGATGGTAGCTGCGGCTTCAGGATATTTAATTTTTCATGAAGCCTTAACCTAACTTTTATTCCCTTTTTAATTTCCTAAATACAGAGATGGCATAGAGTTTGCCTTTAAATACCAAAATCCTAAGGGCCTAGAGTTCCCACCACCAAACTTGGCCTTCCTGGAAGTATTGAGTGAATTTTCTTCTAAGTTGTTACGGCAGGACAAGAGGACAGTGTAAGTATGACATTGCGGTTATCTTAATGGCTATGATCTTCATATTTAGACTGTACAGTCTCATAAAATATCTTAATTCTTTTGCAAGCCTTTATAAGGACCACCTAAGGTATATGGAGAAGCGGATGGCTTAAGTCTGACCGGGCGAGGGGCATGTCACTGGGCAAGGGGCGCATCTGCAGCTTATTTTCCCCTGAAATTAATTTCCTTTCTGTTTCTTCTCCCCGGTGCAGACATTCATATCTGGAAAAATTCCTGACAGAGCAAATGATGGAGAGAAGAGAAGACATTTGGTTGCCTCTCATCTCCTACAGAAACTCTCTGGTAACGGGTAGTGATGAGGATCGCTTGTCTGTGAATAGTGGAGGTAGTAACAGCAAGGGCTCCTCTGTGAGAAGTAAGAAAGGCCGGCCGCCCCTGCACAAGAAGAGAGGGGTGGAAGGTAAGATGGGCACAGTGACCCAAGGTTATTTCTTGCTTTATGGACAGGCTGAACATCCTTCTCAGGACATTTAGTGGTAACAAATCAGAGTTCAGGGCCATGTAGATAATAGAAATACAAGTTCCTGTGCAGCTCCGAAGTGATGAGCCAGTACGGAGAAAACATTTTATAGATTTATGAAAATGCACTTGGAGGTGCATTGGGGGTGGGATAAGTAGGGTCTACTAGTGGGACAGCCAGTCTCCATGCTCGTCCAGGCTGACTTGCTTAAACTTTCAAACCTGATTTTTTTTTTTTCCACGTCACTTTTCCCGTAAAGGTGTGCATGAACATGAATTTCCACAACCCATACAGCCACATATTCTGTTTAATCGTCCGTACAGGTTCTCATTAAAGGCATTGTCTCTGTACAGTGGCAAGTAAAGGTTTGGACACCCCTGGTTAAAATTATTTTTATTGTGAACAGTTAATCAGGTTGAAGATTAAGTGATTATATTAAAGATGACTCGTATCCTTTGTGTTTTAGGGAAAAAAAATGTGTTTTTCATGTTTTACATTTTGAAAATGACAAAAAGAAAAATGGGCTGATGCAAACGTTTGGCACCCTGCATGGTTAGTACCTTGCAACACCCCCCTTATTGCAAGTATCACAGCTTGTAAACGCTTTTTGTAGCCGGATGAGTCTTTAAATTCTTGTTTGAGGGATTTTCACCATTCTTCCTTGGAAAATTCTTCCACTTCTGTAAGATTCCTGGGTCGTCTTGCATACACTGCTATTTTGTGGGCTAGCAACAGATTTTCAGTGATGTTCAGACTTCAGATCAGGGGACTGTGCGAGCCATTGTGAAATCTTTTGAGGTAGTCTATTGTGGATTTTGACGTGTGTTTAGGTTCATTATCCATTTGTAGAAGCCATCCTGTGTTCTTTTTTCTCCACACACATCTTTTGATTATTGTGGCCAAGTTCTATTTTAACCTAATCGGTCCATGTGACTTATTTTGCAATTGAATCAGGATTGTTTAGATGTTGTGATGCTGAATTTTATGGTGAAGACCCAGGAGATGTTTTCTTCTGATGACTTCCATGAAGGCCATATTTAATCACGTGTCTGCTAAATCTTTCTGAAGGTTTTTTTTGCTGTCAAGCAGTGGTTCTGATTTGCCTCTCCAGCAATCCTATGAGCATCTCTCACTGAAATTTAGCTTGGTCTTCCAGACCTTATCTTGACCTCCACTCTTCCTAGTAACTGCTATTTCTTAGTTACATTTCGAACTGAGGAAAGGACAACTTGATAACGCTTTGCTATCTTCTTGCAGCCTTCTACTGCTTTGTGACCCTCCACCATTTTCATATTCAGAGTGCTAGTTAAAATCCATGGCTGCTGTTTTTTGGCACAGAGTTAGAGGAGACTGGGTTTTTATATACAGGTGCTTCTCACAAAATTGGAATATCATCAAAAAGTTAATTTATTTCAATTCTTCAATAGAAATACAAGGTTACAGATCGCCTCCATGTCACGCCGCATTGATGCAGTAACTGATGCAAAAAGAGCCCCGACCAACTATTGAGTGCATTTACTGAACATACATTTCAGTAGTCCAACATTTCGGATTTCGAAATAATTTTTCAAGCCGGTGTTATAAAGTACTCTAATTTACTGAGATAATGACTTTTGGGTTTTCATTGGCTGTAATCCATAATCATCAACATTAACAGAAATAAACACTTGAAATAGATCACTTTTTGTAATGACTCCATATAATATGAGTTTCACTTTTTGTATTGAAGAACTGAAATGGTACTCTAATTTTGTCAGAAGCACCTGTAGCTGGGAAATTTGTATTACCCGGCCTTTCCTAACAATTGTAGTGATCAAGACATAACCATACCCTGCTAACTAAGGTCTGAAATATTTGTGAAAGTTATCGGAGCACACAAATCTCCGAGTGCCCAAACATTTGCATCAGCCCATTTCCTTTTTTGTAATTTTATAAAATGAAAAAAAGTTATGCTTTTTTTTGCCTAACATGTCATATTTAACTTTACGCCTTTTAGAGATCATTTAATTTTCAACTTCCTTAACTCTTCACAATAACAATGATTTTGTCCAAGGATGCTCAGACTTTTACATGCCACTGTAAGCTTATAGTCACTGGGTGGCCTAGTTGAGTACATCACTGCTTCTTGGCTCCCACTGTAAGACCTCAGATCATCTTGGCTTGTGCTCCATGCTGGTACTTGGAGCTGAATGCCAGTGCTGGCTGCTTCACTATCCTGTTATGGTTAAACTCCACAACACATGAGCCGCCAAGGTCCTATTCACTAATACAGCCGCAAGTGTTAGGTAGGCTATGTACCCACGTTGCAGAAATGCTGCGGAAATTAGCATCGCTTGGAATGTGATAGGTAGGATGTTAAAATAATTAAAAAAATAAAAAATATTGTTATTTTCACCTTCCGATGGCCACCGATCTGCTCTGCGGCGCTCCCGGCATCTTCCGGTCCCAGTAATGCTTTGCGCGAAGCACCTGAGATGACGTCACGCTCGCGTGACATCAAAGCATTCCTGTGACCGGAAGATGCCGGGAGCTTGGTGAGAGGCAGGAAGGACTCCGGGGGGGCCGCCGGAGGGTGAGTATATCACTATTATTTTAATTCTATTTTTTACAGGATTATGGTACCCAGGGCCTGGAGGACAGTTTCCTCCTCCAGACCCTGGGTACCATCCGCACATGATCCGCTTACTTTGCACATGGTGCGCATAGCCACATGCGGAAAGTAAGCGGATCAATGCATTCCTATGGGTGTGGAATCGGCGCAATTCCGCAAACAGAATGGGAATGATGCAGATTTTTCCGCTATGCGATTCCGCAGCGGAAAAATCCGCAGCATTTGCACAGCATTGCGGAATCCCATAGGATTGCATGGGATGCGGGGTTTTTTGCGTTTTCGTGGAAAAACGCCGCAAAAACGCAACATGTGCACACAGCCTCAAGCTCACACTTTAATTCTTTTGTCTGAAGGAGTAATACAGCATATTGTAACCGTTATCTTTTCCATCTGTTCAAGAAGAAAGCATTGACAGTTCCTGGGTAACCAGGAATGACACCATCCAAACACCGGGAGCACTTACCACGCCTCAGCTTACATCCACAGTACTGCGGGAAAACCCTAGACCGATCCCAGATCAAATGCCCGAACACGAGTCTGAACACGGCTCAGAACCAGACTTCTTACACAAGTATGTGCTGTGTGTCCTGGTGTCGCCTCCGTCTGGAGTTTTTGTGTTGTGTGACGGGTGTTGTGTTTTCCAGTCCTCAGATGCAGATGTCTTGGTTGGGTCAGCAGAAGTTAGAAGACTTGAATCGAAAAGACAGAACATCTATGAGCTACATGAAAGTGCGGAGCGGCGTTCGGCATGGAGTGTAAGTATTTAACCTCTGGGGAATTAGGTTGGGAGAGACGAGGGCTGTAGCTTGTACCCCAGGTTTGTATAGAATCATGGGTGATGGACTTTCTTGTATCGCAGACCAGCTATAATCTGTCACCTGCCCCTTATTTTAATTACTTGTGCTTCAAATATGCATTGTGTACACAGATGGTGTAAGACCTTTTTGCTTGCCTAACTTTCCCGGATCTGGTGCTTCTTCCCGCCGCCTTCCAGTTGATGTCCATCTTTTTTTTTCAATACTCCTCAAGTTTGGGTAAACTTCCCTTCTGTTAAGTCAGAAATGAGAAACTGATGTGGAACAAATAACGGAAGAAGAGTGGAAGGTGCCGTAGCCTCGTGTAAATTAGCTGCTATCAATCACAATGATTGACTTGTGTAGCTATACATCCTACATAGAGCGTATTACACAACTTGCGAATAGCCAGGGTTACATCCATTTCACTAAAGTGTCTCATCTTCGAGTTTTCCATAGATACTGGGTTTTTGGGACCTGGTGATTAGCTTATTAAATTACATTAATATTATCTGTGGTCCTTCTCTGACACTATTGAGGTACATGTATGCTTTTGGACAGAAACTCTGTATCATGGATAGAAAGTGGTGGTGAGATAATGGCTGGTAGTATATGTGATCTCGCTCATCAGTGCCGATGCCCCATGAGAAATGACTGTACCATCACTGACATCACCCAGAAAACTTCCATAATATTTGGGACACATGGTTACAGGTTCCCACAGGGTGCGCTTCTTCAGATCTTCCAGAAGTAACTCCTGCCCTCGTGGCCCTTCAGAGTATGGCTACATATAGTATGGCTACATGTACCTATTTGGCATTTGCTGTGGTGTTCTAGTTCCGATATGTGGATTTCTTTAGACATTGTCTCGTGTTGGAATGTGTCCATATCTAACAGTATTAGATCTAGACGTTGTTCTTACTATCATATACTGGTTATAACTCTTGTCCTGCACATCTGCAAAAAAAAAAAAAAAAATGTTAATAATTACTATGTAGCTAACGGGGTGATGTAGCATCTGCAGATCATTTCTTATCCTGGAATCTTTCCTCTTCCTTTCTCAGACGAGGTTTAATGGAGGATGATGCAGAGCCAATATTTGAGGATGTAATGATGTCCTCGAGGGGGCAGTTGGAAGACATGAATGAGGAGTTTGAGGACACAATGGTTATTGATCTGGTAAGTTTTTTGTACATGTGAGTGAGGACCTGAATCCTACGATCGTTACACTGTACCATTCAGGGTCACGTTGTCTGCCCAACCTGATCACAGTGAGGGCGCTAGAAGTGTGTATATAGCCAATGAAGACTAACCTTTTGTTTTTCTTCTAGCCACCTTCTCGAAACAGACGGGAAAGAGCAGAGCTCCGACCAGACTTCTTTGACTCCGCAGCCATTATTGAAGATGAATCAGTATGTAATCATGTAGTCTTGTGTTACCTGTCCTTGTGGTGTATATAATATATGTGTGCCGTCGGGGGTAAGAGTATATATTATGGGAGTTATTACCAGAGTTGGCAGAATACAAGTTGTTACTGCAGCTAAGGACGCTGCTGTGGTGTCTACGGACCTTCTGCATAGACTTGGGATGTCATTTCTACAGTGTTTAGGTGATGTGCTACATTTACACTGATGCCTTGTTTTCTGATTATATCCTCTCACATTTGTTTTAGCCAGTTCAGGTGCGGACCATCCCCACCTACATTTCCTGCCCTGGCATATTTTCGGAATTTATCTCACATCCACTTTTAACGGGTCTAAAATTCTTTCTCTTGTGAATATTCAAATGACTTTGTCCCCTTTTAACATAGCAAGTGGAGCTTTATTTTTTTTAATTGGTGGGAACATGTAAAGATAAATAAGAAATATTTTTTATGGCTACAAAGGACTACTGAAAACATTTTTTAGTCTTCCCCCTTCCATAGAAATTGTTTACATATTGGACATAATTTTTTGTTTTACAGGGCTAGAAACAGCTTTTCAGATTGGCAGTATCTTAGTTCGCTTATATTTAAAACTTTTTTTTTTTGCATTTATTTTTTTATGTCACACAGAGTAACAGGCGTGTTTGATGACGCAATGAATTGAGCTATATTGTATTATAACCCCTGACTCCTTTGATCGCTGATTAGATAAATGATCGTTCATCCAATAGGGATCCCTGGCATCACTTTTGCATATCAGCTAAGTAACCTAGAAGAACATAACGATCAAGGATAGATGTCATGTTCAGACTTTGTTTCCATGCCATTTTAAGGAGCCATTTTCAGTGATTTGTATATGTGGGAACGCCAGGCTTTTTCCATCAGTGTAACACTTTTTTATTTTCCCCTCTTTCCTAGGGATTTGGGATGCCAATGTTCTGAGGTTCAGCACATACCTGGAACTCTTGTTTAAAGGCCTGTATACTGTGAGCTTCTGTAAGAAAATTAGAAAAAACAAACACAAAAACACTTTTTTTAACAGTTTTTGTTGAAACCAAATGCTTGTAGTATTGATGGATTGTGTACAACCTGAGGAAAGTTTACGGTGTCTGGAAAGAAGACTATACACCCCCTAGTCGGGATCTGTGCTACTGCGGACGCCGAATGTTCCCACCTGTCTGCATTTGGTCCTACAGAGAAATAATTGGAGACATAGCCTGTTTTATGGACAAATGGTTTTATCAACTCATTTTTCCTGCTGTACAAGTCTACATTTTAACCTCCCAACCTTTATATGTTCAGCCGTTTGTTTCTACATATTGGCTCTTGGCCTTGAGGACCGCGGTCTCTACCCCTGTATGGAAATGTACATAAATTACAAAATGCACTGGAAGAGGAAACGAAAGAGGGGGCACGGATGAGGCCAAATGTCCACCCTGGACCCAGCAGAACAAGGATTTCTATCACTCAGTGGATGTCAAGATCTGTATCATGTTCCATTTTATTTCCAGAAGTTTTGTATTTGGATCCTGCGGTCCCTGCCTCTCGCAGAATGTCACCATTTATTGTTTTATATCAGAAAGGACAATTTTTTTTTTAAACTTTGTCCTGCACATTTTTACTAGTCAATACCAGCAAATCAAGGACAGTAGCAATCTTACCCAATTTCATCTCTTGCAGTTAAGTTTCTAGACACTTGGTCCTTTTAATCTTTTTTTCTCTCCTTTTTTTTTGTTGGTTTGTCACCTTTTTTATATATATATTTCTTGTATTGTTCAACACATCCGTACATATTTTACAATAAATAAATTAAACTTATAATAAAGGGACTGACACGAGCCTAATATCCATGCAGTAAAATTCAACAGTAATATTTTTGTAAAGAAATGGTACAAAACAAAAAATAATGCAATTTTAAACTTATTTGTCGCCTATAACAAGCGCTTGGCTGGGCATTTTTTTTTTTTTCTTTTCTCCATTGTTCCTCTGGTCAATGTTGCAAATTATAGCATTCTCAGTGTTATCTGTCCCATGTTTGGCTCTTTTTAAACGGGAAAGAGGAAAGTATTTTTTCCCCAGCACAATAATTTCCCCGTTAAACCGCCCTGTTCTGTATTATTGTAATTAAAAGTCAAAATCACATGTCTTAAATAAAGTGATTTTAACAATATTTCATGTTTTTTTTATCCAAATGCACATTACCTGAAATTATTAGTTTTATCTGCACTATGACAGATGCAACAAAGACTTAAAAGTGAACATTTAGATGAAAATTATGTATAATACACACACACAATCCCCTGAGATTATTCTACTTCCGTTTTGATCCTCTGTTGTTCTTGTGTACCTCAAGGTACCAGACCTACTGCCTAGATGGGCCTGTGAGGCCAGCAGTATGCACCACTCCAGACTTCCCTTTCCTTTGCTTCCCGCAATGCATTGCAATGCAAATCAGTGGGAAAGCTGGCTGATAACTCCCCATTTACAATAATCTCTGATTCTCAGGGAGATCCATGTCCAGCCCATAGATCTTAACAGCTCATTTACATATAAGAAAAACGTAAATCCCTCTTAATAAAACATCAGATCGCAGATATCAATGTATCATTTTATTCCGCTTCCTGTTAGCTACATGCCCATATAGACGGCTTGGGAGGGTTGATACTACTGACCGATTCCCATTAATAAAGTCATTAGGGGGTCTCTGAAAAATCCCCCACTGATCACTAGATCACTTTGTTGCATGGAGTTTATTGCCAAGATAACTGGAGGCCCTGTTCCCCTGGCTTTTATTGTGCTGACTAGTCCACTGTAATGAGGTTTAGTGAAATCATGGAGACTGATTTTCTCCTTCGCCTCATTGGGGGACAAAGGACCGTGGGTGTTTGCTGCTGCCACTAGGAGGCTGACACTTAGTGAATACAAAAAGATTAGCTCCTCCTCTACAGTATACACCCATACGCTGGCTACAGACGAACCAGTTCATGCATAGTGTCTGTAGGAGGCACATGGGTCTGGTCTTCAGACCACAATTTTGTATTTTTATTTTTTTTATGCTATCCCTTTTTAATAGATTACGGGGGGCGACAGATCACTTCAGGGTTCCAATCTCGCCAAATCAACAGGCGGGAATGTGGAGTGTTGCTTCCACGTACCCCCTCCTGCACTGTTGAAAGGTATGCCTGAGCTCTCTTTAGGGACGACTGGTCCTTTCAGGGCAACAATCTCCCCACACCAACAACAAATGGGAGCATGGAGTATTGCTTCCATATACCCGCTTCTGCGGCTAGGCTTATTACAGCCAGACCAACAGCCCTGCTCCATCCTAGGAGAGTTAACCCCTAGGATGTCCAGAGGTACTTATGGCGTCCCTGCGGCCCCCACTGCATCACCACTGACAAACAGCAGTGATGGAAGGAGGCAGACTGTCCCTCTCTACCTCGTGGACAACGGGATGGTGGATGGAGGGTTCTGGGCACCATCCACGCTGCAGCAGCTGACTTGCAGGCAGAGCAGTCTGAATTTTGCACTTCACTTTGGTTAAGTGCCCGGGTCAGGTGTGGCAGGGCTTCTGTAGCGCGAGGTAAGCGGTCTTCGCCTTTGATAACCTTCCTAATGGTGCCTTGCTCTCCGTTCCTTCTTTTTTCCTCTCATCCAGGTGTGTTCCTTCCGGCGCTGAAAATTTAGCCCCCGACTTCGGGCCGTGCTAGGCTGCAACCCAGGAGCCCCGCCTACCTGCTTGCGACACGTGGGCAGCTCTGCCCACGAACTTGGCACTTCTCGTTTAGGGCGAAACCGCACTCTGGTATTGCCAGCTGCCATTTTTTCCATACTGCCTTTTCTACACGTGTGGGGGACTCCGGACGTGACTGCTAAAGGCTTTGTCTGCCTGAGTTACTCTCAGTGGACATCATTATATTTCCAGTTGACTTTTTTTTACTTAAGTGGACTGTTTAGGAGCGCAGGGCACCGGGAGGACCGTTCTCTAAGGGCTACAGGACCTGGGTAAGATTTCAGCTGCAATACACCGATTGGCCCTTCTCTGCAGTAATTCCCTGGGTTATTAGCCACGATCCTCCCTATTGAGACATATTAGCAGGGTCACATACTGGGATACACCATGTAATCCAAGAAGGCTAACAAATCAGTGTTTTTCACCACATGTACCACCTGCCAGACTTCGTTGCCACGGGGACAGAGTACGGCACTCAGCAAGGCCTGTGACCCCGAATATGCTCGAGCCCTCCGCCGCTACCAAAACCAGAGTGGGATTCGTCATTGTCGCAGTCCATGGCTTCACTGGCTAAAGCGATTGAGTCCCTCCAGGGGTCGGGGCATTTGTCTGCCTTAGAAGGTTCCTCTAGGCACAGGCATCTATAAAACTGATCCATAGCAGGTCTCCTGGACCCTCTCCCGCCTCGGCGAGCTTTGTTTCTCGCTCCCCCTCACCAGGGGTTCACAGCGACCAGAGCTGATGGGTCTCTTGAGCTGAACTCGCCGGAGTATCAGGAAACGGTGGATAATCTCATTGAGGCCGTCAACCAGACTTTGAAGGTTGACGAGGACTCTACCTCTGTCCCGGACCATGCTGTGTCCTTCAAGAGGCCCAAACGTCCTCATAGGGTGTTTGCCAACCATCCCGAGTTTCTGGACATAGTTCAGCGTCATAGGTAGCAGCCGGACAAACACTTCACAGGACTGAAGCCTCTCAAAGGCGAGATACCCTTTTTCATCGGATCTGCGGAAGAAATTGGCTAAATCACCTCCAGTTGATTCATCTGTATCTCGCCTGGCCGTCAAAACCCTCCTATCCTTACCAGATGTATCCTCAATTAAAAATCCCATGAACCGTCAGAGAATCTTGCTCGCTCAGTTTTTGAAGCCTCAGGCTCTGCACTCTCCCCCTCTTTTGCCGCTGCATGGGTTGCTAAAGCGATGGTCTCCTGGGCAAATACCCTGACCAAAACCATTCAAGACAGTAACCTTCCCCTGGATGCAGCGGATCTGGCCAATCAGATATCCCTGGCCGGGGACTATTTGGTGCACGCTTCCCTGGATGCGGCTAACTGCGCTGCACTGGCAGCATCAAATGCCATCACCATCAGAAGGGCACTGTGGCTCAGGGAATGTCGAGTTGACTCTGCATCCAAAACGTCCCTAACCTCTCTGCCTTACCAGAGTGGTCGTTTATTTGGAGAGAAGTTGGATCAGCTTATCTCAGACTCTACAGGAGGGAAGACCCTTTCGCCGTCAGCAAGTCTATTTTCTGGTCCTTTCGCAGCAATCCTGGTTGGTCCACTACAACCGCCTCTTCCGGATCGGGGCACTCTCCGTGTAGGGACGTGGGTCCCCAGGTTTCATTAAAGCCCAACCAGTCGTGGAAGAGTCGACCCAAACAGTCCAGATCAAACGAATCCAGGTCCTGATGATTCTCGGCTCAATGACTCGTGGCATTATCCGGTCGACACCTGCGGAGTAGGCGGTCGCCTACGTTTGTTTCATCATGCCTATCATCAATGCCTATCATCCCCATCAATGATCCGCTCTCCCAGTCTGCCTCTCATCTTCTTCCTATAACTTCTTCATTCGGCCTCTCACAGTTTACTAATTCTCCTACACATGAGGACGGGAATACTCTGGACCTGGTTTTCTCCCGTCCCGGCTCACTGCACGACTTTACTAACTCACCTCTCCCACTCTCGGACCACAACCTTCTTTCCTTCTCAGTCAAGAATTGTCTCCTCACCCGGGACACCCCCACTTACCACACTTATCGGAATACACGTACCATTAATACCCAACAGCTTATGGACAATCTCCACACATCTTTAGCCCCCATCTCCACCCTCTCCTGTCCAGACATAGCATTGTCACACTTCAATAATACACTGAAGAATGCCCTAGATGAAGCAGCACCTTCTATACGCAGAAAGACCCGACACAGACAACGGCAGCCCTGGCACACAACGCAAACACGCTTTCTTCAGCGCTGCTCAAGGTGTGCAGAGCGGCAGTGGAGAAAGTCTCTCTTAGCAGAAGACTTCACCCACTATAAGTTCATGCTCAAAACCTATAACTCTGCCCTTCATCTGGCCAAACAATCCTACTTCACCACTCTCATCACCTCACTATCCAACAACCCAAGACGACTTTTTGAAACCTTAAACTCCCTCCTGAAACCTAAAGTACAGGCCCCCATCACCAACCTCAGCGGTGAGGATCTGGCCACTTATTTCCTAGAAAAAATCAACCACATCCATCAGGATATCTCAGCCCAATCTCCTCAGTGCCTGGATCCCCTTCCCTGCCGCACCTCAAGCTCACTAGACCTCTTTGAACCTGTTTCAGAAGAAGAAGTTTCCAAGCTCCTCGCTTCTGCTCGGTCTACAACCTGCAACAGTGACCCCATTCCTTCACAGCTCCTGCAGTCTCTCTCACCAGTGGTCACCACTCACCTGACTAAAATATTTAACCTCTCTTTCTTCTGGTATATTTCCCTCCTCATTTAAACATGCCATCATAACCCCTTTACTTAAAAAGCCATCCCTGGACCAGAACTGCACTGCTAACTACAGACCTGTCTCTAACCTTTCCTTCATCTCTAAACTCTTGGAACGCTTGGTCCACTCCCGTCTAATCCGCTATCTCTCGGATAACTCTCTTCTCGACCCCTTACAATCTGGTTTCCGCTCTTTACACTCTACTGAAACTGCCCTCACTAAAGTCTCTAATGATCTAATAACAGCTAAATCAAAAGGTCATTGCTCCCTGCTGATTCTCCTGGATCTCTCTGCCGCATTTGACACTGTGGATCACCAGCTCCTCCTCACTATGCTCCGCTCTATAGGCCTCAAGGACACAGCCCTCTCCTGGTTCTCCTCCTACCTCTCTGACCGCTCCTTCACTGTATCTTTTTCCGGCTCCTCTTCCTCTCCTCGTCCCCTTACTATTGGGGTCCCGCAGGGCTCAGTCCTAGGCCCCCTCCTCTTCTCTTTATACACTGCCCCTATTGGACAAACAATCAGCAGATTTGGGTTCCAGTATCATCTCTATGCTGATGACACCCAATTATACACTTCTTCCCCTGACATCACCCCTACCCTAATTCAAAATACCAAGGATTGTCTGCTGTCTCTAGCATCATGTCCTCCCTCTATCTGAAACTAAATCTCTCCAAAACTGAACTTCTTGTGTTTCTCCCCTCTACTAACCTCACTCTACCTAACATCGAAATAACCTTGGAGGGTTCAACCATAACTCCCAAGCAGCATGCCCGTTGTCTTGGGGTCATATTCGACACTGAACTTTCCTTTACTCCCTACATCCGATCACTCAGTCGCTCTTGTCACCTGCATCTTAAAAACATCTCCAGAATCCGACCTTTTCTCACCTTTGAAACTGCTAAGACTCTTACTGTCGCTCTTATTCATTCTCGTCTGAACTACTGCAACTCTCTTCTGATCAGTCTCCCTCTTACCAAACTTTCTCCTCTCCAATCCATCTTGAACGCGGCAGCCAGGGTTATATTTCTGTCCAGCCGCTTCACCGATGCCTCCATCTTGTGCCAGTCATTACACTGGCTACCTATTCGCTACAGGGTCCAGTATAAACTCATCTCACCCACAAAGCTCTCCACTGTTCTGCACCGCCTTATATCTCATCTCTGTCTATCGCCCTACACGTGCCCTTCGTTCTACAAATGACCTAAGACTAACATCCCCTGTAATTCGAACCTCGCACTTCAGTCTCCAAGACTTCTCTCGTGCTGCTCCAGATCTCTGGAATGCACTTCCCCAGACGATCAGACTGATACCTAGCCCTGACCTATTCAAGCGCGCTTTGAAAACCCATCTCTTCAAACAAGCCTACCACATCAACTACTCATAAACTAACTTTGCCCTGTTCCCTCCTTCCAAATATTATTCTGAATCTGCACCCTTCTATTCATCTGTCTCCACACCCTCCATGCACACGATAACTGCACTTGATACTTGTCTATTGCACTTAAACACACGGGCTGATGACCGGATCATGCAGCTTTATATGAAAATCCCTATTTATTATAATTGCCAGACCTGAATTAACAAGCACTTCTCACCTACTGTGTCCCCCCATTTCCTTGTAGATTGTAAGCTTGCGAGCAGGGATCTCACTCCTAATGTCACTGTTTGAATTGTCTTAACTTGTATTGAATTTATTGTCTGTACATGTCCCCGCTTAATTGTAAAGTGCTGCGGAATATGTTGGCGCTATATAAATAAAAATTATTATTATGCCTGGCTCTGTCGTTCACGACAAATGGATCAGGGACCTGGTGTCTTCCGGATGCAAAATAGAATTTTCTTTTCACACTCTGGCACGGTTCTTACCCTCTCCTCCCCCCAAAACAGAGGCGCAGGCACGGTCCTTTTACCGAGCCATCGATTTGCTATGCCAAGACGGGGTCATTATTCCAGTCCCAGAAAATGAGGGGTTCTACTCGAACCTGTTTGTGGTTCTGAAAAAGGACGGAACGGTGTGGCCCATCCTGGGCCTAAAACTTCTAAACAAGTTTGTTAATGTCAGGCACTTCAGGATGGAATCCCTCCTTTCTGTCATCACCTCATTGGAGATGGGGGAGTTCCTAGCATCCATCGACTTCTGGAATGCTTACCTCCATATCCCGAACTTTCCCCCCTCACCAGAAGTTACTGCGCTTCGCTGTTTGCAAGGAGCATTTCCAGTTCACGGCCTTGCCCTTCGGTCTCGCCACTGCTCCCAGTGTTCACAAAGGTCATGGCGGCCGTCATGTCCATTCTGCACTCTCGGGGCATGGTCGTTTTGCCATACTTAGACGACCTTATAATCAAGGGACCGTCCTTCGAAGCTTGCGCTGAGTGTGTACGTATCACTTTGTATACACTTTCTCGCCTAAGCTGGCTGATAAACTTACAAGTCTTCCCCCATTCCAGCTCAGAAGACATCCTTTTTAGGGATGGTCCTGGACACCTCCCGAGGGTTGGTGATTCTCCCTCGAGACAAGGTCTTTGCCCTTCAACAGGGAGCCCGGGTACTTTGTCGCCCATCCCCCTCATTTCATCCGATTCGGCATGGGGGTTCTGGGCAAAATGGTGGCAGCAATGGAAGCTGTTCCCTTTGCCCAGCATTCACCTCTATGCCGCTTGTTTCCGGTTGTCAAGCAGGCGCTCAGGTGGTGAACATTGCGGTCTTTCCTCAACCAGAGGAAAAAACCTTTCTTCCGGATCAATGGCTGGTGATCACTACGCCAGTCTTCTCGGCTGGGGGGCTGTCTTCCGTCTCCACACTGCCCAGGGAGGTTGGTCACCTCGGGAGTGGCGCCTGCAAATCAACGTACTGGAGATTCGGTAACCCGGTTATCCCTGCAGTGGTTTCATCATCTTCTGGTGGGTTGTCCCATCTGAATATAATTGGACATTGCCACGGCCGTGGCCTGTATCAACCATCAAGGGGGCACCTGCAGCAGGGCGGCAGTGCGCGAGGTGGTTCACATTCTCCGCTGGGCCAAGAGGAACCATTCAGTCATTTCAACAGTTCACATCCCGGGCATGGAAACCTGGGCAGCAGACATCCTCAGCCGTCTGGGTCTCTTACGGAGAGTGGGCACTTCATCCGGAGGTCTTCCAATAGATCTGTCATCGCTAGGGGACTCCGAACGTGGATCTGATGGCTTCCAGATTCGACGCCAAGGTGCCAGAGTTCATAGCTCGGTCTCGGGATCCAGAAGCCATTGAGGCAGATTCACTGGTTCTTCTGTGGTGTCAGTTCTGTCTTCCGTACGTGTTCCCCCCCCACTTACGTTACTTCAGAGAGTCATCAGGAAGATCAAAGCAGAGGGGGTTCTAGTGATCCTAGTCGCTCCAGACTGGCCACGCCAGGCGTGGTACGTGCAGTTGGTGCAGCTCGTCGTCTACGTACCCTGGCTTTTGTGACAAGGTAAAAATACTAAATGTTTTTTTGAGGTATAATGTTCAGAGCTCGCTATTTATGCAGGAACATATTACTAGGACATATCTGTGCAGAAATAGCAGTTAAATTGTATGGAATTGTTTTGCTGTGCTAGCCCACACCCCCAGCTAGTAGACCACACCCACTACATAAATAGGCGGGGCTGATGTAAAAACGCCAAGTCGCAACATCTTTTTTTCAACTGTGTTGCGCAAGCAGTCCTGGTTATCACTATTCCAGGCCGGTTACCGATGCCACTACTACTGCTCTAACCCTGTCCAAATGTCCAGTGCACCCTCTTTCTCCTACGTTATCATTTCACTGCAGACATTTTAAACCCTTATCTATCTGACTGCTGTGTATCCACCCAGACTGATCCCTCCTGGATCTGCTCTAATACTCTGCCCCTGCTGTGTCCCTGATACGCTGATTTTACATGCAATGTCCAGGTCACCTCAAGCCTCTGTGACGGGCGGATGTTGTGATCGGTGGCCTCAGTTATGCGCTCCCAACCTGTGCGTGGTGATGCTGCAATCAAGCTCTGATGCTCCTTTGCCTTGCTCTTCTTGGTGCATACATCAGTTCATGTCTAGAAGTGGCCGGATCATGGGGAGGCGATACTGCAGAAGGCCGGGAGATGGAGCAGCAGCATTTCTATGCCAAATGTTACAGAGCTGCATTATCCTTGTCCATCACTGTCTATCCACTGACCCACCGTGGGGCAGCACGGTGGCTCAGTGGATAGCACTGCAGCCTTGCAGCGCTGGAGTCCTGGGTTTCGAATCCCACCCAAGGACAACATCTGCAAGGAGTTTGTATGTTCTCCCAGGGTTTCCTCCCACATTCCAAAGACATACTGATAGGGAATTTAGATTGTGAGCCCCAATGGGGACAGTGATGATAATGTGTGCAAACTGTAAAGGGCTGCGGAATATGTTAGCGCTATATAAAAATAAAGATTTTTTTATCAAGATAATCAGATTTCTAATGGTTCCTTTGTTCATAATTTTACAGCCTTCGCTCTGCAATAAACTGTGTGGACACACTCATAAATTATAGAATTGTTGCATTGATATGTGCAGTGCTTATAAAAATAGAAGTGTTAATAGTTTGCATGTTGTTAATAAAAAATAAAGTGGATGAACCAAAAAATCTAAAGCAATATTTGGTGCGACCACCATTTGCCTTCAAAACAGCATCATTTCTTCTAAAATCTAGATAGACTGTGCACACAAGTTATGAAGGAACGCTGCAGGGAGGATGTCCCAAACCTCTTACCGAACAAACCCCAGATCTTCTGTGGATGTGGACTTGCGAAAAATCATTTTATTTCTTCATATAATCCCAGACAGACGTGATGTTGAGATCTGGGCTCTGTGAGGGCCAAATCATCACTTCCTGGAATTCTCGTTCTTTACATTGGAGATAGTTCTTAATGACCTTGACTGTTCGGGGTCGTTGTCCTCCTGCGGAATAAATTGTGAGCCAATCAGACGCCTCCCTTCTGGATAAGTATCTACATTTTTCAGCATTGCGGAGACTCAAGTCCAAGACATGGGCACAGTTCTGAACCATAGATAGTGGTCTGCCAGGGAAATTTGGTGCAGCAGATGACATGCTTACTTTAGAAATTGGAAGATGTCATTCAGTGCCATTCACTTAAAACTGGACGCAACCTGTGGGGCACGGCAATACCCATCTACTGTTTCAAGATGTCAGGCCCGAAATGATCTTCATGGAATACATGCAGCCAGAAAGCATAGCTTCGACATGAAACCAAGTGACTGAAGTATGCATGAAAACATAGGAACTGGGATACTAAAAAATGGCAGCAGATTCTCTGGACTGAGTCAAAATGTGAAATATTTGGCCGTAGCAGAAGGCAGTTTTTTCACTGAAGGACTGGAGAGCAGTACGATGAGTGTCTGCAGGAACAGTGAAGCATGGTGGAGGGTCCTTGCAAGCGCATTTGCACAAAACCGCCGTCCTTTACACTCCACGTGGAACTCTCCTGCCGTGGATGTTTTAAATTGCTTCAGTAAAGTGGATTTTATGGGACAGTGAGTGCCATCCTCATTTTTCTATCTGCATGGAACTGCATTTTAGCAAATGGAGTATGACATTTGATCAGGATTATTGGTGTCCTCAATGCTGAGGATGATGAGCCATCATGCAATACCATCATGGAGGAATCTGTTTGTGGTCGTTGTGCTGCTGCAGAATAAATTTGGAGCCAAATATATGGCTAATGCTATTAAATTGAACTTGTCATGTCCCCAAACAATTAGCCTGCAGCCAGGCTGCAGGTAAATGCTATTACAATACTTTCTGGATGACTTATAGACAGCACGGATACTTGGAGGAAATTAACTTTTTCATCTGAGAGCTGCATCAGTCTCCGCTGAGTATACTGTGAGTGGGCACTGTAAGCCGTGGCACATTGACGGCTAGATCTGCAGCGTATCTGTCAGAATGACAAGGTTCATAGATCTGTGGTTCTCAAAGATGTTTGTAACAACCTCCCTGCCAAGTTCCTTCAACTATTAATCTGTTAATACTTATAAATGACCAAACCATATTTATAGAGGGCACTTCCAAAATACATAATAGCCAAAAAAAAAAAGGAAACCCAAGTAATAATTAAAAAATATTGATCTAATTTTTAATACTTATTTAAAAAAGTCTGTAAACATACTAAAATGAGGGAAAATAAGTTTACTGAGTGAAGCCCCACCCAGACCAAGCGACAGTAGAATGTAGTCAAGTATTGACCATTGATGTATCTACCAAGTCAAGTGCAGTTGTTGCAAAGTAGATGCAATGTAAAGACTAGAGATGAGCAAATGTGTTCGGAAAATGATCACCAATCTCAAATTCCGCATGAACATAGCACATTTGGATTCCCTAGAAATTTTCCTCAAAATTGTTACGGCTTTGGCTAAGATAGTGGTGCTGTATGATGAGCTGGGGATACATGTTTAACGAGGGGATGGGGTGCATCTATGTCAGAGAAGCAGCACAGTGGGGGGGTTTTTTGTGTGGAAATTCTGGCAGCCAATCAGGGTGCAGAACCCATTCACAACTTACAGACACATGGGAATCATAGAATCATAGAATCGTAGAGTTGGAAGGGACCTCCTGGGCCATCTGGTCCAACCCCCTGCTCAAAGCAGGATTCGCTAAATCATCCCAGTCAGATGTCTGTCCAGCCTCTGTTTGAAGACTTCCATTGAAGGAGAACTCACCACTTCTCGTGGCAGCCTGTTCCACTCATTGATCACTCTAACTGTCAAAAAGTTTTTTCTAATATCTAATGTGTCTCCTCCCATTCAGTTTCATCCCATTGCTTCTAGTCTTTCCTTGTGCAAATGAGAATAAAGTTGATCCTTCTACAATGTGACAGCCCTTTAGATATTTGTAGACAGCAATTAAGTCTCCTCTCAGTCTTCTCTTTTGCAAACTAAACATTCCCAAATCCTGCAACATTTCTTCATAAGACAGGGTTTGCAGACCGGTCACCATTCTGGTCGCTCTTTTCTGAACTTGCTCCAGTTTGTTGATGTCTTTCTTAAAATGTGGTGCCCAAAACTGGACACAATATTCCAGATGAGGTCTGACCAAAGAGGAGTAGAGGGAAATAATGACTTCACGTGATCTAGACTGTATGCTTCTGTTAATACATCCTAGAACTGCATTTGCCTTTTTTGCTGCTGCATCACACTGTTGACTCATATTCAGTCTGTGATCTATTAGTATACCCAAGTCTTTTTCACATGTGCTGTCACTTAGCCCTATTCCTCCCATTCTATATATGCTTTTTTGATTTTTATTGCCCAGATGTAGTACTTTGCATTTCTCCCTGTTAAAAACCATTCTGTTAGTTACTGCCCACTTCTCCAGTTTATTTAAATCTTTTTGAATCCTCTCTCTCTCTTCTCTAGGGCTTCTCATTGGCTTCCGAAGTCATAACTCCTCCATAAAAACAGTACAGAAGCTGCTGCAAGTAGTGAGAGTTCACATAGATAGGACCATGTGAGAAATTGACCTTCCGGCAGTTAAATCCTTTCTGCTAACAGTTTGTCTGGACCACACTATCTTAGAAAATAATTACCGATTGTTAATTTAGTGACAGATGTGGGCCTAAGGTTGTGAAACAACTGGATAAATGAGAGGAAGGGTACATCCAACATAACTGGCGAAAAGCTAGGTCATGGTGGAAAGGGGAATAGGCTTGTGTTCAACATGTATGTGGGCTATGTGGTAATGTTACTGAATGTTCTACTGAACAAACACTGTCTTGTCCTATCAAAAAACCACTGTTACTGACCTGGCTACTCGACTCCCTTTGGTAGCTGCACAGCGGTACGCCAGGTAAATGAGTCCCAGAAAGAGCATGTGCTCCAATGGATGGAAAACGCATCAAGTGTCCTCTCCTCTTCCTCTATCGTAACAATTACACACAGTACAATCCTCAGAGGTGGCACCCACAATTACCCTGGTCTCCCCCACCCAACTCTCCAACCACCAAAATGACTTTGGGGAACCACAGAACGGTGAATATTCAGATCTGTTCACACATTCTATTCCATGGGCATCCGAGGTCTGCTCTGTAGATCACAGATCAGGAGGACAGCATCTGCACCAATGCCCACAATATTTTTCAGTTGGATCCGGGGCTGGACCGAAGTAGGGTCTGAGCAGAAACCAGACCCTCATCACCAGATATTAACCCACGGGGGCAGAGGTGATCCTGTTTAGACTCGGATAGCTGAAGTATGCGGTTAATGCTGTTAAGGCAGGAAGAGGAGAAGGATGACTCGGAGAAACCTCCAATCAATTTTCCCATAGGGACCATGTATGGGGGACAGGAGACCATGTAGGGGTACAGGGCAGATAGACACAAGGGGGCTTGGGAGACAGGCACAAGGGTGACTAGGGAGCAAGGGAGACAAGCACAAGGACACGGGGGCTAGGAGACGGGGGCTAGGAGAAGGGGACACATGGGGACTAGTGGGCAAGAGAGTTTGACATAAGGGGACTACTAGTGAGCAAGGGAGACTGACAAGGGGACTAGTGGGCAAGGGAGACGGACACAAGCACAAGGAAGACAGGCACAAGGAATCATGGGGACTAAGACTAAGGGGAGAAGGGCATAAGGGGACTAGGGGCCAATGGAGACAGACACAAGGGGACTCCAAGGGTAGAGTAGATGGAGATGGGGGGGGGACTTGGGAGCAGGGAAGGGAGCACAAGGATTTCGAAGACAGGGTAGATGGGGGACACTGTGAGAAACGGTCGCAAGGGAACAAGAGAGATGAGGGAACGCAGGGCAGACGGGTCACACGGTGACAATGGGCAGGGAATGCATGGGGGTGCAGGACGACTCAGGGCATGGGAGATGGGGACCAGAGGAGGAGGAGCACAATGACCTGGGGACCGACGTGGGGCACGGGAGAGCAGGGAGTAAGCAGAGCATGGAGGAAATGGGGCTGGTGTCAGGACCAGGGATGCTGAGGGCCGAGGACGGCGACACACGGGCAGCAGACACACCTCATTGCCGCCGTTCCCCTACACCTCCATGTTCAGCCCCGGATCCTCCAGATGGCTGAGCCGCTGCAGCATCCCCTTCCAGGCAGCTCAGTCCATGCACCCCCCACCAGCTCCTAAAGGGGGATTGGAAAGGTGGTGAGATTACCCCCTCCGGAGCCGCCTGTTCCATATCCCTGCTGCCCCCACAGGCCCTGCCAATATGGCGGCCGCCATCACCTGTGCAGATGATGCACAGGAGGTGCGCAATGAAGGGATGTCACCGCGCACCCGCTGTGTAAGAGGCAGAGGGGAATGATGTGAGAGGGAGTGTCATCTGACGCTCTCCTCCATCATTGCTTTGAACTGTACCGGCATAGTTCAATACAATGGCGGGGGGAGTCAGCACTGACAGCAGGTGGGCCCTCCTGACCCCATAGCGGCTGCGTGATGTGTCGCTATTAGCGGCACGCCACTGGCTGGGGGAGCGGGGGGCCTAGGAAGCTGCCTGGTCTGCCTGACACAAATGCCGGCCCTGACCAGGGTGAGTGTAAGGTGTGAGACGTGCACTACCTAGCATAAAGCAGGACAACTTCTAAAAAGGTAATAGTATGGAAAAAGAATGTGTGTAGGACTAAGGCTAGTTTCACACTAGCGTTTTATCGCGCGGCGCTATCGGGCGCACTCAAAATGTTTCCCTATCTAACATGGCGGGCGCAGTGTTTAGCGATTGCACACGCTCATCAGCGTTTGCGTGCGCTGCGCCTTTTCCATGTGCGCGTCCATACGCTACATGTTGCATTTTTTGTTCCGCCCAACATCGTTAAAAAAATCAGGCGCGCACGGTATGTGCAAAAAATAGCATTACAGTCTATGGGGTCGCTGGCGTGCGCTTGGATGTGCGCACATCAGCGCTTTTTGCACGCTCGCGATTTGAGTAAACAATATCTAGACACTTGTTTAAACTTCCCCCTAACAAGCAACATTGTTTGGGAGGAGTGTAGATAAAAGAAGGTATCTTCAGGGTCACACCACTACAGCCTTGAAGATAAGAGCAGCTACAGACAGCAAGAAAAGAGCAGCTACAGACAGCCTTAAATAGAAGACCAGACAAGAGCCTTGGATTCAAGCTTCAGCAGCCAAAATGTGAGTATTCTTCAACATAATGTCTGTGTGTCCTGTACAATTTATTATGTACTAATGTTTTTTTTGTTTAAATTTCAGCATGTCTTCTGAATCGGCCTATTCGCCATCCCAGGAAGAACTGGCCCAAGCAGATCGTGAGGTGAGGATGTTGCTGCCTTTGGGTAAGTATAGCTGCCTCTAGAAATGTGTAATAATTTTTTTTCCTTTACAGACATCGGACACTGCAAGTGAAGGCAAAGAGCGGGAGCAGCCTAGCGAAGTCGCGGCGAGGAGACATAATGTAAGTATATAGTCTTTCAATGTTCCTTTGTTGGGTTTTTTTTTTTTTTCTGTCTTTATTTTGATCTTCTATCTTGCTTCTTCTCTGTTTCTTTTTCTATCTTTTTCATTCTCCCAAATTTCCAAGATTATAATTTTTTTGGTTGTTCTAGGTTTCACAACGGGATGAAGAAGACGTGTACATCGACAACGAGCGCCTGATCCGCCTTGTTGAGGAGCGTATCCCGTGGTGGGACAGCCGTGACCAGCAGTAAAAAGACACAGTGGTGACCCGGCAGCTCTGGAATGAGGTGGCCGCAGCGATGATGGATGGCTGGGACAGCGCCTCTCCCACTTCAAAAAAGGCGTTCAGTAAGTATAAAGCTGCTCTATGATGCTGCATTGACTCTTGGTCCTGATGGTACAGGTGTGTTTGTTGCAAGATATATTCTTGCATCAAACACCAGTGCCCTCTGGATCAACAGTGATTGCTTTGTGTATTGGACTGCTGTATTGATTCTGTTTTCACTCTTGCTCCTGATGGTACAGGTGTGTTTGTTGCACGATAAATTCTTGCAGGAAACACACCTGTACCATCAGGATCAACAGTGACTGCTTTGAGTCAAGAATTATTTTGTGATGCCGCATTGACTGTTTGGAAAGTTCACTCAGGTTTTTGTGCTGATAATGATGTTGGCATCAGTGCATTGTATAACTTTTTTTCTTTGTTTTTCCAACAGTGAACAAAGTCCGCGCACATTGGCGCGCGATGAAGGACCGCTTCAACACTGATGTTCGTGCTGAGGGACAGGTTCGCGGTGGTTCAGCGGCAAGGACCAGAAGAAAATATCGTTATTATCGCGAGTTGGCGTTCCTGAGACCGATGCTTGCTAGCAGATTGTATTTTTTTTTTTTTAACCTGTCCTTTTCTATTCCACAGCTAATGCTTCTTGTAAATGCATGCTAATAATGTATTTCCTTTCCACAGCACCTGGAGCAGCACTCTGCAACCTGTCCCTGGAGCGGTTCTTCATCGGACGACCTCGGACCCATCCCAGCCATCCGACAGCCAGGAAGCATCTTGAAGGTCAGCAACACAGACAGCTGGTGACCAGGAAGCTGGTCAATTAGGTGTTCCCCTGTCCCAGGTCTCTGCCACTGGTTATGCGGGCACTACCCACCAGCGGCAGAGGGCCTTGGACAGGCCGGTCATGCCCGAGTTCAGGCACTTGAGCGAGGTCTTTCATGCCAGCCTCAAGGCACTGTCAGCCAGAGTGGAAAACGTTTTTTCCCTGATGGAATGCGGTTTTAACCACATGGAACACCGCTTCCACTCTGTCGACGAGTGCCTTGACCGTCTGGAGGCCGACCTCAAAAGACCAGCGCACCATTTTTTCAGTAAAATTGAACAGGGCATGGCGGAACACCTTAGTCCTGAGCAACAGCTGAGTGTGTTACAGGCCTGCAACACTGACTACTTGCAGGCTATGCAGCAGAATCGGTACGTGCAGCAGTCAGTGGTGTCATTTCCAACAGTGCCACCACTGACTCGCTACACCTCATTACCGCCTTCTGCTGCATGCCAAGCCGGACACCACCCCAAGTCCGAGTGCTGCTGGACACTCCACCGCCACCACCACTATGGCAAGCGCTGCTCCTGTCTGAAGCACCGCCACCACAGAACCTGCTTGGGCCACCGACACCTTTTCTCCTGTTCAGAGCACCGCCACCATTTCTCTGTCTAGGAGCACCGACACCACCACTCAACAGCATTCAAGGAGCACCGCCACCACTCCTCATCAAAGGAGCACCACCACCAATTCTCCTAGGAGTCCCGCCAACGCTTCTCCTTCTAGGAGTACCGACACGACTTTGTCTCCTAGGATCACTGCCACTTCTTTGAGCACCGACACGAGTTTGTCTCCTTCTCAGAGCACCTCCACCGCCGCCACTTCTAGGAGCACCGCCATCAGAGGGGTGACCCACATTCCATCTTTTACAGGTCAACGTCACGGCCCACCAGCTCCAGGCGGTCGAGCAATGTAAGGCGGTCACACGGTGGAAGTCGGTCCAGGCAGGATACTCCTGTGCCAAAGAAAAAAAAAAAAAGACTGTCCATCCACCCTCTCCTCCTAATGTGTCTCAACCTGCCTCCATGTCCATCCCTGAGCTCCCTTCCCCCAGTACTTTCGTCGCCCCTTCTCCTAGAACCCCTTCCTCGACATCCAGCCGTTCCTCGTCTCTCCACAATCTTCCCTTCTTTCCCCAAGCCAGATCAACGGTGGACACCGTGACAGCAGCTATAACTAAGGCTCCATCTACCCTCCTGTTACCTAATTATACCTGACTACAGTATAGCCTCTTGGCATTCTCCGTATTGTTATCCTGTGGTTGGCCATTGTAAATGTATCATAACCCTCAGTACGCTGACGAAGGTCTTTTGTATGGACCGAAACTGTTTGTACATGCTACTGTTTGGGATTGAATAAAATCACCTACAACTTTAACACTAAGTTGAGTGCCAGGTTCTATTTTTACATTAATTACGATTTGGGAACCTACCTGAGCACCATTAGTCACTGCTGTGCACACGCTTTCTATGTACAATCTTCCCCCAAACGTCATTCATAATAAAAAAAATTACTTTTTTTTTTTTGGAAAAAATAAATGTGCAATTCTGCTTTCACAAAATATGGTTTGATTAATTTGTCTTTTGCCGACTACACAAACTGCGCCGTACACTTAGCGTTTTTGACACCAGATATCTCCATTACTGAGACATGTTTTTTGTGTCAGTCTTGGAGATATGTGGTGTCAAAAAAACAAATCTATATGACTTGTATTTTCCACACCAGTTTCTACATTCTTCTAATATTGCACAGACTGAATCGAGCAGGGTTCCCCAACTCCAGTCCTCAAGGCCAACCAACAGATCACGTTTTAAGGAATTCCATTGCTCCGGTGATAACTGCTTCACCTGAGCCAAAAAAAAAGAAATCCTTAAAACATGATCTGTTGGTGGGCCTTGACGACTAGAGTTTGGGAACCCTGGAATAGAGGATGGTGTTGAGTGCAAGGCATATCTATTGTTACCTTGCCTATTTGTTTTTTTTATTACCATCATCGTTTAACTATTTTTGAGACAAGGCAAGGGGATTGTAGATATACCTTGCAATTAACCACATACTCTGTGAAGTGTGTGTTGCATAAACTAATGACGTGATGGTGGAAATAAATAATATATTTACTTCACAAATACCCTGGCCTTTTATCATAACTATCACACCTGGGCAGGTGAATACACATGAGTTTTAACCTGCAGCATTGTTTCAGTCTCCATATATTTGAAGCAGACTGTAGTGATGCTGCAGTGTAGCTCATATGTGTATTCAGCTGACCATGTGTGATAACTTTGTGAAGTTAGGATGCGTTAGTTTGTACGTCCTCACTTCAGAATGACACCAGGCCTGGATATTATACAAGTTGTATAAACTTTATGTCTCCAGTGTGCGTTCAAACTCAAGCCACAGTGCTGATCCTACAAATAATATTTATAGTCACATGTTTAGGTGTCATAAAAAGTGAAGGATGCTAATGCATCCCCAAATCACTATTTATAAAATCAGGCCATGTGACACAAATATTAGTTGTATTATCTCCACCTTCGCTGCTAATTGAACACACACTCTAGAGATGGTAAAGGTCATACAACTTGTGTGTGTATGTATAGTCACCTGGTCAGGAGTACTAGTAAATTCATGATGCACAAAACACAGTATCATAAATTCACTGGTACACCTGGCCAGTTGATAATAGTATTGGGAGTGTAAAAAGACATAATGCACTCAGTACAGGTATCAAAACAGTGTTTTTATTAACATACCAACAAGAAAAATTTTTTACACCATTTGCTCTTGTCATTCCACCCGTCCTACATCTGAGTTGAAGTAGGCCACAAATTGGTCCCTCATTTGGCCAACTTCGATGACCTGAGAGGGTGCTGAGTTGGTGTGGTCCAAGTCCCGGCTGGAGTATGGTTTGAGCAGGTGTTGGCACATCTGGAATGCCTCATCCCCAACCGTTACAAAGGGCTGTGGCGGACCTTCGGTGTTGGGAAGAGGCCGTGGCATGGGGAAATTGAACTGGTTGCCATACAATCTCCGGCCCATGTCCGAGTTCTTAAAGGCCTGGGAGTCATTCCCACGACCAAATGCACCAATGTCCACTGCAATAAACATACAGTCTGCATCTGCAATGGCCATGAGTACAGTAGAAAAGTACTTTTTATAGTTGTAGTACTCAGATCCAGTTCTTTTTGGCTTGATAATCCGGATGTGTTTCCCATCAACCACTCCCAAACAGTTGGGGAAATTGCAGACTGTCCAGAATTTTTTGGCGATTTCCAACCACTTTTCTGCGGTGGGCAGGGGCATGAATTCTGGACAGAGAACGTTCCACAAAGCCCGGCAGGTGTCCGCTACAATTCCAGACAATGTGGATATTCCATTACGGTACAGGAAGTGGAGTGAAGAGAGGGTCTCTCCAGTAGCCAGGAATCTGGGAAACCAAGAAAAAACAAATTATGTATATGGATTTTTAAAACACCAAAAATAAAAAAAAATACATCTGCAGCGTTTTGTTCACTACATGTCATACAAAAAAATACCGCAGCCTTTTGTTAACTACATGGCAGAACTACAATTCTGCCAGATTTGGAATAGTACATGTCACAACAAAGACAATTATGCAGGCATTGGTTTTGCAATGACCAGGAGCCGTTCCTCAGGAGTAATCGCACGACGGAGCTTCGTGTCCAGTAAATTTCACCGGGTTTGCCTGTAGCTCACTGTAGAGGGTGTGGTACGCTCCACGGCTCTCCCGGAGTTCAATAATGGGATGTATCCACAAACGCCGCCGCTGCTGTCTTTGCTGCCTCTCTCCCTGGCAAGCAACTGCATAAGCCTGAGCCATCCTGATGTCCAGATCCAAGTCAAAAGTAAAACCTTCCAGCACAGAGACATGTTTCACAAAGGAAAATGCAAGCAAATGTGAAGAATTCAGCTGTAAACAGGGTCTATATAAAGAATTCCCATAACACACGCCCACTGATGTCCCATTGGTGGAGTCTGTTGTAAGAATTTTTCAAGGATTTTTCTCCTGTGAAATGTGACACCTAGACAACCCATGCGCATAAAAATCGCAAACGCATGTAAAAACGCTTACAAACACATAAAAACGCGATTTTTGTCGTAATGCGCACAATGCTACAAAAAACAAGTGTTTGCACGCGTTTTTGACATGCGTTTCATGTGCGCTCGATACGCTGCGCAAAAAGGCGCAAGTGTGAAAATAGCCTAATAAGTCTAAAACGGAGCTGGATCGTGCCCTAGGAAAGAGTGTTGCTCATCAGGTCAAGCAAACACTTATTTCCCCTTCTCCCGTGACAACAGCACCTGAGAGGGTATCCACCCATCAAGGACAGGAAACCTACTGAATAAAAGGGATGGTATCTGTCCTCTGCATCAGTTTTGGTTTCCTGTCCTTGTGGGAACCAGAGAAGTGAATGGTACTTGGACTTACCCAGAATATGGAGGGTGTCAAGGATGGCATACCTTCCAGATGGTGCGATAACAAGGGCCCAGGAGGTCAGTGTGACGCCATGCAGATGGACACCTCTTGGGGTAAAGTCTTTGGCTGACACAAGGTCCCGGGCCTGCGTGTGCTGGGGCTGCAGGAGCACCCCTGTGGTGTGCGCCAGGACTCGCTTCCGGGTCTGCACATATGCAGGGTGCTCTGGTGATGGTTTGGGAAGTCATGTCATCTGATTGTATAGGTACACTGTGTTTTATCAAGACCAATGTCAGCGTAGCCGTCTACCAGGAAATTTTAGAGCACTTTGTTTCCCTCTGCCGACAAGCTTTTTGTAGATATGAAATTTCAATCTCCAGCAGGACTTGGCACCTGTCCACACTGCCAAAAGTATCAACACCTGGTTTAAAAACAACAGTATCACTGTGCTTGATTGGCAGCAAACTCGTCTGACCTTAACCCCAAAAAGTATCTATGGGTTATTGTCAAGAGAAAGATGAGACACCAGACCCCACAATGTAGCTGAGCTGAAGGCTGTTATCAAAGCAACCTGGGCTTCCATAACACCTCAGTAGTGCCACAGGCTGATCGCCTCCATGCCACGTCGCACTGATGCAGTAATTGATGCCAAAGGAACCCCATCCAAGTATTGAGTGCATTTACTGAACATACATTTCAGTAGGCCAACATTTCAGATATTAAAATCATTTTTTTCAAGCTGGTGTTATAAAGTATTCTAATTTACTGAGATAATGACTTTTGGGTTTTCATTGGCTGTAAGCCATAATCATCAACATTAACAGAAATAAACTTGAAATACATCACTCCATTTGTAATGACTCTCTAATAGTATATGCGTTTCACTTTTTGTATTGAACTGAAATAAATTAACTATTTGATGATATTCTAATTTTGTGAGATGCACCTGTATATAATGCGGCCCGCAGAGCTTTTTGGCTCAAAAGCTGGCCAGGGGATGCCCAATCCAAGGCCAGACTGTGCTCAGTCCAATATGAAGGGTAATATCTTTTCGGCCAGAAACTAGATGATATCCTAGATAAAGCAGCGGATAAGAAGAAAGGCTTCCCCAATGTGTCCCTTCCACAGTACAAAAGTTCCTTTCGTAGGAGGAAGTATAACAGAAACAAACCATTTAGAGAACAAGGGAGGTGGAAGGATAAGAAATCAAGGAGCGGAGGCTTCATGTTTGGGGGCCCTTCTGCAGAGAGCCTAAAGACCTCTAAGTGACAGGCTTCCCCAGGTAGGAGGAAGGCTGTCCCACTTCCAACCTGCCTGGATCCTCAATATAATAAAATCAGGACTAAATCTAGAGTTCAGGTCCACTCCTAGGCACAACTTCAAGATCTCGTCCCCAAGACTCTGAAAGAACAAATGGCCCTAGAGGCGGAAGTGTTAGGCTTGCTGCAGAAACAGGTTCTGGTGGAGGTACAGGTTCAGCAGCAATGGAAGGGGTTTTTATTCTCCCCTGTTCCTGATAAGGAAACCCGACCGGTCCTTCAGGACTATGGTCAACCTACCGAGTCTGAACAAATCTCTGGTCTACAGACCATTCAAGATGGAGTCAATAAAATCAACTATAAAGACGCTCCCAGGCTGCTATACGAGTGTCCTGGATTGGACGGACGCTTACTACCATGTCCCAATCCATTGTTTGAAGGACGCATACTACCATGTCCCAATCCTTCAGAGACACCAGCAGTACCTGACAGTAGCGGTGCATACAGACAGCTTAGGCACTTCCAATACAGGGTACTACCCTTCAGTCTATTCATGGCTCCAAGGATTTTCACAAATATAGTTCTGGAGGTGACTGCACATTTCCGAGAACAGAATGTGTTAATAGTGCTGTATCTGGACGATTTTTTTTTTTAGTAAATCGGCAGGTCAATGGAGACCTGCAGTCGCCAGATGGATGACAAATAAGTAGAAGGGACTGCAGGATCATAACCCTTATAGCAGCCGCAGTTACCAACCCGGTTATGAATCTGAGGAAGGCACAGATTCACTCCAGGAGTTTGAAACAGGACATCCTAGAAGGAGAAAGAAGACTTGGTGGCTGGACTCGAGGTATCTGTAGCAGGGAACAGATGCGATTGTGAAATACAGGAACTCGGAAGGATGGGGAGCACATCTCAGAGATCGCATAGTCCAGGAAGTCTGGTCAAAAGCAGAAGTCTGCTATTCCTCAAATATGAAAGACCTACTGGCGGTAAAAAGTGTAGTAGTAGAATTCCTTCCCCAATCTAAAGGGACACCACATTCGAGTAATGTTAGACAACCGGACAACAGTTGTTAATATCAACCATTAGGGGAATACAAGATCTCGGCCCCTGATGCTGCTATCAGAGTCAATTCTCCAGTTCATGGAAAGACATCATTTGAGGCTAACTGCACTGCACATAAGAGGGAAGGAAAACGAAGAAGCAGATTATCTCAGCCAGAATACACTGAAGCAGGAGGAATGGGAACTGGATCCGCTAGTATTTCAACAGATTGTGGATCAATGGGGGCAGCCAGAGATAGACCTGTTCTCCAACAAGAAAAATAGGAAAACTAAGATCATCTTTCAGCCAAAGAGAATGACCATATGTGGTGGATGCAATACAGATTCCTTGGGATTTCAGGCTAGGTTACACAATTTCCTTTTTAGTGTTAATTCCGGCAGTCCTGAGGAAGATTTGAGAGGAGAAAGCAAAAATCATCATCATTGCTCCTTTTTGGCCCAAGAGTTAGTTCTCATGGATGAGGATAATGTCCTTATCAGATCCCTGGATTCTCCCGGATACTTCGTGTTTCCTCAGGCAGCACCCATGGTCTCATCCTCCGAGGTCTGGTCTGCATTTGAAAGCCTGGATTTTGAGAGGGCACTATGAATACAAAAGGGCTTCTCCCCACCTTTAGTCTGTACCCTGCTGCAGAGAAGGAAGCCAGTAACAACTAGGATATACAGCAGGACATGGAAATTCTTAGCTAGTTCGGGAAAGACTGGGGGGCAAGGTCACGATTAAGGCTATTTTGGAATTTCTTCAAAAGGGTATGGAGATGGGCCTAGCCAGTAGCACCCTTAAGGTGCAGATGTCTCCTTTGGCAGCTCTATATAATTATAACCTAGCGCCAGATAGATGGATAGTTAGTTTAATTAAAGCATGTCACAGGTTGAGACCAATACCAGCCCCAAAGATGCCACCTTGGGACTTAAACCTAGTTCTTGAGGCGCTAACAAAATCTCCCTTTGAACCCTTGAATTAGTTACCAGCTAGAGTACTAACACTAAAAACTGTGAGATTAGTGGCCCTAACATTAGTCCGCAGGGTCAGTGATTTACAGGCTCCAGCTATTAACAAACCGTTTATGCGGGTATCAGATGATAGGATTATTCTAAGGCCAGACCTAGCCTATCTTCCAAAGGTAGCCTAAAAGTTTCATAGAACCAGGAGATAGTTATCCCCTCCTTTTTTAGTGACCCGAAAAATGTGGAGGAACGCAAGCTAAACATGTTAGATGTTAGGAGAGCCTTGATACAATACTTAGACACGTCAAGACAGTGGAGGAAAAGTGGGCCCTTATTTGTGACTAGAGATGAGAAAATTTGTTTGGATTTGGTTCCGAATACGATTAGATTCGAATATGGTTTTTGCAATATTCGTTGAACACAGCTGAACGTCATTAGAGTCAATGGGAGTAGAAATTACAGAATATCTTAACCGAACATAAGACATACATTTGGCACGAATAGTGTTCGAATATGTCAAAATCAGATTCAGTCCCAAAATCCGAACAAATTCGCTCATCTCTATTTGTGACGTTCCAGGGCATAAGGAAAGGTACGAGGGGTACTATAGCAAGATGGATTAGGGAAGTCATTAGCCTAGCGTACCCCTCTAGTAATGTACTAGTTCCTGAGAACCTGAAGGTCCATTCCACCAGGGCCATGGCAACCTCCTGGGCTGAGAAAGCGGAGGTGTCGATCAACAGAATTTGTAAGGCAGCAACAAGGTCTTCCCCTTCAACGTCCTATAAACACTACATTCTTAAGCTGTCTTCCTCTCATGACCTGTCGTTTGGGAGAAAGGCATTATAAGCGGTGATCTCGCCCTAGGGTGCTTTGATCTAGATAAATCTCTGGTGGTTCTGTCATGGGAGGAGAAAAAAATCTTACTTACCGGTAACAGAATTTTACAGTGCCCATGACAACACCCTTATATTCCCCTCCCCGGTTTTATCTGTAGTGGTGTGCACTTTAACCCATTAAGGACCAAGCCACTTTGTAGGTTAATGACCAGGCCTTAATTTTGAAATCTGACCACTGTCACTTTATGTGGTCATAACTCTGGAATGCTTCAACGTATCCCACTGATTCTGAGATTTTTTTTTTCATGACATATTGCACTTTTATAGTGGTAAAAATTCTTCAAAATTTCTTGGGTTTATTTGTGAAAAAATGTAAGCTTGAAAATTGTGAAATTTTTTGCCAAACTTAATTTTTATGCCCCTAAAGCAGAGCTTTTTGTCAAACAAAATAGTTAATAAATAACATTTGCCACATGTCTTCTTTACATTAGCACAATTTTTGAAACAATTTTTTTGTTAGGAAGTTATCAGAGTTAAAATTTGACCAGCAATTTCTCATTTTTCCAACAAAATTTACAAAACCATTTTTTTTTTTTAGGGACCACCTCACATTTGAAGTCACTTTGAGGGCCGCTATAACAGAAAATATCCAAAAGTGACACCATTCTAAAAACTGCACCCCTCAAGGTGTTCAAAACCACATTCTAAACATTTATTAACTTATTAACCCATCAGGTGCTTCACAAGAATTGAAGCAATATGGAAGCAAAAAATGAACATTTAACTTTTTTTCACAAAATTTTTTACTTGGGACACTTTTTTTTATTTTGTCAAGGGTATCATGAGAAAATGAACCACAACATTTGTTGTGCAATTTTTCTGAGTACAACGATACCCAATGTTTGGAGGAAGACCACTCTTGAGGTGCATGGCAGGGCTCGGAAGGGAAGTAGCCTCATTTGAGGTTTTGAAAGCAAGATTGACTGAAATCGAGAGCAGATGCCATGTCGCGTTTGGAGAACCCCTGACGTACCTAAACAGTGAAAACCCCCGTAAGTAACCCCCATTTTGGAAACTAGACCCCCCCCCCCCAAGGAACTTATCTAGATGTGTGGTAAGCACTTTGAACCCCCAAGTGCTTCATAGAAGTTTATAACGTAGAGCCGTGAAAATAAAAAATCATTTTTTCCACAAAAATGATCTTTTCGCCTCCCATTTTTCTAATTATAAATTAGACCCCAAAAGATGTTGTGCAATTTGTCCTGAGTATGCTGATACCCCATATATGGGGGTAAACCACTGTTTGGGTGCATGGCAGAGCTCAGAAGGGAAGCAGCACCTTTTGATTTTTTTTCAACGCAAAATTGGCAGGAATTGAGATTGGACGCCATGTCACATTTGGATTTGGAGATCCCCTGATGTACATAAATAGTGTAAACCCCACACAATTGAGACTATTTTGGAAACTAAACCCCTCAAGGAATGTATTTAGATGCATGATTTGAATCTCCAGGTGTTTCCCAGATGTTTATAACGTAGAGCCGTGAAAATTGAAAATCAAATTTTTTCCTCAAAAATCATCTTTTAGCACCAATTTTTTTTATTTTAACAAAGGTAGCAGGAGAAAATGGACCCCAAAATTGTTGTGCAATTTCTCCTGAGTTCACCAATACCCCATGTGTGAAGGAAGACCACTATCTGGGGGCACGGCCGGACTCGGGAGGGAAGGAGAAAGGTTTGACTTTTTGAACATATAATTGGCGGGAATCGAGAGCAGATGCCATGTCACTTTTGGAGGGCTCCAGCTGTGCCTAAACAGTGGAAACTCTCCCCATTAGTGATACCATTTTGGAAACTAGACCCCCTCAAGGAACTTATATAGATGTGTGGTGAGCATCTTGAACCACTAAGTGCTTCACAGAAGTTTATAACAGAGCTAAGAATTTTTTTTTTTTTTTAAAAACACTTCCTGCAAAGTTTTCTTTAGCTCCAATTTTTTTATTTTTTCAAGGGTAACAGGTGAAAATGGACCCCAGAATTTGCTGTGCAATTTCTCCTGAGTGTGCCAATACCCCATGTGTGGGTGAAAACTACTTTTGAGGCACAGTGCAAAGCTCAAAAGGGTTTTTTTTTTACCTAGTCCCTTTATGGGACTTTCACTTTGATTGAAAGCATTGCAGTACATTATAACTATATTGAAAGCTTCTTACACCATGCTGTGCGCATAGTCTCAGAGGCTTTCTGTAGCTTGATGACCCGGGGGTCGTCAGGAGGACCCCGGGTCACCATGGCAACGATCGGACCCCGTGATATCGCAGTGACGCCAAACTGAAGGCAGAGGGAGCTCCTATCCCTTCGCCTTCCTCCTGAATGCTGAGATCACTCTAGATCGCAGCAATTAGGGGGTTAACAGTCAGACGGCATGGATACCACTCCTGGCTGTTAGTGCAGAAGCTCGGCCACTGGCAGCCCTGAGCTCCTGCACTGATTGGGTGGGAGGTGCTGATATTTCAGCATCTCCTGTGCGATCATGCTGTGATTGGTCAGACTGACTGATTGATCACAGTGAATCTGGGTGCAGGGACTGACAGCAACATGGGGCCTGCACCTCTTCCCATGCCTCTCAGCTGTCACAGATAGCTGTCGGCACTGAACTGTCACTGTGTGTTTGCACGCAGTGGTAGTTTAAATGCATGACGGACACAGTCCGTGCTGGTGCGGGAACTGATATCCTGCCATGACGGACTGTGTCCATCGTTGGACTTTAAGGGGTAAAGGGTGGTTAAGAAAGTAACATAACCATCACCAATAAACATTCTGTCTCGAGGTCCTTTCATGCTCAGAAAGCTAAACTGATGCGGAGCAGAGGTACCGCCCTTTTATTCAGTAGGTTTCCTGCCCTTGATGGGTGGATACAGTCTTTCAGATGGTGCAGTCATTGGCTCTGTAAAATCCTGTTACCGGTAAGTAACTAAAAAAATTTTTATACCTAGTGTCAGCCCATACTCACTGTCCTGCGTCCTTTTGTATTATGTCTTACCTCTTGGAAATGTTTTGAAAAATGTAAGACTGTGTAAAGGCCCCCATACACAGACTAGTGTTGGCTGAACTCTCAGATATTCACAGGTTTGGCCGGTAGTCTGTGTATGGTAGCACCGGCTGGTGGTTGGGAGAGATGCTAATCGCGCATGTCTGATTTCAGATCACATTGTTCTCTTGCCGATGAGCCGCCGATGCGGCTTTCTCATAGAGAACACCGGAGTCTCAGCTGAGTGCTCCTGTGTAAATCAAAGTCGGAGTAGATGGCCGACAGTTGAATGATCAGCCGTAGCATCTTTTGCCGACAACCGTCCAAGATGAATGGCCGGCTTTAATCCTCTTGTCAGAGGGATGCGTCTCTATACACAGACTTTCCATATAGTGCTGGTGACATCAGGATACCATTGTGATGCAGTTTGGCTTTTCTTTATGATCCAATCCAGACACTGACTTCAAAAATTGCATCAAAATAGTAAATGTGTAAGAAGCTTCAAAGTATGTGAGACATTGTACTGGCAAAAGATGTAACGCGCAGTTGTTGGTGTATTCATATATATTTCCCATTGGAACAGCGGAAGTTTAAAGAAAAGATGATGAAAAATTGGTAATCAATGGGGAATACAATATTTACTACAAGGGACAGGTCAGGAAAGGTGACACCATTAGAGGCCATGTATACAATTGACATAGATCACAGTTTTGAACTGATAAGTCATGATAACAGGAAATGAAAAAAATCAATAATAGTTTCTTTGGATTATACAAAATTGGCCCTAAAATAGAGAATGTAAAAAAGTTTATATAAACCTTTACTTACTAGTTATGATCGAACGTGCATGTGTGTTATCGGAGTACCTTGGGTGTGCTCAAATAATACAGTCAAGTCCCTGTGGCTGCATGATTTGAGATTGTCAGGCAATTCCTGGCATGCGTCGCGGTTGTCTAACAGCCACAAAACATGCAGTCGCAGGGACTCGAACAATTCGAGTACGCTTAAGACACTCAATAACATTATCCGAGCACGTTCGCTCATCACTATTACATACCCCATGTATCCCCTGATGCTACAGAAAATGATTGTCGCATCCACCGATCACTGGACTTGGTGGTCATGGCAGTACTTGCCAACATCACAGCTGAGCCCAGTGATTGGCTGCAGAGATCATGTGACTGATGGATGGGATAGATGGCATTTCTGGCATCGGCAGAGATAACCAGACTGGTAAGTAAAGGGTATTTCTTCATTTAGGAACACTTTACTTTAGGATCAACTTTACATAATCCTGAAAAACCTCTTGAAAGAAAATCACAGTTCTAACGATTTATCCCTCGTTGTAAAGCCTCATTGTAGCGGGAGCTTGGTCAGAAGTCCCCAGATTGTAGTGTTTGCCACTCAGTTTGACACAAACCAATGTCCTTGCGCTTTAAGCTTGTAATTTCCAGACAGGAATGTATACGATGGCGACGCGTGCTGCCTCATAGAGGAATATTTGCATGCTTTTTCCATGGATTCACTTGATGTTTGCTTGCGAGTACGTCCAGGTCACGACAGAGGCGAATCCGAGTAGTACACGGCTGAATGATGTCATCAACAAACCCTGGGGGTAAAAGAAATCAGTCAGGTTTATACAAATTTAATTTTCCCTTTTAATTTCAGTTCCCTTTAACCGAGTGCAACCAGGCTTCATTCACCCCTCGGTGCACAACGTCCACGGTATAATACGGAACAAATATGCTTTCATAACAGAGTTATGCATTCAAAGGTGACCATGATTAACTCCAGATACTGTCACCCCAAGTGCAGCCACTACATGGCATGCATTAGAAGACATCACCACCCTCAGTCCTTATATGTCCAGCACACATGACCGATGATGGTTATGCTATACAGCTGACAGCGGCGACTGACACCAACTCTGTTTGCCACCTAAGCTATAAAATCTGTCAATATCTGACAGCAGTGTACAAAGCTGTGCAATTCGGGTGATCCCCCTCAGTTCAGGGGATTAATATATACTTGATGACATGGGTGATGTGTGTTGTGTAGTGACAGAGGGGAGGTGCATACTGAGAGCTTGTGTGATTGACTGAATGGATAAAATATTCCTCCCAACATTTAGATTTGGCACACCCCCTCCTTTGTTCTCATTGGTCCCTCTGAGTTCGGGGCGTTACATTTTCGGCTATAGCCGGCCTTTTGATCAATCATAGTGTACATATGAAAATAGAATCTGCTACATGATTTTTTTTATTGGAGCGGTCTGAATAGAGGGATTTTTGGTTCTTACCGTAAAATCTTTTTCTTGGAGCATTCATTGGGGGGACACAGATTACCATGGGTGTATGCTGCTGCTGCTAGGAGGCTGACACTGTGCAAAATAAGAAAACTTAGCTCCTCCCCGGCAGTATACACCCACCGACAGGCAGGAAGTACCTCAGTTGGTGAAAAAGCAGTAGGAGATGAACAATAACTCGTAACATGTACCAACCCAACAAGAGGCTCGTAGGCCCACACGGTACCACTTAAACAGGGAGGGTGCTGTGTCCCCCAATGAAGGCTCCAAGAAAGAGATTTTACGGTAAGAACCAAAAATCCTTCTTTCTTTATCGCTTCATTGGGGGACACAGATTACCATGGGATGTCCCAAGGGGGGGAAAAACACTTGGGGAATGAGAAGGACTTAGGTCGGTCGGTGTGCAACCGCCGCCTGCAGAAACTTCCTACCCAAGCCCGCATCAGACGAGGCCTGGGTATGAACTTTGTAGAACCTCGCAAAAGTGTGCAAGGACGACCAGGTCGCGGCCTTGCAAAGTTGTAAAGCTGAAGCCTGGTGTCGGACAGCCCAAGAAGCCCCTACAGCTCGGGTGGAGTGAGCTCTCACTCCCGGAGGGGGACGTTTTTTCTGAACGCGGTAAGCTTCCAGTATAGTAGAACGAATCCAGCGAGCTATTGTGGCTTTGGATGCCGGGAGCCCTTTCTGGCGACCTTCAGAGATGATAAGCAGGGAATCGGATTGACGAAAGGAAGAGGTCCTGGTAAGATAGACACGCAAGGCTCTCACTACATCCAATTTGTAGAGCGACTTTTCCAGCGGGTGGACAGGTGAAGGGCAAAAGGAGGGGAGGACGATGTCTTCATTGATGTGGAAGGAAGATACCACCTTGAGAAGGAAGGAGGGAAGGGGCCTGAGAACGACCTTATCCTGATGAAGGATTAGGTACGGGGGACGAAAGGATAAAGCCACCAGCTCAGAAACTCTCCTAATGGATGTAATGGCAATCAGAAAAGTCACCTTTCAAGAGAGAAGGGAAAGAGGAATGTCCTGGATAGGCTCGAAAGGCGCACTTTGGAGAGCGCTGAGAACGAGATTAAGATCCCACGGATCTATCGGAGAATGGTGAGGAGGGGCAACGTGGGCAACTCCCTGGATAAAGGTCTTGACTTGAGGCAAGGGGGCCAGATCCCTCTGGAAAAAAATTGACAGAGCTGAAACCTGGCCTTTGAGAGTACTGAGGGATAGGCCTGCATCTAGGCCGGATTGGAGGAAAACAAGTATGGATGGAATAGAGAACATTGGAAAAACATTGCTGTCGTCGGAAAAAGGCCTTCCAGCACCTATGGTAAATGCGGGAGGAGGCTGGTTTTCTAGCTCTAATCATGGTCTGAATGACCTGGTTGGAAAAACCTGATTGTCTTAGAATCGCGGCCTCAACAGCCATGCCGTTAAACTCAGAGACTGAGTTCTCTGGTGGTAAAGGGGGCCTTGTGAGAGAAGATCCGGACGGTCTGGAAGTCTACAGGTGACGTCCGAAAGCATGTTCACCAGCTCCGCATACCAAGGACGTCTTGGCCAGTCTGGGGCTACCAGAATTACTGGGATGCCTTCTGATTTTATTTTCTTGACCACCCTTGGGATCAAGGCAAGTGGAGGAAACAAGTAAGGAAGTCGGAACTGAGACCACGGGATTACCAGTGCGTAGCAACCGACGGCCAGAGGGTCCCTGGACCTGGCTACAAAGCGGGGAACTTTGTGGTTCATCCAAGACGCCATGAGGTCGACGTCTGGAGTGCCCCAACGCTGGCATATCTGATTGAAGATCGTGGGGTGGAGACACCATTCGCCTGATGGGATTGCCTTACTCTGAGAGGCAGGAGTATGGGGCGGTCCAGAGAAACTGAGGTCTTGTCCCAGACTGAAAGGAGGGACAGTTGGAGGGGACGAGTGTGGAATTGTGCAAAAGGCACTGCTTCCATGGAAGCTATCATTTTCCCCAGAACCCTCATGCAGGACCGAAGGGGAATGAGCCCTGTTTGCTTTAGGGATCGGATTCCCTTCCAAAGAGCTGAAAATGTGTCCCTTGGAAGGAACACCCGGGCTAGGTTCATGTCGAAATCCATGCCCAGGAATGTCAGACGCTGAGTCGGGAGCAGGGTGGATTTCTCCCTGTTGACTATCCAGCCGAGACGGGTGAGAGTATCCAGAGTGATCTGAAGACTTTGAAGACAGTCTCGGCGAGACGAGCCCTTGATCAACAGATCGTCCAGATAAGGGATTATGAGGATCCCCCTGTAGCGAAGAATGGCCATGACGGCTGCCATGACCTTCGGAAAGACTCGGGGAGCCGAGGCTAGGCCGAAAGGAAGGGCCGTGAATTGATAGTGATTCTCCTGAATTGCGAAACGAAGAAATCTCTGATGTTGTCAACAAACAGGGATGTGGAGATAGGCATCCTGTATGTCCACAGAGCAGAGAAACTATCTGGGTTCCATCGAGGCGATCACCGAGCGCAGAGACTCCAAGTGGAGGATCCGCACGTGGCGATTGAGTAATTTGAGGTCCAAGATTGGGCGAAGAGAGCCATCTTTTTTCGGGACTACGAAGAGATTGGAGTAGAACCCTGAAAACCATTCGCTTGGAGGAACGGGAACAATTACTCCGGCGGATAGAAGAGAGGAGACGGCCTGAAGGAACCCTGGGGTTTGGGACGGCTGTCTTGGTGGCCGAGACAGAAAGAAGCGTCTCATTGGGGGGGGGGGATTCGATTTTGTATCCGGATGTGATTTCCCTGACCCATGCGTCGTCGACTACAGACAGCCACGCGTCCATGAAAGAAGAAAGTCTGCCTCCCACCCTGGAAGAATTTCCAGGTGGGGGGTGACCCGTCACTTGGAGGAGAATCTACCGGAGCGGGAGCTTAAGGGCCTGGAAGGTCGGCCTTTTGGTCTCCAGTGGGGAGCGGATTTATACGATGGTTTTCTCCGGAGGTGGAGGGCCGGTCCTGCTGGGATGAACTTTCCGCGGAAGAGGAGCGGAAGGACTTAAACGGCCGATGAGCTTTTCTGTTGAAAAAATGTCTAGGCTTGATGTCAACTTGTAATTTCCCTACTTCCCCTTATCTTTCCTTCTCTTCCCATTCCCATCCCTCCCCCCCGTCTTCCCCTCTCCCCATTGTTTAAAAGAATAAAATCTTTGGAAAAGAAAAAACGTCTAGGCAGAGACTGATGAAGGGAGGTACTTTTACCTCCAGTGGCATCAGAAATTATCTGGTCCAGCCTAGCGCCAAAGAGCCTAGAACCTTGAAATGCTAGGTTGGTGAGCAACTTCTTAGAGGTGGTGTCTGCACTCCATGTCTTCAACCAAAGGATACGCCATATGGCTACTATGTTGCTGTTAGCACTAGCTGAACACCCGGCTGCATCCAAGGAGGCGGCCAAAAGGTATTTACCAGCATGATTAATTTGGTCTGCTAACTCCGCTAGCTCGTCCCGAGGAGCTGATGCTAAGATGCCCTTGCGAAGGATTTTTGCCCAGGCTGAAATGACTTTCGCCACCCTGGCGGAGGCGAAAATAGGACAGAGAGAGACGCCAGATGCCTCAAAAACTGATTTAGCTAGCGACTCTGCCTGTCTGTTGAATCTTTAAGTGAAGCCCCGTCCGGAAGGAATAGAACCATCTTTGAGGAAAGACGGGAAACTGGCGGATCCACTTCGGGAGCTTTGGCCCATTTTGAGAGCAGGTCCGCATTATATAGCACGTCTAAGTGCCTGCGGCCTGAGAATCGCTTCTCAGGGTGTTCCCAGTGTTTGGTTAATGTATCTTCGAACTCTTTGTGATTAGGAAAGGTTCGGGAGGGGGTTGTTGCTCGTTTGAAGGGGACAGAGCATTCCTGTAGGGGTGTCTTGTCCTCCTTTATTTTGAGCATTTGGAAAATAGCCAATATGAGACTATCTAACATGTCCTGTGTTTTGGACATGTTGTCTGCATCTGATTCAGACCCCGATTGGGAATCTACGTTTGACCCAAGGTTGTCTTCTGAGGAAGGAGACGAGGAAAGCAGCCTGGGTGAAGCGGAGGGTCCTTGCGAGCTGGAAGAAGAGCCAGACAGGGCCTGTTTCCTGGAACTCCTACCCGGTCTGTCCCTCTGGAGGTCGCGTTCAGGTGCAGGCAACTCACCGTGAGAGGCGGTCGGAGCACAAGTGGCTGAAGATAGCTGCGGTAGTCATTCTAAGGCCTGGACCAGGGACTGGGACACTTTAGTCAGGTCAGAAACTGACTGTGACATTGCAACGGCCCACTCTCGGGGAGGGGGGTTGCTCTCATATCGGGATTCGGTGTGATCCTGTGGGGTAGACATGGTTGAAGGACTGCAGAACAGGCAGAAGGGAGACGACCGACCTGACGCCCACTTCTTTTTACAGCGCGCGCAGGCGTAGTGAGTAGCGATGGGTCTATAGCTGGGAGCCCTTGCAGTGTTGTGCATATGTGAAGATTGCGGAGTATCGCAGAGTGTAACTGCCGCGAGTACCGCTGGACAAGTGAGGGTACTGCCGAGGAGGGCTAGTTCGAGCGCCAGGCAGAAGCGCAGCCTACTGTGACCCTTAAGCGCAGCAGCAGCCCGCAGGATAGCTGTGTCGCCTGCGTCAGATCCGTGACAGGATGAAGGAACCGAAGGACCTTAGCAGAGGGCGGAGCTTAGTGGACGTGCCACGATTGGCTAATGACTGCGGGGGGCGCGGTTAAGGGGAATACTGCGGGGCTGCGAAAATGAAAGTAGCCCCGTGATGGGCTAGAAAAAAAGCACAAAGGGCGCGCAGAGCGGGGGGCGTGCCAGACGCAGCGCTGCCTGTGACGCTCCAAGAGCCTGCGATGCCACCAAGATAAGCCGGTACTGAAGGGAATTAGATGCTTGCGGGCTCCACTGCCGAACACCCGGCTGAAGCCGGCGGTGTGTACCTGGGGAGGCACGCGTGTGTAGAAAAGGGCGCGAATTTTGAATCAGGAGCGCAGGCATGGAAGAGGCCCTTAGAGGGGCCCACCCCGGGGACCTAAGGGGCTGGTGGGTGCATCCAGATTGCTTATCTGATGCCCACTTCACTGTCCATGAAGAGGATGACCACAGGGCCCCACGATTTGAAGGAAGGCCGCTGGGAGTGAAGATCCTCTGTCCCCGCACTGTGTCCAAGCAGTGCAGAAGACGGGGTCAACCCCTTGATAGAAAGGGGGGAGGTCACCGCCGGTGACCACCATCTTCCTCTCAGCCCTCTGCCGGGAGAGGGGTGAGGAGGGGAATTGGCTAGGACCAGCCACCTGCTATCAGCCCATAGCACCAGAAGGTGATAGGGAAAAATGGTCCTGCCTGCAGGTCTGAGAGTTGCAAAGTGGGCGACACCATATTGCTCGCTCAGCCGCCCAATATGAGAAGGCAGGGTGAGAATCTACACCCTGTTTCCCAACGATGTATCTGGAAAATAAATCGAAAAGATTTGTAACACACACACACACAAAAAACTAAAAAGGAAAAGTTAACTGCGGATCTGGGAAGATCCCGGTCCACCTCCTACAGACACTAAGCACAAACTGAGGTACTTCCTGCCTGTCGGTGGGTGTATACTGCTGGGGAGGAGCTAAGTTTTCTTATTTTGCATAGTGTCAGCCTCCTAGCAGCAGCATACACCCATGGTAATCTGTGTCCCCCAATGAAGCGATAAAGAGATAAAGGTATGTCCCTGCTGGTGTGATACCAACCCCCGGAAGAAGGCTGAACGCCGAAACGTGCATCGGGGCTGGCATCATCACCCACAGGAGGTAAAGTTAATTTCTGCACTGTATATACTACTTGTATAGGACTGGTAGGCATTATATTATTGAGTCATTTTGTCTTGACACTCTCTCATAGCTATTTAGCGTCTGAAGAGTGACTATTGGGGTTTTTTCGACATGTGCAGCCACCTATTTTTTAATTGTGGGTTGTGGTGCCTTGTTTTTTGGGTTTCCCACTTTTTAACCTTGTATGTCATATGTTTTTGGCTATTAATAAAGATTTATATTTTTGTGATTTTGGGTTCAATGTTTTTCTTTTCGGACATATATAATTCTGTGGTACTGCAGTATATACAGTGACTTGCGAATGTATTCACCCCATCCCCTCTTGCCATTTTCTCGTGTTCTGCTGCCTCACAATCTGGAATGCCTCTTTTTGTTTTTTTTTTGCTTTTTTAGGGTTTGCATCTGTTCATATAAAGAACATGCCTACAACTGTGAACATTTGTTTTTCTTTTTATTGTAAAGCAATTAAAACTATTAAAATACTTATAGTAGTACAATACCATTATTGCACAACTATTCACCGCTCTAAAGTCAGTACTTTGTAGAGCCTCCTTTTGTGGCAACTACAACTGCAAGTTGATTTGGATAAGTCTCTGTGAGACACTCCAAAACATTTACACGTTTCCCCTTTAACCACTTGAGTGTTGCTTTAGCAGCATGTTTAGCATCATTTGTCTTGCTGGAAGGTAAACCTCCATCCCAGTCTCAAGTAACTGACAGAGAAATAAGTTTCGGTCAAGAATATCCCATATTTCGCACCACCCATCTTCCCCTTGACTAGGACCATTTTCGCTGTCATTGCTGCAGAAAGACCATTTCCATAGCATGATGATACCACCACCATTGTTTCACTGTAGGGATGGTGCTCTTGGGGTGATGAGCTGGGTTGGTTTGGCGCTAGACATAGCATTTACCTTAGTGGACAAAAAGTTAAACTTTGGTCTTATCTGACCACAGAACCTTTCTCCCTACATTTGGGGGAGTCTCCCATGCCTTTTGGCAAAATCAAAAAGATCCTTACAATTTTTGAGTGTAAGTAAAAGCTTTTTCCTGCCCACTCTTCCATGAAGGTCACCTCTATGAAGTATGACTTATTGCGGTCGTATGGACAGATATTACAGTCTCTCCTTGGAAACTCTGCAGCTCCTTCAGGGTTACCTTTGGTCTCTGTGCTGCATCTCTGATTAATGCCCTTCTAGCCCGGGCTGAGCGTTTTGGTGGGCGGCTCTCTCTTGGCAGGTTTGTTGTAGTACCATGTACTTTCTATTTGATAATGGATTTGATGGTGCTCCGGGGAATCAGCAGAGATTGGGATATTTTTATATAACCCAACCCTGACTTGTACTTCTTAACAACTTTTATCCCTGACTTGTTTGGAGATCTCCTTGGTCTTCATGGTGTTTGGTTAGTGGTGCCACTTTCTCAATGATGTTGCAGCCTCTGTAGACTTTCAGAAAAGGTAAAGTGTATATACTGACAGGCCATGTGAAACTTAGCGAAAGGAAGTCCACCTGTGCAATCTAAGCATCTGACTTATAAAGGTAATTGCTTGAACCAGAAATTTTTAGGGGATTCATAGCAAAAGGGATACATATGTACGCCTGTGCCAATTTTTAGTTCTTTGAGCCCATAAATTTAATTTTTCCTTATATCTTTCTCACTTCCCGAACTAGACTATTTAGTACTGATGCATCACACACGAACCAGATTACAAAAATTGTTAAACACAGGTGAAAATGTAACTAAATAGGTAAAAAGCCAAGAGGGCTTTTGTAAGTCACTATAGAACAAACAATCAAATAACTGCAGTACAAAAAATGGAAAGATCGAGCGATGTCAGGTGACGGTTAAAAGGTCTTGATAAAGACCTTATGTCGAAACGCGTAGATCTGTGTTTCCATGCAGTGTTGCTTGTAACTATGCCATCTGCTGCATCTAGCATATGGACGACTGCTGGGTCTCCTAAGCGGAGTTAACCGCCTGGCGGTTGGGCAGAGTACCACGATCTGAGCAGCTGCCATGTTTCATGCATATGTGTATAGATCGTATACTACACAAGCCACACATCAATACTTTAAGGAATCTGAACAGGGAGGTGTAGAGGTCTTACCTCGAACGGCAGCAGGGAAAGGGTTAGCAAATTTCTCCACATACTCGGCCTCTGCTTCCGCCTGATTCTGTTTTCCTCTGAATATGATTTGAACAGCTCCCTGCAAAAGACATCATTGTGATTTCATACTATAAAATTACATTTATTTTGATACAAAAAAAATTCAAATCAGGAATTTGGCCCAGATTCATCAAGTAGCTTTTGCCAGTTTTCTGATGTAAATCTCCTTGAAAAAAATATATTTTTTTCACTAGTCGAATCTTGGCACCATCAAGGTTGAAAATCATTTATTCCAGACATGGATTATGGCGAGGGACAGAACAATGGACAGGTGAGCAATATGGTTATTTTTTTTCTGTGGTTTCAGTGGAATGGGCGTTAGGCGAGTAACTTCGTTATTTTTACATTAAAAAAAAAGGTTAAAAAAAAAGTTTTTTTATTTAACCCCTTCACCCCCAAGGGTGGTTTGCACGTTCATGACCAGGCCAATTTTTACAATTCTGACCACTGTACCTTTATGAGGTCATAACTCTGGAACGCTTCCATGGATCCCGGTGATTCTGACACTGTTTTCTCATGACATATTGTACTTCATGTTAGTGGTAAAATTTCATTCAAATAACTTGCGTTTATTTGTGAAAAAAACGGAAATTTGGCAAAAATTTTGAAAATTTCGCAATTTTCCAACTTTGAATTTTTATGCCCTTAAATCACAGAGATACGGCACACAAAAAACTTGATAACATCTCCCACATGTTTACTTTACATCAGCACAATTTTGGAACCAAAATTTTTTTTTGTTAGGAAGTTATAAGGGTTAAAAGTTGACCAGCGATTTCTCATTTTTACAACACCATTTTATTTTTAGGACCACATCACATTTGAAGCCACTTTGAGGGGTCTATATGATAGAAAATACCCAAAAGTGACACCATTCTAAAAACTGCACCCCTTAAGGTGCTCAAAACCACATTCAAGAAGTTTATTAACCCTTTAGGTGCGTCACAGGAATTTTTTTGAATATTTAAAAAAAAATGAACATCAACTTTTTTTCACAAAAAAATACTTCAGGTTCAGTTTTTTTTATTTTACCAAGGGTAACAGGAGAAATTGGACTGCAAAAGTTATTGTGCAATTTGTCCTGAGTACGCTGATACCTGATTTGTGGGGGGGAACGACTGTTTCGGCGCATGGCAGAGCTCAGAATGGAAGGAGCGCCGTTTGACTTTTTCAATGCAAAATTGGCTGGAATTCAGATCGGACGCCATGTCACGTTTGGAGAGTCCCTGATGTACCTAAACAGTGGAAACCCCCTACAAGTGACCCCATTTTGGAAACTAGACCCCCCAAGGAACTTATCTAGATATGTGGTGAGAACTTTGAACCCACAAGGGCTTTACAGAAGTTTATAACGTACAGCGGTACAATTAAAAAATCATATTTTTTCCACAAAAATGATCTTTTCACCCCAATTTTTATTTTCCCAAGGGTAACAGGACCCTAAAAGCTATTGTGCTATTTGTCCTGAGTACGCTGATACCCCACATGTGGGGGTAAACCACTATTTGGGTGCATGGCAGAGCTCGGAAGGGAAGCAGTGCCATTTGACGTTTTTGGCTGGAATTGAGATCGGACACCATGTCGCGATTGGAAAACCCCTGATGTACCTAAACAGTGGAAACCCCCCACAAATGACCATTTTGTAAACTAGACCCCCCAAGGAACTTATCTAGATGTGTGGTGAGCACTTTGAACCCCCCAGTGCTTCACAGAAGTTTATAACACCCGGGCATGAAAATAAAAAATTCGTATTTTTTCCACAAACATGATCTTTTAGTCACCATTTTTTTTATTTTCCCAAGGGTAACAGGAGAAATTGGACCCCAAAAGTTGTTGTCCAATTTGTCCTGAGTATGCTGATACCCCATATGTGGGAGAAAACTACTGTATGGACACACGTCAGGGCTCGGAAGGGAAGTAGTGACGTTTTGGAATGCAGACATTGATGGAATGGTCTGAGGTTGTCATGTTGCCTTTGGAGAGCCCCTAATGTACCTAAACAGTGGAAACCCCCCACAAATGACCCCATTTTGAAAACTAGACCCCCCCAAGGAACTTCTCTAGATGTGAGGTGAGCACTTTGAACCCCCAAGGGCTTCACAGAAGTTTATAATGCCAGGGCATGAAAATAAAAAAAATTGTATTTTTTCCACAAACATGATCAATTAGTCCCCAATTTTTTCATTTTCCCAAGGGTAACAGGAGAAATTGGACCGCAAAAGTTGTTGTCCAATTTGTCCTGAGTACGCTGACGCCCCATATGTGGGAGAAAACTACTGTATGGGCACACGTCAGGTCTCGGAAGGGAAGTAGTGACGTTTTGGAATGCAGACTTTGATGGAATGGTCTGCGGGTGTCATGTGCGTTTGGAGAGCCCCTGATGTACCTAAACTACTGAAACTCCCCACAAGTGACCCCATTTTGGACACTAGACCCCCCCACGGAACTTATCTAGGTTTGGTGAGCACTTTGAACCCCCAAGTGCTTCACAGAAGTTTATAACGCTCGGACGTGAAAATAAAAAAATCATTTTTTTCCACAAAAATGATATTTTTGCCCCCAATTTTTTATTTTCCTAAGGGTAACAGGAGAAATTGGACCCCAAAAATTGTTTTGCAATTTGTCCTGAGTAGGCTGATACCCTACATGTGGGGGTAAAACACTGTTTGGGCGCATGGCAGAGCTTGGAAGGGAAGGAGCACCATATGACTTTTTCAACTCAGAATTGGCTGGAATTGAGATCAGACGCAATGTTGCATTTGAAGAGCCCCTGATGTGCCCAAACAGTGGAAACCCCCAATTCTAACTCCAACCCGAACCACAACACACCCCTAACCCTAATCTCAGCCCTAACCCAAGCCCTAACCCTAGCCCGAACCCTAATGGAAAAAAGGAAATAAATACATTTTTTTAATTTTATTATTTTTCCCTAACTAAGGGGGTGATAACGGGGGGGGGTTTGATTTACTATTTATGGCGGTTTTTATTTTTGGCAGCTGTCGCACGCTGAAAGACGCTTTTTATTGTAAAAATAGTTTTTGCATCACCACATATTGAGAGCTATAATTTTTCCGTATTTTGACCCACCGAGTCATGTGAGGTCTTATTTTTTGCGGGACGAGTTGACGTTTTTATTGGTACCATTTTCGGGCACGTGACATTTTTTGATCGCTTTTTATTCCGATTTTTGGGACGCAGAATGAACAAAAACCAGCGTTTCATGAATTTCTTTTGGGGGGGGGGGGTGCGTTTACACCGCTCTGCGTGCGGTAAAACTGATAAAGCGGTTTTATTCTTCGGGTCAGTATGGTTACAGCGATACCTCATTTAGGTCGTTTTTTTATGTTTTGTCGGTTTTATGCAATGAAAACTATTTTATATAAAAAATAATTATTTTTGCATCGCTTTATTCTGCGAGCTATAACTTTATTTTTTCGCTGATGATGCTGTGTGGTGGCTCGTTTTTTGCGGGACAAGATGACGTTTTCAGCGGTACCATGGATATTTATATGCGTCTTTTTGATCGCGCGTTATTACACTTTTTGTTTGGCGGTATGATAAATCATTTTTTGCTTCGTTTTTTATTTTTATTTTTTAAGGGGTTCGCTAAAGGGGTTAGCTAATGGGACAGTTTTATAGGGCGGGTCGTTACGGACGCGGCGATACCTAATATGTGTACTTTTATTGTTTTGGGGTTTTTTTATTTTCAAAAAATGAATTTATTGGGGAATATTTTTTTTTTTTTTTTTACTAATTTATTTGGCGATTTTTTTAAAATTATTTTTACACTTTTTTTAATTTTTTTTTTACTTTATTACATAGTCCCAGGTGGGACATCACTGTCCTGTGACAGATCGCTGATCTGTCACATCACAGATCACTGTGACAGATCAGCAATCTGTCACAGGCATTGAAGAAGACTTCCTCTTGCCTGCGCTTTGCAGGCACTGAGGAAGCCAGCTTCCTGCAGGCCCCCGAAGGCCCCCGTCGCCATCTTGGATTCGGGGGCCTGGAGGAAAGGAGCCCCCCGCAGCAGCGCTGCACATTGCGCTGCCGTGGGGGGCTCAGGGAAGCACGGAGGGAGGCGAGAAGGCATAACACTTTTCCAGGGTATTTTTACTACTAGTAACGTGAAAGCCCCCTATATTTCTGTAACAGATGATGGACCCGAGTGGTGACTTGCTCCCAACAAAAGCTTAAACACATGCCACAAAAAAAGCATTTTACCTAACATTTAGGATCACATTTATCCTGAGCTCTACGCTGAGCATTTACTCTGGGGTCTCCATCTAAAACTGTGAATGGCATGATTCAGATGAAACCCCCAGGGAATCCATTCACTATAATGAGGCAGCAGAGTTACTCTACACTCCATCTGACCTCTGATCAGAAGTGTCCTTTTCAGAGGTGCACAAAACTGTGGCGGACAACGCTTTTATGCAATCCTAAAAAGATGGACACCGCTGGATCATAGGTTAGACGGCATCCACAGTGCCTCCATCTGCCTCATAGGGAATATTCTGCCGGGGGTTAAGTCTGAATCACGCATTACAGAGATTTATATGTAAGAGCTCAGCGTAGAGCGCATGATAAATTTGCAGTCCTTGCGGACTTACATTCTATGGGATAGTGGGGAAGAGACAGAAGGTCAGGGGTGCAGCAGCTCTGGTGGTTTTGAGGCGGTGGCGAGGCGGCAGAATGGTTATTGCAGGCTGTAAGCTTTCCTGAAAAGATGGGTTTTCAGGTTCCGCTTGTAGGATCCGAGGGTGGTGGATAATCGGACGTGTTGAGGCATGGAATTCCAGAGGATAGGGGATATTCGGGAGAAATCTTGGAGGCGGTTGTGTGAGGAACGAATAAGTGTGGAGGAGAGTAGGAGGTCTTGGGAGCATCGAAGATTACGTGAGGGAAGATATTGGGAGATTAGTTCAGAGATGTATGGAGGGGACAGGTTGTGGATGGCTTTGTAGGTCAGCGTTAGTAGATTGAACTGGATTCGTTGGTGAATTGGGAGCCAGTGGAGGGATTTGCAGAAGGGAGAGACAGGGGAGTAACGAGGAGAGGTGGATTAGTCGGGAGGCAGAGTTGAGGACAGACTGGAGTGGTGCTAGTGAGTTAGCAGGGAGGCAACAGAGGAGAGTGTTGCAGTAGTCAAGGCGGGAGATAATGAGGGCATGTACAAGAGTTTTAGTAGATTGAGGGCTGAGGAAGGGACGGATTCTGGAAATATTTTGGAGTTGGAGGTGACAAGAGTTTGGACGTGTGGTTTGAAGGACAGGGCAGAGTCGAGAGTTACTCCGAGGCAGCGGATTTCAGGTGCGGGAGAGAGAATGATGCAGTTTACCATAATAGATAGATCGGGTAGGGAAGAAAGGCAAGATGGAGGAAAGATAATGAGTTCAGTTTTGTCTACATTGAGTTTTAGGAAGCGAGAGGTGAAGGAGGAGGATATAGCTGATAGCCACTCTGGGATTCTGGACAGCAGAGAGGTGACATCTGGGCCAGAGAGGTAGATTGGAGTGTCGTCCGCATACAGGTGGTACTGGAAGCCTTGGGACTTTGAGTTGTCCTAGGCCAAGAGTATAGATGGAAAAAAGTAGGGGCCTCAGGACAGAGCCTTGGGGGACTCCAACAGAGAGGGGGCAGGATGAGGAGGTAGTGTGGGAGTGGGAAACGCTGAGTGTGCGGTCAGAAAGGTATGAGGAAATCAAGGACAGGGCAAGGTCTTTGATGCCAAGGGAAGAAAGAATCTGTAGCAGTAGGCAGTGGGCGACTGTGTCGAAGGCAGAAGACAGGTCGAGAAGAAGGAGGATGGAGAACTGTCTGTTAGCTTTGGCTGTAAGTCATTAGTAATTTTGGTCAGGGCAGTTTCAGTGGAGTGGTGGGGGCGGAAGCCAGATTGGAGGTTGTCAAGGAGGGAGTTAAATGAGAGGTGGGAGGAAAGTTGAGCATGGACATGCTGTTCAAGGAGTTTGGAAGCAAACGGGAGCAGTGATATGGGACAATAGCAGTTGGATCAAGGTTTGATTTTTTGAGGATGGGTGTTGGCATGTTTGATGGCATATGGGAAGGTATCAGAAGATAGGGATAGGTTGAAGAGATGGGTTAGGGCTGGAATGATCATGTTAGTGAGGCTGGGGAGCAGGTGGGAAGGGATGGGGTCAAGTGCACTGGTGGTGAGGTGTGATTTGGAAAGGAGATGAGTAAGCTCTCCTTCAGTGATGTTGGAAAGGGAGATTAGGGAAGGGCAGAGGTCTGGTGTGTGGAATGGTTGGGGTGGTGGAACAGTAAAGGTTTGCCTTGTTTGGTCAATCTTGTTTTTGAAGTAGGTGACAAAGTCCTCAGCAGAGATGAGGGGAGTTGGAGGTGGCAGTGGTGGGCAGAGGAGAGAGTTAAATGTGCTGAACAGTTCTTTTGAGTTGTGGGATAATGAAGATACAAGGTTTGTGAAATATGTCTGCTTAGCAGAGGTGAGGTCTGATTTGAAGGCAAGTGTAGCTTGTTTGAAAGCAGTGAAGTCGTCTGGCAGGCGTGTTTTCTTCCAACGCCGCTCCGCGACCCTGGATGCTTGTCGAAGTTTTTTGGTGAAGTTGTTGTGTCAGGGTTGCCTATTGATTTGTCGCACTTTGCAATGCAAGAGAGGGGCGACTGAGTCTATGGCTGATGTGAGGGTGGCGTTGTAGAAAGAGGTTGGAACTGTCCGTGTTGTGGAGTGAAGATATAGAGGACAGATGTAGAAGAGACAGGCAAAAGAGGAACAAATCCGGGTGAAAAAAAATCTTCAATCTTTATTCTGCCATCATTAGATACAACGTTTCGACTCTACCAGGGTCTTTATCAAGTACTTTGGAGCGTGCATCCCATACATCTGTGTGCTGTTGGCTGTTTTTTCTCTTATACTGCAGAGGTAGAAGAGAATCTTAGAGTCTGTGAATGTTATTGATAGATCAGGCGATTATGAATACGGCGATAACAATCCCACCAAGGACAACATCTGCAAGGAGTTTGTATGTTCTCCCCGTGTTTGCGTGGGTTTCCTCCGGGTTCTCCGGTTTCCTCCCACACTCCAAAGACATACTGATAGGGAAGTTAGATTGTGAGCCCCATCGGGGACAGTGATGAAAATGTGTGCAAAACTGTAAAGCGCTGCGGAATATGTTAGCGCTATATAAAAATAAAGATTATTATTATTATAATGTGTAGGTTTGAGTTTTTTTTATTGTTTTATTTTGAATCGGGCGAAAGGCGGGTGATTTAAACTTTCATAATTCTCTAATATTTTTAAAAACTTTTTTTTTTTTACTTTTGGCATGTTTCAATAGTCTCCATGGGAGAGTAGAAGCTGCCATAACCCGATCAGCTCTGCTATATAGAGGTGATGGATCAGATCGCCTCTAGATAGCAGAATTACTCACTTGCTGTGACCGCCGATCACGTGACGCAGGTCACCGGTGGGCAGATTTAAATGCTGTCAGTGATTGACAGCGACATTTAACGGGTTAATAGCCGCAGGTGGATCGCGATTACACCCGTGGCAATTCCAGGCATGTCAGCTGTTCAAAACAGCTGATATGTGCCGGGAAAGATGTGGGCTCAGCGCTGGAGCCCACATCAAAGGGGGGGGGGGGCCCCGACATCAGCATAAATGTACGCCCAGTGTCGGAAATGGGTAAATATTTTTACAATAGTCAACTTTTTTTTTTTATACTTTGTCCCTCAATGGGACTTTCACCTTCAGTAGTCTGATCACTAGTATAAAGCATTGCAATAGATAGATTGTAAGCTTGCGAGCAGGGCCCTCATTCCTCTTGGTATCTGTTATGATCTATGTGATTATTGTCTGTACAAGTCCCCTCTGAAATGTAAAGTGCTGCGGAATATGTCGGCGCTATAGAAATAAAATTTATTATATTGCAATGCTTTATACATGTTAGTTCTGCACTGACAAGCTTCTTCAACTTCTGGTCTAAAGGGCTTGCAGTAGCCTGGTGACTGTGATCTTGTTAACATCTGGTCAGCATGGCAACGATCAGGCCCTCGCGATGAACCCCCCCCCCCGGGGCCCCGATCAAAGGGGAGAGTCAGCTTCTCTCCTTTCCTTCTAAATGCTGCGATTGATATAGATCACAGCATTTAGGGTGCTAAATTGCTGGGAGTGGTGTGGGCATCGCTCGTGGCAGTGAGAGCTGGGCATCAGCTCTCATGTTAGCTGAACACGTGGTGGTGATCGCCACAATGTATATATAACTCATCGGTCGGGAAGTACTTCCCAACCATGACGTATATATATTGCAAAAGTCAGGAAGGAGGTTAATGAATTGGGAACTTTTTTTTTTAACTGACCACTAGAGCACTCGTTCAACGTTAGCTTTGCTATATACAGCCAAAAGTTTTGAAACAGACAAATTTTTTGTTTTCACAGTTTGTTGCTTGAGTTTTTAAGATGTTTAGTCAGATGTTCCTATGGTCACTGAAGTACAAGTATAAACATTCCATACGTTTTTAAACCTTTATTCACAAATACATTAGGTTTATGTAAATTCTCAATATTCACAGTATTGACCCTGATTTTTCACAACTTCTGCCCTTCGCCCTGGCAGCTGGATATCAACATTTGGTCCAGTCCCTGACTGATGGCCTCCCACTCTTGTCTAATCAGTGCTCAGAGTTTATCACAAGTTCTGTGTTGTTGTTTGATTGTCCACACGTTCTCAATGGGATTAAGGCTATGTGCGCACATTGCATATTTGCTTGCAGAAATTTCTGCAAGGTTTCTGCATCTATTGGCAGAAAAACGCAGTGGAAAATACGAGCGTTTTTGGTGCGTTTTTTGCATGCTTTTTTATTCCTGTCCATTCAATGGGTCAAAAAGCGCAGGCAAAAATGCAAAAAGAATTGGACATGCTGCAGAAAATGAAACGCTACACATACGGACTGAATTTTACTGATCATGTGCACAACACTTCAGGATTGTCACTGATTTAACTTGCATAAGTATTCCATTGCGTTTTTGGAGAATTTACACGCGTAAAAAAACGCAGCAAATACGCAAGGTGCGCACATAGCCTAAAACCTGGGGAGTTTCCTCGTCATGGACTCAAAATGTCAATGTTTTGTTCACCAAGCCACTTAGTCAGGCTCGGACTGGCCCATAGTGGAACAGGGGAATCCCCTGGTGGACCGCTGTGCAGATCTGGGCACCAACCCCATTATATGGGCAGTACTTGGCATAATTCACTTGATTCACTCTGTACAGAAAAAAGCAGCATCTCATCATTCATTAACCACACTAATATTTGTATGCAGGTGAAAAATGGGCCCCCAAAGTCAATGTTACTGGTGGGCCCTTGGTACCCCAGCCCGACACTGCACTTAGTTATCACTTTTGTCTTTTGATAAGAAGCTCTATCATGGAGGTTAAAAACATTTTATCATCATCGCTAAATTTCTTCTGGTTTGTTGGAAGAAGATGCTCTTTGAAAATGTTTAGACCCCATTCATGCCATGAACACTATTGATGGCAGTGTTCTTGTTCAGTAATCCCCCTTCATGGATAAAAAGACCCCACAAATGAATGGTCGCAGGGTGCATTTTTGTTGCAATGACAAGACTCATTGAGGCGCTCACCTTTTCTTCTCCCGACATGGATTCTTGTACATGTCCCCAACAGTTAGGGCTTCATCAGAGAAAGAGGGATTTTGGGTTCTTACCGTAAAATCTCTTTCTTGGAGCCTTCATTGGGGGACACAGATTACCATGGGTGTATGCTGCTGCTGCTAGGAGGCTGACACTATGCAAAAACAAGAAAATTAGCTCCTCCCCGGCAGTATACACCCACCGACAGGCACCAAGTACCTCAGTTGGTGAGAAAGCAGTAGGAGAAGCAACCAAAAAACTCTCAACGTATGTACCAACCAAACAGGGGACTCGAAGACCCAACACGGTACAACTTAAACAGGGAGGGTGCTGTGTCCCCCAATGAAGGCTCCAAGAAAGATTTTACGGGAAGAACCCAAAATCCCTCTTTTTTATCGCTTCATTGGGGGACACAGATTACCATGGGACGTTCCAAAGCAGTCCCGAGGGTGGCAACAGCCATAAAGGAACGAAAGAAGGAAGGGCTTAGGTCGGCCGATGTGCTACCGCCGCCTGCAGAACCTTCCTACCAAAAGCTGCATCAGACGAGGCCTGGGTATGAACCCTGTAGAACCTCGCTAAGGTGTGCAAAGATGACCAGGTCGCGGCTCTGCAAAGTTGCAAAGCCGAAGCCTGGTGTCGCACAGCCCAAGAAGCCTCTACAGCCCGGGTGGAGTGGGCTCTCACTCCCGGAGGGAGCCGTTTTTCCTGAAGTCAGTAGGCTTCCAGAAAGGTAGAACGAATCCAGAGAGCGATTGTGGATTTTGATGCCAGAAGCCCTTTCCGGCGACCTTCAGAGATGACAAGCAGGGAATCGGATTGGCGAAACGAAGCGGTCCTGGCAAGGTAGACACGCAAGTCTCTCACTACATCCAGTTTGTGTAGCGACTTTTCCAGAGGGTGAGCAGGCGCAGGACAAAACGAGGGAAGAACGATAGCCTCGTTAATGTGGAACGGGGATACCACTTTAGGAAGGAAGGAGGGAATTGGCCTGAGAACGACCTTATCCTGGTGGAGGATTAGGTACGGGGAACGACAAGATAAAGCCGCCAGCTCTGAAACTCTCCTGATGGATGTAATGGCGATTAGAAAAGCCACCTTCCATGAAAGAAGGGACAGAGGAATGTCCTGGATAGGTTCGAACGGCGCCTTATGGAGAGCGCCAAGAACGAAACTGAGATCCAACGGATCTATTGGAGAATGATGAGGAGGAGCCACATGGGCGACTACTTGGAGAAAGGTCTTCACCTTCGGTAAGGAGGCCAGATCCTTCAGGAAGAGAATCGCCAGAGCAGATACTTGGCCTTTGAGGATACTGAGGGACAGGCCCGCATCCAAACCGTACTGGAGAAAACCAAGTATGGATGGAATGGAGAATGACAATGGAAAAACATCGTTATCGTCGCACCAACGGAAAAAAGCCTTTCAGTACCTATGGTAAATGTGGGAGGAGGCTGGCTAAATAGCTCTGATCATGGTTTGAATGACCCGGCTGGAAAAACCTGATTCTCTCAGAATCACAGCCTCAACGGCCATGCTGTTAAACTCTAGAGAATTCTGGTGGTAAAGGGGGCCTTGAGAGAAGATCTGGACGCCTCCAGGGGACGTCCGCGAGCATATTCACCAACTCCGCGTACCAAGGGTGTCTTGGCCAGTCTGGAGCCACCAGAATTACTGGGATGCCTTCTGACTTTATCTTTTTGACCACCCTTGGGATCAGGGCAAGGGGAGGAAACAGGTAAGGCAGTCGGAACTGGGACCACGGAATTACCAGGGCGTCGCAACCGATGGCTAGAGGATCCCTTAACCTGGCTACGAAGAGAGGAACTTTGTTGTTCATCCGAGATGCCATGAGGTCAACGTCCGGGATGCCCCAACACTGGCATATCTGATTGAAGACCGTGGGGTGGAGGGACCATTCGCCTGACGCTAGACCTTGGCTTCCCAATTTTCCACCCCTGGAATGTGAACGGCGGAAATCGCCGGAACGTGACGCTCTGCCCAACGCAGTATCTTTGCCACTTCTGACATTACCTGCCTGCTGTGAGTACTGCCCTGGTGGTTTATGTACGCCACAGCCGTGGCGTTGTCTGATTGAATGCGGACTGGTTTGCCTACGAGGAGAGGCTGCCAACAGAGGAGAGCAAGAAAGATTACTCTGATTTCCAGAAGGTTGATGGGAAGAAGAGTCTCCTGGGCGTTCCAGCACCCTTAGGCCGTTTTCCGATGGAAAACCGCCCCCCATCCTAGGAGACTGGCATCGGTGGTGATGACTTGCCACTGAGGCGGAAGAAAGGACCATCCCTGGAGAACTGATGCCGGCAATGTCCACCAAGTCAGCAATTGCCGTACTCTGAGTGGAAGGAGAATGGGACGGTCCAGAGAAAGTGAGGTCTTGTCCCAGACTGAAAGGAGGAACAGCTGGAGAAGGCGAGTGTGAAATTGTGTGAAAGGCACTGCTTCCATGGAAGCTATCATCTTCCCCAGGATCCTCATGCAGGACCAAAGGGGAATGGGCTCTGAGCGTTTTAGAGATTGAATTCCCTTGCAAAGAGCTGAAAATTTGTCCTTCGGAAGAAACACCCGGGCTCAATTCGTGTCGAATTCCATGCCCAGAAAGGTCAGACGCTGAGTAGGGTGCAGGATAGACTTCTCTTTGTTGACTATCCATCCAAGGTGGCCAAGAGTATCCAGGATTATCCGAAGTCTCTGCAGACAGTCTTGGCGGGACGAGCCCTTGATGAAGAGGTCGTCCAGATAAGGGATGATGAGAATCCCCCTGGAGCGAAGAATAGCCATGACTGTTGCCATCTCCTTTGTAAATACCCGGAGAGCGGAAGCTAGGCCGAAGGGGAGGGCCGTGAACTGATAGTGGTTCTCCTGAATCGCAAAGCGGAGATATCTCTGATGTTGCAAACACACAGGGATGTGAAGATATGCATCCTCTATGTCCACAGAGCTGAGACACTCCCTGGGTTCCATTGAGGCTATCACCAAGCGCAGGGACTCCATCTTGAAGTGGAGGATTCTTACGTGGCGGATGAGCAACTTGAGGTCCAAGATTGGACGAAGGGAGCCGTCTTTTTTGGGAACTATGATAAGATTCGAGTAGAACCCTGAAAACCATTCGTTTGAAGGAACGAGAACGCTAACTCCGGCGGAAAGAAGGGAGGAAACGGCTTGAAGAAACCCTGGAATCTGGGACCGCTGTCTTGGGGATCGCGACAGGAAGAAGCGCCTTTTTGGGGGGGAAGAAAATTCGATTTTGTATCCGGACATGATGATTTCCCTGACCCAAGCGTCGTCGACAATAGACAGCCATGCGTCCCTGAAAGAGGAAAGTCTGCCTCCCACCCTGGAAGAATTTCCAGGTGGGGGTGACCCGTCAATTGGAGGAAAATCTACCGGAACGGGAGCCTGAGGACCTGGAGGGTTGGCCTCTTGATCTCCAGCGGGGAGCGGGTTTATACGATGGTTTTCTGCGATCTCTGAAGACAGAGGGCCGGTCCTGCTGGGATGATCCTTCTGCTGAAGGGAAGGGACGAAAGGACCTAAACGGCCGAGGAGCCTTTCTGTTGAAAAAAACGTCTAGGCCGAGACTGGGGAAGAGAGGTACTTTTACCACCTGTGGCATCGGAGATTATCTGATCCAGCTTGGCGCCAAAGAGTCTAGAGCCGTGAAATGCCAGGTTAGTGAGCGACTTCTTGGATGTGGTATCCGCACTCCAAGACTTCAAACCAAAGGATACGGCGTATAGCTACTATGTTGCTGTTAGCTCTTGCTACACACCCGGCCGCATCTAAGGAGGCGGCCAAAAGGTATTTACCCGCATGATTAATTTGGTCTCTGCCAGATCTGCCAACTCGTCCTGAGGGGCAGACGACAGGATGCCCCTGCGAAGAATTTTTGCCCAAGCTGAAATTACTTTTGCCACCCAGCCAGAAGCAAAAATAGGGCAGAAAAGAGGCGCCGGATGCTTCAACAATTGATTTAGCCAGAGATTCTATTTGCCTGTCTGTTGGATCTTTAAGGGATGCCCCGTCCGGAAGGGATAGAACCATCTTAGAGGATAGACGGGAAACTGGTGGGTCCACTTCGGGAGCTTTCATCCATTTTGTAAGAAGGTCCGCATCGAATGGATACAGGACGTCTAAGGACCTACGGCCTGAGAAGCGCTTCTCAGGGTGCTCCCAGTGTTTGGATAAAGTGGTCTCGAACTCTTTGTGATTAGGAAAGATTCGGGAGGGAGGTTTCGCTCGTTTAAAGGGGACGGAGCCGTCCTGAAGAGGAGCTTTATCTTCCTTCATGTCGAGCGTTTTGTAAATGCCCGATATGAGACTATCGACCCTGTCCTGAGTCTTGGACATGTTATCTGCGTCTGAGTCAGATCCTGATTGAGAGTCATTGTCTGACCTAAGTTCGTCTTCTGACGAGGGAGACTAGGAAAGCAGCCTGGGTGGAGCGGACAGACCTTGCGAGCTGGAAGACGAGCTAGAAAGAACGCGCTTCCTAGAAATCCTACCCGGCCTGTCCCTGTGGAGGTCACGGTCAGGTGCAGACGACTCACCGTGAGAGGCGGTCGGAGCACAGGTGGCTGAAGATAGTTGCGGAAGTCGTTCTAAGACCTGGACCAGGGACTGAGAGACTTTAGTCAGGTCAGAAACCGACTGAGACATTGCAACAGCCCACTCTGGAGGAGGGGAAGTTCACTCCTCCCGGGACTCGGGGTGCTCCGGTGGGGCAGACATCGCGGAAGAACTGCAGGACGGGCCGAAGGGAGACGACTGACCTGACGCCCACTTCTTTTTGCAGCGCGCGCAGGCGTAGTGGGTAGCGGTGGGTCTAAGGTAAGGAGCCCCTGCAGGGATGGACATATGCGAAGACTGCAGAATCACTGCGGCCAGTATCTGAACAGGGAGTACTGCCGCGGGAGCTAAAATTAGGGGCTCAGACAAAAATAAGAGCATACCATCACCAGCACCGTTATCTGATGCGCAGCAGAACAGCAGAAGTGTCCCCCAAGCTGAGATCCCTGGCGTGTCTCACACGAGGAATCAGAGAGGCGCAGGACCTTAGAGATGGGCGGCAGCGCTGCGTGATTGGTGGTGACCTACGGGGGAGGGGGCGGGTCATAAGGAGAGAGAGGATCCATGAACAGAAAGTAGCCCTGTGATGGGCTGAGGAATGGCGCCAACAAAACGAGCGCTCTGCAGTGGGCGTGCACCGGAGCAGAAGAGAAAGTGAAAGTAAAATCAGCGCAGGTTTCTGCCCCCGGAGCCCTGATCCTGGCGCGATGAGCCCATGACGCCGCGGTGGATGAGGGTGGTAAGGGAGGGAGGCACCGCTGCCTGCTGCTTCAGAGAAGGGCACCCGGCGTGGGAGCTGAAAGGCGCGCGGCTGCGGAGAATGGGCGGGAAATTCAAAGGAGACTCTGCTACCAGGCTGTAAGGAGCTTGCATTGGAATGATGGTCGCCATTTAGGCTGCTTACCTAACGTCCACATTCTTCCTGAAGAGGGTGACCACAGGGGCCCGCGATGAGGGGGGGCCGCTGGGAATGAATGTCCTCTGCCCCGCACTATGTCTGAAGAGTGCGCCAAACTTTTCTGCCAGCAAGGGATAGTCACCGCCGGTGACCGCCGTCTTCCTCTCAGCCCTGTCCCGGGAGAGGAGTGAAGAGGGGAATTGGCTAGGACCCGCCACCTGAAGTCAGCCCGTAGCAACCGAGGGTGATCGGGAAAGGGTCCTGCCTGCGGTCCTGAGAGTTGCGATGTGGGTAACACCACATTGCTCGCTCAGCCGCATGATATGGGAAAGCAAGGTGAACATTTACCCCCTGTTTCCCGGTGTAGAATCTGAAAAATAAATGGGAAAAGATTAATACACACACACAAAACCTAAAAGAAAATGGTTAGATGCGGATCTGGGAAGATCCCGGTCCGCCTCCTACAGACACTAAGCACAAACTGAGGTACTTGGTGCCTGTCGGTGTGTATACTGCCGGGGAGGAGCTAATTTTCTTGTTTTTGCATAGTGTCAGCCACCTAGCAGCAGCAGCATACACCCATGGTAATCTGTGTCCCCCAATGAAGCGATAAAGAAAACAACTTTACAGGGCAGTCCCCACTAAACACTGGGGTTAAGGTTATTTTATCTCATGAAGCAGCCTTCAGATTATTGGTGACATCTGGAAGTAGGATTGTCTGGAGAAGTATAAAATAGGTGCAGTGAAAGAGGATACATTGGGTTTAGGTCCAGCTTCTTTGCTACACCTCAGCTGCTGTAGCATGGACAGTGCAGGAACCCTCCATCCACCAGGTGGAGAGAGACTGTCCATCTCCTTCCATCACCGCTGTTTATCAGTGGTGATGCAGTGGGGGCTGCACAGACTCCAGTAAGTGCCTCTGGACATCCTGGATGGAACAGGGCTGATGGTCCGGCATAAAAAGCTTGGCTGCAGAAGGGGGTACATGGAGATGACACTTCATGTTCCCATCTGTTGCTGGTGCGGGGAGAGCAGTGTCCTGAAGGGACCAATCATCCCTAAAAAAAAGCTCAGGCATGCCATAGTCAGTCGGTCCAGGAGGGGATACGTGGAGGCGACACTCCACGTTCTCGTCTGTTGATGGTTTGGAGAGATTGGAGCCCTGAGAAGATCTGTCGCCCCTTGTAATGCCGGAGAAAAAATTAAGAATACAAAATAAAAAGTAAAAAAATGCGGTCTGAATATCAGACCCATGCTCCTACTAGACACTAAGCATGGACTGGTTCGTCTGGAGCCAGCGTGAGGGTGTATACTGCAGAGGAGGAGCTAATCTTTCTTGTATTCACTTAGTGTCAGCCTCCTAGTGGCAGCAGCATACACCCACGGTCCTGTCCCCCCCAATGAGGCGAAGGAGAAAAAAGGTGCTGTGAAAGAGCATACATTGGGTTTAGGTCCTACCTTTGCTCCCATAACAGCGACTTCTGCAGTTGGCCAGGCATAGTTAACGTCCCCTCGAAGATGCTTTGAGCTCATTACATCATAGGCACCACCATAAGCCTGAAATCACCCGATAGAGAGAAGTTAGCACAACAGAGGATCAAGGAAAATGCTGGACCTTCAAGATTTTTTTTTACACTGCATGACCCGTGGCCATTACCGAATGTCATCGGCTACATATGGGCAGATCAACGGATGCTTAACAATCCCTTTAGGGCATAGACTGTCATTCTTGGCATTGCTGGTTCTGGTTAAACTTAAAAAATTATGCCAGCTTGTCAGTGTTATAAGTGTGATAATAAGTGTTATCTGGGTGATTGGCAGAGTTCCTAAAAAAGTTTGTTCACTAAAAAAAATAGCCAGAAGTAAATGCACCTGCTGTTCATCTAGGCCAGACCTATACTAATTGCGGCCCACAGGCCACATCTGGCCTTAGGCTATGTGCACACGTAGCGGAACTCTTGCGGAAGTTACCGCGAGAATTCCGGAATTCCATTCCGCGGGAAAATCGCATTTTAAATTCCCGCAATTTTCCCGCGGAAAAAATAGCGATTTGCAAGCGTAATTAGCTTTCAGAATGCTAGCGTTTTCCAAGCGATCTGTAGCATCGCTTGGAGAACTGATTGACAGGTTGGTCACACTCGTCAGTGTTTGACAAGTGTGACCAACTTTTTACTATTGAGGCTGCCTATGCGGCATCAATAGTAAAAGATATGTTAAAAATAATAGAAAAAAATAAAAAAAATGGTGTTATATTCACCTTTCGGCATCCCGCGCAGCCTTCCCGGGCTTCAGCGACGCTTCCGTTCCCAGTAAGGCCTTGCGAGACCTTTGACGACGTCGCGGTCTCGCGAGGTATAGGGACCGCTACATTATCACAAGACTGCAACGTCATCAAAGGTCTCGCAAGGCATTACTGGGAACGGAAGCGTCGCTGAGGCCCGGGAAGGCTGTGCGGGACGCCGAAAGGTGAATATAACACCATTTTTTATTCTATTTTTTACAGGGATATGGTACCCAGAGCCCGGAGGACAGTCTCCTCTCCTCCGGACCATGGGTATCATCCGCAAATGTTCTGCTTACTTTTCACAGCCACATGCGGGAAGTAAGCGGAACAATGCAATCCTATGGGTGCGGGATCGCCGCAATTCCGCAAATTGAGCATGCTGCGTATTTTTCCGCAATGCGATTCTACCACAGGAAAATTCGCAGCATTAGCATAGCATTGCGGAATCCCATAGGATTGCATGGGATGCTGTTTTTTTGCATTTTCGCGGCAAAATCGCGAGTTAAAAAACGCCACAAAACCCCCCAAAAAAACGCGGCGTGTGAACGCAGCCTTAGGCTGTTCCTGAAACCGCACCATATGGCTGCTCCCTCATCCAGCGTCTCGATTACATCAGCATTGTCAAGATGCACATACTACTGAATAACCTGGCGGAACAGAATGGTAGCCTTTTTCTTCCGACGAGAAATGGAGCTGCGCAATCAACGACAAACAGCGGGTGAGCCGGTCGGAGGCAAGTATCACACATAGCGTCACCAAATCGGTGATGCTTTAGCGATATTGCTAGCGATATCGCTATGTGTAAAACCCCCTTAACACTGAGAAAAGGACTTCTAGTCCACACACAAACCTCTGTGTAAGGCTAGTTTCACATTAGCGTTTTTTAGCGCTGCACTTCGTGCGCAATAGCAATGCATGCAAAAAACTCATCATGCATTTTGCATGCGTTTTAACCAGTTTGTATCCATGTTAACTCTTAAAACGCATGCGATTTCAAACACAGGCGTGCGCATGTCCATGCGCATGCCTGCGTTCCCATAGACTGCAATGTGTTATTTTTGCGCATTCCGTGCGCATGCTTTTTTTTACGCCGTTGGACGGACCCAAAAATGCAACAGGTTGAGTCGGGCTCGCCTAGGCGCACATTACAAAAACCGCATGCGCACGAAAACACTTACGTTCGCGTGCAAACGCTAGACCATGCGCTCGCCATGTTAAACATAGGGGCGTGTGGCGCATGCACATGGATGCGCACGATGCGCTGCGCTAAAATACGCTAATGTGAAACCGGCCTAAGCCAGTCTGATTTCAGGTCATGTGAGCCAGAAGAGGACCGAAGCAGCGCTGGAAACCAGGAAACATAGCGTTCAGCAAGTATTACAACTGTGTGTGTAATTTAGTGAAAATAAATTAAGAGGGATTAGTGTAAAAGAAAGGGGTAACCAGCTTTAGACTTGTGTGTCTACAACACGGTTGTTTAAAGAAGCCCTCCTCCTCCCATCAAAATTTCTGTCCTCTTAATACACTGCAATCACATTATACAGCAGTGTACTTACAATTGCTCATTTTGCCTTTCTACCCAGCTAATTCTCTTTTCTCTGCACTATACAGAAACAGGAAATCTCTTGTTTTATCATTTCCCTCTTCAACTCCTGACCCAGCTGCTCCGTTACTCCCCGCACCATTGACTTTTGTAGTGACTCATGACTTTCATGACTTGTGCAGACAAAATTGACCTCCTGTTTCTACTTAGAGCTTAGGATTCAGCTAGTTAGTGTTTAATCACATGATGTTATAGACCATATGGAAAAGAGAAGAATTATTGGGGTAGAAAGGCAAAATGAGAAATTGTAAGTACACAGTGCTATATAATATGGTGCTTGCAATATACAAGGAGGATAAAAATTTTGATAGGAGGAGAGCTTTTTTAATATTGCAGCTTTTCAGTCAGCTGCAAAGAGGCAAAGCAAATTTGGGTGCAAACCGTACAAAACCCAGGGGTATAAATTCAAAGACGTGTCTCATTTCATCATTCAGCAAGAGCCAGTATGATGATAAGTTTGGCATGTATTTAAAAGCTGTGAAGTCTAAATATTGGCCTACCTATTCTACATGATTAGTAAATCTGCCACAACAAATTATCCTGCACACCTTCTCATCTTACCTTTCTGGTAATAATGGTAATCTTGGGAACAGTAGCCTCTGCAAAGGCAAACAGAAGTTTTGCCCCATGTCTGATAATGCCTCCATATTCCTGAGCAATGCCTAAAAAATCCACAAAAATCCACAAAAGTTTTAGATTTTCACTTCTTTACAAAACATGGGGTCATAACCACATCACCAGCTATAGGAATCTCCAAGCTACCAAACACAGCCCTACATCTACGTGCCACATATCTGGTGACAAGCAGGGCCCCAAAATAGTGGACATCTGCACTTTTCACTTTGTCACCGTTTTAACCCCTTCATGACCCAGCCTATTTTGACCTTAATGACCTGGCCATTTTTGGCAATATTGACCAGTGTCCCTTTATGAGGTAATAACTCAGGAACGCTCCAACGGATCCTAGCGATTCTGAGATTGTTTTTTTCGTGACATATTTGGCTTCATGTTAGTGGCAAACTTAGGTCAATAATGTTTGCATTTATTTGTGAAAAAAATGGAAATTTGGCTAAAATTTTGAAAATTTTGCAATTTTCACATTTTGAATTTTTAATCCATTAAACCAAAGAGTTATGTGACACAAAATAGTTAATAAATAACATTTCCCACATGTCTACTTTACATCAGCACAATTTTGGAAACAAAATTTTTTTTTGTTGGGAAGTTATAAGGGTTAAAAGTTGACCAGCGATTTCTCATTTTTACAACAAAATTTACAAAACCATTTTATTTAGGGACCACCTCACATTTTAAGTCACTTTGAGGGGTCTATATGGCAGAAAATACCCAAAAGTGACACCATTCTAAAAACTGCACCCCTCAAGCTACTCAAAACTACATTCAAGAAGATTATTAACCCTTCAGGTGCTTCACAGCAACTAAAGCAATGTGGAAGGAAAAAATGAACATTTTAATTTTTCCAATAAAAATTTTCTTTTAGCATTAATTTTTTCATTTTTCACATGGGCAACAGGATAAAATGGATCCTAAAATTTGTTGGGCAATTTCTCCTGAGTACACCGATACCTCATATGTGGTCATAAACCACTGTTTGGGCGCACGGCAGGGCTCAGAAGGGAAGGAGCGCCATTTGACTTTTTGAATGGAAAATATGCTGGAATATTTAGTGGTTGCCATGTCGCGTTTGGAGAGTCCCTGTGCGCCTAAACATTGGAGCTCCCCCACAAGTGACCCCATTTTGGAAACTAGACCCTCCAAGGAACTAAATTAGATGCATAGTGAGCACTTTGAACCGCCAGGTGCTTCACAAATTGATCCGTAAAGAAAAAAAAGGACTTTTTTTTTTTCACATAAATTTTCTTTTAGCCTTAGTTTTTTCATTTTCACATGGGCAATGGGATCAAATGGATCCTAAAATTTGTTGGGCAATTTCTCCTGAGTGCACAGATACCTCATATGTGGTCATAAACCACTGTTTGGGCACACGGCAGGGTCCCGAAGGGAAGGAGCACCATTTGACTTTTTGAATGGAAAATTAGCTCCAATCGTTAGTGGACACCATGTCGTGTTTGGAGAGCCCCTGTGTGCCTAAACATTGGAGCTCCCCCACAAGTGATCCCATTTTGGAAACTAGACCACCCAAGGAACTTATCTAGATGTATGGTGAGGACTTTAAACCCCCAAGTGCTTCACAGAAGTTTATGACGCAGAGCAGTGAAAATAAAAAAATAATTTTTTTTCCTCAAAAATGATTTTTTAGCCCGCTATTTTTTATTTTCACAAGGCTAATAGGAGAAATTGGACCACAAAAGTTGTTGTGTAATTTGTGCTGAGTACACCGATACCCCATATGTCAGGGGAAACCACTGTTTGGGCGCATGGGAGAGCTCAGAAGGGAAGGAGCGCGATTTTGGAATGCAGACTGATGGGATGTTTCTGCGGGCATCATGTTGCATTTGCAGAGCCCCTGATGTGCCTAAACAGAAGAAACCCCCCACAAGTGACCCAATTTGGAAACTAGACCCCCCAAGGAGCTTATCTAGATGTGTAGTGAGCACTTTGAACCCCCAAGTGCTTCACAGAAGTTTATAAACGCAGAGCCATGAAAATAAAAAATCATTTTTTTTCCTCAAAAATGATTTTTTAGCCCGCTATTTTTTATTTTCACAAGGGTAACAGGATAAATTGGACCCCTAAAGTTGCTGTTCAGTTTGTCCCGAGTAGGCTGGCACCCCATATGTGGGGGGGAACCACTGTTTGGGCACACGGCAGGGCTCAGAAGGGAAGGAGCGCCATTTGACTTTTTGAATGGAAAATTAGCTCCAATCGTTACCGGACACCATGTCGTGTTTGGAGAGGCCCTGTCTGCCTACACTTTGCAGCTCCCCCACATATCACCCCATTTTGGAAACTAGACCCCCTAAGGAAGTTATCTAGAAAAATAGTGAGCACTTTGAACCCCCAGGTGCTTTACAGAAGTGTATAACGCAGAGCTGTGAAAATAAAAATATTTTTTTTTCCCTCAAAAAATGATTTTTTTAGCCCGCTATTTTTTATTTTCACAATAGTAACAGGAGAAATTTGACCCCAAAAGTTGTTGTCCAGTTTGTCCTGAGTACGCTGGTACCCCATATGTGGGGGGGACCACTGTTTGGGCACACATCGGGGCTCGGAAGGGAAGTAGTGACGTTTTGAAATACCGACTTGATGGAATGGCCTGCGGGCGTCATGTTACGTTTGCAAAGCCCCTGATGTGCCTAAACAGTGGAAACCCCCCACAAGTGACCCCATTTTGGAAACTAGACCCCCCAAGGAACTTATCTAGATGTTTGATGAGCACTTTGAACCCCCAAGTGCTTCACCGAAGTTTATAACTCAGAGCCGTGAAAACAAAAAAAATCATTTTTTTTTCACAAAAATCATTTTTTTAGCCCCCAATTTTTTATTTTCCCAAGGGTAACAGGAGAAATTAGACTCCCAAAGTTTTTGTGCAATTTTTCCTGAGTACGCCGATACCCCATATGTGGGGGTAAACCACTGTTTGGGCACACGTCGGGGCTCGGAATGGAGAGAGTGCTGTTTGACATTTTGAACGCAAAATTGGCTGGAATAAATCGTGGCGCCATGTCGCGTTCGGAGACCCCGTAGTGTGCCTAAACAGTGGAAACCCCTCAATTCTAACTCCAACTGTAACCCCAACACACCCCTAACCCAACCCTAATAATAACCCTAACCACAACTCTAACCCCAACACACCCCTAATCCCAACTCTAACCCTAACTACAAGCCTAACCCTAATCCCAACCCACCCCCAACCCTAATTCCAGCCCTAACCCTAATTCCAGCCCTAACCCCAATTCCAACCCTAACCCTAATTCCAACCCTAACCCTAATTCCAACCGTAACCCTAATTCTAGCCCTAACCCTAATTCTAGCCCTAACCCTAATTCTAGCCCTAACCCTATTTCTAACCCTATCTGTAACCCTAATTCCAACCCTAACCCCAATTCCAACCCTAACCCTAATTCCAACCCTAATTCCAACCCTAAATGGAAAAAAAAATATTTTTTTTATTTTATTATTTGCGCCTGGCTATGGGGGTGATAAAAGGGGGGTGTATTTACTTTTTTTTTCATTTTGATCACTGTGAGAGTGTATCACAGTGATCAAAATGAAAAATGAACGGGCAACCGGCAAATTCATGGGCGCTGCCATCTTGTACAATGGTAGGTGCACTGCGCATGCGCCCTCCATTTTGCAAGATGGCGGCACCCATGATCCGGACGCCGGGAGCCACGGCGGGACACCGGGAGCACGATCGGAGGTCCCGGGGGGGATCGGAAGGTGGGAGGGAGCGAGCGATAGGAAGGGGAGGGGGAGCAGATGACGGCGGCGACCGATTGCCGCCGTCCATCGGTGGTGGGGGCCGATCGGCCCCGCCAGTCGGTGTGTGGGGGGGGTCGGGTGTCGGTGTCCAGCCATGTCCGATGCTATTGCAGCATCGGCCATGGCTGGATTGTAATATTTCACCAAATTTCATTGGTGAAATATTACAAATCGCTCTGATTGGCTGTTTCACTTTTAACAGCCAATCAGAGCGATCGTAGGCACGTGGGGGCTAAGCCACGCCCCCAGGGATTAACTGTAGAGTGTCCTCTGTGTGCGGGTCAGGTGACCTTTCAGTGACCCCGGTCACCCGACCCGCAGGGGGGCTATTTATAGCATGACGCCTACGTAGGCGTCATAGGTCGTTTGGGCACGACTTTTCATGACGCCTACGTAGGCGTCATGGGTCGTGAAGGGGTTAAAGAGGTTTTCAGGTTTGGCAAAACCCATTTTCCCCAGCTTTAATAGCCACAGTGTGTTTAAAAAATAATAATAATAATAATAATAATAATAATAATAATCTTTATTTATATAGCGCCAACATATTCCCCAGCGCTTTACAGTTGAACAGTTTCAAACACAACAGTCATAAGTAACAACGTTAACAATACAATAATTAAAGCGAAATAAGACGACCCTGCTTGTGGAGCTTACAATCTACAATGAGGTGGGGGAGATACAAAGCATAGGTTTGTATTTACAATGATGTATTTACAATGACGGTCCAGCCATCTTCAGGGGGTGGGGGTTAGATGGAGATAGTGAATGGGCTACACACACACACAAACATAACATGACTTTGATTACTGAATGTGATAGGCCGCTCTGAACAAATGTGTTTTGAGCGAGCGCCTAAAACTATGCAAATTGTGGATGGTCCTAATATCTTGGGGTAGAGCATTCCAGAGGATTGGCGCAGCACGGGAGAAGTCTTGGAGTCGGGAGTGGGAGGTACGGATTAGGGCAGAGGTTAGTCGAAAGTCATTTGCAGAGTGCAGCGGTCGGTTAGGCCGATAGACAGAAATGAGGGAGGAGATGTAAGGGGGTGCCGCACTGTGGAGAGCTTTGTGGGTGAGAACAAGTACTTTGAATTGTACCCTGTAATGAATTGGCAGTCAGTGTAACGACTGGCGAAGAGCGGACGCGTCTGAGTAACGATTAGCCAGATGGACAACCCTGGCTGCTGCATTAAGGATAGACTAGAGAGGGGAGAGTCGAGTGAGAGGGAGGCCAATTAATAGAGCATTACAGTAGTCCAGGCGGGAGTGGATCAGGGCGACAGTGAGAGTTTTTGTTGTTTCCATGGTGAGAAAAGGGCGGATTCTAGAGATGTTCTTTAGGTGTAAGCGGCATGAGCGGGCAAGAGATTGTATATGGGAGGTGAAGGAGAGATCGGAGTCGAACATAACACCCAGACAGCACGCCTGCTGTCGGGGTGTTATTATGGTGCCACCCACAGAGAGGGAAATGTCAGATTTAGAGAGGTTAGTAGATGGTGGGAGCAGAAGAAGTTCAGTTTTGGAGAGGTTGAGTTTCAGATAGAGAGCAGACATGATGTTGGAGACTGCAGACAGACAGTCAGTGGCGTTCTGTAGTACAGCGGAGGTAAGGTCAGGGGATGATGTGTACAGTTGTGTGTCATCAGCATAAAGATGGTACTGAAAGCCAAATCTGCTGATGGTCTGTCCAATTGGGGCCGTATAGAGAGAGAAGAGAAGGGGGCCCAAGGACTGAGCCCTGAGGTACCCCAACAGTGAGAGGAAGAGGAGATGAAGTGGAGCCAGAAAATAGAACACTGAAGGAGCGGTCGGAAAGATAGGAGGAGAACCAGGAAAGAGCAGTGTCCTTAATGCCTAGTGACTGGAGCCTAGAGAGTAGGAGAGGATGGTCAACAGTGTCGAAAGCTGCAGAAAGGTCGAGAAGAATGAGCAGAGAGTGGTCACCATTACGTTTTGCTGTCAGAAGGTCATTGGTCACTTTGATGAGTGCAGTTTCTGTCGAATGTAGGGGGCGGAAACCGGACTGTGAAGGGTCTAGGAGGGAGTGAGTGGAGAGGTAACGGGTAAGGCGTGAGTATATCAGGCGCTCCAAGAGTTTAGAGATGAAGGGGAGATTGGAGACTGGTCTGTAGTTGTTTGTGCAGGATGGGTCGAGGGTGGGTTTCTTTAGTAATGGAGTAATGATAGAGTGTTTGAAGGAGGAGGGGAAAATGCCAGAGGAGAGGGAGAGATTAAAGATTGTAGTTAGTTGAGTTGTGACGACTGGGGAGAGAGACTGGAGGAGATGTGAGGGAATGGGGTTGGTTGTGCATGTAGTCGGACGAGAAGAGGAGAGGAGCCTGGAGACGACTTCTTCTGTGATGGGAGCAAATGTGGAGAGTGAGCCAGGGGAAATGCAGGGAGGGATGGGAGTCACTGAACTTGGTGATTGGGAGCGGATTTCCTGATGGATATTGTCTATTTTCTCTATAAAGTGGGAGGCCAGGTCATCAGCGCAAATGTCTGTGATAGGGGCTTGTGCTTTTGGCCTGAGGAGGGAGTGAAAGGTGTCAAAAAGTTTCTTGGGGTTGTTGGATAGTGAGGAGATCAGGGTGGTGAAGTAGGTCTGTTTGGCGAGGTGAAGGGCAGAGTTATATGTCCTTAACATAAATTTGAAGTGTATGAAGTCAAACACACTCTGCTTTACTCACCCTCCCTGGGTCCGGAGCAGAGTCGCCACCACTGCTCCTAGTGTGTGCTATATTCCGTACCTCTGATGTCATATCAACAGCAATGCAGCCAACATCAGTTATTATCAGCCTAGCGGCTTTGCCCGAATAGACGGCACAAGGAGCGGAGCTCACCACTTGGCTGAACCGCCAACAACAGACATTGGTACCAGTGCAGTTTGTATAAAATGTACCTAGGTGTTTTTTTTTTTTCCTTTTTATGCAAAAAATTTTTCTTATTATTAATAATAATACTATCACAATTTTGAGAGATGCTTATGCTACATGTTGCCACCCAGTACATGTGATGTGGACTTTTGTCTGATGAAGGTTTTGATAACATGTTGCTATGATATATTCAATTGAATTAATCACAAAATATGGGAATCTGTGCAGAAAGGTAACGGAGGACACACCTGTATGGGGATATTGAGGGGAGACAGGAGTCGAAGTATCAAACTTAAATGAACACCCTTCAAGTAAAACTACAATTACCTGGCAAAAATCCTGGTACATCTACAAAAGTGATGATGGGGATATTGAAGGCATCACAAAACCTGACGAAGCGAGCACCTTTCACTGATGAATTTATGTCCAAGCAGCCTGTGTGATAGACAACATGGGAATACAGTTATATTCTTACACAGGGGAGGTAACGCAAGACCTACAGCACAAATGTAACAAAACGACGCTGTCACGCTCTGCTGAAGTCACCAGACCGCTACAGCCAATCATAGGGTTCCGAGCTCCCAGTTCCCGAGCGCTGACATTTCTCATCTGGTGTAAACGCAGAACATGGACTGGCCTGCACTGGATCTAGGCAAGTGCCATATGCATGTGTCACTGCATTTGATATTCAATACTCCAAGCCACTGGTAGATGTTGTTATCAACCAGAGAAGCCCTATAAAAACCAGCCCAGAATGCAGCATGCTGGAGGACTCAACGTCTACTACTCATTTTAGGCTTTTTTTTTTTTTTTTTTCTTTTTAAACATCAATAAAAGAAAACCTCTACCTCTTCCTAAAATCTTATCAGTAGCAACTGCCATCCCATAAAGTAACAATGTCTTCACCGACAACAGATTTTACCTGTGAAATGAAAATTGAGACTGAAAGACCAGTCCTGATGGAGAAAAAAAAAAAAGCAGATTTTTTACTATCATGTGTAATATTGATTCATGAAATAAATTAAAACTATGGTACCCTTTTAATAAAAAACCTTCTTGATGGGGCAATTTTCTGTTTTTTCCTCCCCTTCTTCAAAGAGCCATAACTTTTTAATTTTTCCATCCACATAGCTGTATGAGGGCTTGTTTTTTGAAGGATCAGTTGTACTTTTCAATGACACCACTCACTTTATCATGTGATGCACTGGAAAGCGGAATAAAAATTCCAAGTGCATTGGAAATCATGATATTCTATGAACGCCAACTAAACACTGGCTTTCATAGGACAATCCTAATCAAAGGCACAGGTGTCTTCAGCAGCCCCTTGCCTGTCATAGCACACCACCGGAGTCCCGCGATCACGTGACAGACACAACCGATGGGTGCGTGGAATGACATGCCTCCTTGCTCACAATTGTTAAATGCTGTCAAGAGATTGACCTCAGCATTGAATAGGTTAACAGCCTGTTAAAGGCAAATGATGGCTGATTAAAGTCAGAAAGAGGGAATATGATGTACCAGAACGTCATATGTTGGTAAGAGGTTAAAGTTTTTTTTAGCATTTCACAAATGAAATATATATATATATATATATATATATATATATATATATATATATATATAAAAAAAAATAGGCAGCACTCAAATTAAATGTGAAAAAAAGTGGATACTTTACTGATCCTCAAGTGGCAACGTTTCAACGGTGACCCGTCTTTATCAAGCCTGGCTTGATAAAGACGGGTCACCGTTGAAACGTTGCCACTTGAGGATCAGTAAAGTATCCACTTTTTTTCACATTTAATTTGAGTGCTGCCTATTTTTTTACTTTTGTTAATTTGGCTGTTTGGACACTGCTGAATAGGTTTTGCACAACCATTTAATTTTGGTAGTGCTGCCCTTTTATATATATATATATATATATATATATATATATATATATATATATATATATATATATATATATATATATATATATATATACACACACATACACTTATACACAGTGGGCTATATCTATCTATATACATACACACACACACACGGTGGGCTATCTATATGGATACACACCAATAAAATGGGAATGGTTGGTGACCCAGATCGGCATGCTGAATTTGCAGAATGGGCAAAACAAAAATTGGAACAGGACCCTCAGTTTACACAGAACATTATGTTCAGTGAGGAGGCAGACTTTTTTGGGTGGACCATTTATATGGATACCCCTAAATAAAATGGGAATGGTGACAGTTTTCTTGCGTAGGGTGTCTTGCATTGAAATCTGCTGCAATGACCCGGGTCCTGCGTTCACCAGACATCAACACAATTTCTATCCGCTCCTCACGTGCTAACCTCTGCGACATGTCAATAGCTGTAAACAAAGAGAAACTTGTAAATAACTCATAAAAGAATAAAGTTACGTTAAAACCAAGCACACCATTGGTTTTTCTTGTGAAATTCTCAATAAGTTTTTCCCATTGATAAAAAATAAAGTTGGATCCAAAATGGCCGCCAGGGTCAACACCCATCTTGAAAAGTTTTCCCCCTCCCATATACTAATGTGCCACAAACTGGAAGTTGATCTCACCAACCATTCCCATTTTATTTAGGTGAATCCACATAAATGGCCCACCCTGTATATAGCCAAACACACATACATGTATATATCTTACATTGTCTCCTTTACTATGTATATTGCCATCTCTTATTAAACGGTGCCCTATAGTTATGTACACCTCTGTCCGTTACACATCGGATTATATAGAGTACTGTCTTTATTACATACCATCCTGTTTTGTTAGCTGTATAATGCAATCACGGCTGATGTACCACGGGAAAGTTTCTTTTCTAATGGAGGAGCTGATGACTCGTCGTCTGGTCACCGGCTGCTCCATCAGCAGTCATTTTATATCTAACAGGAGAGGGGACTATGTAATTAAAGAGCGTGCCGTGAATAAGGAAAACCAACAAGAACAAACTATGTAAGAGAGAGCACTGTACATAACAGCAGAGAAAGCTATAAAATACGGGACGGCACCATATATAACTAGACAGGATGGTACGTAATAAGGGACAGTGTTATACATAATAAAAGAGAAAACTATAACTAAGGACAGCGCTATACATAAGTGAGTACACTATATGCTAAGGCAGTGTTTCTCAACTCCAGGCCTTAAGACCCACCAACAGGTCAAGTTTTCAGGATTTCCTTAGTATTGCACAGGTGATAATTTCTTCACCTGCTCAAGCATTAAAGGGAATGTCACCCTTTTTTTCGGCTTGCAGCTGCCGGCATAGACATCGGGGGCTTATCTACAGCATTCTGTAATGCTGTAGATAAGCCTCCGATGTAACCAGAAAGATAAGAAAAACACGTTATATTATACTCACCGGGGTGGGCGGTCCGGTGGGCGTTGCGGTCCACTCCGACGCCTCCCTTCTTCATGCGATGACGTCCTCTTCTCCCGTCCTGTAATGGCTGCGGCGCAAGCGCACTGCTCTGCCCTGTTGAGGGCAGAGCAGAATTCTGCAGTGCGCAGGCGCCGGACCTCTCCCGAAGCCTGCGCACTGCAGGACTCTGCTCTGCCCTCAACAGGGCAGAGCAGGGCGCTTGCGCCGCAGCCATTACAGGACGGGAGAAGAGGACGTCATTGCATGAAGAAGGGAGGCGCCGGACCGCAACGCCCACCGGACCGGACCGCCCACCCCGGTGAGTATAATATAACGTGTTTTTCTTCTCTTTCAGGTTACATCGGAGGCTTATCTACAGCATTACAGAATGCTGTAGATAAGCCCCCGATGTCTATGCCGGCAGCTGCAAGCCGAAAAAAAGGGTGACAGATTCCCTGTGCAATACTAAGGAAAATCCTGAAAACATGACCTGTTGGTAGGTCTTGAGGACTGGAGTTGAGAAACACTGTGCTAAGGGACTGTGCCACACAAAATAAGTGAGTACACTATATACTAAGGGACTGTGATTATATATATATATATATATATATATATATATATATATATATATATATATATATATATATATATATATATATATATATATATATATATATATAGCCCAGAAATCGGTCAGAAGGTAAGAATAACCACTACTTTCTAATTTTATTTGCCTTTCTTTTCTTACCCTGCTCTTTAACCATGCTCACATTTGCCATCACCATTTTAACTCCACTAATCTTCACTCTCCTTCGCTATCCCCAAACCCTTGCACCGAATAACTATCTCCCCCTCTCACTTACCCCCCCACCTCGCTTCATCTGCAGACATACTACTTGACCTCAGACCTCTCCTACTAAAATACAATACAAGATGATCACTCTCCCTCACCCACCTGCTTTCCCTTTCTCTACTTCTTCTCACTGCTGGTGACATATCACCCAATCCTGCCCCCCCCACCTCATACATCCCACTAATCCTCACCCCTATCTTTCTCACACTAAGAGTAACTACCGCAATCCCTCACACTTCAAACTTGTGCCACTGACCCCCACCCTACCGCACCCTCTCTCTGAAGCACTCTGGAATGCTTGCTCGGTCTGCAACAAGCTCCACGTGACCCACAACCTCTTTACCTCCCGCAACCTTTCCTTCCTGGCTCTCACTGAGATCTGGCTGACACCCCCTGACACTGCCTCCCCGGCCGCACTGAGTTATGGTGGCCTCCACTTTACCCACACTCCTCACCCTAGCAACAGACATGGTGCAGGAGTGGGTTTCCTCCTTTCTAGAAACTCCTCCTTCAACCCTATCCACCCCCCCACCCTCCCTTATCCTTCCTTCTTTCGAGGTTCACTCTGTCCGTATCTACTCTCCCTCTAATCTCCAAATGGCTGTCATATACCGCCCACCGGGCTCAGCCACTGCCTTCATCGACCAATTCTCCACCTGGCTCCTCCACTTTCTCTCTGCTGACATCCCCACCATCATCATGGGGGACTTCAACATCCCCACTGACAGCCAGCAGCCGCCAAACTCCTGTCACTTTCCTCATACTTTGGCCTTACTCAGTGGTCCTCCACAACCACTCACACAGATGGACATACATTAGACCTAATCTTCACCCGCCTCTGTTCTCTACGCAATCTCACAACCTCTCCCTTCCCCCTGTCTGACCACCATCTACTCACCTTCTCATCCTTGTCCTTCTCACCTGCCCCCCATGTCCAGCCACTAGCACATCCTCACAGAAACCTCGCACACCTAGACACTCACAGACTCTCAGACTCTCTTCTACCTCTTTCCTTCATATCTTCACTCCACGACACGAATAGTGCCACCGCTTTCTACAATGCCACCCTCACATCAGCCATAGACTCAGTTGCCCCTCTCATGCATGGCAAAGTGCGAAAAATCAATAGGCAACCCTGGCACAACAACCTCACCAAAAAACTTCGACAAGCATCCAGGGTCGCGGAGTGGCGTTGGAAGAAAACACGCCTGCCAGACGACTTCACTGCTTTCAAACAAGCTACACTTGCCTTCAAATCAGCCCTCACCTCTGCTAAACAGACTATTTCACAAACCTAGTATCTTCATTATCCCACAACCCAAAATAACTGTTCAGCACATTAAACTCTCTCCTGCGCCCACCACTGCCACCTCCAACTACCCTCATCTCTGCTCAGGACTTTGCCACCTACTTCAAAAACAAGATCGACCAAACAAGGCAAACCTTTACTGTTCCACCACCCCAACCACTCCACATACCAGACCTCTGCCCTTCCCTAATAACCTCCCTCTCCAACATCACTGAAGGAGAGCTTACTCATCTCCTTTCCAAATCACACCTCACCACCTGTGCACTTGACCCCATCCCTTCCTATCTGCTCCCCAACCTCATTAACATAATCATTCCAGCCCTAACCCATCTTTTCAACCTATCCCTATCTTCTGGTGCCTTCCCCTCTGCCTTCAAACATGCCACCATAACACCCATCCTCAAAACAAAAAAATCAAACCTTGACCCAACTTTTATGCCCAACTATCGCCGCATATCACTGCTCCCGTTTGCTTCCAAACTCCTTGAACAGCATGCCCATGCTCAACTTCCCTCCCACCTCACAACTAACTCCCTCCTAGGACATCCTCCAATCTGGCTTCCGCCCCCACCACTCTACTGAAACTGCCCTGACCAAAATTACTAATGACTTACTCACAGTCAAAGCTAACACACAGTTCTCCATCCTCCTCCTTCTTGACTTGTCCTCTGCCTACTGCTGCAGATTCTTTCTTCCCTTGGCATCAAAGACCTTGCCCTGTCCTGGAATTCCTCATACCTTTCTGACCGCACATTCAGCGTTTCCCACTCCCACACTATCTCCTCATCCTGCCCTCTCTCTGCTGGAGTCCCCCAAGGCTCTGTCCTGGGGCCCCTACTTTTTCCATCTATACTCTTGGTCTAAGACAACCCAAAGTCCCATGGCTTCCAGTACCACCTGTCTGCGGACGACACTCAGATCTACCTTTCTGGCCCAGATGTCACCTCTGCTGTCCAGAATCCCAGAGTGTCTATCAGTCATATCCTCCTTTTTCACCTCTCGCTTCCTAAAACTCAACGTAGACAAAACTGAACTCATTATCTTTCCTCCATCTCACATATCTTCCCTACCCAATCTATCTATTATGGTAAACGGCATCACGCTCTCTCCAGCACCTGAAATCAGCTACCTCGGAGTAACTCTTAACTCTGCCCTGTCTTTCAAACCACACGTCCAAACTCTTGCCACCTCCAGTCGCCTCCAACTCAAAAATATTTCCAGAATCAGTCCCTTCCTCAGCCCTCAATCTACTAAAACTCTTGTATATGCCCTATCTCCCGCCTCGACTCTTCGATCCTCCCAATACCTCCTACTCTCCTCACACTTATTCGTTCCTCACACAACCGCCTCCAAGATTTCTCCCGAATATCCCCTATCCTCTGGAAATCCATGCCTCAACACGTCCGATTATCCACCACCCTCAGAGCCTTCAAACGGAACCTGAAAACCCATGTTTTCAGGAAAGCTTACAGCCTGCAATAACCATTCTGCCGCCTCACCACCGCCTCAAAACCACCAGAGCTGCTGCACCCCCGACTTTCTGTCTCTTCCCCACTATCCCATAGAATGTAAGTCCGCAAGGACAGGGTCCCATCCCCTCTGTAGCAGTCTGTCATTGTAAATTTGTTTAATGATGTCTATAACGTTGTATGTAACCCCCTTCTCATGTAAAGCACCCTGGAATTAATGGTGCTATATAAATAATAATAATACACTATATACTAAGTGAGTACACTATATGCTAGGACTGTGCTATACATAATAAGGTTATTTTCCTGTACCTGTGTGAAATGTTGATGTGCTGCGCGCTTTTACAGATGCAATGAGCATGTCCTATGCTGATCCTCAAAATCGGATCAGAACAAAATATTCCGTGTGTCGGGTGTCTGATAAAAAATCTGGAATCGCACGGACATTTCACACAAATGTGAGACTGTAGAATAAGGGATTTTACAGATAACATTATCACTCCATGTCACACAGTGCAGATACAAAATAATATCTACATCCACTTAAGGGCCTGTTACACATAGCGATATCGCTAGCAATATCGCAGTAACGTCACTGGTTTAGTGACGTAGCAGCGATATTGCTAGCGATATCGCTATGTTTGATACTTACCTCCGACAGGCTCCCCCGCTGCTCATCGTTGATCGCGCGAGAACGTCCTGGACCATTTCTCGCCGGGCGCTTCCTGCTGGGCTTCCTGTGGCGCCGATGAGCGACGCGTGGACGCGGGCGGGCGGACGTCAGGATCGCCGCGTCTGACAGGTAAGTAGCGACCCCCCGACCGCTTCTGTGTGGCAGCTCACTAGCGACCACTTAGCGATGCACCAGCGATCCATATAGTTGTCGGGATCGCTGGTGCATCGCTAAGTGTAACGGTACCCTTACTGTTGACATCTTGCCTAATTAGAGCAGCTTTCTCCATCTGGTCAGACAGTCATGTCGACATCTCTTAGTCACGACTTGCCTTGTCACGATAATCGTCGCAGCCCTGAAAGTAACAAGGTCACATACATTGTGCCTCCCCCCTGAATACAGATATGTTCCCCACCATTAAAAATATAAAGTGATAAGCATCGCTGTGCTCCCATTAACTATAATCTCTGCTGCCCAATAATATAAATTATTTAGTCTGTGACTCTCCCCAATTACCTGTAAGGCTATGTACACACGGAAAATATGCAAGGTTTACAGTACAAGAAAAGTGAATGAGATCCCTGAAGTTTCATGCACATGCTGCTTATTTCTTTCTTGCAGACTTACAGCAGATTAAAATCTGCATAATGTGAATTCTTGCAGCGTATTTCACCCGTACTAATGGGGGAAAATATGTAATAAAAAAGCATGGTAAAAACATTGCCAAAATATAAATGTGTTTTACGCAGCGTCCTTCCTGCCAATACACTAGGATATAAATTTTCTCCTGCAAATCCGGAACGTGTGCACATAGCCTTAGTCCCTGTCCTGTGTCCCTCCAATCAGTATAAGTCCTTGATAGCATCATAATGAATTTGGGGGTGGGAGAAGATGTTATCAGGTACTGAGCATCCTCCGCCATCTCCCAATACATTACAAGTCCCTATCAGAATCTTCTCCAACCTTTCAATTCATTATAAAGGGTCCTATGCACCTTACCACCTCATCTTCCCAATAAATTTTAAGTCCCCAATAGCACCACATTGAATTGTGAGATGGGGGGGGAGGATGCCATCACCCTCCTCCACCACCCAAATCATTTCACATTTATATCTAAATGTCCTCATTCCCCTCCTCATGTTCATAAGTCCCCCTTACTCCCATCCCAATCCCCCACATCCACCATTGTCCTCTCCTCCACCCCCATCATTGTTCTCCCCCACCACCCCCATCATTTCCATCTCCAACACCTAAATCATTGTTCTCCCCCACTACTCCCATAACTGTACTCCCCAACACCCCCATCATTGCCTCCACCCCCACCACCTCCATCATTGCCTCCTCCCCCACCACATCCATCATTGCCTCCTCCCCCATCACCCCCATCATTGCCCTTTCTGCCACCTACACACACACACACAGCACCACTCACCTCTCTGCATGTTCCACGCAGCATCTTTGTCGCTGGCTGCTTCCTCTCTGACACAGAAGCGCACTGAATGATGACGTCATCCAGCCGCATGACTGACACGAAGTGTGGGTAGGAAGCAGGACGGATCCCTGCAGCTCTGCTCCGTTGCCATTGTCTCCTGTAGGAAGTGTAGCTGCAGGGATCGCTCCCTGCCCGCCTCATATGAGGGTAATCTGGCAAGGGCCCCCCTGTGCCTCGGGGCCGGAAAAACAGGCCCTCAGTATTAGCCACCCTGTAGGGGCCCCCCTCCACCCGCACTGGCTGCAAAAGCGATATGTCCGTGCCTGGATTACATTGCCTCCTGACTCCCTCTGTAACATCAAAAATACCATTTGACTTGGTCTTGTGCTGTATTTAAAGGAGGCCGATCCAGTCCGATGGGCATCCTCCATGCGGCGTCTGTTCCTCCTGTCTGCTAGTAAAAGCCGTCCTCCGGTTCTGATTGATATGGATAACGTGTCCTGCGTCATCCACGTAGCTGAACAAAGACTTGTGTCTGCGCAGTGGCATCGCTGGCCGGGCAGGCACACTTTGCTCTGCCCTACTGCGGGCAGAGCAAAGGACATCAATGCGCATGCCTGCAGTAGGGCAAAGTAAAGTGCGCGTGCGCAGCCGGCGATGCTACTGCACAATACTTTGTTTAGCTATGTGGATAATGCAGGACACATCATCCACATCAATCAGACCCAGAGGATGGCTTTTTCTAGCAGAGAGGAGGAACAGACGCCACAAGGAGGGCACCCATCAGATCGGACCAGCTTCCTTTAAAACACAGTGATATCAAATGGTGTTTTTGAGGTGTGCAGGGGGAGTTAGGAGGCAATGTAGTCATTTGTGAAATGCTTAACAGCAGAAAAAGGTGGTGGCATTTGCTGGGATACTAAAAAAACTGGCGACGGGTTCCTTTTAAACAATAGGTCATAATCGGAAGACACATTCTTTTTAGATTCTTAACGTCTAGTATAGTTCCAGGCCCAGTACCTGATGCAACTTTTGGTTGGTTTCCAACAATTCCAACTGTCCTTCCATTCATTCTGGCAAAGCCCACCACAATATTCTTGGCATAGTTTGGCATAATTTCAAAGAAGTCTCGCTCATCAACAATCTAAGAGACAGAAATCAGAAAAGAACAACATAATAATTTTGTATGAAATTGTATTTCTTAAATATTTTGTTATGCTCAATAACTTCTGCGCATTTGTCCATGCCCTCCTATTACAAATCCTCTCAACCCTTTGCTTCACAGATGTGACTGACCCCTTCCTAGATCTCCTTAAACCCCACTAATTGCACACTTACCATCCACCATTCCCACACTGCCTCCAAGGCTCTGTCTTGGGACCCCTAAACCCCTACTCTTCTCCATTTATGCCTTTGACCTGTAACAACTCAATGTCCCATGACTTCTAGTACCAACTACAGGATGAGGACACTCGGATCTACCTCTCTGCTGTCCAGAACCGCGGAGTGTATCACTCATATTGCCCTTCTCATAACACTCGAATGCTCAATGTGGATAAAATTTAACTCAACATCTTTGCTTCAGCTAACTCAACCCTTACAAGACCTACCACAGTAAATTACTCCAAGCTGTCCCATGTCACAAGTCCCCTGCCTGCGAGTTACCTTTGTCTCTGCCCTGTCCTTCAAACCATACGCCCAAAACATTATGACCTTCTGACACAGTCAACTCAAAAATGTGTGTTTATCTGGCGCCACCTAGTGCGCCTGTATCACCGTTTTAGAGCGGCAGGATAATACCAAGTAGATTACTCACAATCCCCTATAATGGAGTTAGTGTCACAACAGTGTAACCTAATAGTGCCTATAAAACCTGTTACAAACCAGACAGGCCTAAATGCATCTGCACTGATACAGGGTGCAGCAGACCCAAGTAAAATGGCAGCTGCACAGGTGAAGAAATACCAAATGAGACAGCCAGCCTACAATCAGGGATTGGCCGTGTGGTACACCAGTGCAGAGAAAATAATCCGCATGTGGCAATGTTCACACAGGGAATGCAGGGCTTCTGGCTCACAACCTCTTAGTAACACCATATAGGGGGGCTGCCCAGTGCCAACTAGAATGCATCCCGTGTGAACAGAGGCCACAAGTTTGCAGAACCATTTGGGCCCAACTGCACCCTGGAAAAAATATAAAAAGTGCACAAAAAACATATCAATATATGTAAGGTATTGGTTGATATTAAGGCCTTAATACGGAAGCTGACAAACTGCGTCAAAGTTCCTTACACTTGTCAGTCCCTACTCTAACATGAAAACCTCAAAAAGAGGAAAAAATCCTCCAAAAAATTCAGTTACAAACCAGACAGGCCCAAATGCATCTGCACTAATCCCGGGTGCAGCAGACCCAAGTAAAATGGCAGCTGCACAGGTGCAATAATACCAAATGAAACAGGTGTACCACACGGCCAATCCCTGATTGTAGGCTGGCTGTCTCATTTGGTATTTATGCACCTGTGCAGCTGCCATTTTACTTGGGTCCGCTGCACCCGGGATTAGTGCAGATGCATTTGGGCCTGTCTGGTTTGTAACTGAATTTTTTGGAGGATTTTTTTTTTTTTTTTCCTCTTTTTGAGGTTTTCATGTTAGAGTAGGGACTGACAAGCGTAAGGAACTTTGACGCAGTTTGCCAGCTTCCGTATTAAGGCCTTAATATCTAACAATACCTTACATATATTGATTTTTTTTTTTCGTGCACTTTTTATATTTCTTTCAGGGTGCAGTTGGGCCCAAATGGTTCTGCAAACTTGTGGCCTCTGTTCACACTGGATGCATTCTAGTTGGCACTGGGCAGCCCCCCTATATGGTGTTACTAAGAGGTTGTGAGCCAGAAGCCCTGCATCCCTGTGTGAACACTGCCACATGCGGATTATTCCTTCTGCACTGGTGTACCACACGGCCAATCCCTGATTGTAGGCTGGCTGTTTCATTTGGTATTTATGCACCTGTGCAGCTGCCATTTTACTTGGGTCTGCTGCACCCTGTATTAGTGCAGATGCATTTGGGCCTGTCTGGTTTGTAACTGAATTTTTTGGAGGATTTTTTTTTTTCCTCTTTTTGAGGTTTTCAGTGCCTATAAACCCTGCCCATAGTACCTAGCACACATCCATAGTCCCAACATCACCTGGTCAGTCCCTCATACCAGTGACCAAAAACATTACATAATATAATCCATGATTACCTATTAGCGTCAGTGGTACCGGGTGGTGTGACTCCTGGACCACATGCTGCTGTATTGGGATATTTTGTTGTGGCATTAACCCCATTATAGGGGATTGCTAGTAATTTATTTGTTGCTATTCTGCCATCCTAATATGGTGACATATGCGGTGCACTAGGTGACGCCAGATAAATAACGTGTTATTGGCTTATGCATGAATACTTGTATTTTGTGGCTTAGCATAAGGAAATTTAGTGTATTAACACCTGCATTGTTTGTATATTCCATCTGTGATGTCCCTCCTGGACCTGTGCGTTCTTGAGCGTTATGAGTGGTAAACATTTTGCACCTTTCTATTTCTCATTAGTAATTGGTTATGTGATTTTAACTCTGTACTAATAAAAATTGTATTTTCTACGTATATATTGCCTTTAGATCATCTTTTCTATATGTATTCTATGATGCCGCTTCAGGAATATTTCAGCTGCTTCTTTGTGAAAGAGTGAATGCCTCCATTTCACTGTTCCCGCGAGCTCTAGATAAGTCAGTGACTTGGCAGCTCAGCAGGTGAGACCCCTAAACTGAGCGCACAGCATATTATTACAGCTGAACACGAGACGTCACTGAATGAAAGACAACGTTCCTCCTCTCCTAGCTTGTTCTAGTCACCGAAGGACTAAGCGAACACACTACTTCACCGGAATACTGAACGTCTCCTTCACTGTAATAATAATGTGCATGCTCAGTGTAGGTGTCCGGCGGGCCACGTATCTCATACTTCACCACTTGATTCATTCTGAGGACCTCACAGGACCAGTGATGCAACAGATGCATTCTGCTTTGAGTCTAACGTTCCAAGATGAGTTTTTGATGCAAAAAAATGCAGCATCTTACAGTTTAAGCAAAGTGGATGGGATTTACAGAACTCTAATTTCCATGGGCCAATTCTTATTGAGGGTTCGCTGAGTTTTGTAAGGATTTTCCCCATAGAATTGCATTAAATGATAAAAATCTACATGTAAAAAAAATACATATACTCCGCACTTGAGTGTATCTGAGTTTTATCAAAGCCAAATACCAAAAACTATAAAAGACAAAAAGTAGTGGGAACGTAGTCTGAATAAAACAAAGCAGGGAAATGAGAAAACTCATACAAAGAAGCCATGGAAATAAGCCCTGCTCGTGCCATCAGTATATTCACTTGTGTTTGCCTGCCCTCAAGTATTCTCTGAAATGCTCTGGTGCGTCAGAGAAAATATATGTTAAATATCTGGCAAGAGACCATAGAGACTACACTAATCCAGCTTCAGCCCAGCCGTCTCTTCCCAGTGCCGCTCTAGACAATTGCCAGATCTCTTTCATGAGGAGTCCCGTCTAGCAGCGCTAGGAAGAGCCAGCTGGACAAGTCTCATCTCCGTCCATGATCATTACCCGGATCCTTAAAGTATGTTTTCTCTGAAATGCTGGAGCACTTCAGACGACAATACACCTGGCTTCAGTTGTGCAGCCAGGCCGAAATTAATGCTGCTCCTGGTTTGGGTAGCATGAATCAGATGATAGGTTCCCTTTTACAACCTCATCGACGGCACCCTAGGCTATAAGTGCGGGGATTTCTGCACATCGCACTCATACTTCCTACTGGATAAAATCGAGATGTTTTGAAAATTTTGTTTCTGGTGTTTCATCAACTGCAGAAATTGATGGATCGATGTAAACGTTTTAACGAGATTTAAGAGACTGAAAACGTTACCGAATGAATGATGTCCAGCATATCATAGGCTTTAGTGGATTCCATGGGAACGACAGTATCTAATCCAGGGACGAGACGGTCACTGCGAAACAACAACAAAAAAAAATTAAAATTGTAAATTGCAAAATGAATAAAAGAAGTGAGCTTTGTTGAGCTGCAGAGAACTCTGGGAAGGTCTTAAGCATTAGGCCTCACCATCATAAAAATGTATGGAAGGTCGCGAAGGGGTTAATCATGCGTCTTATGTTACATGGACAGATATAATCTAGCTGTAAGCGCACATATACTTTACTGCGAGTTTTACACGAAAACTGCAGCAAAATAGCTGTGCAATGGGCTTCTCAATTCTAACATTGTGGGAACTCCCTCAGTATGATCCACAAGTCAGAATGTGAATTTCACGCATATATTTCCTATTAGGATACACAGGGTGATATGGATCGTGCAGAATATATGGAAGGACTCATTCATATGTTTGGAGTTCTTGTACACATGCTGACCGTGGAGACATGTCCGATTTTGATCCGAGGGTCTGATAAACATTGGTAATATAAGTCTATGGGAATATGTGAAGAAGGAAAAAAAAAATTCTAAATTGGTCTGTTTTTCCAGTACGTGAGAAAATCAGATGTCTGAATGAGCGCCAACATATACAGGTTTTAGTTTTGCAGCAGCACATCGCCTAGAGAGGCAGAATTGGTAATGTGAGATTTTCAGGCCACCGACACTCACCTCGGGTCGTGGCATTCCCTGATAGGCGCTGGATCCTTGTTGCTCAGTGGGAGGTAGTTAAAAAATTCACGCAGGTTTAATAGAGCATCAACATCATTCTCAAACGCTCGATGAGCCACCCCTGCAAGGCACAAGTCAGACACAGACTTAGGAGCTAGCCACCGCCATAAAGGTATCACTGGAGAGGCGGCTTTCTTCCTTCTGGAGGACAGCTGGTTTCAATCCTGTTAAATTTTCAAAAGCCAAAACTGCAGCCTGTGGTTAATGGAAATCAAGGTCAAACGACTTGTGTGCTCCTCTCAGGTGGGCCTGATGTTACAGCATGGATGCCCAACTACAGAGCATGACCCACGGACGTCTCCGTACTGCATCGTTATACCCACACCTACAGGGCAGAGGTGAACAGAAGAGATAATAACCTGACAGTGCAGTGTGGGTTTTGGCTCCTCCAAGGTCTTCTTGTGTCACATCCTCATTGGTGACAGATTTTACAACATCCGGACCAGTAATGAACAAGTAAGACGTGTCCTGGGGAGACAAGAGCAGGGACAGAGGTTGATCCATGGGCTTAGCAGAATGACTCCAATATATTATATAATATACAGGGATATTACAAAGGTTGTCCACCTATGAGACGTCCTGTACTACCATGATGTTCCGTTCACGGGAAAAATGTACTGTATATGGCTGCCATTACATCTCCCGCTACTTACATAAATTCTGCAGACCTGCCTGGTATTGCACCCATATATTCTTAGCGCCCAAAAGTTCCCGACTTCTCACCCAATAAATTTCTTTTTCATTAAAAGGTGAAAATGTCCTTTAAAAACTGCCAAAGTTGTAATATTCTCAGCAACCTGGATCACCTGAATAGTGTGCACTCGGTCTCAGGATGGAGAACCAGGATTCCATGTATACAGGGTGGGCCATTTATATGGATACACCTAAATTAAATGGGAATGGTTGAAGATATCGCTTCCTGTTTGTGGCACATTAGTATATGTGGGAGGAAATCTTTTCAATCTTTTCAAAATGGGTGGTGACCATGGCGGCCATTTTGAAGTCGGCCCACCTAGGTGTATCCATATAAATGGCCCACACTGTAAATGAAAAGCTTATTCTGTTCTTGTGTCATGGTCATAACTCCTTGAGGATCGGGCGATTTTCTGTTATTTATTTCCTTCCCCTTATTCCCAGAGCGATAATTTTTTTTTTTCTTTGGGTTGATGATATATATAGTGCAAGAAGGTTTGTTTTTTTACAGGACGAGTAATACTTTTGAATGACACCATTCATTTTATCATATGAAGTACTAAAAAGCAGGGGAAAAAAAAAAACAATTGCACTTTTACTTATTTATTTTTTATAGCGTTGACGTTGCAGAAAAAAACTGTCCAGGCAATATGATTTTACAGGTCAGCACGAGTATGCAGATCCAAAACATGTACAGTTTATGTTTTATTTAAGTTGTGAAAAAAAGTCCGAAATTTGAGATATATATATATATATATATATATATATATCTTTTGTCACCACTTTCCAAGCCCTGTAACGTTTACAATTTTCAGAAGATGGAGCTGTGTAAAAGCTTGGTATTTGCGCCCTGATGTTTTATTGATATAATTACGGGGTATTTTTTTTTTAATGGGTCGGACTTTTATGAACACAGCAATGCCAAGTATGTGTAATTTTTTATTAATTTTTAATGGGGGGGGAAAGTGGAGCGACGTAAACTTTTTTGTTTTTCAAAACTTTTTACTTTTCACTGTATTTGTTAGTCCTCTACGGGAACTTGAATTGCGATCAGCTGATTGCTCCACCCACTGCTGTTAGAGGCAGATAATGGCTGAATGCTTCAGCTATCATCTACTGGGAAAGATGTGGGCTCACCTTGTCGATTCAGTGCTTTATTAAAGAAAGATTGAGTTATTCATGGGATATGCACAAAAATAGTTCTAAGAAATTGTTCTTGCCAATTTTCCAAACGGTCATAAAAGTACACAGAAAACTGCGCATGTACAAGAACCTCGTCATCTCCAGGTGAGGAGACTGGGACCCGTAAAAGAGTCCAGTGCAGGTCCCAGAGGGATATTTAGGATATTTCTTCTGTGGAGGTCATAAATGTCTTAAATGGGACAACCCCTTTAAACACCCCCAGGCAAAAGATTTTAATTTTTCCAGCTCAAAAGTTTGGGTTCAATTTGTTTTCAATGGAGTTCGGGTTCTGGTTCAAGTTAGGATACACTTCAGATCCCAGAACCGAACTTTAAAATAAAGCTCGGGTTGGCTACCAGAACCAGAATCCTTGGGTCCACACATCCCCATTTGTAACATTACAGAACCCTTACCAGACATGTCTGATTTTGGAATCCCAAGCTTAGCTCAATGACAAAAGTGGTGCTACTTCTGAAAAAAAGCCAAACGAAATAAAAAAAAAAAAAATACTTATATTAAGAAGATGTGTTACCTTAACCATGAATGTGAAGTCTGTAAGTGCTGGGGAATAAACTGCGCCCCCAGCACACGGTCCCATAATCAGGGAGATCTGCGGCACAACTCCCGAACTCAGGACGTTCCTCTAACAAAGGAGAAAATATGTTACTAAACTGGAGACACAACTTTCCCTAAAATGTGGAGTCTTCTGTAAAGCTGCAGCATTTATATAAGTAGTGGTCCTTATACATTTCTATAGAATACATCCTTCTCTGGAGCAGTTTAACTCCTTAAACCCAAAGACAATTTTCAGTTTTCTTCCTCGCCTGCTTGCAAAGGCTCATAACCTTTTTTTTATTTTTTGTATCGACTGACAGATGAGGGCTTATTTTTTCGTGGGACAATTTTACAGTTTAATTTACTAAAAAAAATGGGACAAAATTACATTAAATGAAAAAAAAAAAAAAAGCTATTTCGACACTTTTACCACTGTAAAAAAAAAAAAAAAAAAAAATTACCTCCAGGTCAGCAAGCAAACAGCAATATCAAACTTGTATAGTTTTAGCTTGTTTTCCTTTGATGGTAAAATAAATTTTAAAAGAATCTGGTTTGTGTCGCCAGATTCAATGACGTCAATGGTTTTATCTCTGTTCATCGAGCTGTGTTAGGATGTATTTCGGGCAGCAAGCTGGTGTTTTCGCGATACCATTTTTGCATAAATAGGATGTTTTGATTGCTTTTTTCTTTTGATTTGAGAGCAAGTAACTTCAAAGACAGGATTTTTGGGTTGCTAACCGTAAAATCTGTTTCTCGGAGCCTTCAATGGGGGACACAGAGACCTTGGGTGTATGCTGCTGCCACTAGGAGGCTGACACTATGCACAAAAAAAGATAGCTCCTCCTCCGCAGTGTACACCCCACCGACCGGCAGAGAATTCCTCAGTTAGTGAGAAAGCAGTAGGAGAAGTAACAGAATAGGTTGACAACATAAACAACTCAACTGTAACCATTCAACCAAAGTAAGAACAGGAGCTGTAAAACATGGGAGGGTGCTGTGTCCCCCAATGAAGGCTCCGAGAAACAGATTTTACGGTAAGCAACCCAAAAATCCTGTTTTCTCGTTCGCCTAAGGCTGTGTGCACACGCTGCGGAAAAGGTGCGGATTCATCCGCGCGGATTTTGTACAATCCGCAGGTGAAACCGCAGGTCAAAAGACCTGCGGTTTTACCTGCGGATTGCTCTGCGGTTTTGCCCTGCGGTTTTTCATCTCCTCAATGGAGGAGATGGCAAACCGCAGGAGAATCCGCAGAAAGAATTGACATGTCAATTCTTTCTGCGGATTGAAAACCGCAGATAATCCGCGCGGAAAATTCCGCACCGTCTGCACTGCGGTTTTTGATTCCCATAGGGAATCATTGTACTGTACACCGCAGCAGAAACTGCTGCGGGTCCGCAGCGGCCAAAACCGCTGCGGAACCGCAGCAAAATCCGCAGCGTGTGCACACAGCCTTATTGGGGGACACAGAGACCTTGGGACGTCCCAAAGCAGTCCCTGGGGTGGGAAACAAACTTCCATCAGGCCAGCGGACTCACCACCGCGGCCTGCAGAATCCGTCTACCTAGGCTGGCGTCCGCCGAAGCGTAGGTGTGGACTCTGTAGAATTTCACAAACGTGTGAACCGATGACCATGTTGCAGCTTTGCAAAGCTGCAGTGCGGAAGCTCTGTGGCGCACCGCCCAGGAGGCACCCACTGCTCGAGTAGAGTGGGCCCTGATACCCGGAGGGGCTCCGCGACGCTTAACACGGTAGGCTTCCAGGATAGCCGATCTGATCCAGCGAGCAATGGTGGCTTTTGACGCCGGGTGACCTTTCCGCGCTCCATCAGGGATAATGAAAAGAGACTCTGTCTTTCGCAAGGAAGTCGTCCTAGACAGATAGACTCTTACCGCCCTAACCAGGTCCAGCTTGTTCAAGGACCGCTCTCGGGGATGAGTTGGATTCGGACAAAAGGACGGGAGCACGATATCCTCGTTGAGGTGAAACGAGGACACCACCTTCGGAAGGAACGAGGGCGGAGGCCGCAGAACTACCTTATCCTGGTGGAGAACCAGAAAGGGAGAGCGGCACGAAAGAGCTGCCAATTCCGACACGTGCCGGACGGAGGTGATGGCCACCAGAAAGGCTACCTTCCAAGAAAGGAGAGAAAGGGAAATATCCCTGAGGGGTTCAAAGGGCGGACCTTGCAGAACCTCAAGAACCAGATTAAGATCCCATGGATCCACGGTCGCCCGGTACGGCGGGACCGTGTGAGCCACGCCCTGAAGAAAGGTCTTAACCTGAGGACGGGAAGCCAACGTTTTCTGAAACAGAATGGACAGCGCCGAAACTTGACCCTTCAGGGAACTGAGGGCAAGCCCCGCATCCAATCCTGCCTGAAGAAACGCTAGGACTGAAGGGAGCGAAAAGGACATGGGCGCGACGTCATTGGTCTCACACCAAGTGAAATAGGCCTTCCAAGTACGGTAGAAAATCTTGGAAGATGATGGCTTTCTGGCTCGGATCATGGTCTGAATTACGTGGTCGGAAAATCCTGCTCGTTTCAGAACCTCGGTCTCAACAGCCACGCCGTTAAATTGAGCGGCCGAGAGTTGGGGTGGCAAATCGGACCCTGAGACAGCAGATCTGTTCTGTCTGGAAGCTTCCAGGGGGCGTCCGCGAGAAGGTTGACAATGTCCGCGAACCAAGACCTTCTGGGCCAATTCGGGGCGATGAGAATGACCGGAAGTCCTTCTGCCTTGATCTTCTTCAACAGCTTGGGAAGAAAAGGCAGAGGAGGGAACAGGTAGGGAAGTTCGAACTGGGACCAAGGAACGGCCAGGGCGTCGGCGCCCACTGCCAGAGGGTCCCGAGACCTGGACACGAATTGTGGGACTTTCCTGTTGAGGCGAGACGCCATGAGGTCTACATCCGGGGTTCCCCACCGAAGGCAGAGCAGATGAAACACTTCCGGATGTAGGGACCATTCTCCCGCCGCGAGACCCTCGCGGCTGAGAAAATCGGCGGCCCAGTTGTCTACGCCGGGAATGTGAACCGCGGAAATTGTCGGGACGGAAATCTCCGCCCAACGAAGAATCTTGGACACCTCCGCCAGGGCTGAAACACTCCGTGTTCCCCCTTGGCGGTTGACATATGCCACCGCTGTGGCGTTGTCTGTCTGAATCCGTACCGGCAGTCCCTTGAGGAGCCTTTCCCAGTGGACCAGAGCAAGATGGATCGCTCGAATCTCCAGAACGTTGATCGGTAGCGCTGATTCCCGATCCGACCATCGACCCTGAACAGTGTGGTTGCGGAACACAGCACCCCAACCGAGGAGACTGGCATCTGTGGTTACTATCTGCCAGTGAATGGGAAGGAAGGATCGACCCGATAGAATGAGAGGTGACGACAACCACCAGTTGAGAGACCGCTTGATCCGGTAAGAAAGATGGACAGGGCGATCCAGGGACCGAGGCGACCTGTTCCATTTCGACAGAATGGCCTGCTGGAGAGGCCTGGCGTGAAATTGGGCAAAGGGAACTGCCTCTATCGCCGCGACCATCTTTCCCAGGACCCTCATGGTTGTACGGAGGGATGGGAATCGCGAGGTCTGCAGCGATCATACTTCCTGCTGCAGAGAGAGAATCTTTTCTTGTGGGAGAAAGACCCTTGACCGACGAGTGTCGAACAGAAGACCTAGAAAGACCAGGCGTTGGGTAGGAACCAGACAGGACTTTTTCCTGTTGACGATCCACCCGAAATTGGAAAGAGTGTCCAGGACGATTGACAAACATTGGTGAGGGAGCCTTGATCAGAATATCGTCTAGGTACGGGAAAAGAACGAGGCCTCTGACTCTCAACAAAGCCATCAACGCAGCCATGATCTTCGTGAAGACTCTGGGAGCGGTGGCAAGACCGAAGGGCAGTGCGACAAACTGGTAGTGGTGCTGTCGAATCGCAAAGCGCAGGAACTTCTGATGTCCGGAGAAAATTGGAACATGTAAATAGGCATCTTGGATGTCTATTGAGCACATGAATTCCTGCTCCTCCATGGAGACGATGACCGAGCGAAGCGACTCCATGCGGAAGTGGCGAAGGCGGACCCTCTTGTTGAGCAGCTTGAGATCCAAGATGGGTCGAACTGCGCCGTCTTTTTTCGGCACTACAAACAGGTTCGAGTAGAACCCCGTGAAGCGCTCCGATTCGGGAACGGGCACAATCACCCCGGAACTGAGGAGAGCGGCGATAGCTGTAGAGAACCCCGGGATCAAGGCTGGATCCTTTGGAGGCCGGGATTCGAAGAAACGATCCCGTGGGAGAGAGACGAACTCTATCTTGTATCCTGAGGATACGACCTCCCTGACCCAGGCGTCCTCCACGGCGGCCAGCCAAACGTCTCTGAAGGAAAGAAGTCGACCTCCCAATTGGAAAGGCCCTTCGCGTGCCCGATGATAGTCATGCTGAAGTAGACCGTCCAGATCTAGATCTGAACGGTCTGCCCTGGGAGGAGTGGGGTCGCCAGGAAGGCGTGGGTCTGAAGGAAACTTTCCTTCTCTCCTGGCGAGCCTGCGGTCTCTGTTGGCTGGAGGAGTTGTCCGCCGTATTGAAACGGCGGAAAGTCCGAAAGGGTCGAAACTGACGCCTTAGTGGGGGTCTGCGAGGCTTGGACTGAGGGAGGAGTGAACTCGTGCCTCCGGTGGCGTCCTTAATAATCTGGTCCAATTGGGACCCAAAGAGGCGCACCCCCTGAAAAGGCAGGTTAGTGAGGGACTTTTTAGAAGACAAGTCCGCTTGCCATGCCTTTAGCCAAAGTGTACGTCGAATTGCAATAACGTTGCTTGACGCCTGAACTGCACAGGATGCAGCATCCAAGGAAGCGGAGAGAAGATAGTCCCCAGCATGGGAGATCTGATTGGCGAGATTGGCCAAATGCTCCGGTTGCGCCTTATCTAAGATGCCCTGCCGAAGGTCGTCTGCCCACGTGGCTATGGTCTTTGCTGTCCAGGATGAAGCAAAGATTGGACACACCGCCGCTGAAGCCGCTTCAAAGGCAGACTTCGCCAGGGATTCTATAATCCTGTCATTAGAATCCTTTAGGGACGCCACGCCTGAAAGCGGGAGAACCGTGTTATTGGATAGCCTGGACACGGGCGGATCGACCGAGGGAGAGGCCGACCAGTTGTCCGTGAGCTCCTTAGCAAATGGGTAGAGTATGCCGAGACGTTTTCCTCTTTGAAAGCGTCTGGTCGGATCCTCTCTTTCCTTGGTAAAAATTTTCCCAAACTGGGAATGGAAAGGAAAAACCCTGGAGGGAGTTTATGCCCGTCTGAACGAAACCTCCTGATCTGAGGATTTCGCAGGGGAGTCAGCAATATCGAAGGTATGATGGATCGCAGCAATGAGGTCCTGCACTGTGACCTTCATGCTTGCATCCTGGTCTGAATCCAGCTCTAAAATCCCCTCAGATGACCTGTCCGAAAGCGCTTCCCCTGACTCGGGAGAGGAGGCCCGAGAGGGAGACTGGTGAGAAGGGCTATGCGGTGAGATGGGACTAGGAGAGGATTCCGGCTGGGAATCTTGCCTGGGTCTTTTGCGACTACCGCTGGCTGATTCAGATGGAACAATTTGGGACCTGCTTGGCCCTGCTGAAGAGTCCAGGGGCAACTTATCAAGAACGGCCACCAGGGACTGAGACACCCTGGTGAGGTCTGCCACTGATTGAGAAAGCGAGGAGGCCAAGCCAGGCATGGGGGGCTCACTCTCACCTGGGGCCGTAGATGGCTCCTGGACGGCGTCAGGCTGAATTGGATTGCTACAATCCAGGCAGAGGGGAGTGGACTGGCCTGAGGGAAGTTTGCGATTGCACGAAGAACATGCAAAGTACTTGACTAAAGTGCAGGGGGGGGCGGTAGAGCGGGTACGATCAGACTTAGACATAGTGAAAAGCTGAGGTAATGCCGGAAGGTTGGGGGACAGAGGGCGGAGAAGGGTCAGTCTGCAGTGCAGAGCTACTCACGGTCCGGTGTCCCCAGAAGCGATGCTCTGCGACCTGTCAGTGGATGCAGGTCAGAGCGAAATCCGGCCGACAGACTTCCTGAAAAAAAACCAGCTGGAGAAGATGCTGTCCAGTGAGGAGCTGGTGCCCGGCTAACAGGCTGGGAAAATGGCGCCGTCCTGAGAAAAAGCGCGCCTTAGGAGAGGAGGGAGGGCGGAGCACCACGCAGGGTTAACGATTCACCGCCCTCTAGCCAATAACAGGCTGGGCAGGTGAAGGACAGGCGGTGGGAGGGCCTGGGAAGAGCGGGAGAGAAGCCCGCTTAGAAGAAAGGGGCGGGGGGCGTGGCCGCGACGCAGCGGTAGGCCCGAACTGAAGCCGGGGCCTAAATTAGTTGCGGCGGCCGCCTGTCAGCAGGGGGTCGGCGCGGAGGTCCGAAAAAGTGGGACGCCGCAGTCGCAAGTCGCTCCCAATGGGAAAAAACCCTGTGCTCCCTGTACCCAGAAAGCGGGGAGGGAAGGGAGGGGATGCCCAGCAACATTGAGCTGCCTATAGCCTTGTGGCGACTGCGAGCGACCGCAGCGCCTACCCCTGTGACCATTGAAGAGGTGACCGTCGGGAATGGGCAGCCAGGTAAATAAATATGAAGCCGTATCACCCATCCACGATCCGTTACCTGTCTGAAGAAGTCTTGCGTCTCATCCAACCGACAGGCTCTGGTAGGCGAGTGGGAGGGAGACTGGCGACAAGGACCCCTGGAGTCGCTGGCATGTCTTTGTGTCGGCGACCGTCTGGCTGGTCCTGCCGCGGAGAACTGCAAGGATACGGGGTGGCAGTACACGCCGTACTCGCAGACTCCATGTGGGAGTACAGATGTGACTTTTCACTCTGTATCCCTCCGTAGAACCTGTAAAGGAACGACGCACGACGAGGTAGATATGGGTCTAATGAAAGACCCGTGTCCACCTCCTACTGACACTAAGCTAAACTGAGGAATTCTCTGCCGGTCGGTGGGGTGTACACTGCGGAGGAGGAGCTATCTTTTTTTGTGCATAGTGTCAGCCTCCTAGTGGCAGCAGCATACACCCAAGGTCTCTGTGTCCCCCAATAAGGCGAACGAGAAAAGGACAAGCAATTTTCTTGCTTCTTGGCGTCTAATGTATGGATTAAATAATTGAATATATCAGACTTTAGCGGACGTGACAAGATCAAATATGCTTTACTTCTTTCTCTATTAGAAAACGGTGAGGGGAGGCACCGATTCAAATATTAAATTGCTTTTTTTTTTTTTTTATACAATTTTATATTCTATACTCAATTTTCTTAGCCCCCAAAGCATCCATGTACGGTCTAGTTTACCACAGTAGAAAAAAAGTAACAGAGCTGTACCTACTTGGGAGCAAGTCTGGTGACCCCAACTATCAGGTCGTGTTAATTAGCCCTAATGGTAACGATCCATACGTTACATGTTTCTTACCAAGAAGATATCAGCATAGCCGGCCAAGGACTCTACACCCTCCTGGATACGAGCTCCTCCAGAGTCATTAAGTCCAATCACGGGGGCTCCCACCAGGACCGCCTGATCCATGATCTAAAGGAAAAAGCAAGTAAATAGCATGAGACAACTCAGAGGACCGTCCAATCCAGAGATCCCCCACCCGGAGGCCCGTCTTGTCCAGAGAGACCCCCCCCCCCCCAACCCCCACATCCAGCCTGGAGAACCCCCACATCCCCACGGAACACATCCAGTCTGGAGACCCCTTCACAAACACGGGACACGACTAGTCTGGAGACCCCTTCACAAACACGGGACACGACCAGTCTGGAGACCTCCCTCACACCCAGGGGACACGTCGACCAGTCTGGAACCCCCCCCCCACCCACGGGACAAGTCGTCCAGTCTGGAAACCCCCCCACCCCAAGGGTTCACGTCGTCCAGTCTGGAGGACCCACCCACCCCCAAGGTTCAGGTCGTCCAGTCTGGAGGACCCACCCACCCCCAGGGTTCACGTCGTCCAGTCTGGAGGACCCACCCACCCCCACCCCCCTTGGTGCTGTAGGATCTGGCAGACTTTATACACAGTAGGCTGCAGATTTATGGAGCTGCCACCACCAATGTACATGGCTTATCTGGTTTTTGCTTGTTACCTTGCAGATTTTTTGAGCATGAGCTCCAGACAAGCTGCCGCCAAACACAGTGAAGTCCTGTGGGGAAAAAATAAATAAATAAAATATGAGAACAGAAAATACAAACCATAAACGTCTGGATACTCGCTATGTATATGGTCGTGTCCGTCGATTACCTGGCTAAACACGTAGACCAGTCTCCCATTAATGCGGCCCTGTCCGGTAACCACACTGTCTCCAGGATACTGCAAGGAACGGGGGGAAAGCCATCAGATAGATATCATTTATTATTCATACTTTGTCAATTGCTGTCTGCAGAATGAGTCAACTGAAAATGTGACAGTGAGCTCATTCTAACAGTCCGACCAGTAGTTTCTTTCATCTGTCTTTATTTTCTGAGCTCCTCTCAGCTGATGAGCAGGAAAACAAAGAGGCCGTAGAAGTCAAGCGGTGTAACGTTTTTAAGTACTTAATGACCAAGCCAAAATTTTCACATCTGACAAGCAGTAATGACTCTGGAATGTTTCCACATATCCCAGCGATTTTGAGACCGGTTTTCTTTTCATGACACATTATACTTAATGAGATAGTGGTAAATGTAGGTCGATAGGTTTTGCTTTTACTTATGAAAAGAACATAAATTTTGCAACATTTTCTAAAAAAGTAGCAATTTTCACATTTGGAATGTTTATACATAAAATCCAGATATGATGGTCATGCCACACAAAAATAAAGCTAAGAAGTAACATTTCCCTTATGTCTGCCCTACATCAGCAACATTGGTCAAAGGTCCTGGCATTTTGCTAGGCTTAAAAATTTAGCAGCAAGTTTTCATGGAAATTTACAAAAAATTTACTTTCAACATATTCAGATGCGTTTCCACAAACAGCGGTACTAGTACGGCGCACTGATCGCAAGGCCTCACGCCGAGTGCTGTGGCGATCGGGTGCGGGTGTTACCTGTATGTGACAGCTGACCACAACAATGCCCACGATCAGTGCTAGCACCGATCGTGAGCATTTATCCTGTCTGATGCCGCTGTCAGTAGTGATAGCGGCACAGAGAAGCATCGCGCAGGGAGGGGGCTCCCTGCGCGCTTCCATTAGGACATCCAGATGCGATCATGTTGGCCTGATGTTCTCCATAGAGGGTCATTCCGGGTCCTGCAGAGAGGCGACCTGTGAGCCTCCTTCCCTGCCTGTCAGATCGCAGATCTGATATTCTGATAAAAAAAATTCCTAAAGACAAAAAAATGTATATTTTTCCAATAAACACATTTATGGAAATAAAAAAGTACACATATTTAGTATTGCTGCATCTGTAACGACCCGCCGTATAAAACTATCCCTCTAGTTAACCTCTTCAGTGAACACCGTAAAAAAAGGCAAAAAACAATGCTTTATCATCATACCGCCAAACAAAAAGTGCAATAAAACGTGATAAAAAAACGGAATTAAAAATGGTCCCACAAAAAAAAAAGCCGCCATAAAGCTCCATCAGCCGAAAACGAAAAGTTATAGCTCTCAGAATAAAGAGATGCAAAAAGAATTATTTTTTTCTATAAAACAGTTAGTGTAAAAGCGACAAAACATTAAAAAAAAAAAAAAAAAAATATATAAATAAATAAATGAGGTATCGCTGTAATCGTACTGACCTGAAGAATAAAGCTGCCTTACCAATTTTACCACACGTGGAACGGTATAAAAAACAAAAAGCAATTCCTGAAATGATGGTTTTTGTTCATTTTGCCTCCCAAAAATTGGAATAGAAAGCGATCAAAAAATGTCATGTGCCCAAAAATGGTACCAATAGAAACGTCAGCTCGTCCTGCAAAAAACAAGCCCACACATGACTGTCGGACGAAATATGAAAAAAATTACAGCTCTTAAAATATGGTGATGCAAAAACTATTTTTTGCAATAAAAAGCGTCATTTAATGTGTGACAGCTGCCAAACATAAAAACCCAATATAAATCTGGTATCGCTGTAATGGCACCAACCCGAAGATTAGTCGCCTAATCATTAACACTGCACGAAGAAAGGCATAAAAAATATATAAAACCTATTCTTCACATGCTATTGATTTTTTTCATTCTTCCTCCCAAAGATCACAGTGAGGCTCGGCACACATTTATCCTGTGCTCTGCGCTGAGCGCTTACACCGGGATTTCTGTGTAAATCTCTGAAATATGTGATTCAGACAGAACCCCCTGTGGAAGATTCCCTATAATGAGGCAGATGGAGGCACTGTGGACGCCGTCTGATCTGTGATCTGGTGGTGTCAGTCTTTAGGATTGCATAAAAGTGCCGTCGGCCACAGCTTTGTGCACGTCTGAAAAGTAAGGACACCGCTGAACAGAGGCCAGACGGAATCCAGAGTAAATCTGCTGCCTCATTATAGTGCATGGATCCCTCAGGGGTTTCATCTGTCACGTCACTCAGATATTTAGATGGAAACCCCAAAGTACATGCACAACGCAGAGCGCCGGATAAATGTAACCCCAAACATTACGTAAAATGTTCCCAATAAAAGTTTTAACTAAATCCACAAAAAAGCAAGTCCCCACTCAAGTCATCATTACTGGTAGCACAAAGGCTCTGGAAAAAACTAAATAGCTCTTTGCTCCCCGAAAGAAATTCAGCAAATTCTGTGCTCCCAAATCCAAATGCCCCCTCACTTCTCAGCCCCAGTGTGCCTAAACATTTAGCGCCCACACGTTTGGAATTTCTGTAGTGATCAGAGCCCGCCTATTTACAGGTGCGTGTCTCCAGAAGCATGAGCTGGGCATAATGTACTGATCACTACAACGGCAGGGGCTCTCCAAATGCGACATGGCATCCGCAATTATTCCAATAAATTTTACATTCAAAAAGTCAAATGGCGCTCCTTCCCTTCCAAGCTCTGCCGCGCGCCCAAACAGTAGTATTCCCCCACATTGGGGTACTGGTCTACTCAGGACAAACTGCACAACATATTGTATGGCACAATTTCACCTGTTACCCTTATGAAAATGCAAAATATGGAGCTAAAAAGATTTATTTGGGAAAAATTTGATGTTTTTTACTTCTACGTTATAAACTTCTGTGAAGCACCTGGGTGTTCAAGGTGCTCAATACACATCTAGTTAAGTTCCCTAAGGGGTCTAGTTTCCAAAATGGTGTCACTTGTTGGGTATTTCCACTGTTTAGGCACATCAGGAGCTCTCCAAACGCAACATGGCAATGGCTAATTATGCCAGCAAATTTTACATTCAAAAAGTGAAACTGCGTTCCTTCCCTTCTGAGCCCTGCCTTGCGTCCAAACAGTAAATTTCTCCCACATATGGGGTGTCGGCATACATTGCACAACAAAATGTATGGTGTTGTGAGTTCATTCTCACCAGTTGTGAGTTCCCCTTCTGGACTCCCTCTAGTGGTGACGGGAGGTGGTGCGGCTTGTTTGATCGGTGGAGATCTGCCACCTGAGAATGAGGATGACAATTGGATCTCAGGATTCTCAGATTGGATTTAAGACAGCCAACGCCCTATTCAGTTGCTGGTGAATCCTTCTGGCTTGTCAGCTCTTGGTTTTCAGCTCTGTTCCAGTCATCTAAAGCTAAGCTTTTCTGCTAATGTTCACACTTGATTTTGTTGGTCTATTCAGTTTTTTGTGTGGTCATCCAGCCCCGGCTGGGGGCTGAGCTGAATTTCCACTCTTATTTATCAGTATTTTGCCAATTGGCTTTTTTTCCCTTACTAGTTCGGTCTCTTTTTGCTCTGTCTCAGAATATTCCAGAGTGCTGATATAGTGGGAGAAGTCTAGTGACTTCAGGGTTAATTTTGCTATCATAAGTGTTGGACATTATTTTTGTAGGGTTTTTTGCACGTTGCAGAGAGTGACTTGCCTTTCCTTTCCTGTCTAGTTAGTTTGGACCCCATCATTTGCTCAGCCTATTTTCCTGCCTGTGTTTATGCCTTCATCTTGTTTCACCGTCAATACATGTGTGGGGGCTATCTATTCCTTTGGGGTCTGCTCTGGGGCAGTTAGTTTTTCCTTTTCTTGCTTTAGGCTTATGAAGTCCTCCGGCCGTGACGAGGCGTCTAGGAACATCGTAGGCACGCTCCACGGCTACTGCTAGTTGTGTGGTAAGATCAGGGATCTGCAATCTTCATAGTTACCAACTTCTCTAGCTTTCTGTGGCTTAGCTTGTTTTTTTTTTCTCCTCGGTGACCCATTCATAACAGTATGGTCCATTTTCTCCTGTTACCCTTGCAAAAGTAAAAAAAAATTAGGTCTAAAAGAAAATGTTTGTGAAAGAAAAGTAAATGTTTATTTTTTCTTCCACATTCCAAAACTTCCTGTGAAGCACCTAAAGGGATAATAAGCTTCTTGAATGTGGTTTTGAGCTCCTTCAGGGTTGCAGTTTTTAGAATGGTGTCATTTTTGGGTATTTTCTGTCATATAGACCCCTGAAAGTCACTTCACATGTGAGGTGGTCCCTAAAAATAATGGCTTTGCAATTTGTTGTAAAAATGAGAAATCGCTGGTCAACTTTTAACCCTTATAACTTCCTTACAATAAAAACTAGGTTTCCAAAATTGTGCTGATGTAAAGTAGACATGTGGGACATGTTATGTATCAATTATTTTGTGTGACACCACTCTCTGATTTAAGAGCATAAAAATTAAAAGTTTGAAAATTGCAAAATTTTTGCCAAATTTCCATCTTTTTAATAAACGTAATTCATATAAAAGAAATTGTACCACTATCATAAAGTACAATGTGTCATGAAAAAACAATCTAAGAATCACCGGAATCCGTTGAAGCGTTCTAGAGTTATTAACTCAAAGTGACACTAGTCAGAATTATAAAAATTGGCCTGGTGATTAAGGTGAAAACAGGCTTCAGGGTGAAGGGGTTAAACCTGATTTTTATGTTAAAAGTGTTAAGTCCCCAAGATACTGATGATCTATCCCTGGGATAGGTTGTCAATCAGATCGTGGTGGCCGGATTTAAACACACTGCACATTGTGCACAACAGCTTTTACTCAAGAGGTAGGCCATCAATATCTTGTGGTCAGAAAACACCATTAAAGACTTTTTTTTTTTTTTTTTTTTTTTTTTAAGATAAAATATTTTCCAACCTTTTTGATTACTTTACATATATAAAAGAAAAATAAAACTTTTCCCACGGGTCACTTGGTCTTATTCTATATTCATACTTCCAGTCTATATAGATTTTTCAGGAGTCTCATTGTCATCAGCGACAGGATTACATTAAAAGATAACACCTCTGTATGAAGTAGAAAACAGAGTCTGCCAATCACAATAGAAAATATTACAGCTCACCTCCTCCCCCTTCAATGTCCAATGACCTTTCTTCTGATGACAGCATGTTTATTAAATGCAACTTAATAGGAACAGGGTCTGTCTATTGCTATATACCCACAGTCCAAATGCTGGAGACACAGATCTCAAATAGAATCATAGAATCATAGAGTTGGAAGGGACCTCCTGGGCCATCTGGTCCAACCAACTGCTCAAAGCAGGATTCGCTAAATCATCCCAGTTAGATGTCTGTCCAGCCTCTGTTTGAAGACTTCCATTGAAGGAGAACTCACCAGCCTGTTCCACTCATTGATCACTCTGTCAAAAAGTTTTTTCTAATATCTAATCTGTGTCTCCTCCCATTCAGTTTCATCCCATTGCTTCTAGTCTTTCCTTGTACAAATGAGAATAAAAATGATCCTTCTACAATGTGACAGCCCTTTAGATATTTGTAAACAGCTATTAAGTCTCCTCTCAGTCTTCTCTTTTGCAAACTAAACATTCCCAAATCCTGCAACCTTTCCTCATAAGACAGGGTTTGCAGACCGGTCACCATTCTGGTCGCTCTTTTCTGAACTTGCTCCAGTTTGTTGATGTCTTTTTTAAAATGTGGTGCCCAAAACTGGACACAATATTCCAGATGAGGTCTGACCAAAGAGGAGTAGAGGGAAATAATGACTTCACGTGATCTAGACTGTATGCTTCTGTTAATACATCCTAGAATTGCATTTGCCTTTTTTGCTGCTCCATCACACTGTTGACTCATATTCAGTCTGTGATCTATTAGTATACCCAAGTCTTTTTCACATGTGCTGTCACTTAGCCCTATTCCTCCCATTCTGTATATGCTTTTTTTTCATTTTTATTGCCCAGATGTAGTACTTTGCATTTCTCCCTGTTAAAAACCAATTCTGTTAGTTGCTGCCCACTTCTCCAGTTTATTTATATCTTTTTGAATCCTCTCCCTCTTCTCTAGTATTAGCTATCCCTCCTAGCTTTGTGTCATCAGCAAATTTAATCAATCAGTTTACCCTCAATTCCTTCATCTAAATCGTTGATAAAGATGTTGAACAATACAGGGCCCAGGACAGAGCCCTGTGGTACCCCACTTGAGACATTCTTCCAACTGGATGTGCAGCCATTTACGACCACTCTTTGGGTCCGATCACTAAGCCAGTTATGAATCCACCTAACAGTTGCCTTGTCCATTCCATACTTAGTCATTTTTTCAATAAGGATTGTATGAGAGACTTTGTCAAATGCTTTGCTGAAGTCAAGATATACTATATCTACAGCATTTCCTTGATCCACCCAATCAGTGATACCGTCATAGAAGGAACTTAAGTTAGTCTGACATGACTTATTAGTTACAAACCCATGCTGACTCTGTTTAATCACTTCATTTTTATCAAGGTATTGACATACATGTTGTTTAATAATTTGTTCAAAGATCTTTCCTGGTATAGAAGTCAGACTCACTGGCCTATAGTTGCCTGGGTCCACCTTCTTCCCCTTTTTGAAGATAGGAACAACATTTGCTCTTCTCCAGTCTTCTGGCACTTCTCCTGTTCTCCAAGAATTTTCAAAGATTATGGAGAGGGGTTCAAAAATGTCTTCTGCTATCTCCTTCAGTACTCTGGGGTGTAATTCTTCTGGACCTGGAGACTTGAATTCATTTAGGTTAGCTAAGTGTTTCCTCACTATCTTTCTGTTTATAGATATCCTGGATTCTTCTATTCCCTTAATAGGACAGTGAAGAACAGTTGATGTTACATTTCCTTTCTGAGAGAAAACAGATGCAAAATAGAAATTTAAAAGTTCAGCCTTCTCAACATCCTGTCTTACCATTTCATCATTTTCATCCTGTAAAAATCCTATAGCATCTTTGACTTTTCTTTTACTTTTGACATATCCCCAAAATCCTTTATTATTGCTTTTGACATCTCCTGCAAGCCTCAATTCATTTTCAGCTTTAGCTAATCTGATTTGTGCCCTGCAGGTTCTGCAGACAGCATTATATTCTTCTTTAGATATGCCTCCCTCTTTCCATTTTATAAACATTTTTTTCTTCCTTTTTAGCATGTGCTTAAGTTCTGTGTTCATTCATCCTGGTTTCCTTAAATGCTTCCTATTCTTCCCTCTTTTCGGAATTGTTAACAACTGTGCTTTGAGAATTTCATTTTTCAAGATTTCCCATCCTTCCTGGACATTTTTGTCTTTAAGGATATCCAGCCATTGGATCCCTCCAATTCTCTTTCTGAATCCCTTAAAATCTGCCTTTCTGAAATCTAACCTTGACGTCTGAGTCTTCACAGGTCTTCCGCCTCTAGTTATCCAAAATTCTAAAATAGCATGGTCGCTACCTCCTAGGGTCCCAGCCACTTTTACCTCCTCAACCATTTCCTCCCTGTTTATAAGGATTAGATCCAAGATAGCAGTTCCCCTTGTTTTCTCCCTTACCTTTTGGAAGATAAAGTTGTCAGCAAGAGAGGATAAGAATTTCCTTGACCTGTTAGTTTTGCCTGAGAGAGATTCCCAACAAATGTCTGGATAGTTGAAATCTCCCATGACAACTATGTCATATTTTTTGGAGAACTTGGCCATTTGATGCATAAAGAGTTCATCCATATCTTCAGCTTGCACAGGCGGCCTGTAGTAAATGCCTGCAATGGTGTCCTTTCCATTGTTCTGTCCTTGTATTCTTACCCAAACAGTTTCCACAGAACTCCCAGTCTCTGAAGCTTCAATCTCTGTGCAGATATACGCGTTTCTAACATACAATGCGACACCCCCTCCTCGTTTATCAAGTCTGTTTCTTGCAAATAAGATGTATCCTTCTAGTCTTGTATTCCAATCATGTGTATTGTCCCACCAAGTTTCAGTGATTCCAATGACATCATATTTCTTTTCCTGTGTTAGTAGTTCCAGTTCTCCTTGTTTGTTGCCCATGCTTTGTTTCTATACTAATGCACATTTTAGTTTGTGATTGGTTTCTCTTTCTCCAATATTTTTATTAATTAGATTCTTTTGTCTTTGTTCTTCCTTTCCACTTCTAATAGCAGAGTTCTCAATAGCATTTGTCAGGTGTATGGCTTTTTCTGGTCTTTTGCTTCCCTTCCCATGTTGTTCTAGTTTAAAGCTCTCCTTACAAGTGTAGCAAGGCGACTTCCAAATACCTGCTTTCCAGTCTTCGTAAGGTGCACCCCATCTCTAGCACGTAGTCCATCGTATAAGTAATTCACTCCGTGATCTAGAAATCCAAATCGTTGCTGACGGCACCATCGACGTAGCCAGTTGTTCACCTGCAGAATCTTATTCCACCTCCTTGTGCCATGGCCATCCACTGGGAGAATGGAAGAGAAGACCACCTGCGCTCTCAGTTCTTTCACTTTCTTGCCTAAGGCTAAGTGCACACGTACCGGAACTCTCGCGGAAATTATCGCGAGAATTCCGGAATTCCAGTCCGCGGGAAAATCGCATTTTAAATTCCCGCGATTTTCCGCGGAAAAACTAGCATTTTGCAAGCGTATTTAGCTTGCAGAATGCTAGCGTTTTCCAAGCGATCTGTAGCATCGCTTGGAGAACTGATTGACAGGTTGGTCACACTCGTCAAACATAGTGTTTGATAAGTTTGACTAACTTTTTACTACTGAGGCCGCCTATGCAGCATCAGTAGTAAAAGAATGTAAAAAAAAATAAAAAATGGTGTTATTCTTACCCTCCGACGTCCCGCGCATCCGTTCCCAGTAGTCCTTTGCGAAAATGCCCGCGATGGCGTCCATTCTCGCGGGATCGCGATGTCTCGTGGTAATTCGCGATGACGTCGCGCGAATGACCGCGAGACTTCGCGATCCCGCGAGAACGGACGCCATCGCGGGCATTTTCGCAAAGGACTACTGGGAACGAGAGTGTGAAGAGAAGCGGGAAAACTGCGCAGAACGTCAGAGGGTGAGAATAACAATAATTTTTATTTTTAAATTCTATTTTTTACAGGGATATGGTACCCAAAGCCCGGAGGACAGTCTCCTCTCCTCCGGACCATGGGTACCATCCGCAATTGTTCTGCTTACTTTCCGCATGGTGTGCACAGCCACATGCGGGAAGTAAGCGGAACAATGCATTCCTATGGGTGCGGGATCGCCGCGATTCCGCAAATTAATGAGCATGCTGCGGTTTTTACCGCAAAGCGATTCCGCCGCGGTAAAAACCGCAGCATTACCACAGCATTGCGGAATCCCATAGGAATGCATGGGATGCTTATTTTTCGCGGTTAAAACCGCCGCGGAAACGCGAAAAAAACGCCACGTGTGAGCTCAGCCTTAGTCTTCAAAGTCTCTGCAGATGGTTTCCAGGTCATTTCTTGCGGTGTCATTTGTCCCCACATGTAGTAGCAGGAATGGGTAGTCATCAGAAGTTTCTGCATTATAAAACCTCCCATGAAGCAGTCACTCTTGCCCTGCCGAGATAATTGTGCAACAGGTGAGTGCCGCCCTCTGTGCCCTTATATACGTGCTATCAGGCTGCACACCAGAACCGTCATGGGATGAGCGATGCCATGTAAGAACGCCATTGGTAAGAGTGTCGCCTATAGGGTTTCTTTTACAGAAGGGACAGGTGATAACTTGCTGATCCTAGGGTCCGGCCACTGGTCCCCCCACCGATCCTGAGCTCTGCAGAGGCCTATCTGAACGCAGTGGTCAGACAGGTTCCATTTATTCTCCATGGGATGGCGATGGATAGATGAACACTGCACTCTGCTAGTCCTAAAGAGAATACATAGAATCATAGAATCGTAGAGTTGGAAGGGACCTCCTGGACCATCTGGTCCAACCCCCTGCTCAATGCAGGATTCGCTAAATCATCCCAGTTAGATGTCTGTCCAGCCTCTGTTTGAAGACTTCCATTGAAGGAGAACTCACCACTTCTCGTGGCAGCCTGTTCCACTCATTGATCACTCTAACTGTCAAAAAGTTTTTTCTAATATCTAATCTGTGTCTCCTCCCATTCAGCTTCATCCCATTGCTTCTAGTCTTTCCTTGTGCAAATGAGAATAAAGTTGATCCTTCTACAATGTGACAGCCCTTTAGATATTTGTAGACAGCTATTAAGTCTCCTCTCAGTCTTCTCTTTTGCAAACTAAACATTCCCAAATCCTGCAACCTTTCCTCATAAGACAGGGTTTGCAGACCGGTCACCATTCTGGTCGCTCTTTTCTGAACTTGCTCCAGTTTGTTGATGTCTTTTTTAAAATGTGGTGCCCAAAATTGGACACAATTTTCCAGATGAGGTCTGACCAAAGAGGAGTAGAGGGAAATAATGACTTCACGTGATCTAGACTGTATGCTTCTGTTAATACATCCTAGAATTGCATTTGCCTTTTTTGCTGCTGCATCACACTGTTGACTCATATTCAGTCTGTGATCTATTAGTATACCCAAGTCTTTTTCACATGTGCTGTCACTTAACATGTAGGTGTGGATATCTGACCACCACTCCATCCAGATGTGGCTCTGCGGAGGCAAGTTCTTAGAATCTGTGAAGGTCTCAGCGACCGGACCCCCAAAGATCAGTACATTATCCAAATTGGGAGGTGACAGCAGTTATTCTTTTAATAAATCCATCTTGAACCTAAAAACCACTTAATCAGAGCCAAGATCATTTTACTAGAAATTTTCCAAACTTGACAACTCAAAATGTACAAACGAAGGAGGTGATAACTTACGGCTTTTTTTCGGCATGGGCTACATAATGTGAGAAAATGTGCCTGGTCCGACCTACAGACACTTTAAGAACAGTGCCTCACCTGTTTACAGGTGGTCAGTGGTATTGCAGTCCAGATCCACTCACATGAATAGGACTGAACTCAATATTATATCCTACCTGGGATAGGATTGGTGCCGCTTTGGAAGAAATTAACTATTTAATCAACGCTGTACAATCCCAATAAGCAGCTTCAGAAAATCTCAGATTTTAACTAACAGGGAAACACATATAATAATTATTATGGTATTGTAGGATTCACCGGTCATTAACATCCTCCGATCTGAACACTTTACCTTGTTCCTGTCCTCCTGCATCCCAAAATCTGCACATCTGTGCTCCACAAACATGTCATATTCTGCAAAACTGCCGGGATCCAGCAGCAGACTGATCCTCTCCCGTGCCGTCAACTTCCCCTGGAAGACATAGAAAAGGTAAGCATGTGCCAGCAATTCAGTAATGATGACAGTACGGACAGTCTGCGCCATTTCGCGCCCATAACTTCTGATTGGCCGGAAGTCAGACGTTACGTCACAAGAGCTCAGTGCAAGTTTGAGAGCCAGAAGGAAGCTCCCATAGAGATGTCAATTCTTTTTGAGGATCCAAAGCAGCGTTTCTCAGTCTGGCATATATTCTCTCTAGAAGCTCAAGGGAGAAAGTTCACACACCAAGCCCGCACAGCAAAACCGCATTATAATCCGCAAGAAATCCACAAGCGGCTCACCAGTGGAGACGGACATGTGGCGCGTCACTCCAGACAGCAGCATGTCTATTTATCTTGCAGAGACGCGAGTCCCCGCAAGATAAATGTCACCCGTCGAATGAACACATGCAGATTCATCTGCGTTCAATAGAAGACAGCGCTTTGAATGCAGCGGACATGTGCTGCCACTTCCGGATCCTGTGCATGTTTCCTTAGGAGGAGAAAAAATATATATAGAAGGGAACTGAATGACACATACGGACCCAAAAAAAATCACCAAGATCACATAGAAGCGTATTGTATGAAAAATACGGACTGGGCATAGCAGGTACGGACTGGGGCTGAAAATCAGCCCAGGCCCATGTGATCCCCGTCCCCAAGCACCAGATGGGATATATTACTAATATCACCCCGGATGGAGGAAAGCAAGATTTACTACAAGACCAATATTTGAAATGATACCTGTGGCCCGTTGGGGTAAGTGACGGAGTCAGCGACTTTGTGCTCCATCACAATTCTTAACAGTATGGGAGTCTTGGGATCAACGATTCTGTTAACAGCATAGCAGACAAGGCAGCCCATGATCAGACAGGCGCTTCTGGCACTTGCCAGATGGCCAGTCCAGGCCTGCTCTGTAGCTCTCAGAGGAAAAAAACAGAAACAAAAAGATGGCGGCCAGGCACATGAGCGCTGAGACACAGCTCCGCCTGCCGTGCTCCTCACGCACCGTCTGCCGCGCTCTTCAGCGCTCCGCCTGCCGCGCTCTTCAGCGCTCCGCCTGCCGCGCTCTTCAGAGCTCCGCCTGCCGCGCTCTTCAGAGCTCCGCCTGCCGCGCTCTTCAGAGCTCCGCCTGCCGCGCTCCTCACCCACCGCCTGCCGCGCTCTGCCGCACTCTTCACGCACCGCCTGCCGCGCTCTTCAGCGCTCCTCACGCACCGCCTGCCGCGCTCTTCAGCGCTCCTCACGCACCGCTCCGCCTGCCGCGCTCCTCAGCACTCCACTGTGCTCCTCATGCACCGCTCAGCCTGCCGCGCTCTTCAGCACTCCACTGTGCTCCTCGCGCACCGCTCCGCCTGCCGTGCTCTTCAGTACTCCACTGTGCTCCTCGCGCACCGCTACGCCTGCCGCACTCTTCAGCATGCCACTACGCTCCTCGCGCACCACTCTACCTGCCGCGCTCTTCAGCACTCCACTGTACTCCTCGCGCACCGCTCAGCCTGCCGCACTCTTCAGCACGCCACTGTGCTCCTCTCGCACCGCTCCGCCTGCCGCACTCTTCAGCATGCCACTACGCTCCTCGCGCACCACTCTACCTGCCACGCTCTTCAGCACTCCACTGTTCTCCTCGCGCACCGCTCCGCCTGCCGCGCTCTTCAGCACTCCACTGTGCTCCTCGCGCACCGCTCTGCCTGCCGCGCTCTTCAGCGCTCCACTGTGCTCCTCGCGCACCGCTCCGCCTGCCGCGCTCTTCAGCACTCCACTGTGCTCCTCGCGCACCGCTCCGCCTGCCGCGCTCTTCAGCACTCCATTGTGCTCCTCGCGCACCGCTCCGCCTGCCACGCTCTTCAGCACTCCACTGTACTCCTCGCGCACCGCTCCGCCTGCCACGCTCTTCAGCACTCCACTGCGCTCCTCGCGCACCGCTCCGCCTGCCGCACTCTTCAACACGACACTACACTCCTCGCGCACCGCTCCGCCTGCCGCGCTCTTCAGCACTCCACTGTACTCCTCGCGCACCGCTCCGCCTGCCACGCTCTTCAGCACTCCACTGCGCTCCTCGCGCACCGCTCCGCCTGCCGCACTCTTCAACACGACACTACACTCCTCGCGCACCGCTCCGCCTGCCGCGCTCTTCAGCACTCCACTGTACTCCTCGCGCACCGCTCCGCCTGCCGCACTCTTCAACACGACACTACACTCCTCGCGCACCGCTCCGCCTGCCGCGCTCTTCAGCACTCCACTGTACTCCTCGCGCACCGCTCCGCCTGCCGCGCTCTTCAGCACTCCACTGTACTCCTCGCGCACCGCTCCGCCTGCCGCACTCTTCAACACGACACTACACTCCTCGCGCACCGCTCCGCCTGCCGCGCTCTTCAGCACTCCACTGTACTCCTCGCGCACCGCTACGCCTGCTGCACTCTTCAGCACTCCTCTGTGCTCCTCGCGCACTGCTCCGCCTGCAGGGTCCTGTACAGGACAGACACTTCCTGGCCGCCTGTCTCCCGGGAGTCTCCTTCCTGCCTCTGTACCTGGATCCACCGCGCTATATCCAGCACCATCCAGGCCCTACTGTGACAGCTACATGTCCCAGGGTCACAGACAGGTGGACACACTGCTGCCCCCTACAGGCAGCCCCTAGGTGACCCCGTGCCCTTCTCACCCTTCTGTGCTGGGCTTCTATCCTCTGCACTCCTCCGCCCTGCAGCGCTTCTCTCCGCTTCTTCTCTATTCTCTCGGGCACTGACAGGTGACTGACCGAGTACAGACGACCTGGGACTCGGCTCGTCCACCGGGCGCCAGGGCACAAGAACCCAGTTAAGAGCCGGGAAATACCGCGGACGGCCGCCATGACGAATCCCCTCTGCCTCAGCCAATAAAACGCTACTAAGACCCAATAGCCAATCATAATCAGCAATGTGAAAAGGTCGACGAATAGCATGCGCAGTGCTTGACAACTGACCAATCGGAGGAGCACGAGATGACAGTGGTCGAATCACAGCACAGAACGGAGTGCGTACAGGTGAGGGTAGGAAACCAATCGCGAGCTGCATTATTGAACGTACCGTTCTGGAAATAGCAGAATGACGGTCACGTGACCCTGTAAGAAACTATAAAAGCCTTCATCCGGTCTTCTCCGGTGTTATCCTGCGCGCACTAGTGATGTTCAGGAGTCCAAAGTCCAAAACTCCGCCCACTTTCTAGGAGCTGATAAATTGCTGAGTGGGCGGAGTTTTGTTCGGGTGGGCGGATTTTACGTCCACTGAGAGCCATTCAGGGATTTTAGTGGCTCTCACTGGGGTGCCGGCTCTTTGTGTTGGGATCCATCGCGAACGACACATCACTTAGGCTACTTTCAGATTTCCGTTTTGAAGCATCAAGCGCCCTGCGGCGAAAAATGTAAAAACCGGATCCAGCACCTGTTGCCACCGGATCCGGCTTTTTTCCCATAGACATTCCATGCAACGTTTTTTGACAGCGCCGGACCGCTTTTTTGCAGAGCGCATGTGGGTCGCCCTCCCAGGGCAGCGGGGTACTTGGTACCGGGCCGGTGTCAGGGGGATGGGTCACAGCAGCGGTGACCCGGTCCGTGGCCCTGGGCGCCCAAGCAATGGGGAGATGTAGTTAATGGCAGAATAGTTCATGACGCCACCCGTGGTGTTTGGCAAATATGGTGTTAGGCCAACGCTGCATACAGATCCACTGGGACTTATGGTATGTGCAGCTTAGGCCTGTTTCACACTTCAGTTTTTTGTGTCAGTTAAAATCTGCCAAAAAGGCGGAAAGCGGATCCGTTCCTAACTGATGTGAACGGATGCCACCGGATCCGCCGAATGAAGAATTTTAAAGGAACCACTGGCCGGGAAGGAGAAAGAGAGAGAATTTTTTCTCTGTCCGCCAGAAATGATTTCAGGGTTAAATTTCCTCCTGACTTCATTCCTCCGTGCATGCGCTGTATAAAAATGCGGATCCTGCAGTACAAAAAACGCTGCATGGTCCGTCCAGGCATCTCGGCGGATGCAAAAAAATAGATGGATCCGCAAAAAAACGGATCCAACGGATGGCCATCCGTCAAGATCCGCCGGTAATGCAAGTCAATGGGGAAAAAACGGATCCGCCAAAAAAAATGGCGGATACGTTTTTTTGCAAAAATGGCGGATTTTGACTGATGGTCAAAAACGGAAGTGTGAAACAGTCCTTAGATGGTAAGCTCCCCACAGGTGGAGTTGTAGTCCCAGGGCAGTGTGGATGTAGCTGGCACGGGGATGTAGCAGTGCCGGAAGCGTAGGGAACAGACAAGACACAGCGGTTAGAGTTTCTGTACCTTTACTGAGTATATGCAGTCCAGGGTCCTGATTACAGATGGTATTGGGGCAGGTTAGCCTGGAAGCAGATCAGGATTCTCTCTCACAGACGGGCTGTGCAGTCTCCTTCCTAGCGCTTGTAGTGTGAAGCACTCCAGTACTTAGTTACTCTGAAATGCCTCTCTTCAGATGTTCCTAGAACTTTACTTGTATGACAGACAGCTGTAGCCTCTCTCGGGGACCCCTCTCCTGAGTCCTGGCTCACTAGTCAATTGCTGTTGTGTCCCAAGTCTTTGCTGGGAGCAGGGCATTTACAGCCTCCTACTCCTTTGGTATCTGTGGTAGGACCGTCAGTATCCGTACCACCGTGGAGACCAGACTCCAGTTCTGTGCGCTGTCAAGCTGAGGGAGCTCGCCTTCTGCAGCTCAACCTCTCAGCTTCGTTCCTCCCTTCTGCACACTTCACCCTCCGCAGACTTTCTCCCTATCTCCCTACTTCTTCCTCCTGGCCCTCAGAGGACACTCCTCCCCAGAATCCTGGTTCAGAGCTCCCCCTGCTGGCCCGGAGTGGCCATTAGTGCATGCATTAGGTTAACTGCTGGAGAGACTCATCACTGCTTCCAAGCCTGGCATTACCCTCCCCTGGAGGAAGGCAAAGCCAGTGTGGCGGCCATACTCCTGGGGGTGCCACATTCCCCCATAGTGCAAGTCAGCACTCCTGGGCTGAACAAAAACATGAAAAACAACATATAAACATTCAAACAACAATAATTGTACAAGATTTGAAAAAGAGAAAAATGTACAAAAACCAAGAGCTCAAAAATGGTCCTATGATGATAAGTCCAGCATCAATGTCCATGGTCCATTCCTGGCAAATGGTAACTATTTATAAATAAAGTTTTTGACCACACACAAGTCCTGTGGTTCAGTGTCCATGAAACAAAACTGGTAACTTTCAAAGGGAACCCTTACAGGTTACCTGTAGGCACAAAACTTAGAAATCAGTTACATATTTACATTCAATTTCAATATTCACATGTTACTTTAGATGCGGAACCTAACTGGTAGTACACCCTGTGTGGTGCGAGTGGATCTGCGTAACACTGGTACTGTAGTGGGCCTTACTGTTTGTCTGGTTCTAACTACCGGTGTTGTGTGTACTGCTCTAGATACACTCCTACTAACTCTATATGGCACAGGGATACGTGATGGTCTAGGAACTCTTGGACTCACCATAGGTACTACATGTTCACCACTGGCAGGGCAAGGATTCTCTGACTCCACTGCTGGTGTGGCAACTGCTACCTGATTTTCCTGATCTTCAGGGTCTTCTTGAGTCCCATCTTCCTGTGCTTTTACTTGGGGAAATAACAACACCGGCACCACGATTGCATCATTAACTCTAGTCCAATTCGCAGGGAACTCTCCCAGCACGGTACTGACTGTCTTTTCTTCCTCTGTAGGTGGGATGTTATCTGATCCTCCCACTTTTTCTTTCAACTGGTCAGGGCATAACTTCAAGTGATCTCTGGATACCGCTGCTGAAGTCTCTCCTCCATCCTTGCTAACAAGGCATACTTTGGCATTATCAAAGTTCGAGGGCAGAATTGTATAGGGCTCCTCTTCCCATTGATCATCCAGCTTATGCAGTCTTCTTTTTCTCTTGAGAACTTGTTCTCCCGACAAAAAAGGAACAGCAGGTGCATTTTGGTTATAAAGTCTCTCCTGCTTCTGCCTTGCCTGAGCCAGACTCTTCTCCACACACTCCTGTACCCTTCTGTACTGCTGCTGCCTCTCCTTGTCCCAGTCAGCATCTGGTGACGTTACTTCAGGTGTCAGGACTCCCATGTCCAAGTCAATAGGCAGCTTACCAGGCCTTGCTCTCATCAGGTACGCTGGAGTACAGTTGGTAGAGTTCACTGGGATATGGTTGTAGAGATCTACCAGATCGGGTAACTTTTCTGGCCACAGATTTCTCTCCTCCAAGGGCAATGTCTTCAGTAATTCAATCACTACCTGGTTCATCTTCTCGCACATGCTGTTGGTCTGTGGGTGATAAGGTGTTGTCCGGATCTTCTTACACCCATATAAGTTGCAAAATTCATGGAACACTTCGGCCTCGAAAGCTGGACCTTGGTCTGTCAGCACCCTCTCAGGATAAAAATGTGGTCTACAGAAGTGCTGTTGGAATGCTCTGGCCGCTGTCCTGGCCGTTAGATCTTTGACGGGCACAACCACCAGGAATCTTGAATAGTGGTCCACAATGGTAAGGGCATAGAGGTAGCCTGACCGGCTTGGAACCAGCTTCACATGGTCCAGGGCTACCAACTCCAGGGGCTTTTTGGTGATGATTGGCTGTAAGGGAGCTCTCTGGCTGTCTCGATCCTTTCTGCGCAGGTTTCACTGTCTACGCTCCCAGCACCACCTCTCAATGGCCTTCCGCATGCCAGTCCAGTAGAACCTCTCTCGGAGCAATGTTTCCAACTTCTTCCATCCAAAGTGTCCAGCTCCATTGTGGTATGCTCCTAGGACCATTGATGCATCTCTCTTTGGGACCACCACCTGCCAGACCAGCTCATATGTGCGGGCATTGATACTCCTCCGACACAGCCTCCTTTCATAAATGAACAGCCGACCTCTTTCCTTCCACAACTGATGAGTTTCTTCAGGAACATTCAACTCTGGGCGTGAGTCACCTTGTGTCAGCAGCTCTTTCACCAGGCGGACTGCAGGGTCATTATCTTGCGCTTCTGCCCAATCATGATGGGGCAACGGATTCAGAGTGACTGCCTTCAAGCCAGGCCACCTGTTTCTCACTCCTTGAGCACGTTGGGCCGCCAGAGGCCGGTGGAAGGGAGGCAATTCTATCTCTTCGAGAGCCTCAGGGTCTTCTCCTGCATCTGGCAGATTAGGCATTCTGGACAGCGCATCAGCATTGGCATTCTTGTGCCCTGCCCGGTACTTGATGGTAAAATCATAATTGGATAACCGAGCCATCCATCGCTGCTCCAGTGCTCCTAGCTTGGCAGTGTCCAAGTGGGTCAACGGGTTGTTGTCCGTGAAGATTGTAAACTTGGCAGAAGCTAGGTAATGCTTGAACCTTTCGGTGACAGCCCAGACTATGGCAAGGAACTCCAGCTTGAAAGAACTGTAATTATCCGGGTTCCTCTCAGTGGGACGCAGCTTCCTGCTGGCGTAGGAGATCACTCTCTCTTTTCCATTCTGTACCTGCAACAGTACTGCTCTTAATCCCACGTTACTGGCATCCGTGTACAGCACAAAAGGTTTGTCATAATCTGGGTAAGCCAGAACTTCGTCACCAGTGAGGGCCATCTTCAATCTGGTGAAGGACTTCTCCAATTCTTCAGTCCATTCAAACGTGGAATTCTTCTGCTTGCCTTTCTTGGACTGCCCCACTAGAAGGTTTTGCATCGGGGTAGCTATCTCAGTAAAGCCTTTGATGAATCTCCGGTAGTAGCCTACTAGTCCAAGGAATTGGCGTACCTCGTGGAGGTTGCTGGGCTTCTTCCAGTCCCGGATGACCGTGACCTTGTCAGGATCTGGAGCCACACCTTCTGCACTGACCACGTGACCAAGGTACTGTACCTTAGGCTTCAGGAGGTGGCATTTGGAAGGCTTCACCTTCAGGCCAAAATTGGACAAAGCTTCAAATACTTCAGCCAGCTGTTCCAGATGCTCTTCGTAGGTCTTGGAGAAAACAATGACATCATCCAGGTACAACAGGACTGTCTCAAAGTTCATGTGTCCCAGGCAACACTCCATCAGCCGTTGAAATGTTCCTGGAGCAGTGCAGAGCCCGAATGGCATGTAATTGAACTCACAGAGACCCACTGGAGTAGTAAATGCTGTTTTCTCCTTATCTGCCTCTGCCACGGGAACCTGCCAATACCCACTGGTGAGATCCAAGGTGGAAAAGTAATTAGCAGTTTTAAGTGCAGCTAAGGATTCCTCAATCCTAGGCAATGGGTAGGCATCTTTATGTGTAATGCTGTTAATTTTCCTGTAATCAATACACATTCTCATAGTACCATCCTTTTTCTTTACAAACACTATTGGAGCTGCCCATGGGCTACAACTGTCCCTAATGACCCCAGCTTCCTTCATCTCTTTCAACATACTCTTAGCACATTGATACTGTGTTGGGGGTATAGGTCTGTACCTCTCCTTTATGTTTAGATGGTCTCCAGTGGGGATATGATGTTGCACCCCTTTTGCCTGCCCAAAATCTAGTGGGTGTTTGCTGAATACCCACTCATACTCTTGTGTCACTCTGTAAACCCCATTTCTCTGGTATGAGGGTGTAGAGTAATTTCCCACCTGCAGTTGCTGGCACCACTCTTCTAGCCGCTTCACAGGGCCATTGTCCTCCACCGGATCGGATAAGACCAAAGGCTCTGCTGCCTGCAATGAGTTGTTATTAACAGTGAGCAGTTTAGCAACTGTGGCGTACCGAGGTATTGTGGCTTCCTTTCCCCACAAATCAAAAGGAGTACAGGTACTCTCCCTTTTTGTACATCAACCACCTCTCTGGCTGTCAGGACAGTGGGCCTGCTTTCGGAGTATACTGGTTCCACCAATGCCTGGTAATCCCTCCCTCTAAGCCTATAGCTGCCCGACACCATATCAGCATCTCACTCTTGGGGGGTATTACAATGGGGAAAGCATCACTCACTCTGACGCTGCCAATCTCTCCGCCAGAGAGGTCTACCTGTTGTCTTTGCATCAGGGCTCGGATCTCCTTCTGCAGGACTCTTTGTTCACCGGAACCAGCAGTCTCAGCCACCTGTTGCAACAAGACAATAACCTCGGACAGACAGTTTTCAATTACATTTGTACCAAGAGTCATCATGGGATTACATTCACGTCGATCAATATCAACAATTATCAGTCCTTGTGATTTTAGCTCTACCCGCCCCACTTTAACAGTAATTTCCTTGCATCCAATCTGTGGCAAGGTGTGACCATTACTAGCAACTACAGTTAGTTCATCAGTTGGGCCACGGGAGAGTTCAGAATCAGCCCAGTACCTCTTGTACAAAATATACGGCATAGTGGTCACCTGGGAGCCAATGTCCAGAAAAGCGTTCATGGGGATGCCATCAATCACCACAGGGAGGATCGGTCTCCCACCCACATACTTGGCTCTCCAGTTCCTTGGGCCTGGTGATCCTACTCCTGGGGGTTGGCCCTGTGCCCCAGGGGTTGCTTGTTTAAAGGACAGTACCTTGCAAGATGACCTGCCTTGTAACAGCGGCGACAGATGGGACGTCCGTCCTGGTCATAGCGATCGTTGTTCATTCCTCGAAGTGGCGGGGTTCACCTCCTCCGGAGCCACGGGACATCCTCTGGACTGGAAGCAAGTTTGACCTTTTCTTTGGAGGACTCCTGCAGGGACTGCACGGTTCTGGTGAGTGCAGCCATTCCTTTGGTCAGCTCCTGGACTTGAAGACACAGCTCCTCTGTTGGATCTTTATCCAGGGTCTGGGCATCAGCCTCCACAGGGATGGAAGGAAAGGATGTACCTTCCTGATGGTAGGTGATTGCTGGGCACCTAGAGGGCTCTGGACGGCTGTCAGAGGATTCCTGCAGTACCCGGATAGCCCTGTCCTTGAAATTAGCAAAGTTCAGATCAGGGTCTTGCAGGGTTAGAATACGTAACTGCCCTCTGTGGGTACTGGACAGGAGCCCTTCAATGAACTGCTCCTTTAACAGTTGATCTTCTTCCTTTACACTGTCAGGGTCAACTTGTTTAACTGCTCGCAGCGCCTCCTGCAGGTTGAGAGCATAGTCTCTGATACTGTCCTGTGCCCTCTGTTTACAGCCAAAGAACCTCATCTTGATTTCAGCTGCAGTGCCGGTGTCAAAAGTGCTCTTCAGCTTGGCCAGGACCTTTGCAACAGTCTCTTTATCGGTGTCCTGCCAGGCTTTCACTTCTCTCAGCGCTGCACCTGTTAGCTGTCCAATCAGGATATTCACTTTCTGGTCTTCAGACAGAGGGTAAACTTTAAACAAGCTGCACAGTCTTTCCTTAAATTCACTCAGGGTGTGTGACTCACCTGAGTACTGCGGTAGCCAGGCCGCTCCCAGTATGTAGGGCATGGATAGCGGCATTATGGGGACCGCTGCGGCGGGCGCTCCTCCTGGCGGTACCGCAGGGTTAGCAACGGCGTCCGCCGCTGCATTGGCTTGCGGCGCGGACATCTTCTCCCCCCCCAGTTAACGTTAGCTAGGGCCGGGGGGTTGCGTGAGCTCTCCGGCGGCCGCTTCACAGGACCGACACTCCGGACTGTAGGCCTCAGCTCCTCCTCTTCTCGCGCTGTCCTCTCTTCCCGCGCCGCACTTTGCTTCTTTGCGCTCTGCGGCAGGCTCCGCCCACGAAGGCCCGCCTTTTTTTCCCGCACGCCAAGCAGCGCGGCAATGGTGGCAATTGGCACCAAATTCACACAGTCCACAATCACAGTCTATGGCACACAGGACCCGGGGATACCGGGCTCCGTAATCCTATTTGTGACGCCAAATTGGATCGCCCTCTCAGGGCTTTGGGGTACTCGGTACCAGGCCGGTGTCAGTTCAGAGTTCACATAAATATACATAGACCAAGTAATACTGTATGGTAAAAAAAGAAAATTTTTTCAGCTCACCCCAAAGAAGACAGCTATAAGTCCGATCGGTGCACGGAATGTGGAAACAGGATCCCTCTGCAGCAAAGCGTAATATGGAAAAAAATTCCAGCATCCAGATCAGTAATTAGATTAAAAATTTTTTTATTCCTTTATTCCAAAATTTAAAAAAATCATAAGATTCTCCATCATGATAAGAGACGCATCAGGACGTGTAGTTGGACGCGTTTCGGACAAAAAAACAGTCCTTATTCTAAGACAACCAGAATAAGGACTGGTTTTTTTGTCCGAAACGCGTCCAACTACACGTCCTGATGCGTCTCTTGTCATGATGGAGAATCTTATGATTTTTTTAAATTTTGGAATAAAGGAATAAAAAATTTTTTAATCTAATTACTGATCTGGATGCTGGAATTTTTTTCCATATCAAGTAATACTGTATGTCTGGGAAATGGAAGTCTACAACATTTTTAAATCTCTTGCTCAGTTTTAGAGATCACAGAAATGTTCACAGGCCAATTTACTACACACTACCGAATAGTGTGTGACTGAGAAACGTAGCCCAGGAAAATGTTTCAATGAGTTTTGGGTGTGTTATAGAACACACAAAAAAGGACCTTAAAGCATGTACAACTTGATGGATCAATTCACACAGTTCACAATCACAGTCTATGGCACACAGGACCCGGGGATACCGGGCTCCGTAATCCTGTTCGTGACACCAAATTGGGTCACCCTCCCAGGGCTGTGGGGTACTCGGTACCGGGCCGGTGTCAGGGGGATGTGTCACAGCAGCGGTGACCCCGTCCGTGGCCCTGGGCCCCCAAGCAATGGGGAGATGTAGTTAATGGTAGAATAGTTCGTGACGCCACCTGTGGTGTTTGGCAAATGTGGTGTTCGGCCAACGCTGCATACAGATCCGCTGGGACTGATGGTATGTGCAGCTTAGATGGTAAAGCTCCCCACAGGTGGAGCTGTAGTTCCAGGGCAGTGTGGATGTAGCTGGCACGGGGATGTAGCACTGCCGAAAATGTAGGGAACAGACAAGACACAGCGGTTGGAGTTTCTGTACCTTTACTGAGTATATGCAGTCCAGAGTCCTGATTACAGATGGTATTGGAGCAGGTTAGTCTGGAAGCAGATCAGGATTCTCTCTCAGCAGAAGGGCTGTGCAGTCTCCTTCCTAGCGCTTGTAGTGTGAAGCACTCCAGTACTTAGTTACTCTGAAATGCCTCTCTTCAGATGTTCCTAGAACTATACTTGTATGACAGACAGCCGTAGCCTCTCTCGGGGACTCCTCTCCTGAGTCCTGGCTCTCTATTCAATTGCTGTTGTGTCCCAAGTCTTTGCTGGGAGCAGGGCATTTACAGCCTCCTACTCCTCTAGTATCTGTGGCAGGACCGTCAGTATCCGTACCACCGTGGAGACCAGACTCCAGTTCTGTGCGCTCTCAAGCTGAAGGAGCTCGCCTTCTGTAGCTCAACCTCTCAGCTTCGTTCCTCCCGTCTGCACACTTCACCCTCCGCAGACTTTCTCCCTATCTCCCTACTTCTTCCTCCTGGCCCTCAGAGGACACTCCTCCCCAGAATCCTGGTTCAGAGCTCCCCCTGCTGGCCCGGAGTGGCCATTAGTGCATGCATTAGGTTAACTGCTGGAGAGACCCATCACTGCTTCCAAGCCTGGCATTACCCTCCCCTGGAGGAAGGCAAAGCCAGTGTGGTGACCATACTCCTGGGGGCGCCACACATGCACAAAGACTCTTTCTCCCTCTCCTGCACCGTATCCAGCAAAAACAGATGATCCGGCGGGCTGCAGCTTCTACCGGATCAGGTTTGACAACTTTTCGCCGCAGCCCGCCGGATTTAAAAATCTGAAGTCTGAAAGTAGCCTAACCCGCACAGTAGGTGTGGAGAGGAGCGTATGTGAGGGATGGGCTGCCCACAGTGAGGGCTTCTGGTTTACAAGCCGAGTTGCAGTCATGAATATATCTATATATTTTTCATTCTATTTTGTCATCCTCATGAGGGCCTTGCATTGTCTCTCGTGAAGCTTGGCCAATGTCTGGGCTTAACAGGAGTACCAAGATGGCAGTGACTGAGAGGGGGGCTCTTCCAGCAGACCCCTAGCTGGCATGGCAATCTATCGGCATCTGGAGGAACCTGAAGAGACATCTTACTGGGTTTGCGATGCTTAGTAGTCGAACAGCAGCGATATAACACAGCCGGCACCCGCCATCTGTGGAGCAGGCTCGCCTCCTGAGCCCGCTGTATTCCCACACCCTGACATGTTATGCACTATCATGTCGTATGCAGGGTTGGACATATTGATGCAGCCTGTGTAAGGGCAGGACAACATTAGGGGCAGGCAGACCAGGCAGCTGCCTGGGGCCCTGCTCCCCCAGGGGCTCCCAGCTAGCGGCACATCATGCAGCCGCTATGGGGCCCTGCCCACCGGCCACCAGCGCCGACTCCCCCCGCCACCGCCTACTACCACCAGCACCGACTCCCCCGCCACCGCATTGAAGTAGGTAGAGTTCACAGCAATGATGGAGAGAGCATCAGCTGACGCTCCCACTCCCATCACTCCCCGCTCTGCCTCTGACACAGCGGGTGCGCGATTACGTCATCGCGCATTCACTGTGTGCCAGGCAGAGCAGGAGGCGGGAGCAGCGCGGGCACGAGGAGAAGGTGAGATTTTTTTTATGCAACAGTAAGTACTGGACCATGGTGCTGTGCTGGGGGGAGCTGTATACCATGGTGCTGTGCTGTGCTGAGAGGGGAGCTGTATACCATGGTGCGGTGCTGTGCTGTGCTGGGGGGAGCTGTATACCATGGTGCTGTGCTGGGGCAGAGCTGTATACCATGCTGCTGTACTGTGCTGGGGGGAGCTGTATACCATGGTGCTGTGCTGTGGAGGAGCTGTATACCGTGGTGCTGTGCTGGAGCTGTATACCATTGTGCTGTGCTGTGGGGAGGGGGGCTGTATACCATGGTGCTGTGCTGGGGGGGCTGTATACCATGGTGCTGGGCTGGTGGGGAGCTGTATACAATGGTGCTGTGCTGGGGGAGCTGTATACCATGGTGCTGTACTGTGCTGGGGGGAGCGGAATACCATTGTGCTGTGCTGGGGGGAGGGGGAGCTCGCTGTATACCAAGGTGCTGGGCTGGGGGGGCTGTATACCGCAGTACGGTGCTGTTCTGGGAGAGGGGGGCTGTATACCATCGTGCTGTGCTGGGGGGAGCTGTATGCCATGGTGCTGTGCTGTGATGGGGGGCTGTATACCATGGTGCTGTGCTGTGAAGGCTGTATACCATGGTGTTGTGCTGGAGGGGGTTGTATACCATGGTGCTGTGCTGGGGGGGCTGTGCTGCATACCATGGTGCTGTGCTGGGGGGGCTGCGCTGTATACCATGGGGCTGTGCTGTATACCATGGTGCTGTGCTGGGGGGGCTGCACTGTATACCATGGGGCTGTGCTGTATACCATGGTGCTGTCCTGGGGGGCTGTGCTGTATACCATGGTGCTGGGGGGCTGTGCTGTATACCATGGTGCTGTGCTGGGGGAGGGGGGCTGTGCTGTATACCATGGTGCTGTGCTGTATGCCATGTGGGGCTGTGCTGGGGGAGATGGGGGTCTGTGCTGTATACCATGTGGGGTTGTGCTGTATACCATGTGGAGCTGTGCTGTATACCATGTGGTGCTGTGCTGTATACCGTGTGGTGCTGTGCTGTATACCGTGTGGTGCTGTGGTGTATACCGTGTGGTGCTGTATACCATGTGGTGCTGTGCTATATACCATGGGGGGTACATTATATTCTATGGGGGAGGCTGTGTTATATAATATGGGGGGCTACATTATACTCTATGGGGAGGTGGGCTGTATTATATTCTATTCGGGGCTACATTATATTCAATGGGGGGCTGTATTATATTTATTATATTCTATAGGGGGTTATTGCATCATACTCTCTGAGCGGGCTACATTATACTATATAAGGAGGCTACATTGTATTCCATGGAGGGCTAGATTATATTGTATGGGGGGCTTCATTATACTTTGAGGGGGCTGCATTATACTATATGAGGAGGGCTACATTGTATTCTATAGAGGGGCTACATTATACTATATAGGGGGCTGCATTATATTCTATGGGGGGGGTTACATTATATTGTATGGCGGGGCTGCATTATCCTCTCTGGGGTGGTTGCATTATGATCTATGGGGTGGCTGCATTATACTATATGTGGGCTTCATTATACTGTATCAAGGACTATGGGGAATACATTATACTATGTGAAGAACTATGGGGTACATTATACTATGGAAAGTGAATTGTACTACATCGATGACTGGCGGTGTATTATACTATATGGAGCACTATGAGGAGTGTATTATACTATATGGAGGACTGAACAGTGTATTTTAATATATGGAGGACTATGGGGTGTAAACTGCAGATATGCTGCTGATAACATGATACTGTATGGGGACAGATTGATCTAATAGTGATTGTTCTGTCCCCATCATTCTTTCTCAGACGGTGGAAAGAGGCCGGGAAACAAGTGTTGAATGACATAAATATTGTCGATCACACTCATTTAGCGTCCTGAGCTGAGCGCGTGTAAATACAACCGAAATGCTTCTGTGTGATGTGCAATATGTTAGCATTTGGGGCCCCATTTTAAACTTTGCCTAGGGCCCCACTTTGCCTAAAACCGGCCCTGGGTAAGGGGGCCCATTTTTGCCTCCAAAGCTGGTGCAATTTTGCATTTTTTGGAGCTCTTGGGCCCATATCATAACCTTGCTCAGAGGACCTTTTCTGTCTGTCCGCTGGTGCTCCTAGGTCTGACAAGGGTGAAGAATTCTCTTGCATTTTATAACACTTTTCCACGATGCTTTTCAAAACTGTTGTGAAAAGTGTGTTAAGAACACGAAAAAGTAGCCCCCCCCCCCGTACACTGTACTACGATTTTTTTTTATTTTAATCTGTTTTGCAACTTTTTTAGGACAAAAATTAAAATGTTTACCGAAATGTCGCAATGCACCAAAATATCATGGCGCATGTAATTTCTTTCCAAGACGGAGCTGAGGGACTTTTGCAACAAAGTGAACTTTTTAAAAGTCACAATTGATGAATCAGTTGAAATCTACAAACTCTGAATACAATGGCAAACATAAAAACAGATGAACACACATATAGCTTGGACTATAAAAATATGTGTGTGTGTGTGTGTGTGTGTGTGTGTGTGTGTATGTGTGTTTATGTGTGTATATGATTTTTTTTTTTTGGCCAAATTTGTGGATTTTCATACAAAAATCTTGCACAGTTTGCCTCCTATAATTTGTATTTCACTATCTATTGCTGGCTGCAGAATGAGTTATCTGAGAATCTGTCAGTGAGTTTGTTTGAACTGGGAGTTTGTTAGGGCTCAATCAAATGTTATACGTAAAAAGAATAGAATTTCACTAGTGGTCTGGATCCAATTTTCACGTTTGGTCAGTTTTTACCATCAGAATTTCATCTTTTTTTCTTGTGTACAAGAAGGCTTCTCATGTTATCCCCATCAAACATAAAAATCTGTTATGTAACTCAATATTTTTGAGCAAGTTATATAACCCATTTAAAGGGATTTTTCATAACTTACTCCCTTTCCACAGCTCCCTCTGGTCTTTACAGGGCTGCAGCAATGACATCGATCCAGCTACAACGTGTGACCGCTGCTGCTATTCACTAGCCTCAGTGGTCTTCTTCTGCCTTTAGTTGTTGTGAATACATGCCCTTCATTACTACTTCAACCTTTGATAATTTGGTGTTTGTTTTGAGGACTGTTCTCGGTATAAGCAGTCGAGTGTACAAGGATTAGGGTTCATACTCACTTGCGAGAGACTCGCACGATTCTCGTGTGAGTCTCTCGCATGAAAACCCGGCACTGGAACCGGAGCGTGCCGCTACATAGAAATACATGGACATATTTCACCGGCACATGCGCAGTAATGCTTTTCGGCTTTGCATGCAGTTGGGCAAAGCATACTGCGCACGCGCGGGAGGCAATTTGAATGCGCACGCGCAGGACCTGTACGGAACAGTGCTATTCACAGAATGGAATGCGTGCAGCATGCTGATTTGGGGTGGAGAGAGGGACCAGAGCCAACGCCCATCGGACCGGACCGAGTATATTACCATACCGCGCGGGGGCAATATAAAAGGTTTTTTTATGGGGGATTCATGGGAAGTTAGGGGGTTTCACACGTAGTTGGGAAATATATAGCTCACACTCTATTAGATGATATTTTTAGTTGATAGGCCAAAAAAGTGGTGACAGATTACCTTTAAATAACATTTAGAGAAACATCACCCTCTATTAGTAAAATTAGTCTAATACAGGCTAATACTAACACTACGTCATCGCACCCTCTGCTGTCTGAACGCCACTGACAGAGGGACCCAGCGGGCAGACAGCGGCGAGCAGCGTTGGAAACGGGACAGGTGAATATAGCATATACTTACCTTCCCGTGGCGCGTCTCTGCAGCCCCGTTCTCCCACTGTCTTCCTTCCTTCAGCGGTCACGTACCGCTCATTAAAGTCATAAATATGAGCATATTGATGACTTTAATGAGACCATGTGACCGCTGTAGGAAGGAAGGGAGACTGTGGGACAAGCAGAGGGGCTGCAGAGACGCGCCGGGGGGGGGGGGGGTCAGTATGATGTGACACCCCCGCTCCCCCTCCCCCCTGGCTATATGACTCACGTATAAGCCGAGGGGGACTTTCAGCCCCAAAAAATGGGCTGAAAATCTCGGCTTATACGCGAGTATATACAGTAATTACAAGAACAAGTATGATAAACATCGTTCTATCTGTTCTGTGTGCCAAGCTGTAAACACATCTGCTGGTACCTACCGAGGGAACCGCTCCAAGGAAAACAAGTTTGTTTTGGAATGTGGGTTCAACAAATGGAAAGTTTTCCAGCTTTTGACATAACAATGAATTACTATTTTTGTTTTAGAATTGTTGTGTAATCTAATTTTATTTCTAAACATTGTTTAATATCAAGCACTTAAATGTGCAGTATTCTTTTACAAACTTTTGTGAAAGGACGTGTGATTGTAAAAAGTTAACTGTGTAATGTGTAGGCGTCCAATACTTGTCCTCCTGACTTACTGTATAACATGGCCGAATGCTATACGATGTTTTATCAGATGTCACCTGGTCCAGTTTTATTCTATGGGGCAGCTCAGATCTGCAATTTTTTTTTCTTATGCCGATTCGACATGAAAAAACAATTGCAGCATACTGCGAGACTCAGCACACACCCACCCATACTAGTCTATGGGAGAATGTGAAACAACTGCACAAGGAGGTCATTCAAGTGCACTGTGATTACTGAGGACAAATGCAATGGAGGAGATGGAAAAATTACTTTCTCTGTCTTTTCAGCACTGGAGATTTTGTTCACACTCGGATCAAACTCTGACAGGAGCAAGGTGCTGCCTCTGTAGGTGACTTCTTATTTCCAGTGGAAAAAAAAAGGTTTAGAAATTAAGTCAGCGGTAGTCACTGAGGCTGCACCTGACCTGAGGTGAACTCAGCAGCGTGGGAAAAAGTTCAGAAACTTTCCCATGCTACAGAGTTCATGTCCGGTCAAGAAGGGGAGGCTGCGCAGGCAGCTTTTCATTCATTGCACAGTGGTTTACAGCCGGGGAGGTAGCATTAGCACCGCTCCCGGTTGTAAACTATTTAACCCCTTGAGATGGATTGCAGCGTGATACATGACTGTACGGCGAATAGGTATGGTAGATTGTTGCATTTTTTATTTTTTTACAGGAAATCGAGGACTTCGCTTGGATTGGGGGTTTAATAAAGATGGCAAACCTGTGTGTTTAATTATTTCATTAAAAGACTTGATTCTTAATGTGTGTGTTTTTAACCCTTTCATACTATTGGATTAATAATGGATAGGTGTCATATCAGCATGGGTTTATGAGGAATCGCTTCTGTCAAACCAATCTAATCAGTTTTTATGAAGAGGTAAGTTATAGACTGGACCAAGGTGAGTCATTGGATGTGGTATATCTTGATTTTTCCAAAGCGTTTGATACCGTGCCACACAAGAGGTTGGTACACAAAATGAGAATGCTGGGCCTGGGGAAAATGTGTGTAAATGGGTAAGTAACTGGCTTAGTGATAGAAAGCAGAGGGTGGTTATAAATGGTATATTCTCTAACTGGGTTGCTGTGACCAGTGGGGTACCGCAGGGGTCGGTGTTGGGACCTATTCGCTTCAACATATTTATTAACGATCTGGTGGAAGGTTTGCACAGTAAAATATCGATATTTGCAGATGATACAAAACTATGTAAAGCAGTCAATACAAGAGAAGATGGTATTCTGCTACAGATGGATCTGGATAAGTTGGGAACTTGGGCCGAAAGGTGGCAGATGCAGTTTAACAATGATAAATGTAAGGTTATACACATGGGAAGAAGGAATCAATACACCATTACACACTGAACGGTAAACCACTGGGTAAATCTGACATGGAGAAGGACTTGGGGATCCTAGTTAATGATAAACTTACCTGGAGCAGCCAGTGCCAGGCAGCGGCTGCCAAGGCAAACAGGATCATGGGGTACATTAAAAGAGGTCTGGATACACATGATGAGAGCATTATACTGCCTCTGTACAAATCTCTGGTTAGACCACACATGGAGTACTGTGTACAGTTTTGGGCACCGGTGCTCAGGAAGGATATAATGGAACTAGAGCGGGTACAAAGGAGGGCAACAAAATTAATAAAGGGGATGGGGGAACTACAATACCCAGAGAGATTAGCAAAATTAGGATTATTTAGTCTAGAAAAAAGACGACTGAGGGACGATCTAATAACCATGTATAAGTATAAAAGGGGACAATACAAATATCTCTCCGAGGATCTGTTTATACCAAGGAAGGTGACGGTCACAAGGGGGCATTCTCTGCATCTGGAGGAGAAAAGGTTTTTCCACCAACATAGAAGAGGATTCTTTACTGTTAGGGCAGTGAGAATCTGGAATTCCCTGCCTGAGGAGGTGGTGATGGCGATCTCAGTCGAAGGGTTCAAGAGAGGCCTGGATGTCTTCCTGGAGCGTAACAATATTGTATCTTACAGTTATTGTTAGGTTCTTTAGAAGGACGCAGATCTGGGGATTTATTCTGACAGAATTTTATAGGCTGAACTGGATGGACTAATATCTTTTTTCGACCTTACTAACTATGTTACTATGTTATATTACCCGGGCTTAATGTCACCTTACAATACAAAGGTGAAATTAACCCCTTATTACCCCATACAGGGCAATGGGAAGAGAGAGGCTAAGTGCTGTAAGATGCGCCTTTTCTGGGGTGGCTGGGGGCAAATGTGTTTAACCGGGGGGTAATAACCATGGTCCCTCTCTAGGCTATTAATATCTGCCCTCAGTCACTGGATTTCCCTCTCTGGCAGAGAAAATTGTGCGGGAGCCCACGCCATTTTTTTCAGTGAAAAAATGCTTTTATTAAACACGTACAGCTACAAAATTTTACACACAGACACAACTAACATTATTAGTGACTGACATATATAAATATAACTGATATGCAACGGTTTACTGTCTGTAACCTATGTCTCATATCCTGTCGTGTTCTGTAATGATTTACAGAAGCCGACAAAGGAATTATCGGCTATTCTGCTATTTAGCTCTGTATGAAATATAAAGATATATATATATATACTAGCTGAAAAGCCCGGCGCTGCCCGGGCATAGTAACCAACTACGGTTAGTTATAACAAATTATAATGATTATATCTATATATATAAAGCTGAGTGTAGAGCCCCGCCCACTCCGCCTTGCCACATTCACTATATCCAACATCATCCCGTCAGCCATAGCCACCGGACTACTACCCCTAATATCCCACATCATCCCGTCAGCCAGAGCCTCTGGACTACTACCCCTAATATCCCACATCATCCCGTCAGCCAGAGTCACCAGACTACTACCCCTAATATCCCACATCATCCCGTTAAAGCCACCGGACTACTACCCCAAATATCCCACATCATCCCGTCAGCCAGAGCCACCGGACAGCTACCACTAATATCCTACATTATCCCATCAGCCAGAGCCACCGGACCACTACCCCTAATATCCCACATCATCCCATCAGCCTGGGGTCAGAACCAGAGCGCTGAGTGGAACGGTCCTAACTTCCATACAGGGGATCCCTTTAAGAGAGGCCTGGCATCAGAACCAGACCGCTGAGTGGATTTGCTCTGACATACCAATGATCCCTTTAATAGAAGCCTGGGGTGAGAATCAGAGCGCTAAGGGATTTACCCTAACTTCCATACTGGAGATCCTTTTAAGAGAGGCCTGGGGTCAGTACCAAAATGCAGATTAGATTTACCCTCACTTCCATACCGGGGATCCCTTTAACAGGGGCCTGGGGTCAGAACCAGAGCGCTGAGTGGAATTGCCATCACTTTCATACCAAGGATCCCTTTAAGAAAGACTGGGGTCAGAACCAGAGCGCTGAGTGGAATTGCCCTAACTTCCATACCAGGGATCCCTTTAAGAGAGCCTTGGGTAAGAATCAGAGCACTGAGGGATTTTCCCTAACCTCCATACAGGTGATCTCTTTAAGAGAGGCCTGGGGTCAGTACCAAAGCGCAGAGTGGATTTGCCCTCACTTCCATACCAATGAGCCCTTTAAGAGATCCTGGGGTCAGAACAACAGCGCTGAGTGGAACTGTCCTAACTTCCATACTGGGGATCACTTTAAGAGAAGCCTGGGGTCAAAACCAAAGTGCTGGAAGGATTTGCCCTGACTTCCATACCAATGATCCCTTTAATAGAAGCCTGGGGTCAGAATCAAAGTACTGAGGAATTTTCCCTAACTTGCATACCGGAGATCCCTTTAAGAGGGAAGATGTGCCTATGGGATGGAGGATGTGTTATGGGGATATAGGCACGGGAGGAGAGATTAATTTCTGTCATGTGTTCTCTGCTCCTTTCTGGGGGCAGACAATGGCTGGGAGCTTATGTTCCCGGGGATGCTAGATTTCTCCCACCTCGTCAGTGTCTGCTGAGGTGTTGTCGTGAAGTGAGACAACTGTTGCTCATAGCAACCAATCACAACTCAGCTTCTTTTAAACGGCTCTGGTGAAATGAAAGATGCTTCGTGATTGTTTGCAAGGAAAACTGTTGCTCATAGCAACCAATCACTGCTCAACTTCTTTTAAACAGCACTGGTGAGATGAAAGATGCTTTGTGATTGGTTGGTGATACAAACATACATTCAATTTTATATATATATATATATATATATACACACACACACACACACACACACAGTATGTGTGTCTCACTAACATATATATACTGTATATATGCTTTGATGAATATTTGAGGCCATGGATCAGTTAAATGTCCATTTTGCAAGGCTGCGGGAATATCTTGCCATACAGATGTCACATGGATGTCACACGGATGCTTAGAGGCGAGAAAATCGCATCCTCGCATTGCACACGGATGACATACGGATCACTGTTCAGAGAACATTTCTGCGATTCTCGGCAGTAAAAAAAAACGGACCAAATTTTTATACGTTGCGTCTGACTCCAGCCTTACACCATCTTTACAGGACAGGAGGAGTATATACAGCTCCACAATATATACTGTGGTAAAGAATATAGAGTGGAGCTGTGTATAAAGTATATAGTGTAGAGATGGGCCAGTGTATATAGTGCGGGTTCCATACTATATATACAACAACATACTATATAAACATCTGTACATTTTATATATATTATATATGTATATATATATATATACACACACACACACACATACACATGTGCACAACTCTACATTATGCTGTATATACAATATACAGGTGATACTGTGATTATACACAGATTTGGCTCCCAGTATCACCTATGTATTGTGTATACAGCAGCCTATATACAGGTGATAGTACAAGTGCTGTACATAAATAAAACAAAGGTTCCATATTGGGACTCACCCAGGTCACTGAGATGCGGGGAGTAAGAACAGCTTAGGTGCGTTCATTGTCGGGCGTGCACAGGAGTGGGTCCCTGGCTCGGACGGTGAGTAGAGCAGGAAACAAAAAAAAGGGGGCTATACAGCACTGGGGAGGGGGGGGCAGGCATCGCCAGGGAGGCACATACAGTAGATCACCAGGCGGAGCTCACGAAGATCACAGGGTGGGGGACACAGAGATCCCAGGGGGAACACAAAGATCCCAGGGGGGCACATAGCTTGGGGGCACAGAGATCACAGGGGGGTGGCTGGGTATATACTGTGGCTGGTGTATATACAGGTGCTGGGGCTGGTGTATATACAGGTGCTGGGGGCTGCTGTATATACAAGTGCTGGTGTATATACGGGTGCTGGGGTTGATATATATACATCAGCCCAGCACCTGTATATACATCAGAGCCCCCAGCCCAGCACCTGTGTATACTCAGCCCCAGCAGCACCTGTATATACATCAGCACCACAGGTGCTGATGTATTTTAATTTAAATGTGTTTCTGGGCTGGGATTACACTCACTCACTCACCCAGACCCAGACTGTCACTGAATACAGCAGCGATTGCAGGCGCGCACACGATGGTTGGAGCTCCGGAGTGTGTCCCTGATGTAACTTTTGCAGCCAGGGGCGGGAGAGCAGAGCGCATTCTCTCCGCCCACAAAGAATTTCCCGACGTGTCAACGTCAGTGTGTTCTTAACCCCTCTGGTGCGTCGCAAGCATTGACTGATGCTTGCTTGTGCGCACCTGCAAAACCACTGTGCCGGCAGATTTAAAGAGCCGGCAGCAGGAAAATGGGCCGGTGGCCACATCAGCGGGCAAGCAGCCAGATGACCGGACGCTGCCAGTCAGCGGCCCGTCAACCACATAACACTGCAGCCCAGCGGGTAAATGCCTGGTTGGGCAGATTATCAATCCGGGCCTGCTGACTACAACTATGGTGACGCAACCTAATAGTGGATGTAGGAGAACCTCAGCAGATGACGGCACTGTTACTAAAAAAAATCTCTATAAAAAAATTGACCCTGTTATTACCGCCATATGGTGACCATATAGTAGTAGATACCAGTCCTGCAGCACATATAAGTGATCACACTACAGTTATAGATAGTGCTACAGCTGCTGCCGTAAGTGTCTCTATTACTGTCCCTGCTGTGTGGCGCTGTGTGCCCTCTAGATGGTAAAACAAACCTCTAGAATATATAAATACCCTGTACAAGTGCCCTAGAAAACAGAGCCAACATTTTGCCCCCTAGAAAGTAATAATACCCTCTGTGTACCACTTTGACAGTCACAATAACCAGAGTGGCCCTATAATAATAAGTACTCACTTCAAATTTAATGATGTTCCAAGTCTCCCTCATTTACAGTTCCCCTATACATATACACTCACTGGCCACTTTATTAGGTACACCTGTCCAACTGTGTGTTAAGACTTAATTTCTAATCAGCCAATCACATGGCGGCAACTCAGTGCATTTAGGCATGTAGACATGGTCAAGACAATCTCCTGCAGTTCAAACCAAGCATCAGTATGGGGAAGAAAGGTGATTTGAGTGCCTTTGAACGTGGCAAGATTGTTGGTGCCAGAAGGGCTGGTCTGAGTATTTCAGAAACTGCTGATCTACTGGGATTTTCACGCACAACCATCTCTAGGGTTTACAGAGAATGGTCCGAAAAAGAAAAAAAATCCAGTGAGCGGCAGTTCTGTGGCCGGAAATGCCTTGTTGATGCCAGAGGTCAGAGGAGAATGGGCATACTGGTTCGAGCTGATAGAAAGGCAACAGTGACTCAAATTGCCACCCGTTACAACCAAGGTAGGCAGAAGAGCATCTCTGAACGCACAGTGCGTCGAACTTTGAGGCAGATGGGCTACAGCAGCAGAAGACCACACTGGGTACCACTCCTCTCAGCTAAGAACAGGCATCTGATGGCTACTTTCAGCAGGATAATGCGCCATGTCATAAAGCTCGAATCATCTCAGATTGGTTTCTTGAACATGACAATGAGTTCACTGTACTCAAATGGCCTCCTCAGTCACCAGATCTCAATCCAATAGAGCATCTTTGGGATGTGGTGGAACGGGAGATTCGCATCAGGGATGTGCAGCCGACAAATCTGCGCCAACTGTGTGATGCCATCATGTCAATATGGTCCAAAATCTCTGAGGAATGCTTCCAGCACCTTGTTGAATCTCTGCCACGAAGAATTGAGGCAGTTCTGAAGGCAAAAGGGGGTCCAACCCGTTACTAGCATGGTGTACCTAATAAAGTGGCCAGTGAGTGTATATGATGCTCCCCATACACACTATAATGCCCCAACACAGTATACTGACCCCTTAGTAGTCCCAAAACTGTTTGATGGCTTCAAAACTGTATGATGGCCCACACACTGTACAAAGACCGCACATTAGCTCCCACATTGTATGATGGCCCCCTCACTATAATCATCATACTGTAAGATGGCCCCCTAAATAACCTGCATATAGTATAATGCACGCCCCATAGTCCTCCATATAGTATAATGCACTCCCATTAAAAAAATACAATACTCACCTCTCTTCCTCATTCCCCGCTGCTCCGAGCACCCACTCATCTCAGCACAGCGGGTGCCATGTACTGACCTCATCGCACCTCTCCTGTTCAAAGGCTCCATAGCGGCCGAGTGGTAGGGCAGTCAGATCAAGTCTCCCTGCTCTGCCACAGAGTGTAATTGTATGGGCACGCTGTGCACACCGATACAGTTACAGTAACATACCTCCGGGTGGGCCCCTCAGAGTGTGGGCCCAGGGAGACCAACTCCAAACATACCTGATGCCAGAAAAGATCGAGAAAAGGACAAAACTTTATCATCTGTTACCTCGCATGTCACATTTACTTGATGTAAACAAAAGCAATACAACGTGATTCAAAGTAATGCGTCTGGAGGACACAAATTAACATCAGGGGTGGAAGTATTACGAGTAACCTTTTACGATGTGAGTCCAAATGGATTCATGATCTACATAGTCTCTTCCCACATGGTCTTAATAAGTAGCTATTGTTTACGGGGTTTTACAAACAGTTGTAATTTGTGTATTTTTTATATTAACTTATTTTTCCTCTATTTTTCGGATTTGGGACTTTGAATAGTGAAGACGTCTCTAGAGGAAACTATTTTCCAGTATCTAAAACCTTCTCCACTATAGATGTACAGTATATTATCAACTGGTTTAATTTTATATTTCATTTTGTTAATTCATACAAGACACTGTATATACTGAATATATAAAACTAATAAGTATCTACTGTGTAGTAAGCCTCCATCATGCAGTCGCAATGTGTGAATGTGTTTTTTTATGCACTCCATCTATATGTAATATCGGATTAGTAGATATGACTTGAGCATATTTACATAGATATACAGTTGTTCTCAAAAGTTTACATACCTCGACAGAATTTTTGCTGTCTTGGCCTTTATTCAGAGAATATGAATGATAACACCAAAACTGCTGACTGCCATTATCAACTCCTTGGATTTCTTTTTTGTATCCCTTTCCTGTTTTATACAGTTCAACTACCTTTTCCCATAGATCCGTTGACAATTATTTTGCTTTCCCCGTGACTCACAATCCAAAAACTTTAGTGGCTGGATGAAAGATGCAAGAGTCTGTCTGGATCTCAGAAAATCACTCAGCTTTTATGCACACACACTGATTACAAGCAAACAGGTCATAGGTTAGGATGTTACTTTTACTAGCCATTCAAACCCATCTGTGTCAACTTCTGTGCATGTTATCAGGCCAAAATCACCAGGGTATATAAACTTTGATCAGGGTTATTTGGATGTTTTGGGTTGTCATTATGATTTTAAAAAAGGAAATGGTCCTGATCACTTATCGTCGAGAAGTGCACATCATCTGATTTCCAAAGGGTCACGTGACAGAAGACATCATATAGGTCCTGCAGGTCCTGATCCGAATTCACGCGCTGCACGTGCAATAAGCGCTGGTCTGCAGGACGCTATCACTCAGCGTGTGTCTCCGGCCGGGACATCGCTGTATCACATCGTTACTTCATCGCTTCACATTTGAATAGATCTGACACTTTATCAAACATCCATCATCGGACAATATTACTTGAAGCAACACCGGCACACTAGCCTGTTCATCTGATCTTCATGCCAAGGACTTAAGGTAACCGAGTATTCACCCGTTACCGCTGCTTCATTTTTTCAACAGAGTCCAGTGTAGGAATAGTTAATATTGACACATAAGGTAATTCTACAATCTATTATAATATGTTCCAATAGATATATGGACTCATTCATCTTTGGCTACTCTGGATAAAGCAACTGTAATGTTCCATTGATTTTCATTTCCTAAGCGCAAGATTTGAGTACGTGGCCAGAATAGCACCTATGATTTTAGGTAATATGCAGCACCCATAATATCTGCTTTAGATTGTATAAGTAGATTACTACCTATATTAATTATTTGATCTTATTTTTGCTCAGAATTAATTTTATATTTTACTAATTATTAGTGTCTATTATCTGTTCTGGAATTTTGACAAGATCTTCACTGGAATTATTATCCCAAATTTTAGCACATCAGCACTACTATCATACTTCAAGGTAAATGTCAACTGATTTATGCTTGAATATTGGTTTATTTTCTAAAAAACATTACAATTTTATTGGCTGCAGTTTTATGTATTTGTTGCGGTTTTATCAACCGGTTTTTAGGATTTAATACACAGCCTTAATTGTTGCGGTTATATTAACCAGCCCTTAGGATTTATTTGCAATTTATTTCACTAGAAACCTGCGCAGAAATTCTTATTTTATCTATCATTTAAAAAAAAACAGTAGTTTGACAATAAATGGCTTCACCCAACCACTAACCATGAGTGGGGAAAAAGTTTTGGGGTTATAATTCATATAATCTGAAAAAAAGACCAAGAAAGTAAAAATTTCCCAAGGCTGAGCCGCTGCTGCCGTATGTGTCCCTATTACTGCACCTGATACCCCAATGCTAAGCCGCTGCTGCCGTATGTGTCCCTATTACTGCACCTGCTGTGTGGTTCTGTGTGACCTCTAAATTCTAAAGCAACCCTATATAATATAGTAATGCCTGGGTGCAAGTGCCCTAGAAAACAGCGCCCACATATTGTCTCCTAGAATGTAATATTGCCCTGTGTGTGCCCCTTTGACAGTCACAGTAACCTGAGTTCCCCTATAACAATGAGTGCCCACTTTACATTTAATAATGTCCTGAGTCTCCCCCCTGTACAGATCCCCCATACACAGTATAATGCCCCCTCACTGTATACATACTGACCCCTTAATATCCCCCAATGATGGCTCCAACACTGTATGATGGCCCCCTCACTGTAATCCCAACACTGTATGATGGCCCCCTAGATAGCCTCCATATAGTATAATACACCAGATAGTCCTCAATATAGTATAATGCAGCCCCCCATAGGCAGACTCAATAGTATATTGCAGCCCCCCATAGGCAGACTCAATAGTATATTGCAGCCCCCCATAAGCAGACTGTAATGTAAGTGTTAAGGCCCTTTTACATTTAGCGATGCACCAGCGATCCTGACCTCTATACGACCCTGTCAGGATCGCTGGTGCATTGCTAAATGATCGCTAGTGAACTGCCACACAGGCAGATCTCACAGCGATACAGCAGATGATACTTACCTTTCAGACGCGGCGATCCTGACGTCCTTCTGCCCGCCTCCACACATCGCTCGTCGGCGCCACAGAAAGCCCAGCAGGAAGCGCCCGACGAGAAATGGAGCCGGCCGATCTCGCGTGATCAACGACAGACTGCGGGGGAGCCGGTCGGAGGTAAGTATCACACATAGCGATATCGCTAGCAATATCGCTATAACGTCACAAAATCAGTGACATAGCGATATTGCTAGAGATATCACTATGTGTAAAACCCCCTTTAGGCGTCAGGTTCCTGCCACTGAACAGCAGGAATCCAGAGCCTTGCACTCAGCCGTCCCCCATTCTCCTTCGGCCACAGTGGAGCCTACTCAGCAGACTCGTCGGTCCCGGCGCTCTGCCCAGACCAGCAGTGTGGGATCGGTTGCTGCTGCCACCTCTGGTTCAGGTATGACAATGCAGGTTGGCCAGCAGCAAAAGACTCCAGAATCTAAGTCCTTCCGTCACTCCACTGAGCATGCTCATGGGACGATTCCCCATTGGGGATCGGGAGTCACATGCTCAGGTCCTTCCCCAGTTCTGATTGGTCCATCAGGGGATTCGGAAGGTTCCGGAAGGTCTTGGCTATAAAAGACTCGCATGGCCGCTCGGTCATGCGCTAGTATAGACTCTAGTTGCTATATGTGTGGATGATGACGGATGCATGTACCTGGTGAATGACTTATTAAGATTCCCCTCCCTTTGATATTACGCATGTGGTTAGGGTAGTAGTATGAGAGTCAGCGCCAGTCAGTGGCTAAGCTATAGGCCACAATGCACATCAGTCCACAGCACTAGCGTCCGATGGTGTCGCCTACTATAGGGCACTATTGTACTGTGGCAGTCACTGTCGCTCCGCTGCAGTCAGCCTCAGTGGCGCTCGCGGTTGCGATGCCACATGCTCAGTAGGTCTAGAGGGACGCTGGCCCCTGTGTCCTTGGGCTCGAGTCCTGTGACCATATACTGAGCATTTATCTCCTCGAGCTCTGTGAGCTTTAGCAGGCTCGGTATTTGTGTTTAGCGGGAGTGCGGCTCTGTGGAGCAACAGAGTTCACCCTGTGCACACCGTGTGACGTTTAACCCGCGTTAAACCCGCGTTGTACCGCCATATAGAGCATTTGCCATTACCTAGCAGCAGTGTACCACCTCTGCACGGTGGACCCCGGGCTGCGAACGCACCTACTATTATTTTATAATTTGGTGCGTTCCGCCAGCCCTAACATTATACTAGCGCCAAGGTCTGGCCAGTAATGGCGGATAAACAGCCACTACTGCAGCACATTCGGCAGCTGGGGGGCAGGTTTGTGGCTCTCGAGCGTTCAACCTCAGCTGTGAATGTTACTGCGGCCGCTGCTCAGGCAGCCGCGGAGGCTGTTTCCCGTGTTTCCACTTCCATCCCTGCACCGATGTTATCCCACCTCCCACTGCCCAAGAAGTTCTCGGACGATAGTGCCTCCTGTAGGGGATTCGTGATCCAGTGTGCTATTCAGTTAGAGCTGCTGGCCGCGCGATTCTCTTCTGAGTGGGCTAAGATTGGATTCATCGTTTCCCTTCTGACTGGCAGGGCTCTGGAGTGAGCCACCCCACTGTGGGAGTGTGGTGACCCCGCGGTTCAGAGAGCCTCTCAGTTCCTAGGTTCTCTGAAGCAGGTCTTTCTGGGACCACGGGTCACACACGATACCACGCTCCAGCTGTTGGCCCTGACACAGGGTTCATCCCCGGTCAGCCAGTATGCGATTTGTTTTCAGACACTGGCTTCCGAGTTGGAATGGTCAGATAAGGCCCTAATACCAATCTTTTGGAGGGCTTTGGCTGACCACGTTAAGGACGCTCTGGCCACTCGGGAGGTTCCCAGTACTCTGGAGGAGCTTATTACCATCTCCACCCGCTTTAATCTCCGCTTCTTAGAGCGAGGGTTGGAGCGCTCCCAGTCCAGACAGAGGTTCAGGTTGGCTTCAACTTTCTCTAAACCTCTGGGGTCACCCGATCGAGCGTCCGAGTTGTCGGTGGTTATGGAGGTGCCTCGCACGGGCTCTAAGTTCCGTCCTGCTCGAACTCCCATACCTCATTCCCACTGCCGACAGTCTGGTCACTTTGCCAATAGGTGCCCACAGCGCTTGGAGAAACGCCCACGTATAGTGGCAGCAACAGGAGGGTTACGAGACACCACACAATTTTCCTCCAAGCTAACCTTCAAGGGGGTGCTGGAGTTCGGCTCCTCCACTCTGGCGGTGGAGTTTTGCGTAGATTCTGGATCGGAGGGTAATTTTATGTCCTCAACCTTCGCTCTACAGCACGCAATCTCCTTAGTTATGCTACCTCAGCCTGTCACCATCAGAGTGGTGAACGGCTCGACATTACCCTCGCAGATTACCCATCAGACTGCTACATTAAGACTCTCGCTGTCTCCGTCCCATCACGAAACAGTGTCCCTCCTTATTGTGCCCACAGTTATCGATCAGGTTCTCCTGGGAGTTCCCAGGTTGCATTGCCACTCTCCCCGTATTGAGTGGTCCTCCGGGAAAATTCTTAGTTGGAGTAAGTCCTGTGAGGGTAGATGTCTGAGCAAGTATGTTCAGGTTGCCGCCACTGCGGCTCCCGCAGATCTCTCTTCGCTCCCTAAACACTATCAGCAGTACGCAGATGTGTTCTCCAAGAGAGCGGCAGAGATTCTCCCGCCGCACCGCCCCTACGACTGTCCTATAGACCTCTTGCCTGGTGCAGAGCCTCCCCGGTGTCGTGTGTATCCCCTGTCTCACGGAGATGGAGGCCATGTCACAGTACATCAAGGAGAATCTGGCCAGGGGATTTATTAGGAAGTCGGTGTCACCAGCAGGTGCGGGATTCTTCTTTGTGCAGAAGAGCGGTGAATTGCGGCCTTGCATCGATTACAGGGGTCTTAACGCCCTCACTGATAAGAATAAGTACCCTCTGCCCCTGATATCGAAGCTGTTCGATAGGTTGTGGGGAGCAAGAGTATTTACCAAACTCGATCTGCTGGAGCCTACAACCTGATACGCATACGTGAGGTAGACGAGTGGAAGACGGCTTTTAATACCAGGTATGGCCATCATGAGTATCTGGTCATGCCCTTTGGCCTGTGTAATGCCCCGGCCGTCTTTCGAGACTTCCTAAATGATATCTTTTGAAATATATGCTTTCCTCTTCGGTGGTGGTCTATCTGGATGATATTCTCATCTTCTCTCCATATTTGGAGTCCCACCGGAGAGAGGTTTGCAAAGTCTTCGATCTCCTACGGGCAAATGCCCTATATGCCAAGTTGGAGACGTGCGTGTTTGAGCAGGAGTTGTTGCCTTTCCTGGGCTATATCATCTCGGCCCAAGGGTTGGCCATGGATCCTGAAAAACTGCAGGCGGTAATAGATTGGCAGGAGCCTCACTCCCTTAAAGCGGTGCAGCGCTTTATGGGATTTATTAACTATTACCGCCAATTCATCCCGCACTTCTCGACTTTGGTAGCTCCCTTAGTTGCCCTCACCAAGAAGGGAGCGAATCCTAAATTGTGGTCTGAGGAGGTATCTAAGGCCTTCCTCTCCATCAAGTCTCACTTCGCTAGTGCTCCCATTTTACATCGCCCCAATGTGGATAAGCCGTTTATATTAGAGGTGGATGCCTCGTCCGTCGGTGCTGGAGCAGCCCTGTTCCAAAAGGAGTTTGCGTCTCGCTTCTGGAGAGAGCTCTGTCACTTGCTCAGTATTGAACTGAATCTCTCCTCGGTCTATCATCCCGAGATGAACGGGTTGGTAGAAAGGGCCAACCAGATCCTGATCACATATCTGACATTTTGTCTTGGCCAGGCAGGAAGACTGGGCATCTTTATTGCCGTGGGCAGAGTTCGCCTTGAACAAAACTGTGGCCGATTCCACCGGCCAGACGCCATTCCTCCTTAACTACGGCCAGCATCCTTGTGTCCCTGTGCCCATACCCGTGTCATGTACCGACTCTAGTGTGGCAGACTGGGCGGTGGTGGCACGTGATATTTGGGACCGCACCCAGGATGCCATTCGGGCCTCTAAGGATAGAATGAGGTCCTCCGCACATCGGCATCCTGCTCCAACCTTCTCCCCTGGCGAATTAGTGTGGCTCACCGCCCATACCATCAGGCTTCACCTCATCCAGCACCATGACAACCAGCACAGTAATCCTGCATAGAGGCCCCTGATCATGTGACCCCTGTCACCGCCCCTCCTGTGAGGTCCTGTGCGCACAGAATAGCCCAGCAACATCATTGCTGGCTGTGAGGTGGGGGCCCACTGCTGGCATCGGGGCCCCCCCCGCCTGCTCAGGGGCCCATAATGGGTCGCCCTCCCAGGGTTGTGGGGTACTCGGTACCGGGCCGGTCTCTCAGAGGGGAATATCACAGCGGGGTTGACCCGGTCCGTGGCCCCAGGCGCTCATGCAAAAGGGGGTTAAGTGATGGAATAAAGTTTATGAGTGAATGATTCGTGACGCCACCTGTGGTGTTCGGCAATGAAGATGTTAAGCCGACGATGCAGACAGATCCTCTGGGACAGATGGTGTGGTGCAGCAATGATGGTGTGGCCCTCCACAGGCAGGGCTGTAGTCCCAGGGCAGTGTAGATGGAGAGCTAGTGAGGAGAGCGTGCTGGTGCAGTGTTAAGCACAGTGCTGAATGGGTTGGTGCAGGAATAAGCGGAGGACACCAGGGCATGTAGTTCCAAAGCTTTACTCACAGTCTGTTGTGCATACAGGTGCCCACATCCATGCTGTGTCCTCCACGTCAGGAGCTCAGTCAACCTCCAGGCAAGATGAAGTACTCCGTTCCAACACTCCGCCAACATATGTGCCTTTTCTGAACGTCTCCCTTCTAGCACTTATTTGAAGTACTCACAGTACTGAGTTACACTGGAGTCCCTCCTTTCAGATGTTCTTAGAACGCTACTTGTACGGCAGATAGCTGTAGCCTGCTTTGGGGACTCCTTGCTACTAAGTCCCGGCTCACTCACGTTGCTGTTGTGCCCCCAAGTCTTGTGTGGGAATAAAGTGGTGACAACTTCTATTCCTCCGGTGTCTGTCGCAGGACCATTAGTATCCATACAACCTCGGGGCCCGGACTCAGGCCATGCGCTGTGAACTTGGGAAGGGTTCTGCTCTAACACTAATCCTTAGTCCTCCTCTCCTTATGTTCTGTACTAATCCTTCTTTCTTATGGAGAGAGTCAGGCTTCCCATCAATGTCCCTTTCCTGTGCCGGCGGACCCAGGTCACTGAGGTCGGCTGCAGCACTTCCTTCATCCATCCCACTCAGGGGATCTTCTCTCACAGACTTCCCTCAGTCAGACTCACCAACTGACTGACTGACTCCTAAACTCTTTCCGCTCTTTTTGTGCAACTCAGCTCCTCCCGCCTCCCAGCACTCTTCGTGTTCCAAGCAGGGAGCCACCAAAGGGTGCTTTGCTATACTACTGTGTTGTGTGGGATGCAGGTGTTGGAGCGTGGTCAGGGGTCTCCACATTACCTGAATGGGTGGGGTACCACACCTCAGAAGGAGGTGCAGTACCTGTGTGGCGACAGAGTAGGGAGATCGATAGTTACATAGCGTAGCTCCGGGTGGGCTCCCTCAGAGCGCAGGGTCCGGGGCCACCGCCCCCTCTGCCCCCCGGTAGCTATGCTACTGATTGTTTCCAAATGTGTTGGATTTTCTGCTAGTGGTTTCGCACGCGACTCGCATCATAGACCACTACTGTCACGCGACTGTCATAGACTTCAAGGCAGATGTGACTGCGACTTATTTGTGACTTGGCCATTTTTTTTTTCTACTGCAAAATCACAGTTCTAAAATTTTCTCACAACAGCAAGTTGCTGATAAGTTGCTCAGATGTTTTTGGTCCTCATGACTTGTTTGAGACTTGCTGTCGGGCAACATATGTCGTCCTGTAGCCCCATCCTAAGGCATACTGTTTCCAAATATGTGTCAGTCCAGAACTCATGGATCTCGTGTGTGCGTAGTAGGTCTCACATCTCCTGTCACTTGTTCGCTTTGTCTGTGGCTATAAATGGACAAGGTGACACATTATTGGGGTAGGAGATTATGGAAACCAAGGCACATTGTGGTTAGTTTGGTGTATCAGAAGTCAAGTGTGTTTCATACACAGGGTGTTGTATATCTGATAAAATCCAGGTATGTATTTATGTCCCAGCTTGGACGCCTTTCCCTGTATATCCTACAGAATTAGAATATTTTTGACCTTTATGGGTGTACATACTCTCTATACTCATTTTGACCATATTACATTAGTAAGAAAAGAATTGCAATTGTGACATTGTGTCATTGCGTCCTTATTCCATATGGATGCACACCAGGGTGTTACTCCCGGAAGTGTCTCTCTTTCCTTAGAACGGCGACACTTGTGGATGAAGGACTCCGCCTGGATCCACTGCCTTCAGTCCAGACACTCGACTTGGATGCCCGCTCTTTGCCACCATTAAGGATCTCATCACTTCCATAAATAGTAATTTATCACTTCTATTAATTGGTGCATGTATCACAGTATAGTGATACCATAGAGACTTGTCCAGTGTTGCAGCCTTACATGGTGGATATGTTCTCTGCAGTCCTGGACCAATGTGTCTCCTCTTTATTGCCAGGAAGGTCCATGCACCTTGTGTATCCCTGAGCTGAATACTGGGGAACTCGTGCACTATAACCTTTTGTTGTATTTGTGCTTGAGTTCATTATATTGTATTTGTCATCCCCAGCTCTGCAGTATCCACTTCTTGGTTCATCATGTTCCTGACGGTGCCATATCTGTTCCTGAGAAGATTGAGAGCCAGGCATGAATTAGATAAAGTTCGCTACGAACCCCTGCCACGGCAGTAAAGAGAAAGCAATATTAACAGAAGACAGTTCTTAAGACAGCGACGACGGAGGAGAATATTCCCTGCAAGAATTGATCTATCTGAGATTGATGAGCAGGACATTAAAGAATGTTACCGCCTTAATTCAGATGCTATAATGTCTCTGTATGAACTCATTAAGAGTTAGGCCTGTTTCACACATCCGTTTTTTGGCATCCGCCATCCGTTTTTTGCATCCGTTTTTGTGTGAAAAAACGGATCCGTTTCCGATTTACCGCAAACGGATGCAAACGGATCCGTTTTTTTGACGGATCCACGGTAACCGCTAATGGAAGTCTATGGGACCAAAAAACAGATCCTCCAAAAAAATAGCGGATCCGTTTTTTAACGGAAAACGACGGATTTGGACAGATTTTAAAAAACGGAAATGTGAACCAGGCCTAAATCTCCACTACAAAGAGAATGCTGTTCCTGGGATGGTAAAGTTACTCTGTGCCCTTCATTATTTCACCAGTGGGTCGTTACAGAGCACTGTGGCTGTAGCTGGCGGCATAACCCAGAGCACCTTCAGCCGTGCCCTGTCGGAGGTCATATCCGCTATTCTAAAACTCGCTGACCAATTCATAAAGTTCCCCAGCGACCCAGTTTCCCTTTGAAGTGGGGAATATTGGGTGACAGCTTTTGCCATTCAGCAGCCATTGATTGGCTGAAACAGTCACATTCTGTGTCAGTCAGAAGACTGCTGCAGCCGATCAGCACCCGCCCTGAGACTTTCTTCTGGTTCAGACACAACGTGACCAGTACACCGGTCTCCTGATTCCCTCGACACAAGGTGAAGCCAAGAGACCGGCAGGGGACACTGACAGCAATATTGAGGATAGTACATGAATTAAATGGCATATGGTTTGCGTCCGAGGAACGAGGATCCTTCTGAATATTTTTTGTTATTTATTTGGGCTAGGGTGTACAGTCCACATTGTTCTAATAGCACTATTGAGGAGTGAATATGCTTTAATATGTTTTTTTTATTTTCATTTTAGCACCAGCATGGGCCTATTTTTAAAATGGTCAATGGGGCTCCCCATACTGGACAACCCCTGCTTAGTCACTTCAAGGCCTCGTATAAAAAAATAAGAAAAACATCTATACCTACCTCCTGCCATAGCGTTGGCCCTGCGAATATACGGGGGAGGAGGTGTATGCATCCGCCTGCACCCAAATTGGTGAGTAAATATAATTTTTTTTCCTTTTATCTGAAGACGTCTATATTTTGTACGGCAGTATATTCACATACACAATGCATGGGCTCTCATAAAAAAAATCATTTGTATATTAGATGTATGCGATACAGATACCTCTATAAGAAACTCTATTGATTCTGTTTGTATTTCTGTTTGCTTATGTTGGAGATTTGCTGTCCATTTCTTATTAAGTTTAGAACATGTGATTATTAGAGTGGATACTAATTGATTCGCAGGACTCGGGACATCGGCCACTTCAGTAAGGCCTCTTTCACACATCAGTTTTTTGCCATCATTCACAATCCGTCGTTTTGTGAAAAAAATGGATCCTGTGTAGATTGCAAAAAACTGATGCATTGGATCCGTTTTTTGACGGATCCGTCACAGCAGCCGTAGGAATTTTAAAGGGAGAGGGAGAATTTTTATTTGCCAGAATAGCTTTTGGAGTTAAATTAAAGGAATAGAAAGGATTCCGGGCATGCTCAGTTGGAGAAAACGGAATCCAGTGACGGATCTGTCTTTTGATGGACAGCGACGGATCCTGTACCCATAGGCTTCCATTATAGCCAATGACAGATGGCGCTGGATCCGTCACTGTCCGAATTTTCGACGTAGACAAAAAACGTTACTATGTCCGTTGTATCCAGCCAGCGGACACAGAATTTCCGACGAATCTGTTGAAAGACAGATGAAACGTACGGCCATCCGTCACAATCCGTCGCTAATACAAGTCTATGAGAAAAAAACGGATCCAACGGCTTCATTTGCTGGATCCGTTTTTTTCAGAAAATGACGGATTGTGACTGATGGCAAAAAACTGATGTGTGAAAGAGTCCTAACTTGTGGCTGCAGGACGGGAGCGCTGAGATCAGCCTCTTGACGGCATCCGCGGCTCTTCCTTTGATTAGTCGTCCTAGCGTGACGTTATTGTTGCAGCACGATTCACATTTGCTGTCGCCCCAGGCTGGCTGATCACAGGTTGCCGTTTTGTAAGAAAGAGGCGATTCTTAAAGGGGTTTTCCCACGAACAAAGTTAATTTTAATCAGTAGATCTTGGAATAATAATAATTTCCACAACTGGATGTGATGAAATGAAATGTTCCTGTGCTACTAATCTTATAAATGTTCCCCTGCCAGGTACTGAGTATTGGCTGATCAAAGCCATTACACAGTACACAGCAGGCGCACACTTATAGGATTACCTCAGCACAGGAACATTTTATTTCATCACATTCAATTGTGGAAATGATTATTATTCCAAGATTTATTAATTAAAAAATACCTTGTTCTTGGGAAAACCCCTCTAAGGCTGTCATTCAGCGGTTACAGATTACTGACGTGGCCGGTAGATTTACCAGGACCTGTCTATTTGCACCAACTGAAGTGACTACATCTCCCTACCACTGTAGTCACCATGGAGCAGCCATCCTCCTCTACTGATAGTAAATGCCATACCAAGAGCTATTTACATGTTGCCTATACACATAAAAAGCCTGGGAGTCCTAAATAGGATTCTGAACATTCTTTTGGTCAGCACCCCGACCACCATCTGATGACTGGGCAGTCTAGAACAGGGTTCCCCAACTCCAGTCCTCAAGGCCCACCAACAGATCATGCAATTATCACCTGAGCAATACTAATGAAATCCTGAAAACATGATCTGTTGGTGGGCCTTGGGGACTGGAGTTGGGGACCCCTGGTAGAAGACCCAAGATAGCTGCTTTAAATAAGATTTTGGTATTTCACCAGCATATGGAAGTCTGTCTGCTGGTGTCTCCCATATAAACCCCAGTGCTGCCACAGTGAATAAAGTAACATGATATTAAAAGGAACTGTGCAGTGCTTTTACTAAGTAATCTGAGAGCAGCATGATGTAGGGCCTGAGGCCCTGATTCCAGTGATGTGTCACTTACTTTGCTATGTGTTGCTTTTCCAATAATATTAGTATTTTATCAGCAGGAGATTATCACTATAGGACTAGTTGTCTCCTGCCTCATAGTCAACTGCTCTGCGTAACCCCACCACTGATTAGCAGCTTTCTGGCTATGCACAGTGTACACAGCAAGCTGCTAATCAGTGGTGTGGGCAGGGTTATACCCAGTTCAGCATTCTGAGCGCTGCTGATTGAACTGTGATTGTATCAAATTGACAGCATTCAAAACAACAAGTGACACATCGCTGGAATAAGAGTCTCGGCCCCTACATTGTGCTGCTATCAGATTTCATTAAAAAACTGCAGACAGATTCGTTTAAAAGGGGCTTTCCAATCTCCTAAAGTGCTGGCATATAGTTAGGTACTGCCATTTCTGAGAATAAAGGGCATGGTGTAGTGTCCTCTTTACCGTTCACCACCTGCACAGCCGCCCCTAGTGATATGCCATACCTTTAGGACGGGTGCATTTCATTTAATTGATCCCGGATATATTCTAAACACATGTAGGGAAAATATCCCCCAAGATCCTAAAAACTCCGCATTTTAATCTTCAGACGATCTATAAAAACGTCTTTCTTTTTTTGCATTTGTGTGTACAGATGAAGGATTGATGAAGGATTGAAGCCGATCCTCGGCAGCCATAGCTCTGATTGTAGCGGGGAAGTTGTAAAGGAAGCAGAGTGATTACGTCTCCAGTGGACGTACAAGAAGAAATGAAGAAATACTGCTCGCTCCGGTCTCATTGACACACAAAAAAAAGAAGACTTTACCCAGATTTCCTTGTGTGATCACAACCTCAGACAATCTGAAGCAATCAGCTGCTGGATCCACAGCTCCACGCCTGCGTGTGTTATTTCCCACCAGTGTTAGAGATTGTGCACTGCTCCAGCAATCCGAGCGATCACTTACGGCAGTCCCTGGCCTCCAGCCATTTGTGCTTTATAATACCTTCATGATAGCAATGAGCATTTCATGGAGTGAAATTGCTCCAGATAAGATTCCTTTTTCTTTAATTCGGAAAAGTAAAAAAAGGGGGTCTCCAGTAGTTGAGAGCCCACTGCGGCATTTCTCATGGCTTTCCAAGTAGGAATGAATTGGCTGCAATCATTTAGCTTTTGAACCTTACATCGGACCCCATTGTTTTCTCGTTATGGGGACAGGAAATAGGAAGCGTTATTCCGCACTTTTTTCCCCGTGTTCCTTTCTATAGGTTGCTGGAGAAATCTCACACTTATAAGCACTTTCTCCTCTTCTAGCTATATGAATAAGCCACCTTCTCAGTGTTGGTGCCAAGCCATTACTCTACCGCTAGTTCTAATGTCCGAATGCCGTAATATATTGTACATAGTATTACTAAACTCTGGATGAATGCAGACCTGGAAAAGATGGCTAGACATTTGCAGAATAAGTGGCTTCGGCCCTTACAAGGTTCTAATCTTCACTCATTGCGCACAAAGTGGGTGCTAAGACTTTGCGGGTGACAATGTGAAACGTTGGTGCCAAATTTTGTATACCGGACATTAGACTCATGATTTATTGACTTATTTCATGTATGTTTTTTTTTAATTTCCATATGGAAAGCTATCTATATTTTTAGGTGGTGTTTTATATTTTTAGGCCTGGTAAGCGTTGGTTGTTAACCAGTTGAACTCGACTGACCATGGCTACAGCATTGATTTTTGTGTAAAAGAAGTGTTTGTTTCTATTCATTCTGTGTTGCAGTCACAAAGTGAAATGGAAGTGCACTCATACAGCAATAAAGCGTGCCATTACAGTACAGGTCCAGACATATTGGAGGAGATCCTGCTACTCTGATTTAGGTGTGATCCTAATTCTGGCACACTCGCATCTCAAGCGGCTGGGGAGAATTATTGCAACAAAGTGTAGACTCCATTTATGATCTTCAAGGGAATCTGTCAGAAGGTTTTTGCTAAGTTTTCTGAGAGCAGCATGATGTAGCGAAGGAGACCCTGATTCCAGTGATGTGTCACTTACTAGGCTGTGTTAATAAAATCAATGTTTAATCAGCAGGAGATTATCACTACAGGACTAGCTGTCTCATGCCTCCTAGTCATCTGCTCTGTGTAATCCCGCCTCCACCACAGAATGCTTCCAATCAGTGGTGTGGGCGTGGTTATACAGGGCTCAGCATTCCTAGATCTGCAGCAGAGAAAAAACTGAGATTCTATACCAACTGCTGCAATCCGTAAACTAAGTGACATATTGCTGGAATCAGGGTCTCGTTCCTTACATCATGCTGCTGTCAGATTACTTGGCAAAAACCTGATTACAGATTCCATTTAATGGCTTGCAAACATGGCATATCACAGACAATGGAGATCAGAACAAGATTGTGCTTGGCAGTATGCATATGGCTAACCGGTGCCATTGTATGACCCATGTGTATTAGCTGTAAAACAGGTTTCTTGAGCTTGGTTGTTAGTCATTAATTTATGTGAACTTTTCCCACATTTACGCTGATTGACTATGTTCCATGCTCCAGAATTCGGGCTTAAAGGTTTTGTCCACTAATGTACAACCACTTCTGTTTTCAATGATTTTATTGGTATTTTAAATTTTTTAAAGGGTGTGGGTAAAATATGAGGGACCAGGTAGGAAAAAAGGGTAATATGGAGGTAAAATTAAGGGAAAAAAGGGATAATGAAAGAAATAAAAGAATACCCCTATAAAGATAGGGAAAGACAGGCATACATACATGTACATAACCCTAAGTTACAAAGAATACATGTGTAGCTTTATACTGATAAACGATATATGCATCTATATAAGTTACTTATTTTCCTCACCTAAAAGGAAAAAAAGTATTAATATGTACAACCACTTCTTAATAGCTGCAGTTTGTTGAAAAAAAATACAAAAAATATTGTATATTTGCCTTCCGGATCGGTGACACTCATTGCAATCACATAGGATTGTTATGTCACGTGACTCCTGCAGCCATTCGGCGGCTTATGATTGGCTGCACCCTTTAAAAATAGGTTTATTCCTTAGTGAACACCTCAATTAATTTGTCCACAAAAACAAACTGTTTCTTTCTTTGCACCACATTTATTATATGTTTAAGAAATGTTTTTTGAAATGTGTAACAAGTGGGTGCTGCCTAAAGGAAAGTGGGCACGAAAGGGTGTGACATAAAAAGTGTGCCACAATTCACTGGAACTTGGTGCATCAAAGTAAGCCAAGTAATAGTTGGTGTTAACTTACCGTAGACAGTCAAAAGATGCTCCAAATATATCAAATTGCAAAGCTGATTCAAATTGGTGAGAAAATGACAAAAGTCACAAAATCTTTGACTTTTTAAAGCTTTTGAGCTTTGATGACTCAGATCCATCATGTGTAGTGTTGAGCATTTCGATACCGCAAGTATCGGGTATCGTCCAATATTCGCGGTATCGGAATTCCGATACTGAGTTCCGATACTTTTTGCATATCGAATACCAGAATCGGAAGTTCCCATAATGCTATGAGCCAGTTTGATTTGATTCAGCCAATGAGGAATCCTAAGAAGTGAGGGCACATCCTGTTAGGCATGTAGGCATGTTAACTACTGGCATGTCTGTGATTGGCTGCTGAAATGATGTCATGATGCACTATAAGAACCGCAGCAGCCGCCATTTTGGGTTCACTCTGCTGTGAATTCAGTTAGGGACAGGACGCTGCTCTTGTGACTCTGAGGGACAGATAGAGATAGCGATTTGCTAGATTGTGCTTTACCCAGGCTAGTTTAGCAACCCCTGTGAGAAGCTTTCTTTTGCCTTGCAGCGCTGTTCACAGCTGTCTGCAAGGTCTGTGTGAGTGCAGCTCACGCTGTAGTGTGTCCTGCAGCAACGTCTGGTTGTAGGCCGCTCAGCGTGCGTCACTGCCTCATACATATTTATTTTTGTTTTATTGCTGCTCATTTTTCATTAATTCTCCTATTAGTGTGCATCCATCCGTATCTATCTACATTGGTTGCAAACACTATATAGGAGTAGACAGCGGAGCCTTTCTGCAGCCTTTCAGTGCTAGTGCACAATTCTCTGCACTGTTCATGGCTGTCTGTGAGGTCTCTGTGTGTGAGTGCAGCTCACGCTGTAGTGTGTTCTGCACCACCTCTGGTTGTAGTCCACGCAGCGTGCGTCACTGCCTCATACATTGTTCTTTTTTGCTGTAGTGCTGCTTATTTTTCCTGAATTTCTCCTATTAGTGTGCTTCCATCTGTATCCAGCTAGATTGGTTGCAAACACTATATAGGAGTATATAGAGGAGCCTTTTTTCTGGCTTGTGCCCTGCAGCCCCAGCCAAATTAGTATTAGCCTATTTTTTGAAGCCTCATCTATTGCATTGTAGGCTACCTTCCTGCATTGTAATAGCTCCAAAAAGTTTGTGATACTATCGCTTTCACATCTTTGGTCACATCCTTTTTGTTTTTTAAAAAAAAAACACGTAAATAAAGTTCACCAAACACTCCACTTGACAGTTGTGTAGGCCACATTAGCTCATATTAAAGTGTAGTTCACACACTTTATACAATTAGTGTTTCTTATACCTGTTAGCAGCTGTTCAGGAATAAGCACACTAAGCCACCCCTTTGTACTTTTCTGCCTATCTTTATCAGTCTACCAAGATGAAGAAGGCAGGGAGTAAGGCACGTGGTCGTGGGCGTGGAGTTTCAGCAGCGAGAGGACGTAGGGATTCTGTGCCTGCTGCAGGCACCAGTGACTCAGCATCCCCCAGTTTTACCAGGGAACAGTCCTTTATGCGCAGCTTTGTAGGACCTCGCCGTACCCCACTGCTGCAGGACGAACAAATTGAAGCCGTTGACGGATGGATGGCAGCTAACGCATCGACTTTAATTACTTCCACATCCTCTCAGGGCCGAGAGCACTGAAGAGCAACCATCTGTCTCTTCACCACCTGCCAAATTGCCCAGGCAGTCAGAGAGCCCTGGACAGGAGCCATCTCTACTTCTGTTCTCTCAATCTCTTGGCTTGGAAACAGGGGGTCAGCCAAGCAGCATTCTAGAATGTGAAGAAGAGGGAGTATGCAGTGATGCGCAACTGCTTTGTCCCTCTGAATCTGAGGAGGCAGGTGGGCCAGTGCCTATGGTCAGCACACCTCAGTACGCATCAGATGATGATGATGAGACTCAGGTGCCACTTTCTGGTGCGTACTGTGCTGGCGAGACTACCCAGGAGAAGCAGGTGTTTGAAGATGGGAGTGTAGATGATGAGGTCCTTGACCCATCATGGCGTGAGGAACAGGAAGGTGGTGGGAGCAGCTCTGAGGAAGAAATTCCCCGAATGGCCAAAGCAGGAGCGAAAGGGAGGGGGCAGACTTGGTTGCCTGTAACCTCCACTTCGGCACCCATTAGGAGCATTCCTCTTCCAAAACCCAAAACGGGCGCTCCCAGGACTTGCTGTGCGTGGTCCTTTTTTGACACAGTTGCAGATGACATTTGCTTCGTCAAATGCAAGCTGTGTAATCAGAAAGTCAAAAGAGGGAAAAGTGTCAGCAAACTCAATACCACAAATATGTGGAAACATGTGCGGACCAAGCACTTGGTGGAGTTAGAAAGACACACTGAAGACATAGGCCAACCTACAGCACCACCTACCACCTCTTCAGCTTGTGTTGTAGCCTCTTCCTCCAGCTCACACACAGCTGGTTCGGCTTCCTCACAGGATCGCCATGGAAGAACCCTCTGGCACTGTTGTCCAGAGACCCAGTGACATTCCACCCACAGCACCACGTTCCGTCATCCTCACACTCCCAGGCCACTCTACAGCCATCGGTAGCCCAGGCATGGGAGAAAAGGCGGCCATACTCGGCAAACCATCCCCGAGCACATCCTCTGAATGCTGGCATTGCAAAACTACTGGCCCTTGAAATGCTCTCATTCAGGCTGGTGAAGACTGACACCTTCCACTTCATGGCATTGGCAGTCTGACAATACACCGTGCCCAGCCACTTTTATTTCAGCACGCAAGCCGTCCCTGTCCTGCAAAAGCATGTGGAGGGAAAAATTAAACATGCGCTACTAAACGCCGTCAGTAGCAAGGTCCACCTGACCACCGATGCGTGGACCAGTAACCATGGACAGGGACGATACCTTTCCCTCACTGCCCATTGGGTCAATGTTGTGGAGCCGGGTACAGATCTTGAGAGTGGTGCTGTTCTGCCAACTTCAAGGATTGCAGGAATCCAGTCTGTACACATTGACGCCTCATACTCCAGTTCCTCAGAATCAGCGCTGCAGAAGCCGTCACGGTCTACCTCCACATGGACCCATGAACGTTTACCTGTTACGACCGATATGAGCACAGCCGTGGCCAAACGTCAACAGGCCATACTGAAATTAATTTCTTTGGGGAATAGAAGCCACACAGCACAGGAGCTCTGGAATGCCATCAAGCAGGAGAGCGACGTGTGGTTTGTGCCAGCGAATCTCCAGCCAGGCATGGTAGTGTGTGACAATGGCAGAAATCTGGTGGCAGCTCTGGGACTAGGCAACGTCACTCACATCCCATGTCTGGCACATGTCCTCAACTTGGTCGTGCAGAGTTTTCTGAGGGACTATCCGGATCTTGATGCACTGCTGTACAAGGTCCGCATAGAGTGCGCTCACTTGCGGCGTTCCAGCATGGCAAGATCGCGCATTACAGCTCTGCAGCGTCGATTCCGCCTTCCGGAACATCGCATCATATGTGACCTACCCACCAGGTAGAATTCAACGTTACATATGTTGGAGCAGTTATGTGAGCAGCAGGCAGCAGTAATGGAGTACCAGCTGCATCAGGCGCAAACAAGTCGCACTGCGCGCCAGTCACACTTCACCACCACTGAGTGGGCCTCTTTGAAGGACATCTGCCACGTTTTGCGCACCTTCGATGATTCCATGCGGATGGCGAGTGCAGATGATGCACTAGTCAGCATGACTGTCCCCCTTATCTGCCTGCTTCAAAAAACACTGCAAGCACTAAGGGAGGAGGTTTTGGAAGAGGTGGAGGATGAGGAGTCACAAACGCCAACTGCTTCTGGACAGTCTGCGCAACATGGTTCCTCACAAAGGCCTAGACAGGGGACACTTTGTGAGGAGGATGAGGAGTCAATGGCGGAGGAAGACATCTCTCCAGAGGAGGGAGGTACACAATGCTCTAGTAGTCAGTATGTAGAGCGAGGGTGGGGTGATAGAATCATAGAATCATAGAATCATAGAATCGTAGAGTTGGAAGGGACCTCCTGGGCCATCTGGTCCAACCCCCTGCTCAAAGCAGGATTCGCTAAATCATCCCAGTCAGATGTCTGTCCAGCCTCTGTTTGAAGACTTCCATTGAAGGAGAACTCACCACTTCTCGTGGCAGCCTGTTCCACTCATTGATCACTCTAACTGTCAAAAAGTTTTTTCTAATATCTAATCTGTGTCTCCTCCCATTCAGTTTCATCCCATTGCTTCTAGTCTTTCCTTGTGCAAATGAGAATAAAGTTGATCCTTCTACAATGTGACAGCCCTTTAGATATTTGAAGACAGCTATTAAGTGTGGTGCCCAAAACTGGACACAATATTCCAGATGAGGTCTGACCAAAGAGGAGTAGAGGGAAATAATGACTTCACGTGATCTAGACTGTATGCTTCTGTTAATACATCCTAGAATTGCATTTGCCTTTTTTGCTGCTGCATCACACTGCAAAGCAATGCAGATGCAATGCGATGCAAAGCAAGCAGAGATGACGCCTCAAGCAGGGGACAGCGTTTCTTGGCCAGTTGGGAGTCTGCAGCACATGGTTGATTTCATGCTGCAGTGCTTGAGAAACGATTGCCGCATCGCCCACATTCTCAACACGGCTGATTATTGGGTGTACAGCCACCTAGATCCTCGCTAACATGACAACTTACAAAGCCTCATTACACCGTTGAACCGGGAGCGTAAAATGCGGGATTACCAAAACACACTGGTGCATTCCATCATGTTCTCCATTCCACCCGAGAGCAGTGCTGCTAGTGTTTTACAAAGCAGCTCTGTGCGTCGAGGCAGTGGAGGAAGCTCTGCACAAAGAGGGAGCAGTAGCAGCGCCTCAGCACAAGGCAAGACCAGTATGGCCCAAATGTGGCAAAGTTTTGTGTGCCCGCCACAAATGTCTACACCATCACAGACGGCTCCAGTCAGCAGGAGGCAACGTTTCCGTCAGATGGTGACAGACTACATGTCTTGCCCTCTCAATGTACTCCCAGACGGCTCTTCCCCGTTCAAGTTTTGGGTCTCTAAGCTGGATACCTGGCCAGAGCTTAGCCAGTATGCATTGGAGGTGCTGGCTTGCCCTGCTGCTAGTGTATTATCGGAACGCGTCTTTACTGCCGCAGGTGGTGTACTAACAGACCGTTGCATGCAACTATCCTCCGGTAACGTTGACCGGCTTACTTTTCTGAAAATGAACAAGGCCTGGATCTCGCCTGAATTTGCCAGTCCTCTTCCAGATTAAATAATTGGTTGGCAACAGTATCCAGGTCTCCTGTTGTGTTCATGTTTCTACCACCTGAACTGTAATCCCTGGGCTCCAACACAACCAGTTGCTGCTCAGAAGTGCCGCATGCACAGAAAAAAGCACTAGCTCCTGTGTTAGTGGGGCTCAGTAATGCCAGCTGCTCCCCTGCTTTATGTACGGCAATGTCTCCTGCTCCCTCCACATTCACCCCGCATCAGATATTAAACTTGCTCCAATTAGGCCTCAGCCTACTCCTTGATTGACCCTGGGCTCCAACACCACCAGTTGTTGCTCAGAAGTGCCGTCTGCACAGAGAAAAACACTAGCTCCTGTGTAAGTGGGGTTCAGTAACGCCAGCTGCTCCCCTGCTGTGTGTCCGGCAATGTCTCCTGCTCCCTCAACATTGAAACTACATCAAATATTAAACTTGCTCCAAGTAGGCCTCAGCCTACACCATGATTGATCATGGGCTCCAACACCGCCAGTTGTTGCTCGGAAGTGACGTCTGCACAGAGAAAAACACTAGCTCCTGTGTAAGTGGGGTTCAGTAACGCCAGCTGCTCCCCTGCTGTGTGTCCGGCAATGTCTCCTGCTCCCTCCACATTCAAACTACATCAGATTTTAAACTTGCTCCAAGTAGGCCTCAGCCTACTCTATGATTGATCCTGGGCTCCAACACCACCAGTTGCTGCTCGGAAGTGCCATCTGCACAGAGAAAAACACTAGCTCCTGTGTTAGTGGGGTTCAGTAACGCCAGCTGCTCCCCTGCTGTGTGTACGGCAATGTCTCCTGCTCCCTCCACATTCACCCCGCATCAGATATTAAACTTGCTCCAATTAGGCCTCAGCCTACTCCTTGATTGACCCTGGGCTCCAACACCGCCAGTTGTTGCTCAGAAGTGCCGTCTGCACAGAGAAAAACACTAGCTCTTGTGTTAGTGGGGTTCAGTAACGCCAGCTGCTCCCCTGCTGTGTGTCCGCCAATATCTCCTGCTCCCTCCACATTCAAACTATATCAGATTTTAAACTTGGTCCAAGTAGGCCTCAGCCTACTCCATGATTGATCCTGGGCTCCAACACCGCCAGTTGTTGCTCGGAAGTGCCGTCTGCACAGAGAATAACACTAGCTCCTGTGTAAGTGTGGTTCAGTAATGTCAGCTGCTCCCCTGCTGTGTGTGCAGCAATGTCTCCTGCTCCCTCCACATTCAAACTACATCAGATATTAAACTTGCTCCAAGTAGGCCTTAGCCTACTCCATGATTGACCCTGGGCTCCAACACCGCCAGTTGTTGCTCAGAAGTGCCGTCTGCACAGTCAGCATATGCTCCAGTGTTATTGGGGCTCAGTAATGTCAGCTGATCCCCAGCTGTGTGTACGGCAATGTCTCCTGCTCTGTCCACACTCACACAACTAAAGATTTTAAACTTGCTGCAATTAGGACTCTTCCTCCACTCTGTTTGAACTGTAATCCCTGGGCTCCAACACCGCCAGTTGCTGCTCAGAAGTGTCTTTGGCACAGGTAGTCCTTCCTGGCCAGCCTGGTTCCAGCACGCCAGCTGTTTCCGGGAGGTGTCAACGTCACTTTGTCACCAATACGTTGTCCTGTTGTGTTGCGGTTGAGTTAGCCGACTCTATGGTGCCTGCAGTTTAGGTGCTTCCTATGTGGGCTGCGGATTCTGGCAATAAAGGCTGGTTCCGTAGTGCCAATAGGATAAGCACCCCCTGTAGGACTGTGGGTTTTGGCAACTGCGGCCGGCTCGCGGCCTTGCAACTTTGTTTTTCATGGGTACCTTCTGCTACCCATCCGGGTTCCAGCACCGTCAGCTGGCTCTCGGCAGTGCCTTTGGCTTAGGTGCCTCCTTCTCGGTATCCGAGTTCCAGCAACGCCTGCTGGTCCTTGATAGTGCTTTCTAGCACAGGTACCTCCTGCTTAGTCACCGGGTTCCAGTAACGTCAGCTGGTCCTCGGTAGTGCCATTGGCTCTTGTTGCTTCTGCTACCCATCCGGGTTCCAGCACCATGAGCTGGTCCTCGGTAGTGCCATTGGCTCTAGTTCCTTCTGCTGCCCCTCCGGGTTCCAGCACCGTCAGCTGGTTCTCGGCAGTGCCTTTGGCTTAGGTGCCTCCATCTCGGTATCCGAGTTCCAGCAATGTCTGCTGGTCCTTGGTAGTGTTTTCTAGCACAGGTACCTCCTGCTTAGTCACTGGGTTCCAGTACCGTCAGTTGGCCCTTGGTAGTGCCATTGGCTCTTGTTCCTTCTGCTGCCCCTCCGGGTTCCAGCACCGTCAGCTGTTTGAGGGAAGTGTCAACGTTACTTTGGCACCAATACATTGTCCTGTCGTGTTGCGGTCGGGTTAGCCGACTCTATGGTGCCTGCAGTTTACGTGCTTCCTATGTGGGCTGCGGGTTCTGGCAATAAAGGCTAGTTCCATAGTGCCAATAGAACAAGCACCCCCTGTAGGACTGTGGGTTTCGGTAACTGCGGCCGGCTCGTGGCCTTGCAACTTTGTTTTTCATGGGTACCTTCTGCTGCCCCTCCGGGTTCCAGCACGGTCAGCAGGCTCTTGGCAGTGCCTTTGGCTTAGGTGCCTCCTTCTTGGTATCCGAGTTCCAGCAACGTCTGCTGGTCCTTGGTAGTGCTTTCTAGCACAGGTACCTCCTGCTTAGTAACCGGGTTCCAGTAATGTCATCTTGTCATCGGTAGTGTCATTGTCTCTTGTTCCTTCTGCTACCCATCCGGGTTCCAGCACCGTCAGCTGGTCCTCGGTAGTGCCATTGGCTCTTGTTCCTTCTGCTGCCCCTCCGGGTTCCAGCACTGTCAGCTGGTTCTCGGAAGTGCCTTTGGCTTAGGTCCCTCCTCGGTATCCGAGTTCCAGCAACGTCTTCTGGTCCTTGGTAGTGCTTTCTAGTACAGGTACCGCCTGCTTAGTAACCGGGTTCCAGTATCGTCAGCTGGTCCTCGGTAGTTCCATTGCCTCTTGTTCCTTCTGCTGCCCCTCCGGGTTCCAGCACCGTCAGCTGGTTCTCGGCAGTGCCTTTGGCTTAGGTGCCTCCATCTCGGTATCCGAGTTCCAGCAACGTCTGCTGGTCCTTGGTAGTGCTTTCTAGCACAGGTACCTCCTGCTTAGTCACCGGGTTCCAGTAACGTCAGCTGGTCCTCGGTAGTGCCATTGGCTCTTGTTCCTTCTGCTGCCCCTCCGGGTTCCAGCACCGTCAGCTGTTTGAGGGAAGTGTCAACGTTACTTTGGCACCAATACATTGTCCTGTCGTGTTGCGGACGGGTTAGCCGACTCTATGGTGCCTGCAGTTTACGTGCTTCCTATGTGGGCTGCGGGTTCTGGCAATAAAGGCTAGTTCCATAGTGCCAATAGGACAAGCACCCCCTGTAGGACTGTGGGTTTTGGTAACTGCGGCCGGCTCGTGGCCTTGCAACTTTGTTTTTCATGGGTACCTTCTGCTGCCCCTCCGGGTTCCAGCACGGTCAGCAGGCTCTTGGCAGTGCCTTTGGCTTAGGTGCCTCCTTCTTGGTATCCGAGTTCCAGCAACGTCTGCTGGTCCTTGGTAGTGCTTTCTAGCACAGGTACCTCCTGCTTAGTAACCGGGTTCCAGTAATGTCATCTTGTCATCGGTAGTGTCATTGTCTCTTGTTCATTCTGCTACCCATCCGGGTTCCAGCACCGTCAGCTGGTCCTCGGTAGTTCCACTGCCTCTTGTTCCTTCTGCTGCCCCTCCGGGTTCCAGCACCGTCAGCTGGTTCTCGGCAGTGCCTTTGGCTTAGGTGCCTCCATCTCGGTATCCGAGTTCCAGCAACATCTGCTGGTCCTTGGTAGTGCTTTCTAGCACAGGTACCTCCTGTTTAGTCAACGGGTTCCAGTAACGTCAGCTGGTCCTCGGTAGTGCCATTGGCTCTTGTTCCTTCTGCTACCCATCCGGGTTCCAGCACCATCAGCTGGTCCTCGGTAGTGCCATTGGCTTAGGTGACTCCTTCTCGGTATCCGAGTTCCAGCAACGTCTGCTGGTCCTTGGTAGTGCTTTCTAGCACAGGTACCTCCTGCTTAGTATCCGGGTTCCAGTACCGTCAGCTGGTCCTCGGTAGTTCCATTGCCTCTTGTCCCTTCTCCTGCCCATCCGGGTTCCAGCACTGTCAGCTGGTTCTCGGCAGTGCCTTTGGCTTAGGTGCCTCCATCTCGGTATCCGAGTTCCAGCAACGTCTGCTGGTCCTTGGTAGTGCTTTCTAGCACAGGTACCTCCTGCTTAGTCACCGGGTTTTATTTATTATCCTGGAATCATCCGCAATTTCTCATGGACTCCCCTTCTTGGAGCATGATTACTAATTCAACAATTGAGTACATAAAATTCATTACTTCTCTGAAACCTGTGGAGGTGTACTGCAAGAGAGGTAGGAGAGGAGGCGTCCTGGCATGACTTTGGAGGAGGGTTCAGAACAGCTCTTCCTTCACTCCACTTGGCTAATGTCCGTTCCTTATCTAACAAAATGGAGGATCTGAGCTTACTTTGTAACATGAGATCTGATATGGCCAATTCAGCTGCTCTTTGTTTAACTGAGACCTGGTTGAATGAGACCATCCCTGATTGTAGTCTGGATCTACCTGGTTTTGTTATCTACAGAGCTGACCGTGATTGTGTAGCTTCAGGTAAACAAAGGGGGGGGGGGTATGTCTCTACATCAACACTAGCTGGTGCTGTGATGTTAACATACTGGGAAAAGGTTGCTCTCCAGATCTAGAGTACCTTGCACTCAATTGTAGACCATTTTACTCTCCAAGAAAGTTTTCATCTATGGTTCTGGTTGCAGTATATATTCCCCCTCAAGCATCTGTTAAAGCTGCTATTGGTGAATTAGCTTGCAAAATATCAGAATGGGAGAAAGGATCTCCAGAAGCATTTGTGATCGTAATGGGGGACTTTAACAAAGGAAAACTCAACCTGGATCTCCCCAAATTTACTCAACATATAAACTGCTTCACGAGAGAGAACAATACGCTTGATCACTGCTATACAGTCATAAAAGGGGCCTACAGGGCAGTGAGGAGAGCAGCAGTGGGCTTTTCAGATCATTGTCTAATTCATTTAATTCCAGCCTACAGGCAAAGGTTGAAAACATCCAAACCTACAGTTTATACAAAGAAGACATGGTCTGAGGAGGCAAAATTGCAACTACAAGCATGCTTTGAATGCACGGACTGGGAGGTATTCCAGGAAACATGCTCCGGTCTGGATGAATGGGTTGATGCAGTGTCCTCAAATATCCGTTTTTGTGAAGACACGTTTATTCCATCCAAATCTGTCCACTTTCGGGGAAACAAGCCGTGGTTTACAAATAAAGTCAGGTTGATCCGTAAGAGAAAAGAGGAGGCTTATAAAGCAGGCGATATTACTGAATTCAAGAAACTTAGGAACTCGCTATCTAAAGAGATCAAGTTAGCCAAACACGAGTATGCAAAGATTCTGGAGGAAAGGTTCTCATCAAAAGATACTAGCTCTGCATGGAGAGGATTAAGAGAGGTCACCAATTATAAAAGCCACCCCACTATAGTAAACCTCAGCAGAAGTCTGGCAGCAGAGTTAAATGAATTCTACTGCAGATTTGAGGCAAGCTCTACACACAGTGGCTATTCATCTCTAAGCTCCTCAGTCTGTTCATATAAAGATCATTCATTGTGCAACTCCCAAGTAGTGATCTCTGAGGCAGAGGTGATACGCATCCTGAAGGGACTTAAGGTCAAAAAGGCACCTGGCCCTGATGGTGTATCTCCAATGTGTCTGAAATTATGTGCTACCCAGCTTGCCCCTATACTGACAAATATATACAATGTGTCACTGAAAGAGTGCGTTGTACCTCAGTGTTGGAAAAATTCCCCAATTATCCCTGTCCCCAAGAAAGTGGGATCCTCTGAGTTGAACGACTATAGACCAGTAGCACTCACATCTGTAGATAAGAAAGTCTTCGAAAGAATTATGATGTCCCACCTGATAAAATTCACGCAGAAGCTATGGGACCCGCTTCAGTTTGCCTATAAGGAGAATGGTTCGGCAAACGACACTGTCAATCTGGCACTGAAGTACATTTTGGATCATACAGATGAGCTGCACTCATATGTCCGGATTCTTTTCATGGACTTTAGCTCAGCGTTCAATACCATTGATCCGAATTTACTTCATAAGAAAATGGTAGCTCTTGGAGTCCCTCTCAACTTATGCTTGTGGATTTATAACTTCCTGACAGCCAGGATACAGAGTGTAAAAGTTGGACCATTCACTTCGGACACCTTGGTCACAAACATCGGGGCACCTCAGGGGTGTGTTTTGTCCCCGTTACTGTTTTCTCTCTATACGAATGATTGCATCTCTTCAGCAGACTCAGTAAAAATCTTGAAATTTGCCGATGATATGACACTGATTGGTCTCATCAGGGGAAATGCTGAAGACTTGTATCGGAGTGAGGTGGAAAGAATATGTGACTGGTGTAAAGCCAATAATCTTGTACTCAACACTAAAAAAACTGCTGAGATGGTTGTGGATTTTAGGAAAGATCAACATGAGATACTTCCAATCTACATCCATGACAAAGTGGTTCTTAGGGTCACAGAGACCAATTTCCTTGGTGTTATCATCTCTCATGATCTTAAATGGGGGAAAAACGTGGATGCTGTTATAAGAAAAGCACAACAGAGGATGTTCTTCCTGCGTCAGCTGAAAAGATATGGTTTGTCTAAGAATCTGCTGATCTTATTCTTTAATGCTGTCATCAGATCTGTGATTTGTTCCTCTCTGATAGTCTGGTATGGGGGAGCCACTGTGCATGGCAAACTCCGCTTACAAAGGACTTTCAGAACAGCAGAGAGAATTATAGGTTCCCCCCTGCCTAAAATCCAGGATCTTTATGATAAGAGTATTCGATCCCACGCATTGAAAATTTCATCCGATCCCTCTCACCCGGGACACTCCTCATTCCAACTACTCCCTTCAGGACGTCGCTTCAGAGTCCCCAAATGCAGCACCAACCGCCATATGAACAGCTTCTATCCACTCTCTGTTCAACAATTAAATCGTCATGTGTAGACTATATACTGTATCTGTCTTGTTAGATGTTACTTGTTGTATCTGTTGTTATATATTATGTTGCCTCTTTGCCACAAAGAATTCCTTGTATATATGTAATATGTACTTGGCGATAATAAATTTGATTGATTGATTGATTGGGGTTCCAGTAACGTCAGCTGGTCCTCGGTAGTGCCATTGGCTCTTGTAGCTTCTGCTACCCATCCGGGTTCCAGCACCGTCAGCTGGTCCTCAGTAGTTCCATTGCCTCTTGTTCCTTCTGCTGCCCCTCCGGGTTCCAGCACCGTCAGCTGGTTCTCGGCAGTGCTTTTGGCTTAGGTGCCTCCATCTCGGTATCCGAGTTCCAGCAACGTCTGCTGGTCCTTGGTAGTGCTTTCTAGCACAGGTACCTCCTGCTTAGTCACCGGGTTCCAGTACCGTCAGCTGGTCCTCGGTAGTGCCATTGGCTCTAGTTCCTTCTGCTGCCCCTCCGGGTTCCAGCACCGTCAGCTGTTTCAGGGAAGTGTCAACGTCACTTTGGCACCAATACATTGTCCTGTCGTGTTGCGGTCGGGTTAGCCGACTCTATGGTGCCTGCAGTTTAGGTGCTTCCTATGTGGGCTGCGGGTTCTGGCAATAAAGACTGATTCCGTAGTGCTAATAGGACAAGCACCCCCTGTAGGACTGTGGGTTTCGGTAACTGCGGCCGGCTCGTGGCCTTGCAACTTTGTTTTTCATGGGTACCTTCTGCTACCCATCCGGGTTCCAGCACCGTCAGCTGGTTCTCGGCAGTGCCTTTGGCTTAGGTGCCTCCTTCTCGGTATCCGAGTTCCAGCAACGTCTGCTGGTCCTTGGTAGTGCTTTCTAGCACAGGTACCTCCTGCTTAGTATCCGGGTTCCAGTACCATCAGCTGGTCCTCGGTAGTGCCATTGCCTCTTGTTCCTTCTGCTACCCATCCAGGTTCCAGTACCGTCAGCTGGTTCTCGGCAGTTCCTCAGCCTTCTTTTACCTTCTGCTACATTTTCAAATTCAAACTTAGTGAAATGGTTTTTGGTAATCACTCTGGATCTCCCTGACGACGACCCTGAAGACCACCCCAAAGAAGACCAAAAAGATGACCCTGAAGAAGATGACCAATAGGACAAAGAACATGAAGACAACCACCAAGATACAGAACAACAAGAGACAGAAGACCAAGAAGCAGAAGAACGAAAAGCAGAAGAACATTAAGCATAAGACTAAAAATCAGAGCAAAAGATATTATCTAAATTATAAGCAGAAGAAGACTAAGCAGTGTATGGGGGTGAATCCGTTCCTCCTCGTGGTGCCCCTGGAAAATGCCTGCTGCTGCAGGCCAAACTGAACACGGACACATCCTGTTGTTACTCTTTTGTGACAGGCAGAACGGAAGGTGTAATCTTCAAACTTTTATAGATAACAACTACAGGAATGCCTGTCACAAATAAGAATATGATGAAGAAGAAGAATAGGAAGATGAAGAAGTAGAATATGAATAATAATAATAATTGAATAAGAAGAATATGAAGAATGTAAAAAAAAAAAAAGAATAATAGGAAGAAGGTGAAGAAGAAGAAGATGAAAAAGGTGAAGAAGAAGTTGATGAAAAAGATGCTGCTGCTGCTGCTACTGAGGATCATGAAGGAGAAAGTGTGGGAGAAGTAAAAAAGAAGGTGAAGAGCATTGAAGTAGTGAAACATACATATCTGACAAAATATAAAAAAGGTTAACATAGTCAATATCTTTTGTAACTCCGACCGTCTTAAAAAAAAATGTATTCCTGCTATTCCATTTGATTGGGCTAAACCTTTATACCTTTAATGTCTCCTCCACCTCCCCCAATACATTCTACATTATTATTAGTTGTTTTTCTTCATGTAGAATTAACCTACAAGGAAAGAAAGGGTTTATTTTAATTCCTATATTTCTGTCCCATTGACTTGCATTGGTTTCCGGTATGGGAAGCGGCGATATCCTATACTTTTTGGGTATCGGTCCGATCCAATCCGATATTTCACGATATCGGAAGGTATCGCTCAACACTAATCATGTGTGAATCTCTGGTTGCAGTGTAGAGCTATGTGAAGGGGCCCAAATTCTTTACTTGCTGCATATGGCTCACCGTTGATGCTGTATCTATCTAAAGCCTCATTCAGGCCTCTGTGTAACATGGACCGTGATGCACGGACTAAGAACAGGTCTCTCGATCCGAACTGATAGGAATGTTTGAGGCTGTTAAATCCAGGTCTGGAGACCTGCTGCCAGCAGTCCGTACATCTAAAATATTGCATGGACATCTGAATGACAATTTATACCTATTTTAAAAGACAAACTACCCAAGAAAGTCTAAGCTCAGATTCTGCATCCTAAGGATATGTTCACATGTTAAAGATATGATGCAGATTTTTCAAGTTGTAAATTTGCAGTGTATTAAAATACCAAGACCTCATCCTCAGATCTCTGTGCGTAGCTTGACCTGCAGTAAGGATTTTAAGTCCACGTCCAAGTCTGATACAACCGCAGCATATGCCACATTTATGATGGTTTCGATACTCCCTTTAGGTTATGGTTACAACTTGTTTCGTGACCAAAAACGTATGTGCAACCTGTCTGTGACTTGCATCAAAATTGTTGGGGCAATGTCGATTGACCAAACATCCAACAAAGTTGATTTTTGTCATGGTTGTGTCGCAGGCAACAATTTGACTCCTTTAACAACTATTGGTTAGGATGTCACAATGCAACACCACCATCTCTGTGTAGGATCACCAGTGTTTCTCTATTGCCCCTGGAGGCATTTATGAAATATAATCTTACGTAACTCACTATTATTCCCTTCCTGTAGGTAATGTGGCAATGGATATGTCTTGTGACAGGAAGCTCTTATACTGACACACTTTGTTTTATTTTCTTACAATAAAATTGTGCAATTTGATTGTCTTATCTGGTATGTAAATAATAAAATGGTCTGAATGGGGCTGCTGCGTCGGCTGTTGTTCAGGGACTTGTACAGTCGTGGGTAAAAGTTTTGAGACTGAGACAAATTTTGATTTTTACAAAGCTTGCTTCTTCAGTGTTTTTAGATTTTTTAGAACATGGCTATGGACCCAAAATTTCCGTTTTTCTCACTGGGCGACTTGGTTATCACTTTTGCCTTGTGACATGGTCTCCATTGTGCTGGGAAAAGCACTGTTCATCACTAGGGATGAGCGACTTTGCCTTTTTTAGGGTCAAGTCGGGTTTCATGAAACAAAATCGGCCGACTATCGGGAAAAGTCTGAGGTCCGACTGAAACACGAAACCTAATGCATGTCAATGGGAAAGCAAAGTCGGCAGGGAGTGGAGGACACCTACATGCCTGACCGCTTTTTAAAAGTACGCGAAATCTCTCTCTCCCCGGACGCTGCACATGTCATCTCGTTGCCCACAGTGTACGTCCTTGCTCATTGGCTCAAAAAAAAGTCACGTGAAAGAATTCTGTGAAATCCGACTTTGGCGCTCGGGTCGCCGACCACATGGTCGACCTCACGCTATGGTCGGGTTTCGCTCGGTGAATCCCGATGTTTTATTGTTGGTATGACAGAGGACTCCCTTTTCCTTCTCTGGACAATCATTATTCCTGATGTTCTAAACCAGGGGTCCTCAAACTTTTTAAACAGGGGGCCAGATCACGGTCTCTCGGACCATTGGTGGGCCGGAATATAGTTTAAAAAAAATTAGCACCAAATTCATATGCACACTGCACATATCTTATTTAGAAATCATAAAACAAAATAGGAACAAATACAATATTAAAAATGAAGAAGTAAAGTTAAATCATCAAACTTACCGATTCTTTTGGGTTCTTCGAATATCTACACTTCGAGTCAATTTTTTCTCTTTCTTGATATCATTGTTTCCTAGGGATTCAAAATTGCTATTAGTAAAATACCAACATATATACAGCGCTACAAAAACAATATACCAGCAATAAAATTGCCCATACAGAGACATACAGACTGCACTGCCCATCAATGCAGCCTGATCAGTGCCCATCAAAGCAGCCTGATCAGTGCCCATCAATGCAGCCTGATCAGTGCCCATCAATGCAGCCTGATCAGTGCCCATATTGGTGGAACTCCACTTTTACCTCAGGCTCAGACTAGTGTGGTGCAAGAATCCCCAACAGGCAGCATTGGTCCCTAAAAGGCAGGTAAATGTCCCCAGTAAGCAGCACAGGTCCCAAATAGGTAGCACAGGTCCCCAATAGGCAGGTACAGGTCCCCAATAGGCAGGTACAGGTCCCCAATAGGCAGGTACAGGTCCCCAATAGGCAGCACAGGTCCCCAATAGGCAGGTACAGGTCTCTAATAGGCAGCACAGGTCCCTAATAAGCAGGTAAATGTCCCCAATAGGTAGGTACAGGTCCCCAAAAGGCAGGTACAGGTCCCCAATAGGCAGGTACAGGTACAGGTCCCCAATAGGCAGCACAGGTCCCCAATAGGCAGGTACAGGTCCCTAATAGGCAGCACGGGTCCCTAATAAGCAGGTAAATGTCCCCAATAGGTAGGTACAGGTCCCCAATAGGCAGGTACAGGTCCCCAATAGGCAGCACAGGTCCCCAATAGGCAGGTACAGGTCCCTAATAGGCAGCACAGGTCCCCAATAGGCAGGTACAGGTCCCTAATAGGCAGCACAGGTCCCCAATAGGCAGGTACAGGTCCCCAATAGGCAGCACTGGTCCCTAATAAGCAGGTAAATGTCCCCAATAGGTAGCACAGGTCCCTAATAAGCAGGTAAATGTCCCCAATAGGCAGGTACAGGTCCCCAATAGGCAGGTACAGGTCCCCAATAGGCAGGTACAGGTCCCCAACAGGTAGCACAGGTCCTCAAAAGGTAGCACAGGTCCCCAATAGGCAGGTACAGGTCCCCAATAGGCAGCACAGTTCCCCAATAGGCAGGTACAGGTCCCCAATAGGCAGGTACAGGTCCCCAATAGGCAGCACAGGTCCCCAATACGTAGCACAGGTCCCTAGTAGGCAGGTAAACATCCCCATTTTGCAGCACAGGTCCCCAATAGGCAGCACAGTTCCCCAATAGGCAGGTACAGGTCCCCAATAGGCAGGTACAGGTCCCCAATAGGCAGCACAGGTCCCCAATACGTAGCACAGGTCCCTAGTAGGCAGGTAAACATCCCCATTTTGCAGCACAGGTCCCCAATAGGACCCGGAGTTAAAAAAAAAAAACAAAAAAAAACAGTTCTCACCTATGTCACCCGCTGTTCTGAAGAGGCGCCCGCTCGTCTCAGTCTTCTTCCGGCACAGGCGGTGTGACGTCATTAGGCCGCGCAGCCGGCGTGATGACAATCACGTCGTCTGTGTGGTCTCTGCTTGAGGGCTTCACAACGCCTTTCCTCGGCGCCTCGTCCCGCCCGCGAGTTTGCACTCTAGTTCTTTAGTGGGCGTGTCAGGGGGGTGGCAGTGTTTGTGAGCTGCAGCGCTGATTGGTTCATCACGGCTGCAGCGCTGATTGCTTCACCACGGCAGTGAGGGCGGTGCAATCAGTGCGGTTAATGTCAGCCTGGCCAGGGGCCGGGTAAAAGTCCTTCGCAGGCCGCATGTGGCCCGCGGGCCGTAGTTTGAGGACCCCTGTTCTAAACAGTAAAAAGGCTCCTCTGCCTTGTGCTCAGTTGTGCCTCCTGGCACACGCTCTGATCCTGTCCTCTACCTTGTGCTCAGTTGTGCCTCCTGGCACATGCTCCGAACCTGTCTTCTGCCTTGTGCTCAGTTGTGCCTCCTGGCACACACTCTGATCCTGTATACTGCTCCTGTACTCTGTTGCACCTCCCGGCACACCTGCTGCCTAACTCTGTACTCTGTGCTTCTTTGCACGCGTCCTGCTTTGCTCGCACCCAGGCGTGCTAGTCGGTGCACGCCATACGTGCTCTCGTGTACCCGTCTTGCACTATCCTGTATCTAGCACACCCCCGTGTACACGCATTGTATTGTCCTGTACTCTCTGTACACTCGCCCTGTACCGTCCTGTACCCCACGTGTCCGTGTCCACGCTTTGCACGTTCCTGCAGACACACTCACTCGTGTCTCCTGTGAGCCGGCCACCTGGTGCCAGCAGTCGTGGTACCATACCCCCTTGGGCTTGCCCCTGACACTCCCTGTATAGGGGGTGGTCCTCACTAGGTCAGCTCGCCCTGGGAGGGTTGGTGCTACGACCCAGAGGGTCCACTGCAGGAGTCGTCACAGTATAATCAGGCCATTGACCCCGCTGGTACCACGGCTTCCGCCCAAAAGGAGATGGTGTTCCTCTGGGTAAACCAGACCAGAATTATGTCATTTCTGAAGTCCATGGAGTCCCGTTTATCTGCCTTACAGTCCTCTGACCCTGGGAATGCTTCACAGTTGGCCAGCCTCCAGCAAGAACTCACGCAGCAACGCGACACCCAGTCCCGTATCCTCAACTATATGGCGTCGGTAGATAATCGGCTCCTTTCCATACAATCCAGTTCTGCCCAGGCCTCAGCCCCGCATCTGCTGCCGCGCTTATGCAAGCCACCCCTGTATAGTGGTGACCCTCAGTTTTGTTGAGGATTTTTGAACCAACGCCGGTTACATTTTGAGCTTTTGCAGCAGCACTATCCCACCGAGCATGCTAAAATAGCCTTTTTTGTTTCCCACTTAGAGGGGGAGGTGTTAGCATGGGAGCGTAATGATCCACTTGTCTCTCAGCTGTCCACCTTTTTGGACACCTTCCGCAAGGTGTTCGACGAGCCGGGTCGTCTGGCTTCCACCACTGAGTTCCCTCTTTAACCTCCATCAGGGTACCCTATCGGTAGGACAGTATGCCATCCGTTTTCGTACCTTGTTCTCCAAACTCGGTTGGAACGAGGTCTTTTGGCGTCGCCTGTCCAGTCGGATCAAATATAAACTGGCAGGTCGGGATACCCCCACCTCTTTAGAGGATATGATCTCTCTGGCGACACGCATAGATCTGCGGTTCCAAGAGCGTGCCCGTGAATCAGCCAGAGAGAGAAGGCCTCCTCGTCTCCCTTCGACTACCCGCAGACCTCTCAACTCGCGACCCGTGCCTTCTGCGATCTCAGTGGCAGAGCCTATGGAGGTGGACTGTTGCAAGTCGGCCGAACGGCGTCGCGAGGAGGCTTACTCTTCGTCTCTGCCTTTACTGTGGGAGTTCCTCTCATCTCCTTCGTTCCTGTCCCAAGAAGCCGAGAATCTGCCCCACCTAGGATTGTTAGGAGAGGTCTCCCTAGGTGTATGTGACTCCTCTCCCTCCCTGGTCATGTCCGTTTTACTGAATCTTGGTACCAAGCGTTATTCAGAGGAGGCTTTTCTAGATTCTGGCGCGGCTGGGAATTTTATCACACTCGAGGCGGTTAAAAAATACCGGATTCCTCTCAGATCCCTTGAGACTGCTCGGTCGATAGTTTCGGTCAATGGTACATCCTTGCAGGAGACTGTTACCCAGGCCACGGATGAAATCGAGCTGCAGATCGGAGCCCTGCATCGAGAGAAGATCTCCTTCCACGTCTTGTCTACTATGTCTCACACGCTTCTTCTAGGTCTCCTTTGGCTACGGACTCATGAGCCAACTCTGGACTGGCGGTCGGGCGATATACTACGCTGGGGACCGTTCTGACAGGAGAAGTGCCTGTTGTCCGTCCTTCCTATGAAACCTGCCTGTCCATCCTCGGCACCTACAGGTCTGCCGTCGGCTTACTGGTCTTTTACAGATGTCTTCGACAAAAAGGAGGCCGAGACTCTGCCTCTCCATCGGCCATACGACTGTCCAATTGACCTCGTTCCTGGTTCTACTCCACCCAGGGGTAGAATATATCCGCTATCTCCTTCTGAAACCCAAACCATGTCTGAGTATATCCAGGAGAACCTAGCTAGAAGTTTTATCCGTAAGTCCTCCTCACCCGCAGGAGCGGGATTTTTCTTTGTCAAAAAGAAGGCTCCCTCCGTCCCTGCATAGAGTACCGAGGGCTGAATGATATCACGGTCAAGAACAAGTACCCATTGCCATTGATCCCGGAGCTCTTTGACCGGCTTAGAGGAGCTCGAATTTTCACCAAACTGGATCTTCGTGAGGCCTATAACTTGATCCACATTCGTTCCGGTGACGAGTGGAAGACCGCCTTTAACACCCGAGACGGTCACTACGAGTACTTGGTCATGCCCTTCGGCCTCTGCAACGCCCCAGTGGTGTTTCAGGAGTTTGTGAATGACGTGTTCCGGGATATGCTGTACTCCTGCGTGGTAGTCTATTTGGATGACATCCTCCTCTTTTTCTCCAGATCTCTCTGCCCACAGAAAGAACGTGCGTCAAGTCCTCCAGCGCCTGAGGGAGAACCGTCTTTATGCCAAGCTCAAGAAATGTGCCTTCGAGCAGACGTCTTTGCCATTCTTGGGGTACATTATCTCGGACTCTGGTCTATGCATGGATCCGGCGAAGGTGTCGGCCGTTCTTGATTGGCCACAGCACCATGGGGTGAAGGCAATCCAACGCTTCCTTGGTTTTGCGAACTACTATCGACAGTTCGTTCCCTATTTTCACATCGTTGGTTCACCCCATCTCATCCCTTATCCGCAAAGGAGCTAACCTAAAGGCTTGGCCCCCTGAGGCTGAAGATGCCTTCCAGTCCTTGAAACAAGCCTTCGCCTCTGCTCCGGCGCTTCATCGTCCTGAGGTTAGTAGACCTTTCACTCTCGAGGTGGACACGTCCTCTATCGGGGCCGGCGCAGTCCATCAGCAGAAATCTTCTTCTGGATGGTTAGTCACCTGTGGCTTCTTTTCTAAAGAATTCTCCTCAACTGAGCAGAACTACTCCATTGGCGACAAAGAGCTATTGGCCATTAAATTGACCTTGGAGGAATGGAGATACGTACATCCAGTCCGCACAGAGGTTCAACCCTCGGCAAGCCAGGTGGTCCTTGTTCTTCGCCTGCTTTGACTTTGAACTACATTTTTGGCCCGGCGATAAAAACATTAGAGCGGATGCGTTGTCAAGATCTTTCCTGTCATCTGATACGGAAGAACCTTCTCATATCATTGACCCGACCAAGGTAATTACTGTGGCTCCTATCAAGTTAACCACATTACCTCCGGGAAGAACCTTTGTGGCTGAGAACAATCGAAAACGAGTGTTAAACTGGGGACACTTGTCCAAGATTGCCGGCCATGTTGGTGTCAAAAAGACTTTTTCCCTAATTTCTCGCTACTATTGGAGGCCTTCCCTTTCCCAGGATGCTAAAGACTTTGTGGCATCTTGCCCTTCCTGTGCCCGGAACAAGATTCCCAGACAACCACCCTCCGGTCTTCTGCTCCCGCTTCCCGTACCGTCGGCTGCATGGCAGCACATAGCCATGGATTTCATTACCGATCTGCCTCGTTCCTCCAGTTGTACTGTGGTTCTAGTGCTTGTAGACTGATTCTTGAAGATGGCCCACTTCATTCCTCTTCCCGGTCTACCCTCTCCTCCTGACTTGGCGAAGATCTTCATTTCCCATATCTTCAGAATTCACGGCTTCCCTCTGCACATCGTGTCGGACAGAGGGGTCCAATTCACCTCCCGGTTCTGGAGAGCTCTATGCGGACTCTTGAAAGTGTCATTGGACTTCTCTTCTACCTATCACCCCCAAACCAATGGGCAGGTGGACCATACCAACCAAATCCTTACATCCTATCTCTGGCACTTTTCAAATGCTCATCAGAATGACTGGGATAGTCTACGTCTACATCCATGGGCTGAGTTCGCCTACAATAACCACTCCAGTGAATTGTCCACCAAGTCTCCTTCCTTCATCGTCTTTGGACAGCATCCCAGTGTGCCTCTACCGGTACTTCCTGTCTCGGGGGTACCTGCTGCCTATTCTCTGTCTGTGGAGTTCTCCAGGGTATGGCAGGAAACCAAAACCGCTTTCGAGAAAGCACGAGACAGAATGAAACTACACGCTGACAAGAGGCACCTGGACGTTCCTCCATATCTCCCTGGTGACAAGGTGTGGCTTTCCTCCAGATACATCCCCCTTAAGGTACCATCTTACAAACTGGGTCCTCATTACATTGGTCCTTTTGAGGTCCTCAGGTGTATTAATGATGTTGCATACAAGTTGAAGTTACCCCCTTCACTCTGTATCAACAATTCCTTCCATGTGTCACTCCTTAAACCTGTGGTACTTAACCGGTTTCATCCTTCTCCAGGCCACACACCCCAGCCTCTTGGCATGGGGATGAGTTTGAGGTGAATGACATTTTGGTCATGAAGAAGGTAAGAGGGAGAACCCTGTTCTTAATTGATTGGAAGGGTTTTGGCCCTGAAGAAAGGTCATGGGAACCCAGGGAGAATAGCAACACACCCCAGATTTTGTCTAAGATCCTCTCCAGCCTTAGAAAGAGGGGGTACTGTCACGCCGCTCTCACCTTGGGGCGGGACCTCGGTCCCGACATCACCTCTTCTGGAACCGCGGCCGCTCCAAGGGTCCCGTCAGATGCGCACACGCACCTCTCGTACTTAGGTTCATGTTTGCACCATGTTCTTTGTGCGTGCGCACGCGCGCTCTTCTCTGCTCTCTCTCCGGGCCTGTCCTCTCTATGGTATTGGAGGACTTGACCCGAAAGTTCTAGTGATCATGTGCTATATCAGGCTACCTCTTCCTATGGGAGGTGCCTGATTATTGTTGTGCTTCCTGGCTTGATCTGCCTTGTTCTTGCCTGGCTGTGCACTGTATTCGGGTCCTCTGCCTTGTGCTCAGTTGTGCCTCCTGGCACACGTGCTGATCCTGTCCTCTGCCTTGTGCTCAGTTGTGCCTCCTGGCACACGCTCCGATTCTGTCCTCTGCCTTGTGCTCAGTTGTGCCTCCTGGCACACGCTCTGATCCTGTACTCTGTTGTGCCTACCGGCACACCTGCTGCCTAACTCTGTACTCTGACGTGCTCCTTTGCACAAGTCCTGCTTTGCTCGCACCCGGGCTTGCTAGTCGGTGCACGCCATACGTGCTCTCGTGTACCCGTCTTGCACAGTCCTGTATCTAGCGCACCCCCGTGTACATGCCTTGTATTGACATGTACTCTCCGTGCCTCTGTACACTCACCCTGTACCGTCCTGTACCCTGCGTGTCCCTGTGTCCACGCTTTGCACATTCCTGCAGACACACTCACTCGTATCTCCTGTGAGCCGGCCACCTGGTGCCAGCAGTCGAGGTACCTTACCCCCTTGGGCTTGCCCCTGACACTCCCTGTATAGGGGGTGGTCCTTACTAGGTCCGCTCGCCCTGGGAGGGTTGGTGCTACGACCCAGAGGGTCCACTGCAGGAGTTGTCACAAATATCCCCAACACACCCATAGCACTAACAAAAACTAACCAAAAACCTAACCCCAACACACCCCTAACCCTAATCCCAACCCTAACCCCAACACACCCCTAATCCTAACCACAACCCTAATCTCAACCCTAAGGCTGGTTTCATACTGCGTTATAGCGCTGCGTTTAACGCATCCGTTTCATAGCGGCATTAACGCTATGTAACGGATGCGTTAACGCACCCATTGACTGCCGTAACGTAGGGCATCGCTAATGCATGTCATAATCGGCATGCGTAAGCGATGTATCGTCATTCTTTGACGGACCCTCGGACGCGGTCTGCAGTGTTCGAGGGTCGGTCACTGCTAGTGCAATCGCATAACGTGATCAAAAATAAGGAGTAGCGTTAGCGCAGTATGAACCTAGCCTAACCCTTATCCCAATCCTAACCATAACCCAAACCACAAACCTAAACCCAACAAATCTTTGACAAACCGTCGGTAGTACCCAGCGAGTCCAAGGAAGGCCTGGAGTTCCCACACGGTTCGAGGAACTGGCCACTTCTGGACAGCAGCCACTTTTTCTGGTGAAGGCAGATGTTATGATTCCACCACACGGCGGGGAAAGAAGGTGCCACTGAGCTCCACCCCCCCGCTGACCCTACCTACTTGCCGGTCCCACCCTAGCCGGTGGGCGACAACTGGGCGGCGGTCCCTTCCTCGGCGTAAGTGCAGGGAGCTACAGTGAGGGTAAACCGAGGGTGGAATTAATGCTGGACAACCTAAGGGAGACAAGCAGCAGCAAGGAGGACTACAAGAGTGATACTAAAGAGAGAACGAACCTGAAGGGTTAATCCACGAAACCCAAAACTAACACAACCAAACAGTACTAAACTTTCAGCAAAGACAAAGCGGAAAGCTAGAGTCCAGAGGTACTCAGACGAAAGAGAGACCGGGAGGCTGTCAGAGGTTGTACCGGGCAGCGCAGTGGAGAAGGCAGGAATCCGTACCACAAAAGAATCACCGGCAAGGAGTGAAAGCCCTGAGGAGTGCTAAATAGGAAGAAGGCGGGACATACGAACAGGAAACAGTGAAGCAGCCAATCACCAGAACGGGGAAGAATGATGAACGAAAAAGAACTAGTTGATCAGAAACTGAATATTCCGACTGGCTGTGTGGCACAGCCAGTAAGGCAGCGAAACTTGCTGTGGAACCCAGACTAGACCCCGGTACGAATCCTGACATTACCCCCTCCTTTATGAGGGGCCTCCGGACCCTCACCCGGGGAAGGCTTCTCAGGAAAATCGACATGGAACCTCCTACACAACCTGGGGGCATGAACCTCGGAATGAGACACCCACGACCTCTCCTCAGGGCCATACCCCTTCCAGTCCACCAGGTACTGCAGGACCCCACGAACTTTCCTGGAGTCCAAGATCTTTCTTACCTCAAACTCGGGGTGACCAAGTACAACAACAGGAGCAGGAGGTGTGTCAGCAGGACAAACTGGAGGTACATAAGGTTTTAGGAGAGAAACATGGAATACCCTATGCACTCTCATCGCCTGGGGGAGGTCCAATTTGACAGAAACAGAGTTGATTATCTGAGATATTTTAAAGGGCCCAATGTACCGGGGAGCCAGTTTACCAGAGGGGACTCCCAGTTTCAGATATTTAGTATAAAGCCACACTTTCTGCCCAACTTCAAAGGAAGGACTTCTCCGCTTCCTATTAGCAAAGGGGCACTGTGACTCATGAGCCTTTTTGATGTTGCTTTGGACCTGCTCCCAAACCGACCGCAGATCAGAGGAAACAATCTCTACCTCAGGACTGTCCGAGGGGTCCTCAGAGAAAGAGCTGGATTTAGGGTGAAATCCCATGTTGCAGAAGAAGGGAGACATCCCTGTGGAAGAGTTCACCCTATTATTTATGGCAAACTCTGCCAAGGCAATAAAAGATGCCCAGGTCTCTTGCTTATCAGCCACATAGCAACGTAAGAATTGTTCAAGGGCTTGATTGGCCCGTTCTGTCTGCCCATTGGTCTCCGGGTGAAAGGCCGATGAGAAAGCAAGGGAAACGCCAATTTTACTACAGAAAGCTCTCCAGAATTTGGAGACAAATTGGGTACCCCTATCTGAGACAATATTAGAAGGAATTCCATGCAGCCGCACCACATGATTTAGAAACAAGGGGACCAATTGCTTGGCGGATGGTAATTTGGGTAAAGGAATAAAGTGCGCCATCTTACTAAAGCGATCTACCACAACCCACAAGGTAGTCATTCCCAGGGAGGGAGGTAAATCAGTAACAAAGTCCATGGACAGATGGGTCCATGGCTTGGAGGGAACAGGTAGAGGACATAGTTCTCCCAAAGGCCGTGAGCGGTTAACCTTAGACCGGGCACAAATGTCACACGCCTTGACATAGGCAGTGGCATCCCGGCGTAAAGTCGGCCACCAAAAATTTCTGGAGATTGACTCCATAGTACCCGAAATACCAGGGTGACCTGAAAGAGGAGAGTTGTGGTATTCATTCAGCAGTCTCAAACGCAAATGACAGGGAACGAACCATTTATTATCAGGAGAGCCGGACGGAGACAAATGTTGAAATTGTTTAACTTCAGCAAACAAATCAGAGGTATTAGCAGCCAAAAACACTTTCTCAGGTAAAATGGGAACAGGTGGGATGTTTGACGGTTGTTCAGGCAAGAAGCTTCTAGATAGCGCGTCTGCTCTGGCGTTTTTGCAGCCGGGTCTGAAAGAAATCACAAAATTAAAACGTGAAAAGAACAACGCCCACCTTGCCTGTCTTGGATTTAGCCGTTTGGCCGTTTTGAGATATTCAAGATTCTTATGGTCGGTGAGGACAGTAACAGGATGTTTGGCCCCCTCCAGGAAATGCCGCCATTCCTCAAAGGCCAACTTTATAGCGAGCAGTTCCCTGTTCCCAATATCATAGTTTTTTTCCGCTGGGGAAAACTTCTTTGAGAAGAATGCACAGGGTTTCAAATGAGTCAAAGACGAAGTCCCCTGTGAAAGTATTGCCCCCACCCCCGCTTCCGAGGCGTCAACCTCAACAACAAAGGGTCTCTCCTGATCGGGCTGGGTAAGAACAGGAGCAGTGGCAAAGCTCTCCTTAAGAAACGTGAAGGCTTCCACTGCATCCTTACTCCAGTTTACCAAGTCGCAACCTTTCACAGTAAGATCTGTGAGAGGTTTCACCACAATAGAGAAGTTTTTTATAAACTTGCGGTAAAAGTTGGCAAACCCCAGAAATCTTTGAAGAGCTTTCAAAGATGCAGGACAAGCCCAATTAAGAACCGCTTTTACCTTCTCCGGCTCCATTGTGATGGCCTGGGGTGTCAAAATATGACCCAAAAAAGATAGACTTTGGACCCCGAAAATACACTTTTCTTGCTTGGCGAAAAGTTGGTTATTGCGGAGTACCTGGAGTACATCCCTTACATGATTCAAATGTGAGTCCCAGTCAGGAGAGAACACCAAAATATCATCCAGATAGACAATTACATAGCGGCCAATAGCATGTTGGAAAATATCATTGGTGAAATTTTGAAAAATCGCCGGAGCATTGCACAGCCCAAAGGGCATAACCAGACACTCGAAGTGGCCCTCGGGGGTATTGAAGGCGGTCTTCCACTCGTCGCCAGCCTTTACACGAATGAGATTATACGCCCCTCTCAGGTCCAACTTCGAGAACCATCGAGCCCCCTGAACCTGGTTAAACAGGTCCGGAATCAACGGTAGTGGTTATTGGTTACGGACAGTTATCTCATTAAGACCTCGGTAATCTACACACGGCCTGAGTCCTCCATCCTTTTTACTGACAAAAAAGAAACCTGCGGCCAGGGGTGAGGTGGACGGACGAATATGCCCCTTTCTTAGAGCCTCTTGTACATACTCACGTAAAGCTTCTCTTTCATTAGGAGATAAATTGTATAAGCGTCCCTTAGGGAATTTACAATTGGGAACCAAATTGATAGTACAGTCATAAGAGCGATGAGGTGGCAACCGCTCAGACTCCTTCATAGAAAAGACATCTGCGAATTGGCCCAAAAGACTCTGAAGAGAAGCTTGTACGGAGACGATACCACAAACGTGTGTTAACAGGCATTTCTGTGAACAATCTGCACCCCACTTCTCTAATTCACCAGAAACCCAGTTAATGTTGGGATTATGGAGCTGGAGCCATGGGAGCCCCAGTATGACACTAGTTGGGAGATCATGCATAACCAAAAATGACAGTTGTTCCACATGCAGTACACCAACCTGAAATGATAGCAATGGAGTACAGAGACTAATCTCCCCATTAGCTAGTGGGGTGTTATCAATACCAACTAATTTAGTGGGGTGAGTGAGTGGAATTAAAGAAATACCCAAAGAGACAGCAAACTCATAACACATAAAATTAGCAGTAGCCCCTGAATCAATCATGGCCACTCCTTCTCCCTTAGAGGAGGAGAAAGCGATAGAAATTGGCACTAAGAGTCTCTTAGAACTTAAAGGAATTACCTGTCCACCCACAGGCCTAGGTGGTGTATTCCGAGAAGATTCTTGTGGAGTGCAAGGGCGCCGCGGGCAATCCTTTATCCAGTGCCGAGGATCCCCGCAGTAAAAACAGGTTCCAAGTACGTGGCGTGGACGGCAAGGACTAGGTTCTGTGGTAGTTTGCATGGCTCCCACTTCCATAGGTTCGGCAGCTGGCAGACTCGGAACAGCCGGAGTGACCCTAGAGAAAACGGAAACCTGCGCTGCTGCCTGCTCCGATCTCCTCGCCCTTAACCTGCGATCAATTCTGACCATTAAAGCCATCAGCTCCTCCAGAGACTGGGGCAGGGTGTAATGTACCAGTTCATCCTTTAGGGCTGGAGAAAGGCCCCGCTGAAATTGATTCCGTAGGGCGGGATCATTCCAACGGGTAGCTAAGCTCCATCTACGAAACTGGGTGCAATAAATCTCTACCTCCTGATCACCCTGGAACAGGGAGGTGAGATTTGCCTCGGCCAGAGCTACTTGGTCAGGCTCATCATAAATATTCCCTAAGGCTTGAAAGAAGTCATCTACTGAAACACGGAGATTTGAATCTGGCGGCAGAGAGAAGGCCCACTCTTTGGGCCCCTCCCGTAAGCGAGAGATTATGATACGGACTCTTTGAGCTGGAGGACCAGAAGAAAGAGGTCGTAATTGAAAATATAATTTACAATTTTCTCTAAAAGAAACAAATTGGCTTCTATCTCCGAAAAATGGCTCGGGTAAGTTAACTCTAGGCTCAGAATTAGTTGTCCCTGCCACGGCAGCTGCTTGAATTTGCTCCTGACGCTGGACCTGCGCAGCAAGATCTTGCACCAGCTGAGTGAGACCCTGCATCTGATTGACTAAGGAGGTCATACGGTAGCGTCCATTTGGGTGGCCGGTGATTATGTTATGATTCCACCACACGGCGGGGAAAGAAGGTGCCACTGAGCTCCACCCCCCCGCTGACCCTACCTACTTGCCGGTCCCACCCTAGCCGGTGGGCGACAACTGGGCGGCGGTCCCTTCCTCGGCGTAAGTGCAGGGAGCTACAGTGAGGGTAAACCGAGGGTGGAATTAATGCTGGACAACCTAAGGGAGACAAGCAGCAGCAAGGAGGACTACAAGAGTGATACTAAAGAGAGAACGAACCTGAAGGGTTAATCCACGAAACCCAAAACTAACACACCAAACAGTACTAAACTTTCAGCAAAGACAAAGCGGAAAGCTAGAGTCCAGAGGTACTCAGACGAAAGAGAGACCGGGAGGCTGTCAGAGGTTGTACCGGGCAGCGCAGTGGAGAAGGCAGGAATCCGTACCACAAAAGAATCACCGGCAAGGAGTGAAAGCCCTGAGGAGTGCTAAATAGGAAGAAGGCGGGACATACGAACAGGAAACAGTGAAGCAGCCAATCACCAGAACGGGGAAGAATGATGAACGAAAAAGAACTAGTTGATCAGAAACTGAATATTCCGACTGGCTGTGTGGCACAGCCAGTAAGGCAGCGAAACTTGCTGTGGAACCCAGACTAGACCCCGGTACGAATCCTGACAGCAGAACTCCGTCTTGTGACACTATGTGGCCCAGGTACTCGATCTCTCCCTTGAAGAGGTGGCACTTCTTTGGCTTCACCTTCAGGTTATGAGCCCACAGTCTTCCGAGTACCTGTCCAAGCTGGGTAAGATGGTCTTCGAATGAGGCAGAGAACACAATGATGTAATCCAGGTAGATCAGGGTAGCCTCAAAGTTTAAGTCTCCCAAACGCCGTTGAAATGTGCCCGGAACATTGGAGAGCCTGAAGGGCATCCGGTTAAACTAGAACAATCCCATCGGGAGAATGAAGGCAGTTTTTTCCTTGTCTTTCTTGGCCATGGTCACTTGCCAGTATCCACTTGCTAGGTCCAAGGTGGAGAAGTACTTGGCTTTCCCCAACGCTGTCAAGGATTCCTTGATGCGGGATAATGTCTCGCACAGTGCAGGCATTGAGTTTCATGTGATCTACATAGAACCGGATGGTCCCATCCTTCTTCTTGACGAGCACCACCGGTACCGCCCAAGGGCTCTGACTACTCTGCACTACTCCTGAATCCAGCATCGCTGGACCACAGCTATCGTACGAGATATCATGACTTCTTGGTCCACTCCTCCGTCTACCACAGGTTGAACTATCACCTCCAGCCCGTCAAGGTTGCGATGAGTCCCCACTGGAAGGTGTAATATACTTTCTCGCTCGGGAGGCAGGATTACAGACTCCTTCCCAGGGGCCCTGATGACCCATACCGCCTGATAAGACAGCACACTCTTCTGCGTCCCAAAGACGCGGATCAATCGCTGAAGGGCTTCTTGAATAGGCTTGTGTGTGGCAGCCTTCTTCCAATAACTGGGTCCCCGTTTGGTGAACATTATCTGATCGAGTTCTCTTAGGATATTCATTCCCAGTACTACAGGCACATCTTCTTTGATGGGCTCAGGGACTAGCAGGATCCCTTTCTTTCCTACTTCTTGCCCACAGATTCGAATATTCATCCACACAACCCCTGTGACCGGGATCGGCTGTTGATTGGCATCAAACAACCGGATCAATGTCTCCTTCTCTGGCTTACCCAGGGCCTGAAAATGCTGTTTGAAATATGATTCTGGCATTGTTGTCACTTGTGAACCGGTATCTATCAAGCAATCCACTGGAACGCCCTCAAATTCAGCACGCAGGATGGGACTCCCAGCAATCAATTGTTCATTATGATACGGAGTGGCCTCTCTTCTTGCTTCCCCCACAGAGTGCCGCGTTACTGCGGGAGTTGGCAGTTTACTGCGGCTGTTGCTGGCTGTGAGCATAATTCCAGGAGTCCCTGGCAAGGTGCTCTTGTCCTCCACATTCCCAGCATTGGATGCCTCCTCTTCACCGAGGGGCACCCCGAGCCTGTCTTTGTGCCTCTGATGCCTGGTGGGGGGGGAGCTTGCACCCACTGACCCCTTAAAGGTCGGGCCGAAGGATGGTTATATGAGTGCATTGAGTCAGACTGTTGTTCTCCCATTCTTTGCTCCATCCGGGTTAATTTATCTTGCATGCTGACAAGAAACCGCTGCAAGTCGTGCACTAGCTGGACCAGCGCCTCCTGGTGATTTGGGTCCCTTCTGGTATTGGCATCCTGGACACGCATCACACCAGATGCGCAACTGTTTTCCTTGCTTCGGGCCACTGCTTCTGCCAGGATTTGACGGAATGAAAGAGCCGGATATGCACGGACCCGTTCTGACAGTGCTCTCCTCAAGGATGTGCTATGCAGTCCCAGAATGAATTGATACCGGAGTATCCGGTCTTGGAGCCCATGCCACCGAGCCCATCTGTCTCTTTCCTCTGCACTTCTGTCAACACTTCTTGCAGTGTAACCCGGCTCGCAGCGCCACTTGAAGCGATGGCCGGGGGACCACCACAATGCAGGGAGACTACGGTACACAAGATGAGGTGCAAGCAACAAAGGGTTAATTTATTTACAGGCAAGGAATGCAGTGTTAGGAAAATGTAAACGGGGGTATGCAAGGACATAAAACAATTTTCAAAAGTGATATTCTCTAGCTGGGCCATACAAATGGCACAGAGCACCAACTATTACAGATCAGTGTATTTTGCAAAAGGCAAAACAATACAATAAAGTACAGTATGCTGCTACTCTAACTCTAGCCTGACTGGCCGCTTCTACCCCAGCCGCATGGCTATGGTGCTCTGTCTATTGTAGCCTATCCTAAGCCCTAACAAGTGCGCACACTGGGTTAACACTCACAGTAGTTGGTATATCAGTCCATTCCTGGGGGCCCCTGAAGCTTTGTAAGATGGCACGCACTTCTTCCTGGAAGCTCTGTTTTCCTTGTGTGAAAGTTCAATGATGCTCCTAGAAACGATGGATTCCTTCTCTGGGTTCCTTTCTTGTCCTTTCTTCGTGGCTTCTCATGGCAAGACAGGAAAGCCACCTTTTAATCCCCAGAATAATTTGCAAAGTCACAGTCGCAGACTAAACGTTCTTTTCTTCACAGCTCACGCAGGCACATCTGCTTCCTGCAGAAAATCTCGGGTCTTTTCTCCACACAGAAAAGCAGGCTCTCCCCTCTATAGTCTGGCAGATGAAACCAAACAGCCTTTACAGCAGGGAAGTGCAGAATGTCCCACTGCTCTAACCAAGGGGGTGCTGTCTCTTAAAGGGGCAGCTTGTCTCTACTGTCCATAGTACTGCCACCCCCTTACACTGGCTCGCAGGTGACAACAATACTGTATGTCCTCTTTAAGTGGTACTGGGCTGATTCAGATATCACTCGCAGCCCAGATGAACATCTTACCATCTTTGCCAGCAACGGTCAGTCCTTGCCTCAGTTGGTGTATAAGGAAGTGACCATTAAGATTGGCCGGGTAGAATTGAAGTCACAAGGTTTGATTATTGTTGATATTGATAAACGTGAATGCAATCCAATGATCACTCTAGGCACTAATGTAATAGAAAATGGTCTTGGAGAAGTAATTGTTTTGTTGCAATAGGTAGCCGAGACCGCCAGTTCCAGTCAGCAGCGGGTCCTGCAGAAAGAGATCAGAGCACTGATGCAGAGACAACAGGTAGAGCTGTCTGGAGGAGAAGTTGGCAGTGTCAGAGTGAGTGATCCACTCCCTATTGCAGTACCCCCAAGGAGTGAAATGTTAATTTGGTGTCGGGCAGCAATAGGCCTCAGGGGCCAAGATTTTTAGGCCTTGGTGGAATCGGTGTACTTTGATTGTAGGCCCACCATCCTGACAGCCAGAGGGGTAGTTGATGTTCGCAAGGGGAGAGTACCAATATGCGTCTTGAATTGTGGGGAGAGAGAGGTCTATTTACCCCGGTATGCCACCCTCGCTAAGCTGTTCACTGTCAGTAACAATGCAATAGAGGCAGCAGAGCCCTTGCTTTCTTCAGACCAAGTGGAAAGCAATGGCTCTGAGAGGCAGCTGGAGGATTGGTGTCAGCAGCTACATGTGGGCACTGACCCTACTCCTTCACACCAAAAATATGGGGCTTACCGAGTGGCTCAAGAATATGAGCGGGTATTCAGCAAACATCCTCTAGACTTTGGGCAGGCAAAAGGGGTCCAACATCATATCCCCACTGGAGATCATTCACCCATTAAAGAGAGGTACCGGCCTATACCCCCAGCACAATTTCAATGTGCAAAGAGTATGTTGCGGGAGATGAAGGAGGCTGGGGTAATGAGAGACAGTTGTAGCCCCTGGGCAGCTCCAATAGTCTTCGTGAAAAAGAAAGATGGTACCATGAGAATGTGTGTTGACTATAGGCGGATTAATAGCATTACACATAAGGACGCCTACCCAGTACCCAGAATTGAAGAGTTATTAGCTGCATTGAGAACTGCTAACTATTTTTCTACCTTGGATCTCACCAGTGGGTATTAGCAGGCTCCTGTGGCAGAGGCAGACAAAGAGAAAACAGCGTTTACTACACCAATGGGTCTCTGTGAGTTTAACTACATGCCGTTCGGGCTCAGCACTGCCCCAGGGACGTTTCAACAGCTAATGGAATGCTGCCTGGGACATAAGAATTTCGAAACTGTTCTGCTGTACCTGGATGACATTTTAGTCTTCTCTAAAACCTATGAAGACCACTTGAAGCACCTGGCCGAGGTGTTCGAGGCCCTGTAGAAATTTGGCCTGAAAGTGAAGCCATCCAAATGCCACCTCTTGAAACCTAAGGTGCAATACCTAGGCCATGTAGTGAGTGCGGAAGGTGTTGCACCAGAAACCGACAAAGTCACCGTTATCCGGGACTGGAAGAAACCCAGCAACATTCATGAAGTCCGGCAGTTCCTCGGGCTGGTAGGCTACTACCGGAGATTCATTAAGGGCTTCACCAAGATAGCAGCACCTCTGCACGACCTGCTAGTGGGACAATCCAAGAAAGCCAAAAACAAGACTCTTCAGTTCAAAAGGAAAAGAAAGTTGGAAGAATCCTTCACGCAGTTGAAGCTGGCTCTCACGGGAGATGAAGTTCTTGCTTATCCTGACTATGACCAACCATTTCTACTCTATACAGACGCCAGCAATGTGGGATTGGGAGCAGTGCTGTCTCAAGTGCAGCAAGACAGAGAGGGAGTGATTGCCTATGCCAGCAGGAAGCTTCGTCCCACTGAAAGGAACTCTGACAATTACAGCTCCTTTAAAAGTCTGGGCAGTCACAGAGCGTTTCAAGCACTACTTGGCTTCAGCAAAGTTTACCATCTATACATATAACAATCCCCTAACCCACTAAGAAACAGCAAAATTAGGTGCACTGGAACAACGATGGATGGCTCGGCTGTCCAATTATGAGTTTACCATCAAATACCGAGCGGGGCAGTAGAAGGCCAATGTGGACGCATTGTCCAGGATGCCCAATCCACCTGATGGGGAAAAGACCCAGAAGAGCTCGAAGAAATTGAGTTACCAGCTTTCCACCTCCCAGCTGCAGCCCAATGCTCTCAAGGAGCGAGAGCCAAGTGTCATGGTGTTGCAAGAGGCCACGTTTAGCCCATTGACCCATCATGACTGGGCAGACACGCAGGATGGCGATTCAGCAGTTCGCTTGGTAAAGAAGTTGTTGACGCAGGCTGACTCATACCCTGATTCAGGCGCTCCACAGGAGGCGCGGCAGTTATGGAAAGAAAAAGGCAAGCTTTTGCTCTACGAGGGTAAGCTGTGTCGGAGGAGCATCAACCCACGAACCCATGAGCTAGTTTGGCAGATCGTGGTTCCAAAGCGAGACGCACCTATGGTCCTGGAAGCATATCATAATGGAGCCGGTCATTTCAGCTGGAAGAAGTTGGAAGTTCTGCTTCATGAACAGTTTTACTGGACTGGCAAGAGAGGAGCTATTGAGAGATGGTGTCGAGAGTGTGGCCCTTGTAATCTGTGAAGAAAAGACCGCAACAGCCAGCGAGCTCCATTACAGCCGATCACCACAAAGCAGCCACTGGAGATAGTGGCATTAGACCACGTCAAGTTGACCCCCAGCAGGTCAGGCTACACGTACGCTCTGACAATCGTGGATCATTACTCCAGATTTCTGGTAGTTGTTACTGTTAAAGATCAAACAGCGAGGACAGCAGCCAAAGCATTTCAGGAGTACTTTTATCGACCCCACGGATATCCTGAACAAGTACTTACTGACCAAGGCCCAGCTTTTGAGGCAGAAGTGTTCTAGGAGTTCTGTAACCTATACGGCTGCAAGAAGACCAGGACAACCCCGTACCATCCACAGACGAATGGCATGTGTGAAAAGATGAATCAGGTGGTAATTGACCTATTGAAGACCTTGCCCCTGGAAGAGCGAAATCAATGGCCGTAGAAGTTGCCGGGTTTGATGGATCTATACAACCATCTCGAGGCTGGATTTTTTCACACATGTGAGTAGAATCTCATCCACATGAGAAGAGGTCACCAGATCATTGCACTTTTGTTCTTCAGTATCTGTCGTCACACACCAACGTACGTTTCTTCCACTGGGGGCTGCAGAGCTCAGAGCTGAAAAATTGCAGATTAAGAGTTAATCAAGGAAATAAAATATTATTCCTAAAAATGAACTGTTTTAATAAATCCAAACCTGATTTATAGTGTCAGAAGTTCTGATTTTAATGAATCTGCATTGACCTGATGTCACAGATATGTCAGAAGCTGCAGACAGTCGCACAGCATCTAGCTGCAGAAGGTCTCTGTGCTTGGCTTTGCAGACACCTTCTTAACCCTTCTGACTCTTTGACCTAGTGACTATCTTTCTCCAGCTCTAATTGACCCTGGACCTGAGTGTTTATAGACTCCCAGCCTGCTGATGGGAATCACTGGTGATATTTCCAGTTCTCCCTGATGAGGTTTGGAGCTATAGCAGTTGGCTATCTTCCTCTTTGGTGTTGCTGGAGGAGGTCTGTGTTACATCTCTGAGTCTACTCAAGATAAGTGTTCCCCTTGTTTGTCTATCGCATATGTCTTTAGTGGTAGTGGGTATCGACTAATGCGTATCCGGTCCTTCCTTAACCCCTTTCTGACATCAGACGTACTATCCCATCCACGGGACCCGGGCCCGTATGACCGGGGATGGGATAGTACGTCTAAGCGATCAGCGGCGCTCCCGGGGGGAGCGCCACTGATCGTTGCCTGGTGTCAGCTGATTATCACAGCTGACACCCGGCACTATGTGTCAGGGGCGGTCACGGACCATGATCGCAGTGTACATGGGGGATTAGGGAAGCATTGGCGGGGAGGGGGCTCCCTCCGTGCTTCCCTGAGACCCCCAGAGCAGCGCGATGTGCTGCACTGCTCTGGAGGCCTCCTTCCCTGCAGGCCACCGGATCCAAGATGGTCACGGCGGCCTTCGGGGGCCTGCAGGGAGGCGGCTTCCTCAGTGCCTGCATGGAGGAAGCCTGCTGCAGTGCCTGTGTCAGATCGCTGATCTGACACTGTACTGCAAAGTGTCAGATCAGCGATCTGACACATTACAGTAATGTCCCCCCGGGACAAAATAATAAAGTAAAAAAAAAATAAGTGTAAAAATAATTTATAAAAAATCACTAAATATATTAAAAAAATAAATATTCCCTAATAAATTCATTTTTTGGAAATAAAAAAAAAAAACCAATAAAAGTACACATATCTAGTATCAGCGCGTCCGTAACGACCCGCCCTATAAAACTCTCCCATTAGTTAACCCCCCTTAAAAAATAAAAATAAAAAACAAAGCAAAAAACAATGCTTTTTAACCATACTGCTGAACAAAAAGTGCAATAACGCGCGATGAAAAAGACGCATATAAATAAACATGGTACCGCTGACAACGTCATCTTGACCCGCAAAAAACGAGCCGCCAAACAGCATCATCAGGGAAAAAATAAAAAAGTTATAGCTTGCAGAATAAAGCGATGCAAAAATAATTATTTTTTATATACAATTGTTATTGCATAAAAGCGCCAAAACATAAAAAAAGACATAAATGAGGTATCGCTGTAATGGTACTGACCTGAAGAATAAAACCGCTTTATCAATGTTACCACATGCGGAATGGTGTAAACGCACCCCCCCAAAAGAAATTCATGAAATGCTGGATTTTGTTCATTCTGTGTCCCAAAAATCGGAATAAAAAGCAATCAAAAATGTCACGTGCCCGAACATGATACCAATAAAACGTCAACTCGTCCTGCAAAAAAAAAGACCACACATGACTCTGTGGGCAAAATATGGAAAAAATTATAGCTCTCAAAATGTGGTGATGCAAAAACTATTTTTACAATAAAAAGTGTGACAGCTGCCAACATAAAAACCTGCCATAAATAGTAAAGGGAGGTATTCCAGGAAACGTGCTCGGGTCTGGATGAATGGGTTGATGCAGTGTCCTCATATATCCGTTTTTGTGAAGACACGTTTATTCCATCCAAATCTGTCCACTTTCGGGGAAACAACAAGCCGTGGTTTACAAATAAAGTCAGGTTGATCCATAAGAGAAAAGAGGAGGCTTATAAAGCAGGCGATATTACTGAATTCAAGAAACTTAGGAACTCGCTATCTAAAGAGATCAAGTTAGCCAAACACGAGTATGCAAGGATTCTGGAGGAAAGGTTCTCATCAAAAGATACTAGATCTGCATGGAGAGGATTAAGAGAGGTCACCAATTATAAAAGCCACCCCACTATAGTGAACCCCAGCAGAAGTCTGGCAGCAGAGTTAAATGAATTCTACTGTAGATTTGAGGCAAGTTCTACACACAGTGGCTATTCATCTCTAAGCTCCTCAGTCTGTTCATATAAAGATCATTCATTGTGCAACACCCAAGTAGTGATCTCCGAGGCAGAGGTGATACGCATCCTGAAGGGACTTAAGGTCAAAAAGGCACCTGGCCCTGATGGTGTATCTCCAATGTGTCTGAAAGTATGTGCTACCCAGCTTGCCCCTATACTGACAAATATATACAATGTGTCACTGAAAGAGTGCGTTGTACCTCAGTGTTGGAAAAATTCCACAATTATCCCTGTCCCCAAGAAAGTGGGATCCTCTGAGTTGAACGACTATAGACCAGTAGCACTCACATCTGTAGCTATGAAAGTCTTCGAAAGAATTATGATGTCCCACCTGATAAAATTCACGCAGAAGCTATGGGACCCGCTTCAGTTTGCCTATAAGGAGAATCGTTCGGCAAACGACACTGTCAATCTGGCACTGAAGTACATTTTGGATCATACAGATGAACTGCACTCATATGTCCGGATTCTTTTCATGGACTTTAGCTCAGTGTTCAATACCATTGATCCGAATTTACTTCATAAGAAAATGGTAGCTCTTGGAGTCCCTCTCAACTTATGCTTGTGGATTTATAACTTCCTGACAGCCAGGATACAGAGTGTAAAAGTTGGACCATTCACTTCGGACACCTTGGTCACAAACATCGGGGCACCTCAGGGGTGTGTTTTGTCCCCGTTACTCTTTTCTCTCTATACGAATGATTGCATCTCTTCAGCAGACTCAGTAAAAATCTTGAAATTTGCCGATGATATGACACTGATTGGTCTCATCAGGGGAAATGCTGAAGACTTGTATCGGAGTGAGGTGGAAAGAGTATGTGACTGGTGTAAAGCCAATAATCTTGTACTCAACACTAAAAAAACTGCTGAGATGGTTGTGGATTTTAGGAAAGATCAACATGAGATACTTCCAATCTACATCCATGACAAAGTGGTTCTTAGGGTCACAGAGACCAATTTCCTTGGTGTTATCATCTCTCATGATCTTAAATGGGGGAAAAACGTGGATGCTGTTATAAGAAAAGCACAACAGAGGATGTTCTTCCTGCGTCAGCTGAAAAGATATGGTTTGTCTAAGAATCTGCTGATCTTATTCTTTAATGCTGTCATCAGATCTGTGATTTGTTCCTCTCTGATAGTCTGGTATGGGGGAGCCACTGCACATGACAAACTCCGCTTACAAAGGACTTTCAGAACAGCAGAGAGAATTATAGGTTCCCCCTGCCTAAAATCCAGGATCTTTATGATAAGAGTATTCGATCCCACGCATTGAAAATTTCATCCGATCCCTCTCACCCGGGACACTCCTCATTCCAACTACTCCCTTCAGGACGTCGCTTCAGAGTCCCCAAATGCAGCACCAACCGCCATATGAACAGCTTCTATCCACTCTCTGTTCAACAATTAAATCGTCATGTGTAGACTATATACTGTATCTGTCTTGTTAGATGTTACTTGTTGTATCTGTTGTTATATATTATGTTGCCTCTTGGCCACAAAGAATTCCTTGTATATATGTAATATGTACTTGGCGATAATAAATTTGATTGATTGATTGATTGTAAATCAAACCCCCCTTTAGTTACGAAAAAATAATAAAATTAAAAAAATTTTATTTCCATTTTCCCGTTAGGGTTAGGGCTAGGGTTAGGGCTGAGATTAGGGTTAGGGGTGTGTTGGGGTTAGGGTTGGAGTTAGAATTGGGGGGTTTCCACTGTTTAGGCACATCAGGTGCTCTCCAAACGCAACATGGTGTCTGATTTCAATTCCAGCCAATTCTGCGTTGAAAAACATGGATTTTTGTGAGTACTCACCGTAAAATCCTTTTCTCCGAGACGCTCATTGGGGGACACAGAGACTGTGGGTGTGTGCTTCTGCCGTCTGGAGGCCGACACTAAGTGTACAAAAAAAGAGTTAGCTCCTCCTCCGCCGCATACACCCTCGCCCCTAGGCCGGGCGTAACTCAGTTTAGTGCATAAGCAGTAGGAGAACGCGCCTTAAACTCAGGCAAGAAACTATATGTCTGAAAAAGGGGCCACCCTAAACCTTGTACAAGGATTTGTATAACTCAAAATAAGTAAATGCCAACTGGCTGATAGGGTGGGTGCTGTGTCCCCCAATGAGCGTCTCGGAAAAAAGGATTTTACGGTGAGTACTCACAAAAATCCATGTTTCTCCTTCGTCTCATTGGGGGACACAGAGACTGTGGGACGTTCTAAAGCAGTCCTCTGGGCGGGATCTTAGCTCACCCAATCCATGCTAATTTGCGCCCCTGGTTAGAGGTGCGCAACTGCTGCCTGGAGAATCTTTCTTCCCAGGCTTGCATCCGAGGATGCCTGGGTATGTACGTTATAATGTTTGACAAACGTATGCAAACTGGACCAGGTAGCTGCTTTGCACACCTGCTCCGCTGAAGCCTGGTGTCGCAGTGCCCATGAGGCACCCACTGCCCGTGCCGAGTGAGCCTTGATCCCTGCCGGAACAGGCGTGCCACTGATTTGATAAGATTCTTGGACCGTCAGGCGAACCCATCTGGCCAAAGTCGCTCTGGACGCAGCGAGCCCCTTCCGCCGCCCCTCTGGAACCACGAATAGAGAGTCTGTCTGGCGGAATGGCGCTGTCCTTGTCACATACCTTCTAAGAGCTCTTACCAGATCCAGGGTGTGCAAAGCCTTTTCTACCCTGTGCACCGGTGCCGGGCAAAATGAGGGTAAGACAATGTCTTCGTTGATATGAAATGCAGACACAACCTTCGGCAAGAAGGGAGGAGCTGGCCTTAAAACTACCTTATCTTTATAAAAGGTCAGGAACGGCGGTTTACAAGATAAGGCCGCCAATTCCGAAACCCGCCTAATAGACGTTATAGCTACTAGAAAAACGACCTTTCTGGACAGGTAAGGTAAGGAGACCTCTTGCAATGGTTCGAAAGGAGCCTCCTGAAGGGCCCTGAGCACCAAGTTCAGGTCCCATGATTCCGTCGGCGCCTTATAGGGGGGTACTAAATGTGCGACCCCCTGCATAAACGTCCTAACCTGCCAGACGGAAGCGACTTTTCGTTGGAAAAGCACCGACAGGGCCGAGATTTGCGTTCTGAGCGAACTCGGAGCCAACCCTGCGTCCAGCCCTGCCTGTAGAAAAGCCAGTACGTTGGGGATCGAAAAAAACCAGAGGAGCCACTTCACGATCCCTACACCAACGGAAAAAAACTTCCCAAGTTCGATGATATACTCTCGCCGAGGAAGGCTTTCGGGCACTCACCATCGTGGCCGCCACATCGCGCCTGAATCCTGCCTGTGTTAACAGCCAAGATTCAATGGCCACGCCGTCAAACACAGGGCCCCTAAGTTCGGATGGCAGATCGGCCCCTGGGACAGTAAGTCCGGCCGATCTGGAAGACGCCAGGGTACGTCCACCACTAGTTGAACCAGATCTGCATACCAGGCCCGCCGGGGCCAGTCTGGGGCCAGCAGAATTGCTGGAACCTTCTCTCTCCTTATTTTCCTGATAACTCTTGGAAGCAGCGGCAGCGGGGGGAACAAGTACGGGAGACGAAACTGGCTCCACGGGAGCACCAGAGCGTCTGCTGCGATTGCCTGCGGATCGAGGGATCGAGCGACAAACCTTTGTACTTTGGCATTCTCTCTGGATGCCATAAGGTCCACGTCTGGTGTCCCCCACCGTTGGCAGATCTGCTGAAAGATCTCGGGGTGCAGGGACCATTCCCCTGCCGCGACCCCCTGTCGGCTGAGAAAATCTGCCGCCCAGTTTTCGACTCCTGGAATGTGCACCGCTGAAATTACCACGCGGTTCTTCTCTGCCCAACGCAGTACCAGCCCGACCTCGCGCATGGCTGCCTGGCTGCGCGTGCCCCCTTGATGGTTGACATATGCTACTGCTGTAGCATTGTCCGACTGGATGCGCACCGGCCGGTGTCTCAGGAAACACTGGAAATGTTGCAGGGCCAATCGTATTGCCCGTATCTCCAGAATGTTGATCGGGAGAACTATCTCCTGAATGGACCACCGCCCCTGGGCTGTGTGACTCTGGAAAACTGTTCCCCAACCTTGCAGGCTTGCATCGGTCGTCACCACCAACCATTGTTCCGGGGGAAAGGGTTTCCCCTGGACCAGAGACGAGTCGCGAGTCCACCACCGGAGTGAACCTCGGACCAGCGGAGACAACTTGTACCGATGACTGAGAGACAGCAGCCTCCGGTCCCATGCTGACAAGAGCGCATGCTGAAGCGGACGGAGATGGAACTGGGCAAACGGGATTGCTTCCATCGCCGCCACCATTCTGCCCAACACACTCATGCCGTACCGGATGGATCTGGTGCCCGGCTGTAGAAGGTTCCGTACCCCTTGCTTGATTTTTCGCGCCTTGTCCTGAGGGAGGATCACCAGCCCCCGGGAGGTGTCGAAAATCATGCCTAGGAACACGATTCTTTGGGCTGGAACCAAGGACGACTTGCTCCGATTGATCAACCAGCCCAGACGGGCCAGGGTATCCAGAGTGATACTGACATTGCCCTGGCACTCCTGAAACGACGGCCCCTTTACCAAAAGGTCGTCCAGGTAAGGTAACACCATTATGCCCCGTGCATGCAGGATGGCCATAACCACCGCCATTATCTTTGTAAAGACTCTGGGGGCAGTGGCTAAACCGAAGGGCAGAGCCACAAATTGGAAATGTCGTCCTCCGATCGCAAATCGCAGGAACCTCTGGTGTGGGGGAAATATCGGAATATGCAGATATGCATCCTGCACATCGATCGAGGCCAGGAATTCCCCTGGATCCATGGCTGCAATGACCGAGCGGAGGGACTCCATCCGGAATCGCCTGACCCTGATGAATCTGTTCAGGATCTTTAGATCCAGTACTGGCCTCACAGTCCCGTCTTTTTTGGGGACCGAAAACAGATTGGAGTAAAACCCCTGCGACTCTTCGCCCTGCGGCACTGGGGCGATGACCCCTTTGCGCTGTAGCGTCATTATAGCCTGTAACAAACTTTCCGCCTGCGAATCTGTCTTGGAAAGTCGGGAACGGAAGAATCGCTGTGGCGGCCGTCCGACAAACTCTATCTTGTACCCGGACGATATTAGTTCTGCCACCCAAGTGTCGCGTGTCACTGCGACCCAAACGTGGCTGAACCCTAGTAGGCGTCCGCCCACTCTGTCGTCCGTAGGTACGGAGCGCCTCCAGTCATTTAGCTGGAGGTTTTTGGGATCTGGCCCCCCTCGCTCTGGGCAAACGGCCTCGGCCTCTACCCAGCGGATTGGCCCTGTAAGAGGTTTGCTTTTCCCTACTCTGGCCATCGTTTGCGGAGGAGTATGCCCTGGCCGAAGTCCCCCCCCAGGGGCTACGAAAGGGCCGAAAACGCCTCTGCGTTTGCCTGAATGCCGGGCAACTTCTCTGCTGCGGGAGGAAACTACTTCTCCCCCCTGTGGCTTCTGAGATAAGCCTATCAAGCTTCTCACCGAACAGCCGATTGCCCTGAAAAGGCAATGAGGTTAAGGATTTTTTAGAGATAGAATCCGCTTTCCACAGCCTCAGCCATAATGCACGCCTAATGGCGATCGCATTTGCTGCCGCCACAGCCGAACACTCGGCCGCGTCCAGTGAGGCGCTGACAAGATAATCACTCGCTCCTGATATCTGATTTGCCACCTCCAAGACCTCCGCGGGCAGATCCCTGTCTTGGAGGGCCTTATACAGAGCGTCCCCCCACGAAACCATGGCTTTAGCCACCCAAGTTGCCGCAAAGGAGGGGGCCAGAGCCGACCCTGCTGCCTCATATACCGAGCGGGCAAGCCCGTCCATGAGGCGATCAGTTGGGTCCTTTATAGAAGAAACACTGGGTATCGACAATAGCGATCTTGATGCTAAACGTGATACCGGTGGGTCCACTACTGGCGACTCTACCCAACCCTTATGGAGCTCAGGAGGAAACGGATACTTTGCTTGCAGCGCTTTTTGCATTGCAAAACGCTTATCCGGGTGTTCTCTATGTTTCTGGACTAGCTCCTCAAACTCCGGATGCGTGGCAAACCTTCTATGTGGTCGCCTGGATTTCTTGAAAGAGACCTTGTGACCTGAGGCTGTGGGCACATCGTCCTCGATCTCTAATGTCTGGTTGACTGCCTCAATGAGACTGTCCACAGAGTCCTGGAACCCCAGGCTTTCTAGATTCCAGGCCTCCTCCTCCTCGCCCTCATCCTGATCGCTCCCTGAGCTCAGCGACGGGGAACGAGATGCCCTAATACCCGCCGCCGAAGCCCCGGAGGGCCCGGCCGACGGGGAACGAGCCCTTTTGATATGAGCTTGCCTGGTACTGGAGCGACCTCTAACGGTTGGAGGGTCCTGAGACGAGGACGAGCTATCTTCCGCTGGCAGACCACCATCCTTGTTCCTGCCCGGGCCTTGAAGGGATTCAATTGCCCTTGTAAGGGACAGCATAGAATGCGATAAGGACACCGCCCATTCCGGGGGGTCCTGACCCCTGGGTTCTGAAACAGTGGGGGGCTCCTGGGCGCGCTCCGACTCGCAGGCTTCACAAAATTTACCCGCCTGTGCCTTTGGCAGCCTGACTCCACAGGACACGCAAACCGCGTAAAAGGAAAGAGTGAGCTTTCCCTTTGGCAGACATACTTGCACAAGCTGAAGGCAGGGTAGAAGGAGGAGGAGGGTAACCCCTTCCCTGACAACCAGTGCGGTTCTCCAAACAGAGTTACACTCACCCACCGGCAGCGTCCCACTCCTGTTTGAAGTACACCGGGAAACTCCGGATGCGTGGACGCGAGGTGGTAGGGCGGAAGTCTCCGCTCCGGGACCTGTGCGCCCACCGTTCTCCACCCCTTGACCTCCAGGCCTCCTGCTCCTATACAGAGCGTCTCCCCATGCGACGTCAGTGGGCGGGACTTCCGGCTACCACCGGAAGTCGGCGCGCGGGGCCTCGCGCGATACTCACGGGCCTCCTCCTGCAGCGGGGGCCGCGGCCGCCGGCGGGCTTCCGGCCGCACTCCGGTACACGCGGTGTGCGGCGTCCGGGTGCAACGCCACTCTGGGCAAACGGCCTCGACCTCTACCGTTACTCACCGGGGCAAACTTGCAGTGCGCTCCAGGAGAGAGGCGATGGGCGAGCGAGAGAGACGGATCTCCCTAATATTAAAGGTGAGCAGGGCCATCCGCCGTGGGCTCCATCCCCGGCAGGGGGGGGACTTCTGGTACCGGTTTCTTCCCCCTGTACTCGGCCACGTCCAGTAACTAGATCGGCTCACCTGCGCCTCCAATTCAGCCCCTGGACTCACTACCAAGGGGTGGAAGGGGCCTCCATAAATTGTTGTTGTAGGAGAGGAACAACGTGGAGGCTGACCCCTGGGTTCTGCTCACACGTGCTCGCCTGATGAAGTTATGGGGAAACCGAATCCTCTTATCAGGATGCGTTGCCCCTCTTTAAAAAATAAAAAAGAAAAATGGTTGTCTGGCAAAAAGTCCCAGATGTGTCCCTCGGTGCGGGAGAGGACACGTGGAGGGTTACTCACACGTGGTCGCCCGTTGATGATTTGGGGAGATCGGATCCTCTCTATAGGATCCGTCGCCCCTGTCTTATCTTCATAGAAAAAGGAGGGAAAAAAAAAAAAAAAAATCTAGTCTGGAGCTCCAGACTGCGTGTGCCTCCATCAGACACTAAGCAAAAAACTGAGTTACGCCCGGCCTAGGGGCGAGGGTGTATGCGGCGGAGGAGGAGCTAACTCTTTTTTTGTACACTTAGTGTCGGCCTCCAGACGGCAGAAGCACACACCCACAGTCTCTGTGTCCCCCAATGAGACGAAGGAGAAAGTCAAACGGTGCTCCTTCCCTTCCAAGCTCTGCCATGCGCCCAAACAGTGAATCTCAATTCCAGCCAAAAGTCAAATGGCGTTGCTTCCTGTTAGGCGTCAGGTTCCTGCCAGTGAACAGCAGGAATCCAGAGCCTTGCACTCGGCGGTCTCCCATTCTCCTTCGGCCGCAGAGAAGCCTTCTCAGCAGACTCGTCTTTCCCAGCGCTCTACTCAGACCAGCACTGTGGGGCTTGCTGGCTGCTGCCACCTCTGGTCCACATATAGCAACACAGGCTGGCCAGCAGCGAGTCTCTCCAGGGGCTAAGTCCTCCTTTCAGTCCACTGAGAATGCCTGTGGAGTGATCTCCCATTGGAGACCGAAGGTCACATGCTCAGGTCCTTCTCCAGCTCGGATTGGTCCATCCGAAAGGCCAGGAAGGTCCCGGAAGCATGCGGCTATAAAAGGTTCACATGGCCGCTCGGCCATGCGCTAGTATAGACTGCATTATCAGACTATGAGGAGTGAGTGTTGCATGCATGTATGAATGTCTCTGGTGAATGACTCATTAAGAAACCCCTACCCTTTGTACGCAGGTGTTGTGCAGCCTAGCCTGTTAAGCGCCCAGGCTTAGGTGTAGGTAGGACAGAGTCTGAGACAGGCATCAGTCTACACCAGTGGCTCGTCAAGCCTCAGTGCATGTGCTCTACACTCCGTAGTCAGCGTCCATAGCGGGGTCCACAGTTGCGACGCCGCGCGTTCAGAAGGTCTAGAGGGACTCTGACCCCGTGTTCTTGGGGCAGAGTTCTTTGACCGCTTTCTGTGCGCTCCTTGGCCGGGCTCTGTGAGCTAAACAGGCACTGGCATTTATGTTCAGCGGTAGTGAGGCTCTGTAAGTTAACAGTTCGCTTCTGTTCACACTAGGTGACGTTAACCCACGTGTGACCTTTCCACACCGCTTTATACTCCCGCCATTACCTAGCAGCTGTGTACCACCTCCCTTGGGAAACTAAAAATTTGGGCTGAAAAGATCATTTTTGTGGAAAAAAAATATGATTTTTTAATTGTATGGCTGTACGTTATAAACTTCTGTCAAAGTTCTCATCATATATCTAGATAAGTTCCTTGGGGGTTCTAGTTTCCAAAATGGGGTCACTTGCGGGGAGTTTCCACTGTTTAGGCACATCAGGGGCTCTCCAAACGTGACATGGCGCCCGATCTCAATTCCAGCCAATTTTGCACTGAAAAAGTCAAACGGTGCTTGTTCCCTTCCGAGCTCTGCCATGCGCCGAAACAGTGGTTCCCCCCCTACATATCAGGTATCAGCGTACTCAGAACAAATTTCACAATAACTTTTGCAGTCCAATTTCTCCTGTTACCCTTGGTAAAATAAAACAAATTGGACCTGAAGTAATTTTTTTGTGAAAAAAGTTAAATGTTCATTTTTTTTTAAACATTCAAAAAATCTTTGTGAAGCACCTGAAGGGTTAATAAACTTATTGAATGTGGTTTTGAACACCTTGAGGGGTGGAGTTTTTAGAATGGGGTCACATTTGGGTACTTTCTATGATATAGACCCCTCAAAGTGACTTCAAATGTGGTCCCTCAAAATAAAATGGTGTTGTAAAAATGAGAAATCGCTGGTCATTGGTCAATTTTTAACCCTTATAACTTCCTAACAAAAAAAAATGTTGGTTCCAAAATTGTGCTGATGTAAAGTAAACATGTGAGAAATGTTATTTATTAAGTTTTTTGTGTGCCATATCTCTGTGATTTAAGGACATAAAAATTCAAAGTTGGAAAATTGCGAAATTTTCAAAATTTTCCCCAAATTTCCGTTTTTTTCACAAATAAACGCAAGTTATATGAAAGAAATTTTACCACTAACATGAAGTACAATATGTCACGAGAAAACAATGTCAGAATCACCAGTTTCCATGGAAGCGTTCCAGAGTTATGACCTCATGAAGGGAGAGTGGTTAGAACTGTAAAAATTGACCCGGTCATTAACGTGCACACCACCCTTGGGGGTAAAGGGGTTAAGCAGGGCTTATTGCCAGGGCCAGGCAGGGATTAGGTTCTTGCTCGCTGATAGATACAGAACCTATATAGGGACATTTTGGGCAGACAGGGTGACTTTAGATCTGCCTAGGGGTCTCCACTCTCCCCTTCATTAGTGTTGGACTCCCTTTCGCTCATCCCTTTGTGTTTCACTTAGTCTTTCCTACACTGTGCATGACATTATCACCGGCCGTGCATATTTAAGGAAAAAAAAAACTGACTTTTTTTTGTGTGTGTTTTTCGGTTCTGCTTTTTTTTTTTCCTTTTCTCCCTTGGAATGGATCTGGTTGCAGGGCTGACAGAGCAGCTACGCTGCCTGTCTCTGGAGGTGAATGACCTCAGATATGAGGTTCAGCAGCAGCGACAGCGGCTGCAGGTTGCCAATGTTGGGATTGCAGGTAAGCCAGTCCAACCTAAACCCAAGGTTGCCCTCCCAGACAGATTTTCCAGAGGAAGAGACAAGTTTTTTGTGTTTAAGGAAGCTTGCAAATTTTATTTTAAACTTTGTTCGCACTCCTCTGGAAATGAAAAGCAATGAGTCGATGTTGTGATTTCTCTACTACATGGAGATCCGCAGTCCTGGGCTTTCTCTTTGCCGCAGTATTCGGTTTCTCTCCAGTCTATGAAGGAATTTTTTGTGGCTCTAGCCCTTATCTATCATGACCCTGACCGAGTCGCATTGGCTGAGTCCAGGTTGCGTCGCCTTCAACAGGGGTATCGTTCAGTGGAGACATATAGCTCCGAATTCCCAGGTGGGCAACTGACACTAAGTGGAATGACCCAGCTCTCAGAAGCCAATTTCTTCAGGGTCTCACTGAAAGGCTGAAAGATGCCTTGGCAGTGTATGAAACCTCTGAGTTCTTGGAGGCCGCTATGTCGTTACGTGTTTACAGATGCATAATACCACCTTCTCCAGAGCCACTTTTTCAGGGTATTGCCCCTTTGCCAGGGGAGCAGTCTAGCGGTGAACCCGTACGGGAGAGGGTGGAGGAACCCATGCAGTTAGGAGGTGTCTCTGCATCGTACATTTCCCGAGATAATGACAAAAAAAGGTGTGTGGGTTTTTTGTGGAAAAAAGGGACATTTTATTGGGGCCTGTCCTTTGATGCCAAAACAAAAGGAGACTCGTTTAACACTTGGTAGTCTAGAGTGGAATAATCAGGGGGTGCATCTATCATCATCCTGCAGTTCCTGGTATGTCCTGACAGCAGAGGTGGTGCTGGAGAGCAAAACCAAGGAGATTTCTGTGTTTGTTCATAGTGGAGCTGGAGTCAGCATGGCTGATGCTGAGTTTGGCAGAACTCACGGGCTGGCCTGCTGTATTTTAGCTAAGCCCATTCCCATCTATGCCATCAACTCAGCGCCACTTGTACAAAAATCTCTCACTCAAATTTTACAGAATAAAAGACTGAGGGTGGAGTCAGTTCATTCTGAAATAATTCCTTACTATGTTCTGGATGGTCTTCCCACCCCAATTATATTGGGTCTTCCTTGGTTAATGAAACATAATTTGTTGGTGGATTGGCAAGCCAGGGAGATCATTGAGTGGGGGGATTACTGCCATGAGAACTGTTTAAATATTTCCCTTTCCACAGTCTCTATAGAAACCTTACCCGGATTTTTTTCAGGGTTTAAGGACGGTTTCTCTGTGAGAGGGTGCCATGATTTGCCTCCTCATTGTGAATATGACTGTCCCATTAACCTGACCCACAGAGCTAAACAATCAAACTCCATACTGTATAATCTTTCTGGTCCTGAGAGACAAGCCATGAAGGATTTCATTGTGGAGAGGCTTGAGAATGTACACATCAGACCCTCATCTTCGCCCGTGGCAGCAGGGTTCTTCTTTGTGAAGAAAAAAGATGGCGGTCTTCGTCCCTGTTTAGATTTACGGGAATTAAATAAAATTACCATCTGAGATCCATACCCTCTTCCTCTGATTCCTGATCTGTTCATCCAGGTTGTGGGAGCTAAGGTGTTCTCCAAGTTGGAATTAAGGAGGACCTACAACCTGGTTAGAGTCAGAGAATTAGATGAAAGGAAGAAGGCGTTCAATACCTCTGAACGTCATTTCGAGTCTGATTATTCTTTCGGTCTGACCATGCACCTGCGGTATTTCAGCATTTCATCAATGATGATTTCCATCATTTGGTGGGAAGGTTTGTGGTGGTCTATCTAGATGATATTTTGGTTTACTCTCCTGATTTGGAGACTCACCAGGGGAATGTTATACAGGTGCTGCAAATATTAAGAGATAACAAATTATATGTTATCTCACCTCCCCTCCAGTCCCACCGCGTGGATCATGTGGTGCTGCAAGTACTATGAAGGTGAAGCAGAGTTCCAGCGAGGGTGATATACATAGAAAAAACAAATGATATTTGAGAGGGGAGCAAGATCGAACTAAATATCAAAAAAGAAGAAAAAAGATCAGATCACCTCATCTTCAGCCCCACCGTGCGGATCATGCAGTGCGGCAAGTAGTATGAAGGTAAAGCAGAAGTCCAGCGAGGGTGATATCCATAGAAAAAACAAATGATATTTGATAGGGGAGCAAGACCGCACTAAATATCAAAAAAGAAGCAACAAAGATCAGCTCACCTCCTCTCTAGTCCCATGGCACAGATCATGCACGCTGCAAGTTGCATGAAGGTGAAGCAAAATTCCAGCGAGGGTGATATCCATACAAAAAACAAATGATATTTGAGAGGGGAGCAAGATCGCACTAAATATCAAAAAAAGAAGCAAAAAAAGATCAGCTCAACTCCACTCCAGTCCCACCGCGCGGATCATGCAGTGCTGCAGGTAGTAGGAACGTGAAGCAGAAGTCCAGTGAGGGTGATATCCACAAAAAAAGACAAATGATATTTGAGAGGGGAGGAAGATCGCACTAAATATGAAAAAAGAAGCAACACAGATCAGCTCACCTCCTCTCCCGTCCCAGTGCACGGATCATGCAGTGCAAGTCCAGCGAGGGTGATATCCATAAAAAACAAATGATATTTGAGAGGGGAGCAAGATCGCACTAAATATCAAAATAGAAGCAACAAAGATCAGCTCACCTCCTCTCCAGTCCCACTGCATGGATCATGAAGTGCTGCAAGTAGTATGAAGGTGAAGCAGAAGTCCAGTGAGGGTGATATCCATAAAAAAACAAATGATATTTGAGAGGGGAGCAAGATCGCACAAAATATAAAAAAAGAAGCAACAAAGATCAGCTCACCTCATCTCCAGTCAAACCCCACGGATAATGCAGTGCTGCAAAAAGTATGAAGGTGAAGCCGAAGTACAGCGAGCGTGATATCCATAAAAAACAATTGATATTTGAGAGGGGAGCAAGATCGCACTAAATATCAAAATAGAAGCAACAAAGATCAGCTCACCTCCTCTACAGTCACACAGCGTGGATCATGCAGTGCTGCAAGTAGTATGAAGGTGAAGCAGTAGTCCAGCAAAGGTGATATCCATAAAAAAACAAATGATACTTGAGAGGGGAGCAAGATTGAATTAAATATCAAAAAAGAAGCAACAAAGATCAGCTCACCTCCTCCCCAGTCCCACTGCGCGGATCATGCGGTGCTGCAAGTTGTACGAAGGTGAAGCTGAAGTCCAGCGAGGGTGATATCCATAGAAAAAAAAATGATATTTGAGAGGGGAGCAAGATCGCACTACATATCAAAAAAGAAGCAACAAAGATCAGCTCACCTCCTCTCCAGTCCCACCGAGCGGATCATGCAGGGCTACAAGTAGTATGAAGGTGAAGCAGAAGTCCAATGAGGGTGATATCCATAATAAAACAAATGACATTTGAGAGGGAAGCAAGATCGCACTAAATATAAAAAAAGAAGCAACAAAGATCAGCTCACCTCTCCAGTCCCACCGCGCGGATCAAGCAGTGATGCAAAAGTATGAAGGTGAAGCAGTAGTCCAGCGAGGGTGATATCCATTAAAAAAAAAAAAATATTTGAGAGGGGAGCAAGATCAACTAAATATCAAAAAAGAAGTAACAAAGATCAGCTCACCTCATCTCCAGTCCCACCGCGCGGAGCATGCAGTGCTGCAAGTAGTATGAAGGTGAAGCAGAAGTCCAGCGACGGTGATATCCATAAAAAACAAATGATAATTGAGAGGGGAGCAAGATTGAATTAAATATCAAAAAAGAAGCAACAAAGATCAGCTCACCTCCTCTCCAGTTCCACCACGCGGATCATGCAGTGCTGAGAGTAGTATGAAGGTGAAGCAGAAATCCAGCGAGGGTGGTATCCATAAAAAAACAAATGATATTTGACAGGGGAGCAAGATCACAATAAATATCAAAAAATAAGCAACAAAGATCAGTTCACCTCCTCTCCAGTCCCACCGCGCGGATCATGCAGTGCTGCATGTAGTATGAAGGTGAAGCAGAAGTCCAATGAGGGTGATATCCATAAAAAAACAAATGATATTTGAGGGGGGAGCAATATCGCAATAAATATCAAAAAAGAAGCAACAAAGATCAGCTCACCTCCTCTCCAGTCCCACCGCGCGGGTCATGCAGTGTTGCAAAAAGTATGAAGGTGAAGCAGAAGTCCAGCGAGGGTGATATCCATAAAAATAAAGATATTTGAGAGGGGAGCAAGATCGCAATAAATATCAAAAAAGAAGCAACAAAGATCACCTCACCTCCTCTCCAGTCCCACCGTGCGGATCATGCAGTGCTGAAAGTAGTATGAAGGTGAAGCAGAAGTCCAGCGAGGGTGATATCAATAAAAAGAAACAAATGATATTTGAGAGGGGAGCAAGATCGAACTAAATATCAAAAAAGAAGAAAAAAGATCAGATCACCTCATCTTCAGTCACACTGCGCGGTTAATGCAGTGCGGCAAGTAGTATGAAGGTAAAGCAGAAGTCCAGCGAGGGTGATATCCATAAAAAAAAAAAAGATATTTGAGAGGGGAGCAAGATCGCAATAAATATCAAAAAAGAAGCAACAAAGATCAGCTCACCTCCTCTCCAGTCCCATGGCACAGATCATGCACTCTGCAAGTAGCATGAAGGTGAAGCAAAAGTCCAGCGAGGGTGATATCCATACAAAAAACAAATGATATTTGAGAGGGGAGCAAGATCGCACTAAATATAAAAAAAAGTGCAAAAAAAAGATCAGCTCAACTCTACTCCAGTCCCACCGCGCAGATCATGCAGTGCTGCACGTAGTATGAAGGTGAAGCAGAGTCCAGCAAGGGTGATATCCATAAAAAAAGAAAATGATATTTGAGAGGGGAGCAAGATTGCAATAAATATCAAGAAAGAAGCAACAAAGATCAGCTCACCTCCACTCCAGTCCCACGGCGTGGATCTTGCAGTGCTGTAGGTAGTATGAAGGTGATACAGAAGTCCAGCGAGCGCGATATCCATAAAAAAAATTGATATTTGAGAGGGGAGCAAGATCGCACTAAATATCAAAATAGAAGCAACAAAGATCAGCTCACCTCCTCTCCAGTCCCTCCAAGCGGATCATGCAGTGCTGCAAGTAGTATGAAGGTGAAGCAGATGTCCAGCAAGGGTGATATCCATAAAAAAAACAAATGATATTTGAGAGGGGAGCAAGATTGCAATAAATATCAAGAAAGAAGCAACAAAGATCAGCTCACCTCCACTCCAGTCCCACGGCGTGGATCTTGCAGTGCTGTAGGTAGTATGAAGGTGAAGCAGAAGTCCAGCGAGGGTGATATCCATAAAAAAACAAATGATATTTGAGAGGGGAGCAACATTGCACTAAATATCAATAAAGAAGCAACAAAGATCAGCTCACCTCCTCTCCAGTCCCACCGCACAGATCATGCAGTGCTGCAAGTAGTATGAAGGTGAAGCAGAAGTCCAGCGAGGGTGATATCCATAAAAAAACTAATGATATTTGAGAGGGGAGCAAGATCGCACTAAATATCAAAAAATAAGCAACAAAGATCAGCTCACCTCCTCTCCAGTCCCACCGCGTGGACCATGCAATGATGCAGGAAGTATGAAGGTGATACAGAAGTCCAGCGAGCGTGATATCCATAAAAAAAATTGATATTTGAGAGGGGAGCAAGATCGCACTAAATATCAAAACAGAAGCAACAAAGATAAGCTCACCTCCTCTCCAGTCCCTCCAAGCGGATCATGCAGTGCTGCAAGTAGTATGAAGGTGAAGCAGTAGTCCAGCAAGGGTGATATCCATAAAAAAACAAATGATATTTGAGAGGGGAGCAAGATCGCACTAAATATAAAAAAAGAAGCAACAAAGATCAGCTCACCTCCTCTCCAGTCCCACTGCGTGGATCATGCAGTGCTGCAAGTAGTATGAAGGTGAAGCAGAAGTCCAGCGAGGGTGATATCCATAGTAAAAACAAATGATAATTGAGAGGGGAGCAAGATCGCACAAATATGAAAAAAGAAGCAACAAAGATCAGCTCACCTCCTCTCCAGTCCCACCAAGCAGATCATGCAGGGCTACAAGTAGTATGAAGGTGAAGCACAAGTCCAGCGAGGGTGATATACATAAAAAACAAACGATATTTGAGCGAGGAGCATGATCGCACTAAATATCAAAAGAGAAGCAACAAAGATCAGCTCACCTCCTCTCCAGTCCCACCGCAGGGATCATGCAGCGATGCAAAAGTATGAAGATGAAGCAGAAGTCCAGCAAGGGTGATATCCATAAAAATAACAACTAATATTTGAGAGGGGAGCAAGATCGCACTAAATATCAAAAAAGAAGCAACAAAGATCAGCTCACCTCCTCTCCAGTCCCACAGCGCGGTTGATGCAGTTCTGCAAGTAGCATGAAGGTGAAGCAGAAGTCCAGCAAGGAAGATATGCATTAAAAAAATGCATTAAAAAAAACAAATTATATTTGAGAGGTGAGTAAGACTGCACTAAATATCAGAAAAGAACCAACACAGATCAGCTCACCTCCTCTCCAGTCCCACCGCGCGGATCATGCAGTGCTGCAAAAAGTATGAAGGTAAAGCAGAAGTCCAGCGAGGGTGATATCCATAGAAAAAAACAAATGGTAATTGAGAGGTGAGCAAGATAACACTAAATATCAAAAAAGAAGCAACAAAGATCAGCTCACCTCCTCTCCAGTCACACTGCAAGATTCATGTAGTGCTGAAAGTAGTATGAAGGTGAAGCAGAAGTCCAGCGAGGGTGATATCAATAAAAAAAACAAATGATATTTGAGAGGGGAGCAAAATCGAACTAAATATCAAAAAAGAAGAAAAAAGAAGAGATCACCTCATCTTCAGTCACACCGCACGGTTCATGCAGTGCGGCAAGTAGTATGAAGGTGAAGCAGAAGTCCATCGAGGGTGATATCTATAAAAAAACAAATGATATTTGAGGGGGAGTAAGATCGCACTAAATATCAAAAAAGAAGCAACAAGGATCAGGTCACCTCCTTTCCAGTCCCACCGCATGGATCATGCAGTGCTGCAAGTAGTATGAAGGTGAAGCAGAAGTCCAGCAAGGGTGATATCCATAAAAAAACAAATGATATTTGAGAGGGGAGCAAGATTGCAATAAATATAAAAAAGAAGCAACAAAGATCAGCTCACCTCCAGTCCAGTTCCACGGCGCGGATCATGCAGCGCTGCAAGTAGTATCAAGGTGAAGCAGAAGTCCAGTGAGGGTGATATCCATAAAAAAACTAATGATATTTGAGAGGGGAGCAAGATCGCACTAAATATCAAAAAATAAGCAACAAAGATCAGCTCACCTCCTCTCCAGTCACACCGCGCGGATCATGCAGTGATGCAAAAGTATGAAGGTGAAGCAGAAGTCCAGCGAGGGTGATATCCATAAAAAAACTAATGATATTTGAGAGGGGAGCAAGATCGCACTAAATATCAAAAAATAAGCAACAAAGATCAGCTCAACTCCACTCCAGTCCCACAGCGCGGATCATGCAGTGCTGCACGTAGTGTCAAGGTGAAGCAGAGTCCAGCAAGGGTGATATCCATAAAAAAACAAATGATATTTGAGAGGGGAGCAAGATTGCACTAAATATCAATAAAGAAGCAACAAAGATCAGCTCACCTCCTCTCCAGTTCCACCGCACAGATCATGCAGTGCTGCAAGTAGTATGAAGGTGAAGCAGAAGTCCAGCGAGGGTGATATCCATAAAAAAACTAATAATATTTGAGAGGGGAGCAAGATCGCATGAAATATCAAAAAATAAGCAACAAAGATCAGCTCACCTCCTCTCCAGTTCCACTGCGCAGATCATGCAGTGATGCAAAAGTATGAAGATGAAGCAAAAGTCCAGCGAGGTTGATACCCATAAAAAATCAAATAATATTTGAGAGGGGAGCAAGATCGGACTTTATATTAAAAAAGAAGTAACAAAGATCAGCTCACCTCCTCTCCAGTCCCACCACGCAGATCATGCAGCGCTGCAGGTAGTATGAAGGTGAAGCAGAAGTCCAGTGAGGGTGATATCCATAGAAAAAACAAATGATATTTGAGAGGGGAGCAAGATCGCACTTAATATAAAAAAAGAAGCAACAAAGATCAGCTCACCTCCTCTCCAGTCCCACCGAGCGGATCATGCAGGGCTGCAAGTAGTATGAAGGTGAAGCAGAAGTCCAGCGAGGGTGATATACATAAAAAAACAAATGATATTTGAGAGAGGAGCAAGATCGCACTAAATATCAAAATAGAAGCAATAAAGATCAGCTCACCTCCTCTCCAGTCCCACTGCACGGATCATGAAGTGCTGCAAGTAGTATGAAGGTGAAGTAGAAGTCCAGCGAGGGTGATATCCATAAAAAAACAAATGATATTTGAGAGGGGAGCAAGATCGCACTAAAAATAAAAAAAGAAGCAACAAAGATCAGCTCACCTCTTCTCCAGTCAAACCGCACGGATCAAGCAGTGCTGCAAAAAGTATGAAGGTGAAGCAAAAGTACAGCGAGCGTGATATCCATAAAAACAATTGATATTTGAGAGGGGAGCAAGATCGCACTAAATATCAAAATAGAAGCAACAAAGATCAGCTCACCTCCTCTCCAGTCCCACCGCGCGGATCATGCAGTGCTGCAAGTAGTATGAATGTGAAGCAGTAGTCCAGCAAGGGTGATATCCATAAAAAAACAAATGATACTTGAGAGGGGAGCAAGATTGAATTAAATATCAAAAAAGCAGCAACAAAGATCAGCTCACCTCCTCTCCAGTCCCACTGCGAGGATCATGAGGTGCTGCAAGTTGTTTGAAGGTGAAGCAGAAGTCCAGCGAGGGTGATATACATAGAAAAAACAAATGATATTTGAGATGGGAGCAAGATCGCACTAAATATCAAAAAAGAAGCAACAAAGATCAGCTCACCTCCTCTCCAGTCCCACCGAGCGGATCATGCAGGGCTGCAAGTAGTATGAAGGTGAAGAAGTCCAGCGAGGGTAATATACATAAAAAAAAAATGATATTTGAGAGAGGTGCAAGATAGCACTAAATATCAAAATAGAAGCAACAAAGATCAGCTCACCTGCTCTCCCGTCTCACTGCACGGATCATGAAGTGCTGCAAGTAGTATGAAGGTGAAGCAGAAGTCCAGCGAGGGTGATATCCATAAAAAAACAAATGATATTTGAGAGGGGAGCAACATTGCACTAAATATCAATAAAGAAGCAACAAAGATCAGCTCACCTCCTCTCCAGTCCCACCGCACAGATTATGCAGTGCTGCAAGTAGTATGAAGGTGAAGCAGAAGTCCAGCGAGGGTGATATCCATAAAAAAACTAATGATATTTGAGAGGGGAGCAAGATCGCACTAAATATCAAAAAATAAGCAACAAAGATCAGCTCACCTCCTCTCCAGTCCCACCGCGTGGACCATGCAATGATGCAGGAAGTATGAAGGTGATACAGAAGTCCAGCGAGCGTGATATCCATAAAAAAAATTGATATTTGAGAGGGGAGCAAGATCGCACTAAATATCAAAACAGAAGCAACAAAGATCAGCTCACCTCCTCTCCAGTCCCTCCAAGCGGATCATGCAGTGCTGCAAGTAGTATGAAGGTGAAGCAGTAGTCCAGCAAGGGTGATATCCATAAAAAAACAAATGATATTTGAGAGGGGAGCAAGATCGCACTAAATATAAAAAAAGAAGCAACAAAGATCAGCTCACCTCCTCTCCAGTCCCACTGCGTGGATCATGCAGTGCTGCAAGTAGTATGAAGGTGAAGCAGAAGTCCAGCGAGGGTGATATCCATAGTAAAAACAAATGATAATTGAGAGGGGAGCAAGATCGCACAAATATGAAAAAAGAAGCAACAAAGATCAGCTCACCTCCTCTCCAGTCCCACCAAGCAGATCATGCAGGGCTGCAAGTAGTATGAAGGTGAAGAAGTCCAGCGAGGGTAATATACATAAAAAAACAAATGATATTTGAGAGAGGTGCAAGATCGCACTAAATATCAAAATAGAAGCAACAAAGATCAGCTCACCTGCTCTCCCGTCTCACTGCACGGATCATGAAGTGCTGCAAGTAGTATGAAGGTGAAGCAGAAGTCCAGCGAGGGTGATATCCATAAAAAACAAATGACATTTGAGAGGGGAGCAAGATCGCACTAAATATAAAAAAAGAAGCAACAAAGATCAGCTCACCTCATCTCCAGTCAAACCGCACAGATCATGCAGTGCTGCAAGAAGTATGAAGGTGAAGCAGACGTCCAGCGAGCGTGATATCCATAAAAAAAATTGATATTTGAGAGGGGAGCAAGATCGTACTAAAAATAAAAAAAGCAACAAAGATCAGCTCACCTCCTCTCCAGTCCCACCGAGCGGATCATGCACGGCTGCAAGTAGTATGAAGGTGAAGAAGTCCAGCGAGGGTAATATACATAAAAAAACAAATGATATTTGAGAGAGGTGCAAGATCGCACTAAATATCAAAATAGAAGCAACAAAGATCAGCTCACCTGCTCTCCAGTCTCACTGTACGGATCATGAAGTGCTGCAAGTAGTATGAAGGTGAAGCAGAAGTCCAGCGAGGGTGATGTCCATAAAAAAAATTGATATTTGAGAGGGGAGCAAGATCGCACTAAATATCAACATAGAAGCAACAAAGATCAGCTCACCTCCTTTCTAGTTCCACCGCGTGGATCATGCAGTGCTGCTAGTATGAAGGTGAAGCAGAATTCTAGCAAGGGTGATATCCATAAAAAAAACAAATGACATTTGAGGTGAGCAAGATCACACTAAATATCAAAATAGAAGCAACAAATATCTGCTCACCTCCTTTCAATTCCCTCTGCGTGGATCATGCAGTGCTGCAAGTAGCATGAAGGTGAAGCAGAAGTCCAGCGAGCATGACATCCATAGAAAAACAAATGATATTTGAGAGGGGAGCAAGATCACACTAAATATCAAAAAAGATGCAACAAAGATCAGCTCACCTCCTCTCCAGTCCCACAGTGCGGATGATGCAGTGCTGCAAGTAGTATGAAGGTGAAGCAGAAGTCCAGAAAGGGTGATATCCATAAAAAAACAAATAATACTTGAGAGGCGAGCAAGATCGAACTAAATATCAATAAAGAAGTAAAAAAGATCAGCTCACCTCCTCTTCAGTCCCACAGCGTGGATCATGCAGTGCTGCAAGTACTATGAAGGTGAAGCAGAAGTCCAGCGAGCGTGACATCCATCAAAAAAACAAATGATATTTGAGAGGGGAGCAAGATCGCACTGAATATCAAAAAAGACGCAACAAAGATCAGCTCACCTCCTCTCCAGTCCCACCGCGAAGATCATGCAGTGCTGCAAGTAGTATGAAGGTGAAACAGAAGTCCACCAAGGGTGATATTCATAAAAAAAGGTATTTGAGAAGGGAGCAAGATCGCACTAAATATAAAAAAAGAAGCAACAAAGATCAGCTCACCTCATCTCCAGTCACACCGCACGGATCATGCAGTGCCGCAAGTGGTATGAAGGTGAAGCAGAAGTCCAGCGAGCGTGATATCCATAAAAAAAATGATATTTGAGAAGGGAGCAAGATAGCAGTAAATATCAAAAAAGAAGCAACAAAGATCAGTTCACCTCCTCTCCAGTCCCACTGCGAGAATCATGCAGTGCTGCAAGTAGTATGAAGGTGAAGCAGAAGTCCAGCGAGGGTGATATCCATAAAAAACAAATGATATTTGAGAGGGGAGCAAGATCGCACTAAATATAAAAAAAGAAGCAACAAAGATCAGCTCACCTCATCTCCAGTCAAACCGCACAGATCATGCAGTGCTGCAAGAAGTATGAAGGTGAAGCAGACGTCCAGCGAGCGTGATATCCATAAAAAAAATTGATATTTGAGAGGGGAGCAAGATCGTACTAAAAATAAAAAAAGCAACAAAGATCAGCTCACCTCCTCTCCAGTCCCACCGAGCGGATCATGCACGGCTGCAAGTAGTATGAAGGTGAAGAAGTCCAGCGAGGGTAATATACATAAAAAAACAAATGATATTTGAGAGAGGTGCAAGATCGCACTAAATATCAAAATAGAAGCAACAAAGATCAGCTCACCTGCTCTCCAGTCTCACTGTACGGATCATGAAGTGCTGCAAGTAGTATGAAGGTGAAGCAGAAGTCCAGCGAGGGTGATGTCCATAAAAAAAATTGATATTTGAGAGGGGAGCAAGATCGCACTAAATATCAACATAGAAGCAACAAAGATCAGCTCACCTCCTTTCTAGTTCCACCGCGTGGATCATGCAGTGCTGCTAGTATGAAGGTGAGGCAGAATTCTAGCAAGGGTGATATCCATAAAAAAACAAATGACATTTGAGGTGAGCAAGATCACACTAAATATCAAAATAGAAGCAACAAATATCTGCTCACCTCCTTTCAATTCCCTCTGCGTGGATCATGCAGTGCTGCAAGTAGCATGAAGGTGAAGCAGAAGTCCAGCGAGCATGACATCCATAGAAAAACAAATGATATTTGAGAGGGGAGCAAGATCGCACTAAATATCAAAAAAGATGCAACAAAGATCAGCTCACCTCCTCTCCAGTCCCACAGTGCGGATGATGCAGTGCTGCAAGTAGTATGAAGGTGAAGCAGAAGTCCAGAAAGGGTGATATCCATAAAAAAACAAATAATACTTGAGAGGTGAGCAAGATCGAACTAAATATCAATAAAGAAGTAAAAAAGATCAGCTCACCTCCTCTTCAGTCCCACAGCGTGGATCATGCAGTGCTGCAAGTACTATGAAGGTGAAGCAGAAGTCCAGCGAGCGTGACATCCATCAAAAAAACAAATGATATTTGAGAGGGGAGCAAGATCGCACTGAATATCAAAAAAGATGCAACAAAGATCAGCTCACCTCCTCTCCAGTCCCACCGCACGGATCATGCAGTGCCGCAAGTGGTATGAAGGTGAAGCAGAAGTCCAGCGAGCGTGATATCCATAAAAAAAATGATATTTGAGAAGGGAGCAAGATAGCAGTGAATATCAAAAAAGAAGCAACAAAGATCAGTTCACCTCCTCTCCAGTCCCACCGCGAAGATCATGCAGTGCTGCAAGTAGTATGAAGGTGAAGCAGAAGTCCAGCGAGGGTGATATCCATAAAAAACAAATGATATTTGAGAGGGGAGCAAGATCGCACTAAATATAAAAAAAGAAGCAACAAAGATCAGCTCACCTCATCTCCAGTCAAACCGCACAGATCATGCAGTGCTGCAAGAAGTATGAAGGTGAAGCAGACGTCCAGCGAGCGTGATATCCATAAAAAAAATTGATATTTGAGAGGGGAGCAAGATCGTACTAAAAATAAAAAAAGCAACAAAGATCAGCTCACCTCCTCTCCAGTCCCACCGAGCGGATCATGCACGGCTGCAAGTAGTATGAAGGTGAAGAAGTCCAGCGAGGGTAATATACATAAAAAAACAAATGATATTTGAGAGAGGTGCAAGATCGCACTAAATATCAAAATAGAAGCAACAAAGATCAGCTCACCTGCTCTCCAGTCTCACCGCGAAGATCATGCAGTGCTGCAAGTAGTATGAAGGTGAAACAGAAGTCCACCAAGGGTGATATTCATAAAAAAAGGTATTTGAGAAGGGAGCAAGATCGCACTAAATATAAAAAAAGAAGCAACAAAGATCAGCTCACCTCATCTCCAGTCACACCGCACGGATCATGCAGTGCCGCAAGTGGTATGAAGGTGAAGCAGAAGTCCAGCGAGCGTGATATCCATAAAAAAAATGATATTTGAGAAGGGAGCAAGATAGCAGTGAATATCAAAAAAGAAGCAACAAAGATCAGTTCACCTCCTCTCCAGTCCCACTGCGAGAATCATGCAGTGCTGCAAGTAGTATGAAGGTGAAGCAGAAGTCCAGCGAGGGTGATATCCATAAAAAACAAATGATATTTGAGAGGGGAGCAAGATCGCACTAAATATAAAAAAAGAAGCAACAAAGATCAGCTCACCTCATCTCCAGTCAAACCGCACAGATCATGCAGTGCTGCAAGAAGTATGAAGGTGAAGCAGACGTCCAGCGAGCGTGATATCCATAAAAAAAAATTGATATTTGAGAGGGGAGCAAGATCGTACTAAAAATAAAAAAAGCAACAAAGATCAGCTCACCTCCTCTCCAGTCCCACCGAGCGGATCATGCACGGCTGCAAGTAGTATGAAGGTGAAGAAGTCCAGCGAGGGTAATATACATAAAAAAACAAATGATATTTGAGAGAGGTGCAAGATCGCACTAAATATCAAAATAGAAGCAACAAAGATCAGCTCACCTGCTCTCCAGTCTCACTGTACGGATCATGAAGTGCTGCAAGTAGTATGAAGGTGAAGCAGAAGTCCAGCGAGGGTGATGTCCATAAAAAAAATTGATATTTGAGAGGGGAGCAAGATCGCACTAAATATCAACATAGAAGCAACAAAGATCAGCTCACCTCCTTTCTAGTTCCACCGCGTGGATCATGCAGTGCTGCTAGTATGAAGGTGAGGCAGAATTCTAGCAAGGGTGATATCCATAAAAAAACAAATGACATTTGAGGTGAGCAAGATCACACTAAATATCAAAATAGAAGCAACAAATATCTGCTCACCTCCTTTCAATTCCCTCTGCGTGGATCATGCAGTGCTGCAAGTAGCATGAAGGTGAAGCAGAAGTCCAGCGAGCATGACATCCATAGAAAAACAAATGATATTTGAGAGGGGAGCAAGATCGCACTAAATATCAAAAAAGATGCAACAAAGATCAGCTCACCTCCTCTCCAGTCCCACAGTGCGGATGATGCAGTGCTGCAAGTAGTATGAAGGTGAAGCAGAAGTCCAGAAAGGGTGATATCCATAAAAAAACAAATAATACTTGAGAGGCGAGCAAGATCGAACTAAATATCAATAAAGAAGTAAAAAAGATCAGCTCACCTCCTCTTCAGTCCCACAGCGTGGATCATGCAGTGCTGCAAGTACTATGAAGGTGAAGCAGAAGTCCAGCGAGCGTGACATCCATCAAAAAAACAAATGATATTTGAGAGGGGAGCAAGATCGCACTGAATATCAAAAAAGACGCAACAAAGATCAGCTCACCTCCTCTCCAGTCCCACCGCGAAGATCATGCAGTGCTGCAAGTAGTATGAAGGTGAAACAGAAGTCCACCAAGGGTGATATTCATAAAAAACAAATGATATTTGAGAGGGGAGCAAGATAGCAGTAAATATCAAAAAAGAAGCAACAAAGATCAGTTCACCTCCTCTCCAGTCCCACTGCGAGAATCATGCAGTGCTGCAAGTAGTATGAAGGTGAAGCAGAAGTCCAGCGAGGGTGATATCCATAAAAAACAAATGATATTTGAGAGGGGAGCAAGATCGCACTAAATATAAAAAATGAAGCAACAAAGATCAGCTCACCTCCTCTCCAGTCCCACCTCGTGGATCATGCAGTGCTGCAAGTAGTATGAAGGTGAAGCAGAAGTCCAGCGAGGGTAATATTCATAAAAAAGCAAATATTTGAGAGAGGAGCAAGATCGAACTAAATATCAAAAAAGAAGCAACAAAGATCAGCTCACCTCCTCTCCAGTCCCACCGCGCGGATCATGAAGCGCTGCAAGTAGTATGAAGGTGAAGCAGAATTCTAGCGAGTGTGATATGCATAAAAAAACAAATGATATCTGAGAGGGGAGCAAGATCACACTAAATACCAAAACAGAAGCAACAAAGATCAGCTCACCTCCTCTCCAGTCCCACTGTGTGGATCATGCAGTGCTGCAAGTAGTATGAAGGTGAAGCAGAAGTCCAGCAAGGGTGATATCCATAAAAAAACTAATGATACCTTTGAGAGGGGAGCAAGATCGCACTGAATATATAAAATAAGCAACGAAGATCAGTTCACCTCCTCACCAGTCCCACCGCGTGGATCATGCAGTGCTGCAAGTAGTAGTAATGTGAAGCAGAAGTCCAGCGAGGGTGGTATACATAAAAAAACAAATGATATTTGAGAGGGAGCAAGATCACACTAAATATAAAAAAAAGAAGCAACAAAGATCAGCTCACCTCCTCTCCAGTCCCACCGCGCGGATCATGAAGCGCTGCAAGTAGTATGAAGGTGAAGCAGAATTCTAGCGAGGGTGATATCCATAAAAAAACAAATGATATTTGAGAGGGGAGCAAGATCGCACTAAATACCAAAACAGAAGCAACAAAGATCAGCTCACCTCCTCTCCAGTCCCACCGTGTGGATCATGCAGTGCTGCAAGTAGTATGAAGGTGAAGCAGAAGTCCAGCGAGGGTGGTATAGATAAAAAACAAATGAGATTTGAGAGGGGAGCAAGATCGCACTAAATATAAAAAATAAGCAACGAAGATCAGTTCACCTCCTCTTTAGTCCCACCGCATGGATTATGCAGTGCTGCAAGTAGTAGTAATGTGAAGCCGAAGTCCCGCGAGGGTGGTATGCATAAAAAAAAAAATGATATTTGAGAGGGAGCAAGATCGCACTAAATATCAAAAAAGAAGCAACAAAGATCAGCTTACCTCCTTTCCATTCCCACCACGTGGATCATGCAGTGCTGCAAGTAGTAGTAATGTGAAGCAGAAGTCGAGCGAGGGAGGTATCCATAAAAAAAAAAATGATATTTGAGAGGGAGCAAGATCACACTAAATATCAAAAAAGAAGCAACAAAGATCAGCTCACCTCCTCTCCAGTCCCATCGCACAGATCATGAAGCGCTGCAAGTAGTAGGAAGGTGAAGCAGATGTCCAGCAAGGGTGATATCCATAAAAAAACTAATGATATTTGAGAGTCGAGCAAGATCGCACTAAATATCAAAAATGAAGCAGCAAAGATCAGCTCACCTCCTCTGCAGTCCCACTGCGTGGATCATGCAGTGCTGCAAGTAGTATGAAGTTGAAGCAGAAGTCCAGCGAGGGTGATATTCATAAAAAAACAAATGATATTTGAGAGAGGAGCAAGATCGAACTAAATATCAAAAAAGCAGCAACAAAGATCAGGTCACCTCCTCTCCAGTCCCACCGCGTGGATCATGCAGTGACGCAAAAGTATGAAGGTGAAGCAGAATTCCAGCGAGGTTGATATCCATAAAAAACAAATAATATTTGAGAGGGCAGGGAGGCGTGGCTATGTAGCGAGAAGGAGAGGACTCTGCTGTGAGAGCTCCTCAAAATCCTGGACTAATCCTGGCATCTAGACCCTTTTTTGAGTGACCTACTGGCGGCGATCTAGACCCCCTGGAAGTGGGGACCCCCCTGCGGGAGGACGTGAGGTGGTTTCTGCGGGCCGGCGGCTGAGGAGACCGAAGCGGGCAGCTGATCCTACTCCTCCACGAGGCGGCGGCCATCTTGAGTGGGCGGCTCTGCTTCTCAGAGCTGCAGCGCTGACCCACACCGCTCAACCGCGGGCAGTGAAGATAGCGGCAGACCGATAGAGGGGACACGCGGTGAGTGCCCTGAAAAATTGGTCCCTGCGTATTTCCCCCTCCGTTAACCCCTCCCTGCGCCAGCTGGTGCCACTACCGAGGGAGGCTTTGAGCACCCTCCCCCACTCCTGCTGTCTCTGTGGGTCTTCCTCTCCCTCCCCTGGCCGCAAGAGACTTTCCTGCACAGTGCTTACAATTGTATGTGGCCTCCTATCTGCGGTCTGTGCTGGATCTATAAATATCTATTAATAACCCTGCTGTGATTGCCCTCTCCCTCCCCAGGCCGCAAGAGACTCTCCTGCATAGTGCTCACAATTGTGTGTGGCCTCCATCTCTGGTGGGTGACACCTAGACCACGCATTTTAGTTGCTCCATTTGACCGTGCTGCAGATAACCATAAGCCGACTAAAAGGGGCAGGAGCGGCAGCGGCAGCGGAGAAATTGAAGGAGTTTGCTAGACCGGACCCCGCTGAAAGTGCACGACATAATAGGAGCACTTCCTCTCAGGTTCAGCGCAAAAATCGCCCTTCTGGGTGTGAGGAGGAGATGGAACAGGAGGAACTGACCCTTAAACAAGCATCTGCGCAATTGATACAGGCTGTCTCCTTGACCAGGACATCCCTGATGGAGAAAATTGAGGATGTTTATACGGAGGTGGGGAGACTTCGTCAGGACATGCAGGCCATGAAGGGACGCATTACGGAGGTGGAGACCAGGGTGTCTAGGGTAGAGGATACCATTACACCCATGGAGGCTAAGTTAACAAAGGTGGTGGGCTCCATGAATGCTTGGAAGCAGAAGGCGCATGACCTGGAAAACAGAATGCGCCGGAATAATATCCGTATCGTTGGTCTGCCTGAGTGCTCAGAAGGTCAGCATCCTGAGCAGTTTTTGCAGGATTGGCTTAAGACCTCTCTGGGGGATGCATTCTCCTCAATGTTCGCTGTTGAAAGAGCTCACAGGGTCCCGACAAGACCACTGCCTCCAGGAGCCCCACCTCGACCTTTCCTGGCACGCTTGCTCAATTGTAAGGACAGAGATACAGTCATATGTAAAAGTTTGGGCACCCCTATTAATGTTAACCTTTTTTCTTTATAACACTTTTGGTTTTTGCAACAGCTATTTCAGTTTCATATATCTAATAACTGATGGACTCAGTTATATTTCTGGATTCAAATGAGGTTTATTGTACTAACAGAAAATGTGCAATCTGCATTTAAACAAAATTTGACAGGTGCAAAAGTATGGGCACCCTTATCATTTTCTTGATTTGAACACTCCTAACTACTTTTTACTGACTTCCTGAAGCACTAAATTGGTTTTGTAACCTCATTGAGCTTTGAACTTCATAGCCAGGTGTATCAAATCATGAGAAAAGGTATTTAAAGTGGCCACTTGCAAGTAGTTCTCCTATTTGATTCTCCTATGAAGAGTGGCATCATGGGCTCCTCAAAACAACTCTCAAATGATCTGAAAACAAAGATTATTCAACATAGCTTTTCAGGGGAAGGATACAAAAAGTTGTCTCAGAGATTTAACCTGTCAGTTTCCACTGTGAGGAACATAGTAAGGAAATGGAAGAACACAGGTACAGTTCTTGTTAAGCCCAGAAGTGGCAGACCAAGAAAAATATCAGAAAGGCAGAGAAGAAGAATGGTGAGAACAGTCAAGGACAATCCACAGACCACCTCCAAAGACCTGCAGCATCATCTTGCTGCAGATGGTGTCACTGTGCATCGGTCAACAATACAGCGCACTTTGCACAAGGAGAAGCTGTATGGGAGAGTGATGCGAAAGAAGCCGTTTCTGCAAGCACGCCATAAACAGAGTCGCCTGAGGTATGCAAAAGCACATTGGGACAAGCCAGTTACATTTTGGAAGAAGGTCCTGTGGACTGATAAAACAAAGATTGAGTTGTTTGGTCATACAAAAAGGCGTTATGCATGCGCTGTATTGTTGACCGATGCACAGTGACACCATCTGCAGCAAGATGATGCTGCAGGTCTTTGGAGGTGGTCTGTGGATTGTCCTTGACTGTTCTCACCATTCTTCTTCTCTGCCTTTCGGATATTTTTCTTGGCCTGCCACTTCTGGGCTTAACAAGAACTGTACCTGTGTTCTTCCATTTCTTTACTATGTTCCTCACAGTGGAAACTGACAGGTTAAATCTCTGAGACAACTTTTTGTATCCTTCCCCTGAAAAGCTATGTTGAATAATCTTTGTTTTCAGATCATTTGAGAGTTGTTTTGAGGAGCCCATGATGCCACTCTTCATAGGAGAATTAAATAGGAGAACTACTTGCAAGTGGCCACTTTAAATACCTTTTCTCATGATTTGATACACCTGGCTATGAAGTTCAAAGCTCAATGAGGTTACAAAACCAATTTAGTGCTTCAGGAAGTCAGTAAAAAGTAGTTAGGAGTGTTCAAATCAAGAAAATGATAAGGGTGCCCATACTTTTGCACCGGTCAAATTTTGTTTAAATGCAGATTGCACATTTTCTGTTAGAACAATAAACCTCATTTGAATCCAGAAATATAACTGAGTCCATCAGTTATTAGATATATGAAACTGAAATACCTGTTGCAAAAACCAAAATTGTTATAAAGAAAAAAGGTTAACATTAATAGGGGTGCCCAAACTTTTACATGACTGTACCATTCTACGTCTTGCACGACTGAAAAGCCCTATTAAGTTCGACAATGCTGTCGTTTCCATCTTTCCGGATTTCTCCATGGAACTGCAGAAACAGCGGGCACAATTCACCGAGGTCAAGAAAGGACTCAGGGACAGAAACATTGTATAGTCAATGATGTATCCAGCTCGACTTCGAGTTATTCATGAAGGTTCCTCCGTATTTTTTACAGATTCGGCGGAGGCGACTGAGTGGCTGTGGTCCCACAGGGGATCCCCTGCGAAAAAATCCTAATGTGGCGGCTGTCACTTTAGATCCTCTCAATTAACGGTCTAATTGAAGCTCTCTCGGCGAGTTCCCAGATACCAGCTATACCGGACGCTGTAGTCAGTGATGGTATCCCCTTGTTTATTTTTTGATAGGGGTGTAAGACTGTACGCCTCTTTTACTAGTTTCCTGTTTTGCTTTTTCTTTTTCAAACGTTTTAATTTTTATAGTTGTTTAGATGTAGGCCGCAGCCGACGCCAAATTCTATTATCTGTGTGGGGTCTCTGCACCTGGATCGGGCACCTCTATGCACCATGTTCAGATAGGGAGGAATGGGTTCTGAGCTGATTTGTATGACCTGGAATGTGAGAGGCATAAAAACCCCTCGGAAAAAAATGAAGGTGTTCTCACAAGTTAGACATTACCGTCCTCACATTGTGGCCCTGGTAGAGACGCACCTGACTAGAGATACGGTTCGGTGGGTACAGAAACCGTGGGTGCAATGGTTTATACATGCTTTTCACACCAGCTGCTCAAGGGGAGTTTCACTGTTAATTCATAAGGATGTTCGGTGGGAGGCCCGGAAGGACCCTGAGGGACGATTTGCGTTCGTGCATGCGCTGATTAACTCTCAGAAATATGTCATTCTTTGTATTTATAATCCCCCTCCGGCCAATATGTCAATTATTCAAAAGGCCCTGAGCTTTGCTTTAAATTACTCGAACGCACATGTCATCTGTATGGGAGATTTTAATTTGGTCATGAAAAGCCATCTCCCCCCAGGGCACGTCCCAACTGTCACAATTCATGGCGGGTAGTGGGTGGCTGGATCTATGGAGAGTGTGCCATCCAGAGACGAGGGAGTACACTTCACTTGCCATTCCTCCACTAAACGCTCTCTGTCTCGCATAGATTACATTTTCGGGTCCAGTAATCAGGCAGCATGTGTGGATGATATCAAACATGGAAGTAGGGGAATTTCGGATCATAGTCCAGTTATTCTCAAGCTTAAATTTGGGCCATTGACTAATAGGATGGCATGGAGGCTGAACCCTTTTTCGCTGAAGTTGATAACATCCCCTAATAGAACAATAGATCAGTTACGTTGCTTCGTCTCGTCCCACCCCGAACCCCGAAATATTAATGTATTTTGGGATGCTCTTAAAGCCTATTTACAGGGTTGTCTATCCTCTATGATTTCTCACATTAAGTGGGTGACATCGGAGGAGGATGGCGAGATGGAGCGACGTCTGAAAGACTCGGAGGCAGCCTATATATCGGATCAAACTAACAGTAATAGGGTAGAATGGCTGGCCGCTCAAAGGTTATATGCTCAATACACTGATACCAAGATGAAACGTAAATTATTTTTTGCCCGGCAGTCTTATTTTGAAATGGGGAATCAGGCAAGTAAATTTCTGGCCTACTTAGTGCAGCAGCATAATGCAACCAACACAATTCTACAGATTCGTGATTCAGGAGGTACTTTGGTTTCCTCAACTGAGGAGATATTAGAGTGCTTTTCTGACTATTATGGTTCATTGTACAATTCTAAGACTGATGTGGACGGCCCGGAGTGTCTAAATTATTTGTCAGATATAGAGTTTCCCACGCTGAGTCCTTCCCAGCGGGCCTTTATGGACGCTGAATAAGCCAACAACTAAATGAAAAAATTCACCAAATAATAAGTCATAAATGGATATTCATTATAAATACAATAACCTACTCAAAAAATGAATACACCAAACAGAGTCCAAAACATTAAGACTCAAATAAATTTATTACATAATTACCAATGAGTATACAGAACCAGACATAGTAACATACCATAATTACAGAAAAATACATGTAAAAAATACATATAAAAAGGACAAAGTGAGCACTATAAATAAATAATCATACAAAAATGATAAGGATAATAGTAATAATTAAGTGCATAATATATATGGGCTGAAAAATCAGCTCCTAATAAAGTGCATAAAAAATGCACAAAAATTATATATAAATCCAAATCATATATACCCGTGATATGTGGCTCAATGTGTCCAGGCTCCCTCCAACGTACGTTTCGCCCACCGTGGCTTTTTCAAGGAGTGTCAATTGGTAATTATGTAATAAATTTATTTGAGTCTTAATGTTTTGGACTCTGTTTGGTGTATTCATTTTTTGAGTAGGTTACTTTATGGAAGCTGAGATTACTCTGGAGGAGATAGAGGACGCCATAAAAGACATGGCCTACGAGAAGGCCCCTGGGCCGGATGGATTTCCTGTGGAGTTATATAGGAAATATCAGGATATACTGGCGCCCCTTTTGTTGACAGTGTTTCGTGGGATCTGGGAGGGGGGATGCATGCCAGAGTCCTTTTACGAGGCCAATATAATAGTTCTTAAAAAAGAGGGGAAGGACCCTTTAGATTGTGGATCTTACAGGCCTATATCACTAGTAAATGTGGATTATAACATTTTTACAAAAATTTTGGCCAAAAGAGTAAATTCAGTTATATTTGATCTTGTACACCCCGATCAGACGGGTTTTATGCCGGGGAAGAGCACCTCCATAAATATCAGACGAGTCCAGTCAGTGGTTCAATATAGCTCTCTGGTATCAGATAATGAATGGACACTGGCATCGCTAGATGCGGCTAAGGCCTTTGACTCGCTTGAATGGCCTTTTCTCCGTGCATGTATGCAGAGGTATGGATTTGGCGATAGATTCCAAGAATGGGTTAATGTTTTATGCATGAAGCCCAAAGCCCGGGTCATCGTAAATAACTCCATATCTGAATCATTCTCACTGTATAGGGGAACTCGTCAGGGGTGTCTCCTTTCCCCGGCCCATTTTGCTCTTGCTATTGAGGCGCTGGCAATTCGTATAAGATCTTCCCCTAATATTGTTGGTATAGAAATAGCAGGTCGGACGGATACCATAGGCCTATACGCTGACGATATGGTGATATTTATGGACAAGGCGGAGGAGACCCTGACAAGAGTGATCACTACCATAAATAAATTCAGTACATATTCTGGCCTATAAATAAACTGGGAGAAATCTGCTTTGATGCCTCTTTCCCATGCTCCAATGCCACGACTGGAGTCTCTCTCCCTACTGCCCATTGTAACCAATTTTAAATATTTGGGTGTTCACATCTCTCAAGGTAGTAAATTTGATCTGCAACTCAATATACAACCATTATTGGAGACGGTCAAAGGTAAATTCGCGATTTGGGGTAAACTTCCACTGTCTGTAGCCGGACGTATTAACCTAATTAAAATGATATTACTCCCCAAGCTTAGCTACTTTCTTCAACATAGTGCGGTGGTGGTGCCCAAATCCTTTTTTGCTAATCTGAATTCCCAAACCACATACTTTACTTGGGGGAAAGCCAGGCCTAAACTAAGACTAGCCACTCTGCAGAGGCCCAAGAGGGGAGGAGGGGCAGCATTACCCGATTTTTTTTTATATTATCTAGCTGGACAGGTCAAGGCCATAAGTACATGGATGCCTGGAGGTCATCTCCCGAATTCTGAGAGTCATCTACTTCATGCTACAGGAATTAGTTGCCCACTGGGTTTTTTGGAAATGAAGAAAATAAATGTTCCGAAACTGCTACCTCTGCTTCGTCTGGGACGATCGATATGTAGATAGATTAGGGGGGTGGTTAGATTTGGGGATGTTATAGCTGAAATGCCCCTATGGAATAATGACTACCTCCCGGTACTACTGGAGCATCCATCTGCTGAGTTCTGGGTTCAGTATGGTGTCTCTACGGTAGGTGATCTATATGATCATGGAACATTGGTATCCTTTGAGCAATTACAAGTTAATCGTAGTGTCCCGAGATCCCAGTTTTTCCATTATTTACAGTTAAGGTCAGCTTTCCAGTCGTACATGAGATATACGGGTATAGATAATGACATTTCGTCTCTACCCCTGATAGGGATTCTCAAATCACAGGGCCCTCAGGGTCTCATCTCCTCTCTATATACATATTTGTTGTCAGTGGGGACAGAATGTACCCTAGATTCAGTTAAGAAGAAATGGGAGAGACTCATCCCAGATACACAGGGTGAGGAATGGGAAGAAATCCTGGAGTCACCTATCTGGGTATCTCCGTCTGCCAACAATAGGATGATGCAATTGTATATTATTAATCAATCGTATTTGACTCCAATTCGACTCTTTAAGATGGGCCGATACCCGTCATCGGAATGTTTGAGATGTCATTCAATAGATGCAGACTTTATCCATATCATCTGGTGCTGTCCTGTTGTTGCGCAATACTGGAGGGGGGTGACGTCATTATTAACATCCTTGGTACAATCCCCTGTTCCCTTTGAACCACTGACCTGTCAGTTTGGAGTGTGGGATGAGGAAGTATGGGGTCATTATGTTGGTGTTTTTCTACGGGAGACTCTATTCATGGCACGGAAGATACTAGCATTACGGTGGATGGGGAATTCGCCTCCTTCTCTTGGGTCCTGGATCTCTCTGGTAAATTCGATTATGCCATATGAACGTACACTGTATCAGAATAGAGGATGCCTGGGTAAATTCGAGAAGATTTGGGGGAGGTGGAACTCCTCTCGTCTCACTTTGCAGAGCGGAGATGTCGCACAATAAACTGCTCATTGTATAGATAGATGTAGGCTGCGGAATAGTTTAATGTTTTGGTAGATGTAGGTAGCGTTTAGAAGCTAGGCAGGTTTTATTACTGGTATAATACCATGACACAATACTACTGTGATTTAATTGATACTATGTTTGCTTTATTTATACACGTTTGGTGTACATGTTATGCTTCACGTTTTCATGTTATCTGAGCATATTGTGAGAATCATGTGGGAATAGTGGATGAGGGCAGGTATATCTAGCCCAGATTCCTTTCCTATGTGGCCTAGTCTGGTCAGTATCGCACCTGCTTGCTAATGAATAATGGGAGGTGGATATAAAAGGATGCCAGGTGGTTGTGTGAGTGTCTCAGCCTGGGAACACAGAGAGCCTGTCTGTGTGAGAGACACACGTGAGTGGAAGCAGTGCCCACTGCAACTCTGGTTTGGCTGGACGGGAGAAGCCCGCCAGTTGGTAGTTAGGTTGTCCATTGTTTAGTTAGTGCCGGACAGGCAAGGATTTGTTTTATGTTTTATTTCCTTTTGCATTGCTTTCACCGTTAATAAACCTGTCCCAGGGTCAGTTACACCCGAATCCCAGCTCTGCGCCTGAGTTTCATGCTGAATGCACGTGACCTTTGACCCCAGCAAAGGCGATCCCGGAGTGTTTTATCACATTGTGGTGGAGAACGCGGGCATCACGTTGCAAGCATGAGCATGGAGGACGTGGTGAAAGCGCTGGTACAGTCCACCGCCGTCCAGCAAGAAGCTAATCGGGTGATGATGGCCCAGCTGAAGGAGTTGGTGGACATGACAGTTACCGATCGTTCGCTTCTCCAGCAGGTGGCGCAGCGCTTGGCAAGCTTACCTGAGGTTAACCTGGAAGCCGAGTCGAGAGTGATTCACGTGAGTCGGTACTGGCAGAAGATGACGACAGAAGATGACGTCGAGGCATACCTGACTACGTTTGAACGGACGGCGTTGCGAGAAAAATGGCCGAAGGCAAGATGGGCCGGCCTGATTGCCCCGTTTCTTTCCGGTGAGGCCCAAAAGGCTTATTATGACTTAGAGCCTGAAGCTGCGCAGGACTTTGACAAACTGAAAGCCGAGATCTTGGCCCGGCTGGGAGTGACGACCGCTGTCCGTGCACAGAGAGTGCATCAATGGACTTATCAGCCGGATAAACCACCGCGGTCACAGATGTTCGACCTGATCCACGTGACGAAGAAGTGGCTACAACCCGAGGTGCTGACAGCTCCAGAGATAATCCAGAGAGTCGTCATGGACAAGTACCTGAGAGCTCTACCGCCAGCCCTGAGGAAGTGGGTAAGCCATGGAAATCCTACGACGGCAGATCAACTGGTGGATCTGGTTGAACGTTACTACGTGGCGGAAGGACTCCGAGACGACGTTACCCCACCTCGTTCTTCATCATCTCCACGTGGAACCGGTAAGACTGTTCCAGGGAGTAGGGGAGATGGAAAAATCCCTAAGACAGTGGGGGAGGAAAATGGGACTGCCCGCACTGCGAGGCCGAGAGTAACGAACTATGGTCTAAGCAAGGGGCCCGTTAGGTGTTTCCGCTGCCAAGAGATGGGACATATTGCTGCGAACTGTCCGGTCACTACTGAACCCATGCAGTGCGACGTCACAGACTCTAAAAACCGCATGTCTATGGTTGCACGGGTAGCGAGTGTGAATGCCGGTCAAAAGGATGTGGAAAAACACTTGTGTGATTTAACTGTTGATGGCAAAAATGTGGTGGCATTGTTAGACTCGGGAAGTGTGGTGACTCTGGTGAAGGCCAGTCTGGTGTCAGCCCCGACTGGACCATCAGACAAATTTTCTGCAACGTGTGTGCATGGAGACACCTGTTCGTACCTCACCACAGTCATATGCATTACAACTTCCTATGGGTCTGTGCAACATAAAGTGGGACTCGTCCCGGCGTTATTGCATGATGTTATCCTGGGCCGGGATTTTCCCCACTTCTGGCAATTGTGGGAGAATCAGTTGATGCCCTTGGGTAATCGTGTACATGATTCTTCTCCCAGGGCGCGTGGGGGTCCCGAACCCCTGGAAGAGGTCTCCCCGGAAGACTCGGGGGAAGAGTCTGCGGGAAATGACCTGCAGTTCCCGTTTTCAGTCATGGCGGGTGATACGGAGGAGACCGGGGAAGAGGAGGAGGCCGACAGCCGTCCACCTCCCCATTTGCCGGATTTAGAAGTTCAGAAAGATGACTTCCAAAGCGAGCAAATAAAGGATCCTACCCTTTCTCAGGCTAGGACAAATGTAAAAGTGATAAACGGGGTACCCGTAGAACCTGGCTCTAGGCTGGCATATCCTTACATGGTTCTGGAGAATGATTTACTCTATCAGATAGAGAAAAAGGGGGAAGATACGGTGCAACTATTAGTCGTGCCAAAACCCTACCGGCGGCAGGTGCTGGACCAGGCCCACGGACATGTGATGGGAGGTCACCTGGGAGTCCAGAAAACCACCGAAAGGATATTACACTGTTTTGTTTGGCCAGGCATGCATCACGATATCCGTGTATATTGTGAGTCTTGTCCTGACTGCCAAGCCTCTGCACCTAAGCCCCGGTTCTGTAGCCCTTTGGTACCCCTACCTATTATTGAAGTCCCGTTTGAGAGGATTGGGATGGATTTAGTTGGGCCCCTTCCACGGTCTGCACGTGGACACCAACATATCCTGGTCATCTTGGATTATGCCACTCGTTACCCGGAGGCCATCCCTTTGCGTAACACGGCCACCAAGACGATTGCCAAGGAACTGGTGCATGTGTTTAGTCGGGTCGGTATACCAAAACAGATACTCACCGACCAGGGGACCCCCTTTATGTCCAGGGTAATGAAGGAGCTCTGCCGATTGTTACAAATCGAACCATTACGCACATCCGTGTATCACCCTCAAACAGACGGGTTGGTCGAACGGTTCAATAAAACTCTGAAGCAGATGCTGAGAAAGGTGATAGACAAGGATGGGAAGAACTGGGACTATTTACTTCCGTATTTGCTTTTTGCCATCAGGGAAGTACCCCAGTCTTCCATGGGATTCTCGCCTTTCGAGTTATTGTACGCCCGACGTCCTCGCGGACTGTTAGACGTTGCAAAAGAAACCTGGGAGGGTCAGGTCACTCCGTTTAAAACAGTGATAGATCACGTCACACAAATGCAGGACCGTATTGCGGCTGTTATGCCTATCGTCAAAGAACACATGATACAGGCTCAAGGAGCCCAAAAAAGAATCTATGATAGGGGCGCCAAGATCCGTACGTTTGCACCCGGAGATAGGGTGTTGATCCTGGTCCCCACGGTGGACAGTAAGTTCCTGGCAAAGTGGCAGGGCCCCTTTGAGATCAAGGAAAGAGTTGGTGAAGTAAACTACAAAGTATACCAGGCAGGTAAACGGAAACCTGAACAGATTTATCATGTAAATCTGATAAAGCCCTGGAAGGATCGGTCTGCCTTGTCAGCGGAGCTGGCCCGTCCTGTCTGCTCGCATACCGTACCGGAGGTACGGGTTGCAGAGACTCTCTCGGAGCGGCAAAAGACTGAGGTCAGGCAGTTTCTACTTCACAACCAAAAGTTTTTCTCAGAAAAACCAGGGCAGACTACGCTAATAAAACATGACATCGTAACGGAACCTGGTGTCACAGTTCACGTAAAGCCCTACCGAATCCCGGAAGCACGCCGTGAAGCCGTTTCCCGAGAAGTGAAGGCAATGTTAGAGTTAGGTGTCATTGAGGAATCGCACAGTGCTTGGTCCAGCCCGATTGTGCTAATTCCTAAACCGGACGGCACCATCCGGTTCTGCAATGACTTCAGGAAACTGAATGCGGTCTCAAAATTTGATGCCTACCCCATGCCCCGGGTCGACGAGTTGATAGATCGGTTAGGAAAAGCCCGGTATATTACGACCCTAGACCTAACAAAGGGGTATTGGCAGATCCCTCTGGCGGAGGCTGCCAGAGAAAAGACGGCATTTGCTACGCCGGAAGGTTTATTTCAGTATGTGTATATGCCGTTTGGACTGCACGGAGCACCGGCGACCTTCCAGAGACTGATGGATCGAGTCCTGAGGCCACATAGGCAGTACGCTTCGGCCTATTTGGACGACATTGTCATTTACAGCTTGGACTGGGAGACTCATCTCCAAAAAGTACAAGCTGTGATTGACGACCTGTGGGAGGCAGGTCTAACCGCGAACCCCAAGAAATGTCACATCGGGCTAGAAGAAGCCCGGTATTTGGGGTATGTAATTGGGAGGGGTGTTGTTAAACCCCAGGTTGATAAGATTCAGGTGGTTCAGGACTGGCCACAACCTGTCAACAAGAAGCAGGTGCAAGCCTTCCTGGGGATCGCCGGCTATTATCGCCGGTTCATACCCAATTTTGCAGCCATCGCTACCCCCCTGACGGATCTTACAAAAGGGAAAGACTCCGTCATGATTAAATGGAGTTTATCGGCTGAAGAAGCCTTCCATAGCCTAAAACGGGCACTTTGCTCTCAGCCCGTACTGGTGACTCTGGACTTCCGCAGCGAGTTTGTGGTACAAACGGATGCCTCTGATACCGGTATCGGGGCAGTACTCTCACAAGTGAGGGACGGAGTGGAACACCCAGTCCTCTATCTCAGCAGGAAGCTGAATAAACACGAGCAAAGGTATGCAGTCGTGGAAAAAGAGTGCCTCGCCATTAAGTGGGCTCTAGAGGCCCTCAAATATTACCTTGTGGGCCGAAAGTTCAGGCTGATCACTGACCATGCCCCTCTCAAGTGGATGCACTTGAACAAGGAACGGAATAGCCGGGTGACCCGGTGGTTCCTTGCCCTGTAGGCCTACACTTTTACGGTGGAGCACCGCCCAGGGGTACAGATGGGAAATGGAGATGCCCTGTCCCGAGTGCACTGTTTGGCGGGTGTCATTGCTCGACCGGAGTGGTCTGAGCAGAGGGGGGGGATATGTGAGAATCATGTGGGAATAGTGGATGAGGGCAGGTATATCTCGCCCAGATTCCTTTCCTATGTGGCCTAGTCTGGTCAGTATCGCACCTGCTTACTAATGGATAATGGGAGGTGGATATAAAAGGATGCCAGGTGGTTGTGTGAGTGTCTCAGCCTGGGAACACAGAGAGCCTGTCTGTGTGAGAGACACACGTGAGTGGAAGCAGTGCCCACTGCAACTCTGGTTTGGCTGGACGGGAGAAGCCCGCCAGTTGGTAGTTAGGTTGTCCATTGTTTAGTTAGTGCCGGACAGGCAAGGATTTGTTTTATGTTTTATTTCCTTTTGCATTGCTTTCACCGTTAATAAACCTGTCCCAGGGTCAGTTACACCCGAATCCCAGCTCTGCACCTGAGTTTCATGCTGAATGCACGTGACCTTTGACCCCAGCAAAGGCGATCCCGGAGTGTTTTATCACAATATATATACTTTGTATCAAGCCTGGTATCTTGTACCAAATGTGTGTGTTATATAACTGCTTATGGTTAATAAACGAATTTAAAATATTTGAGAGGGGAGCAAGATCGAACTAAATAACAAAGAAGAAGTAACAAAGATCAGCTCATCTCCTCTCCAGTCCCACCACGCAGATCATGCAGTGTGGCAAGTAGTATTAAGGTGAAGCAGAAGTCCAGTGAGGGTGATATCCATAAAAAAACAAATGATACTTGAGAGGGGTGCAAGATTGAATTAAATATAAAAAAAGAAGTAACAAAGATCAGCTCACCTCCTCTCCAGTCCCACTGCGCGGATTATCCAGTGCTGCAAGTAGTATGAAGGTGATGCACAAGTCCAGCGAGGGTGTTATCCAAAGAAAAAACAAGTGATATTTGAGAGGGGAGCAAGATCGCACTAAATATCAAAAAAGAAGCAACAAAGATCACCTCACCTCCTCTCCAGTCCAACCGAGTGGATCATGCAGTGCTGCAAGTAGTATGAAGGTGAAGCAGAAGTCCAGCGAGGGTGATATCCATAGAAAAAACAAATGATATTTGAGAGGGGAGCAAGATCGCACTAATTATCAAAAAAGAAGCAACAAAGATCATCTCACTACCTCTCCAGTCCCACCTAGCTGCTCATGCAGTGATGCAAAAGTATAAAGGTGAAGCAGAAGTCCAGCGAGGGTGATATCCATAAAAAAACAAATAATATTTGAGAGGGGAGCAAGATTGAACTAAATATCAAAAAAGAAGCAACAAAGATCAGCTCACCTCCTCTCCAGTCCCACTGTGCGGATCATGCAGTGCTGCAAGTAGTGTGAAGTTGAAGCAGAAGTCCAGCGAGGGTGATATCCATAGAAAAAACAAATGATATTTGAGAGGGAAGCAAGATCGCACTAATTATCAAAAAAGAAGCAACAAGGATCAGCTCACCACCTCTCCAGTCCCACCTAGCTGCTCATGCAGTGATGCAAAAGTATGAAGGTGAAGCAGAAGTCCAGCGAGGGTGATATCCATACAAAAACAAATGATACTTGAGAGAGGAGCAAGATCGCACTAATTATCAAAAAAGAAGCAACAAAGATCAGCTCACCTCCTCTCCAGTCCCACCGCACGGATCATGCAGTGATGCAAAAGTATGAAGGTGAAGCAGAAGTCCAGCGAGGGTGATATCCATAAAAAAACTAATAATATCTGAGAGGGGAGAAAGATCAAACTAAATATCAAAAAAGAAGTAAAAAAGATCAGCTCACCTCCTCTCCAGTCCCACAGCGCGGATCATGCAGTGCTGCAAGTAGTATGAAGGTGAAGCAGAAGTCCAGTGAGGGTGATATGCATTAAAAAAAACAAATGATATTTGAGAGGGGAGCAAGATTGCACTAAATATCAAAAAAGAAGCAACAAAGATCAGCTCACCTCTTTTCCAGTCCCACCGCGTGGATCATGCAGTTCTGCAAGTAGTAAGAAATCCAGTGAGGGTGATATCCATAGAAAAAACAAATGATGTTTGAGAGGGGAGCAAGATCGCACTAAATATCAAAAAAGACGCAACAAAGATCAGCTCACCTCCTCTCCAGTCCCACCGCGCGGATCATGCAGTGCTGCAAGCAGTATGAAGGTGAAGCAGAAGTCCAGCGAGGGTGATATTCATAAAAAAACAAATGATATTTGAGAGGGGAGCAAGATCGCACTAAATATCAAAAAAGAAGCAACAAAGATCAGGTCACCTCCTTTCCAGTCCCACCGCGCGGATCATGCAGTGCTGCAAGTAGTATGAAGGTGAAGCAGAAATACAGCGAGGGTGATATCCATAAAAAAACAAATGATATTTGAGAGGGGAGCAAGATCGCACTAAATATAAAAAAAAGCAACAAAGATCAGCTCAGAAAAATTTTTCCAAGCTATTATATATCACACAAATTTACCACAAAGCTCGAAATACTCTATGGGTGAGTAATTGAATTCAGAAACATTTTTTCAATGTTCTTTTGAGTGTTATACACCACTGAAATGTACCAGATAGAACATAATACTATAGTCAATTTTTTTCACCAAAAAAAAACGCCCTCAGCCTTGCCGAGAGACTTTATTTTGTAACTCTCCCTGCTCGTGCAATGGTCACTCTGTAGGCTAAATGCAGAATGTATCTGATACAAACAGCAAAGCACAGATTTAGCACTTACAAGGGCTGTTAGTATGAATGTTCAGAATCAGCACCAGTATCACTGCTAGAGCTCTCTGATGCGTTTGTAAGGACGTGGCAGAGAACCTCGTTTGCCCCTCCCCCACATGGAGCCCATGCGGCCCTGTTTGCACATTTTATATGTTATGCCTTGTTAGTCCTGAAATGTGCTTTTGTGGTATTATGCTGTGTTTGCAATACGTGAGATAAAGTTATTCCTATTGGATCACAGCGGTGACCCTGGATTTTGATAGCCGGACTACAGTGGCTGGAAAGAATAGGTAACCCGTGGGAAGGATCTGTGTCAGTCCTGTCTATTTTAAGTACAAGGGGCTGGGGGCGCTTGCTGACCGTTTGCTCAGTGGATTCTGTCTGTGGACTGTGCCTTTAAGTAACTTGGCCATAACTACCCCCAACCCCAGTCGTCCTTGTTACATGTTCAAGAGTGCACACACAGCCCTGGACAAACACTCTCTCCTCCAATAACAGCTGTCCCTGAGCTATGCATAGGCATCAGTGTGCCGAGCGTGGTGGCGCCTATCCTTTTATAACCCCTGATGATGTCATATGGCCAGCCAATCACAGTAATGCCACCAAGATGGCTACGGCACTACAGTAACTCATAGGCAATCCCTGCATGCTTATTGGCTATGTTACAGACACCAAACATGCAGGGTGGGGATTCGAGTTTCAAAATCAAGCACCGACTAATGCACGCCGAGTGCCAAGCACATCCGATCATCCAGATGTACTCAAGTGATATCCGACTATCACCGAGCACGTTTGCACATCTCTGATAATAATGTATAACAAAGACCATCAGAAGAAGAAGGAGAATACTGAGGCGGAAATATGTTATGTCCTTATGTTACTTACATGTTCCTCATACATCTCCTGAACCAGCCTTTCGGTCTTCTAGTTCAGGAAGAAAACAAGATATTGTAGAATTAGACCCCAATAATTGTAGCTTGTCCATGATATCGTGATGCCCTATGTACGTATGTGAGGTCTCTGCTGTATGTCTGATGTTTCCTCACTGCCACAGCTTTTGGGTACATTCACACTTAATTTTTCCTTCTCATTTTTTAAAAGGAGTCTGTCAGCTCCAAAATGAAAATTAAAAGCTTCTTAAATATTTATACAGAGGAACTAGTCCCTAAATATAAAGTAAAAATCATACCAGTAAATATACATTTCACTGATGTAGTTGCAGAAAAATTCATATTTAAACCAAATGCAAATATTTGCAGATGACACTAAACTCTGCAGGGTAATCAATACAGAGGAGGACAATTTTATATTACAGGAGGATTTATGTAAACTAGAAGCTTGGGTTGATAAATGGCAAATGAGCTTTAATGGGGATAAATGTAATGTCATGTACTTGGGTAGAACAAACAAGATGTATAATTATGTGCTTAATTGTAAAACATTGGGCAAAACTGTCACTGAAAAAGACCTGGGTGTATGGGTGGACGACAAACTCACATTTAGCGGCCAGTGTCAGGCAGCTGCTGCAAAGGCAAAAAAAATAATGGGATGCATTAAAAGAGGCATAGATGCTCATGAGGAGAACATAATTTTACCTCTATATAAGTCACTAGTGCGACCACACTTAGAATACTGTGTAAAGTTCTGGTCTCCAGTGTATAAGAAAGACATAGCTGAACTGGAGCGGGTGCAGAGAAGAGCGACCAAGGTTATTAGGGAACTGGGGGGTCTGCAATACCAAGACAGGTTATTACACTTGGGGTTATTCAGTTTGGAAAATCGAAGGCTTAGGGGTGATCTTATTACAATGTATAAATATATGCGGGGACAATACAAAGACCTTTCTAATGATCTTTTTACTCTTAGACCTGTGACGGGGACAAGGGGGCATCCTCTACGCCTGGAGGAAAGAAGGTTTAAGCATACTCACAGACGCGGATTCTTTACTGTAAGAGCAGTGAGACTGTGGATCTCTCTGCCATATGATGTTGTAATGAGTGATTCCCTACTAAAATTTAAGAAGGGACTGGATGCCTTCCTTGAAAAGTACAATATTACAGGTTATATACACTAGTTTCCTTAATATTGCGTTGATCCAGGGAGCTAGTCTGATTGCCGTATGTGGAGTCGGGAAGGAATTTTTTCCCCAATGTGAAGCTTATTGTTTGCCACATGGGGTTTTTTACCTTCCTCTGGATCAACATGTTAGGGTAAGTTAGGATAGGATATGGGTTGAACTAGATGAACTTAAAGTCTTCCTTCAACCTTAGTAACTATGTTACTATGTTAAATGAAGGTGCTTTGGCGCACCCATGGCTCGCTGCACTTACCAGTGAGATCCCTGAGCTTGATTGACAGCGCTCATATTCTCTCGCATTCTCACAGAGAGCACTTCCTAAATTCAGATCCCTATTCATGTGCATGAGCACTGATACTGGAGGAGCCCATGGTCACGTGCACATGGTCGAGCGCTCACAAGGTGGAGCGCTCACTCACTCAGTGTTCTTGTGGACACTCTCCGATTTCCGGTTCCTTTTGGAAGCTGGTCACTCACTACATTTACATCTAGTCCCCTAAATAATATTTTTAACCAGCTGAGTTTGCATTTTCAGGGTGACAGTCTCTCTTTAGAAGAGCAGCACACTGAACATAGCAGCACACAGCCGCCACATCCCATATTATTCTCTATGATCAGCAAAGCAGGAGACAGGAGAAACAATCACTGATCGCTTCTCCTGTCCGGTAGAAGCGATCGATGATTTCATCCCCTCTATCAGGTTAGATGTAATATCCTCGGACCATGCTGGGAGGTCAGTACTATCTCACGGACTCCGGTACACATGAAAGTCATTAAGTTGGGTGTCTTTCCACTTACGCAATTGCTTCCTTGCTCGTTTTTTCTCTTTCTCCTCATTTCCTCCCTTTTCTTGCTGTTCTTCACTTTCTTCTCTATTAGAAATATAACATCATATAATAAATATATCAATGTTTCTCCTGACAGTAAATTCATCCACCATTAGATCTTCTGTGGTAATTTAAAGTGAGTATACTATTGACATAATATTAATCATTAGAAACAATGCATATGGCGGAGTGATGGGTAATGGTGTCACAGAGTCGGCTGGTATAATTCATGATTAGTGATGAGCGAGTATACTTGTTGCTCGGGTGATCTGCGAGTATTTTGGCGTGCTCGGAGATTTAGTTTCTGTCGCCTCAGCTGTAGGATTTACAGCTGCTGGCCAGCCTGAATACATGTGGAGATTCCCTAACAAACAGGCATTCCTCACATGTATTCAGGCTGTCTAGCAGCTGTAAATCATGCAGCTGCATTGACAGAAACTAAATCTCCGAGCACACTAAAATCCTCGGAGGCCACTCGAGCATGCTCGGGGAAACCCAAGCAACGAGTATACTCGCTCATCACTATTCATGATCTTTCTGCGGACTATGATATCTGGACCGGCCTGGGGTCCTCAGATCTAAACTCAAAAGCCTTATAAGCATATATGTTGCTCTTAAGTTTGGGTGAGGGGACTCGCGTCTGGCTTTGGCCTTGTGGTCCATATACCGACCAAGAAACACAGACGTCTGAGTTCAGACTTATAGGGGAAATTATTGGCTCTATGTAACAGAAAAGGTTATCTATACATATTGCTGTCACATGAGACCATCGTTGTATATCTGCTCTGATAACTAAATGCCCCCCTCATATCTATGAGCACACATACTCCATATAGAAACACTATGTACAATTCAGTATGCGTCATGACCAAATATATGTGAGGCCATGTTGTATATTCCTCATTTCATAGACAGTATAATGTCTATATAATCCTCTCATTATCCATACATTTCCACTTATATAACATCTCCATCCTCCTCCTCAACTTTTCTTCATCATCTCCACTATTAGAGACATATAACGGCATATATAGAATTACATAGATATTTCTCCTATCATTGAGTTTGTCCACAATCAGATCTTTCATAGAATCATAGAATCGTAGAGTTGGAAGGGACCTCCTGGGCCATCTGGTCCAACCCCCTGCTCAAAGCAGGATTCGCTAAATCATCCCAGTCAGATGTCTGTCCAGCCTCTGTTTGAAGACTTCCATTGAAGGAGAACTCACCACGTCTTGTGGCAGCTTGTTCCACTCATTGATCACTCTAACTGTCAAAAAGTTTTTTCTAATATCTAATCTGTGTCTCCTCCCATTCAGTTTCATCCCATTGCTTCTAGTCTTTCCTTGTGCAAATGAGAATAAAGTTGATCCTTCTACAATGTGACAGCCCTTTAGATATTTGAAGACAGCTATTAAGTCTCCTCTCAGTCTTCTCTTTTGCAAACTAAACAATCCCAAATCCTGCAACCTTTCCTCATAAGACAGGGTTTGCAGACCAGTCACCATTCTGGTTGCTCTTTTCTGAGCTTGCTCCAGTTTGTTGATGTTTTTTTTAAAATGTGGTGCCCAAAACTGGGCACAATATTCCAGATGAGGTCTGACCAAAGAGGATTAGAGGGAAATAATGACTTCACGTGATCTAGACTGTATGCTTCTGTTAATACATCCTAGAATTGCATTTGCCTTTTTTGCTGCTGCATCACACTGTTGACTCATATTCAGTCTGTGATCTATTAGTATACCCAAGTCTTTTTCACATGTGCTGTTGCTTAGCCCTATTCCTCCCATTCTGTATATGCTTTTTTCATTTTTATTGCCCAGATGTAGTACTTTGCATTTTTCCCTGTTAAAAACCATTCTGTTAGTTGCTGCCCACTTCTCCAGTTTATTTATATCTTTTTGAATCCTCTCTCTCTCTTCTCTAGTATTAGCTATACCTCCTAGCTTTGTGTCATCAGCAAATTTAATCAGTTTACCCTCAATTCCTTCATCTAAATCGTTGATAAAGATGTTGAACAATACAGGGCCCAGGACAGAGCCCTGTGGTACCCCACTTGAGACATTCTTCCAACTGGATGTGCAGCCATTTACGACCACTCTTTGGGTCCGATCACTAAGCCAGTTATGAATCCACCTAACAGTTGCCTTGTCCATTCCATACTTAGTCATTTTTTCAATAAGGATTGTATGAGATACTTTGTCAAATGCTTTGCTGAAGTCAAGATATACTATATCTACAGCATTTCCTTGATCCACCCAATCAGTGATTCCGTCATAGAAGGAAATTAAGTTAGTCTGACATGACTTATTAGTTACAAACCCATGCTGACTCTGTTTAATCACTTCATTCTTATCCAGGTACTGACATACATGTTGTTTAATAATTTGTTCAAAGATCTATCCTGGTATAGAAGTCAGACTCACCGGCCTATAGTTGCCTGGGTACACCTTCTTCCCCTTTTTGAAGATAGGAGATTACACTCGCTGGACACTTGGGGATCAGCAAAACTAAGGCCCGGCTGTCTCAACACTTCTATTGGCCCAAGATGAGGACAGATGTAACAAACTACTGCCGCTCCTGTATCACCTGTCAAAGAGTGGGAAAGTCAAGGCCTGCTCCCAAGGCTCCCCTGATCTCTTTCCCAGTGATAGAGGAGCCTTTCCAGAGGATTGCTGTGGACATTGTGGGACCACTGGCCATACCCAGCAGCTCTGGAAAGCAGTACATCCTTACAGTGGTAGACTGTGCTACCCGGTACCCGGAAGCAGTGGCTCTGTCCTCAACCAGGGCGGATAAGGTGGCGGATGTCCTGTTGGCCATCTTTTCACGAGTAGGATTTCCCAGGGAGTTGCTTACCAACCAGGGGACTCAATTTATGTCCGTCCTAATGGAGGCTCTCTGTAAGAAAATGCAGGTGAAGCATCTGGTATCGAGCACGTATCACCCCCAAACCAATGGTAACCCTCAAACAGATGCTAAAAATGTTGGTTGAGACCCAAGGATGCGACTGGGAGTGGTACCTCCTACACCTGCTATTCGCTTACTGAGAGGTTCTGCAGGCCTCAACGGGGTTTTCCCCCTTTGAGCTCCTGTATGGCAGGCGAGTCCGGGGACCCCTTGGGTTGGTAAGGGAATCCTGGGAAGAAGAGCTGAGCCCTTCGGAAGTGTCCATCATGGAGTATGTCATGCGCTTCTGTGACAAGATGCAGACCTTAATGCAGTTGGTACATGACAACATGACGCAGGCCCACAATGACCAGAAGCACTGGTACGACCAGAACGCCCGGGAATGGACCTACTAGGTGGGTCAGAAGGGGTGGGTGCTGGTCCCCGTACCAAATGATGAGCTTCAGTCAGCCTAGGAGGGCCTGTACGTCACAAACCAACAGTTCAACCCAGTCACCTACTTGGTCATTCTTGACCACGTTCGGGGTAGGCACAAGGCCTTTCACATTAATATGATGAAGACTCATCAAGAACGTGGAGCTTTCGTCCTACTGGTCTGTGTCACGTAGTGACTTGTCTTGTGTGACGCGACCAGCAGGTCGGTAACTAGAACGACAAGACAAACAAGGGAACACCGGGGACACAGTTACAACGGTGGGCCCTACAATAGGGGACGTGGATACCTCCTGCACTCTCCTGAGGCTGTGCCTCACGTTTCCTATTCAGGCTCTTCACCTGTCGACCAGGATACCTGAATCCCTTACTAGCCCTGCACCTATCCCTTACTAGGGAACTGGCTAGTGCGGACACTGGTCCCACCGCTGTACTAATATAGCATTAGGGAAAATAATGAACAGGGAAAACAAACAACTTAGCTTTCTGTGTTGCCAATGCTCTTGAGGCAACAGAGTATGGCACCTGGATACAGCTTCCAACTGAACAGCTGAAACACAAAAGCTCTGGATGAGCTGCAAAGCACTGCTCCCAATAGCTCCTCTCTCCTCCAAGGTTGGTTAGGAAATGACCAGTATCACCAAAAGTGATCCAGAGCATCTGACATCCTTTTATAGGAAGGAGGGGAGGGTTAACACCTGCTGGCTAATTTACACATGTACCAACCCCAGCGGCCACCGGGGGCAACCCATTAGCAGCAACTAAGGTTGTAATAACCCCAGCGGCCACCGGAGGCAAAAACCCATTAGCAGCCACTAAGGTTGTAATAATACTGGCGGCCACCGGGGGCAAAAACTAACATTAAGCCAGAGGCTTGAAGGAAAAAAAAGGTTATATGTGAGGCCAGATCTGCCACAGATCCAACCATGGATTGTGACAGTCTGCAACCTGCCCGAGGACAGGGAGGAAGACCCCCTCTTGGACATGCTGGCCCAAGCTAAGGCCGGCGGGTCTATAGAGGATGTGGATGTAAGCGCCTTGCTATCCGCACACCAGCGGTCGCAGTGGCGAGCCACGCTGGAATCCTTCTGGGACATGTTTACCTACAGACCTGGAAGGACTGAGGTAGCGGTCCACGAGGTGGACACCGAGAATCATGCCCCACTATGGCGGACATCCTATCCGATCTCGGACGAGGTGCAGCACGTCATGCGTCAGATCGATGAGATGTTACGGCTGGGGGTGATTACGCGGTCCAAGAGAGTGTGGGCCTCACCTGTAGTCCTGGTGCCAAAGAAGGATCGGACCACCAGCTTCTGTGTGGACTACAGGGGCTCAATGCCATAACAGCCTTCGATGCGCACCCGATGCCGTGCATCAAGAAGCTGCTTGAGCGGTCAGCTGGCGCACGCTATCTATCCATTGTGGATCTGAGTCGGGGATATTGGTAGATTCCCCTGAGCTCCGAAGCACAGGAGAAGTCTGCCTTTATCGCCCCCTTTGGACTGTACGAGTCCACGGTCATGACATTTGGCATGAAGAATGCCCCTGCCACATTCCAGCGGATGGTTAATCACTTGCTCCAGGGACTGGAGAGGTGCGCGGTGGTGTACCTGGATGACATTGCTGTCTTCAATTCCACCTGGGAGGATAACCTTCAGCATCTCCAGGAGGTGATAGGGAGCATCCACCAAGCAGGCCTGACCATGAAGCCAAAAAAGTGCCAGATGGGCATGAGAGAGGTCCACTACATGGGGCACTGGGTAGGCGGGGGTTCTATGAGGCCAGAGCCTGGGAAAGTGGACGCTATCGCGCCCTGGCCCACCTCCAGGACCAAGGAGCAGGTGATGTCCTTCCTGGCCCTGTAGGGTACAACAGGCGCTTTGTACAAAACAATAGTAGCCTTGCAAAGCACTTGACGGACCTAACCAAGAAAAAGCTACCCCTTACAGTCGATTGGACAAACAACAGAAGGTTGCTACGCTGGAGCCTTGCCCTCCAGCAGTACGACTTTACCGTTAAACACAAAAAGGGCAGCAAGCATGGCAATGCTGATGGGTTATCTAGGCGGGGCAAGCCCACACAGGTGCGCCTGGAGGAGTACTGAGAGGTCCTGCCTCCATAGCGCAGTCAAAAGGGGGAGGTGTCAGGAAAATATGAGTTATTGCCTAAATAACCGAAGCATCCATCCAAAGCTGCCTGTTGCATCTCCTTGGTTTGTGAATGGCATGCTTCACAAACGATCCCCCTCGCAGTTTCCCCCCTCCCTCTCTCTGCTCTGTGAGACACTATCCCTCCCCCTTCGCTTCTACACATAGTACTTTATTTCATGGTCCTGACTAGTTAAAAGCAGTTCTTCCCTCCACTGATTTAAACTCTCCTTTATCTATTCAAACTCAAATTTCATAACACACAATAATCCCAGAAGCAGGAAACATATTTTCAGAATCGGTATACTTAAGTTACGCCCGACAGCATTTTGCGACTTCTAGGGTCATGTGAAAACAGCAAAAAAAAATGCTGTAGCTGCACCAATAATATGTTCTTACAGATCTCACCAAAAGGTATAATATACAGCAGAAGTGAGAATTAAAATTTAACCTTTATTACAACAATTAAAAAGATAAAATGAAAGTGCCACCCTAGTGAAAACACAAATAAAGTGGTTGTATAATTATCCTGGAGCAGTCAGATGCCATCTGACTGAAAAAACAACCACCTCAGGATAAAAATAAGATCTATTCTGCAGTAGTCAGAAAGTCTATATACGCAGAGAATAATGTTGCAATTATAATTAGCTGGTACACAGAAACGGAAAACCAACCATAGAAAAAGCAAACATCATAATACTGGTTGCAGATACAATGATATCTATGACAGAGAATATCAATGTGTAGACATAAAATAGAAAAAAATTGGAACGTTCTCACCAATTTCGTTTAGCCATAGAAGGGGAAGGAGATGATCCTGGTTTATGAATCCCACCTTCAGGAGAGAGACCGACATTGAGTGAGATCACATTTAGTATGATAGAACTGGTCAAGCCCAAAATAAGAGGGGGGGATTTGGACAAGATAATACAGAGACGAGAGGCTGAATGGATATTTAGGCTACAGTCCCTTACCCTGAGGGGTTTGAATGAGTGTCTATTGTATACTTGCTTTATCTAAACAATAGACTGTACTGTTTTGGACCTCTGGTTTGGGTATTGCCTGTACTTGTTGATGGATCTGTGTCGAGAAGCTGCATATTCTGCATGTATCTGGATTCTTCTAACAAGCACTTGATTGTGGGACGTTGTATTTTATTAATATTCTATGGTTTTCTGATTTTATCAGTTAGAAAGAAAATTAGGCATGCTCTACTCCCTGAGGTTAAACTGTGTCGGTGGGAAAAATAGAAATATATATGTATCATGATTATCCAATTTCTCATATTGCCCATGGTGAGATTGGATATTAACCCTATGAAGGGGATGTTCACCTAAATATGGGTAATATCCTGGGGTTATCATCCTTGTCCATATGTATGTACCAAACATCGCTTATTTTATATTGTTTAACTCTGAGCTATATCCATGAGCCGAGATGGATGAGAGACTTTGCGATATACGATCGCTATTTTTATGATGCTGTAGATCATGAATGTTAAAAATAATGATGGTCATATGAGCGGAGTGTAGGATCCCCGAGATCGGAAGTGACATTGGTCACGTGATCGGAGCCTGTCCCGTGACTTGATAGAGTGCCTGGGGCTGAGGTGTGGAACGCACGCCAGCGTGGACCGTAGATGGAGGGGAAGTGGAGCATGTAATAACAGTGCGACCCGAGTGTGTTACCGCCGATTATAGGTAGGAGGAGCCTGATAATGGGATTGATTAAACGGGGGTTATTTAAATCCCCTGTCTAAGAGCGCCGGTTATGCCTTACATCATCATGGCATCCGGCATCGATATGCATTCCTCCTGATGAACCGTGCAAACGGGGAAACACGTCGGGGTGGCCTGAACATGCGCTAAGTTCCAATTATTTGCATCATTGAATATTGCTCTATTTTTTAAGGCCTTATGTCCCTACGATTGAGGGGCTACCTATTGGTATTACCATATGTGAATAAGTCTTTCATCAATGGGGGAGATCATTGCTCCTAGGTTAATGGATATAACGCTATGTGTGTAATATTTTTTGAGGTGGCCTAAATATATGATAAATTTCAATCATTTGCATTATTGTATATGGCTCTATTTCAAAGACCTTATGTCCCTATGATTGAGGGGCTGTTACATTGGTATTATCATATATGAATAAGTCCTTTATTTATGGGGGAAAAATTGTTACTCCTAGGATGTGAATATGCCGCTGTGTGTTTAACATTTTTTCTAGATTTGGATCATTGTGGCAATTATGGGCCTTAATGTTGTTTGGCCTTTTTCTTTGTTGCCTGCTAATTCTGGGTTTGAACCTACTAAATGAAATGTTATATATTGTGTAAGGATCTATTCCTTTCATTTCTTTTCTCTGCTATATTGTTTTCCCCCCTATATTGATAGGGTGATATTAGGGGAGAGAGGGACAGTCCACGGTGAGTGGGGGCGCCAAAAAATCGTCTCTTAGGGTGCCAACCTCCACGGCAAGGAAGGAGTCAGTGAGGCATATTGCAGGGTTATTGCAGGCAATTTTGTGTGTCAATATTGTGGGTTATATAGGGTTTTTTTACCCTACACACTGGGATAGGTGTTTTTTACTATAATAAGGAATTAAAATTGTTTTTAAGGGAAATATATATTCACTAACTGAGAGACCGACATTACCCTGTCAATACCTATGGGTCTAGCAGGAGTCTAACACCCATTGACTCCCGCCCTCACAAGGGCAGTCCACAGCGCTCCCTAAGCTGGGCATGCCCTGCACTTTCCCTCAGAATGTCGTCCTGTGTTAGACTACTGCTAGACCCATAGGGATTGACAGGGTAATGTCGGTCTCTCTCCTGAGGTGGGATTCATAAACCAGGATCATCTCCTTCCCTTTCTATGGCTAAACGAAATTGGTGAGAATGTTCCAATTTTTTTCTATTTTATGTCTACACATTGATATTCTCTGTCATAGATATCATTGTATATGCAACCAGTATTATGATGTTTGCTTTTTCTATGGTTGGTTTTCCGTTTCTGTGTACCAGCTAATTATGACTTCTAGGGTCACCAGAAACCGAGGATAGGGTTTCTGCCCTCCCGGAGACGTCATGTTTGGTCTTAAATGAAAGATCATTTCGTAAGAGAAAATATAATCCCCCTGCCGTCACTCTATGAGCCCCCCAGCCAGAGATATAGTGAGTAGGTTTTTAATAACTCGTCAAAAAGGGGCGTATATTCTCTGACTCAGCCCCCAGTGAGGTCAGCAGGAGAAAAGCATAAAATTCAGACGCTCCATCAGAGAGGTGTTCAGACCTGGGGACGACAGCGAACATCCATGCTGTGAGCTGAATCTTTGTCTTTGGGAACTCCCCTCCCCTTTATTAACACGTCTTATCTGTGATAGAGTAAAGGGGGTTTTACACTAAGCAATATCGCTAGCAATATCGCTAAAACATCACTGGTTTTGTGACGTTATAGCGATATTGCTAGCGATATCGCTATGTGTGATACTTACCTCCGACCGGCTCCCCCGCTGTCTGTCGCTGATCGCGCGAGAATGTCCGGCTCCATTTCTCGTCGTCTGCTTCCTGCTGGGCTTCCTGCTGTGACGACGAGCGATGCGTGGACGCGGGCGGGAGGACGCAGGATCGCTGTGTGTGAATGGTAAGTATCGTCCGCTGTATCGCTGTGAGATCTTTCTGTATGAAAGCTCACTAGCGATCATTTAGCGATGCACCAGCGATCCTGACCGGGTCGGATCGCTGGTTGGATCGCTGGTGCATCGCTAAATGTAAAAGGGCCTTTAGTCTCTTATTTTAATCCCTTTTATTTGTAACTGTCTGTACATATTGTATTTTGTCTCTTTTTGTACTATCTTTTGTATTTTCGTAAACACTGCTTATCTTTTTCCGGAGTAAACTTACAAATTTACTTGCTTGCTCTTTTGGCTCTATGATTGAACTGTTATGTCCTCCGTGCCAAATTACCCTAACTGGTGGGTGGGTTCCTGACCCAGTATAGTTTTTAGTATCGAACGGGGAACTGGTGGCAACAAAGTGTCCCTGGTGTTATTGGGAAACCCTGGCAGTGACAGATCAGAGGTTTAAGTGTGTATTTCCTGACTAAGACTGGTGATATACATACCACCCTCACTGCAGAGTGCCCGATAGCCAGGACGCGACCAGGCAGCCTTTCCGGCGACTACTTAACCTAGGTGCAGTTACCTGACTGACCTGAGGGTAAGAGGGGCGCCAGAGGGCTACAAGTTCCGAACCGGAACTGGAAAGTGGTAACACAAGTTGTGGGGATTTATATATCACCCGACCATATATACAATATATAAATTCCTGACAACTGGGGGGGCAAACTCCCCCCCACAAATCCCTGACATATTGGTGTCAGCGGTGGGATAGACAAATAAATCCTTGACACCTCAACACACACTCACCTAAACACGCAGACTCACTTCAACACACACTCACCTCAACACACACATACACTCACCTCAGCACACACACACACTTACCTCAATACACACACAACTCAAAACACACTCATCTCAACACACACACCTCACCACACACGCTCACCTTAACACACAGACACTCATCTCAACACACTCACCTGAACAAAAACTCTCACCTCAACACACACTCACCTGACACACACTCAACAACACACTCACTTCAAAACACACACTCACCTCAACACCCACACACTCACCTTAACATACATATTAAAAAATATACACTCACCGCATCACACACTCACCTCAACACACACTTACCTCAACACACATACTGACAGAAACATACACACTCACATCAACACACACAAACACACCTGAACACACACTCACCTCAACACACACGCTGACAGGAACTGCTTCAATACTGCAGTTCTGGACACACCCACGTATGTACACACACACAGACATACACAGGCACATGCGCGCACACCCACCTTCTGTGCTGGATCTTGAAAAGTTTTCTCCCTTGATAAATGCAGGTCTTATGATACTTGCTTCACAATTCTCTGTACAGACTTGGTGGAGGGTCAGGAAAGAAGGAAACAAGGCAGTTAATAATCTGCACAAATCATGGGCATGATGAAGACAGAGTCCAAGCAAATCAAGCGATAGCTTACCTTTATACTCTTTATACACACATGGAAGCTCACACATACAGTATGCACACCCACACATGTATGCACGCTCTCCTCAACACACATACACATGCACACTCACCTCAATCCACACATATATACAAACACACATACATGCAAACTAACTCCAACACACATACACTTATATGTTATAATTGGGTCACCGAGGAGGAGAGCAAGACCAAGCAAGCCACAGAAAACCAGAGAGTAACTAAGCGGATTGCAGACCCCTGATCCTATCCACACAACTAGCAGTAGCCGTGGAGTGTGCCTACGATGATCCTAGATGCCTCGGCACAGCCGGAGAACTAACTAGGCCTAAAGCAAGAAAGGGGAAATCTAAAGTGCCCCAGAACAGACCCCAAAGGAATAGATAGTCCCCCAAACATATATTGTCGGTGAGACAAGATGAAAACACAAACGCAGGTAGGAAAATAGGCTGAGCAAACGATGGGCCCACACTAACTAGACAGGACAGGAAAGGAAAGACACTGTCTGCAATCACGCAAAAATCCCTGCAAAAAAGTCCAACACGTCTGATAGAAAAATACTGAAGTCGCACGACTTCGCCCACTATATCAGCACTCTGGTATATTCTGAAAGCAGAACAAAAAGAGGCCAATCTAATAAGGGACAAAAACAAACTGGCACAATCAGTAAAATATGGATGGTGATTCAGCACAGCCCCAGCTGCAGCTGGCTGACCCACACAAAACTGAAATAGACAAAACCAAATCAAATGTGAACAATAGCAAAAGAACACTTAGCTGAGCATGCAGGCACTGAGCTGGAAACTAAGACCTCAGGAGGCAGGAAAATCACCAGCAGGTATAGAGGGAGTCGGCTGTCTTAAATCCGGTCTGAAACCCCAGATCTCCAATCGTCGTCCTCATTATCAGGTGGCAAGCCTCTGTTAATCATCAGATCAGTAACCACCAGAGGGAGCCCAGAAAGAGAACTTGCAACCCTTCTGTCAATATGACCAGCTCCACTACCTTCAGTAGTAACCAGAGGTAGGACAGAAAGCAAATTCACAACACTTATACATACACATGCACACTCGCTTGAACACACACATACAGTATATACTCACCTCCACACATGCATACATACAAGCAGACAAACATGCACACTCAAATCAACACATATACATAAAACACATATCCTAACACATGTACACACAGATATACACATACATGCACATGTGACTCAACCCACACAAGCACAAACACATGCACACTCACCTCAACACACATACATAGACACACACACACACACAAGCACACTCATCTCAATGAACATACACTTATACACACACATGCACACTTGCCTGAACATACACATACAAATGCACACACCTCAGGCCTGGATTGGCAATATAACCAACCGGGCATTTTCCCGCTGGGCCGCTGTCACGTGGGCCGCGGGCGGCAGCGCCCGATCATCTGGCTGCTTGCCAGCTGCTGCGGCCACTGTTGCTCCTGCCGCCGGCCCTCTGTGGGCAGGGCGGTGATAGTTTCAAGTTCCTCCCGCACTGCAGGGAGATAAGCCACCACGCCCCCCCCACGCACCCCATCCTCGCCGTAGCATGAGACCCCCGCCGCCCCCGCAGCCACTCACAGCGTCGCACTCGCTTGCCTGCTCGCTCTGTTCGCAGGACCTGTGATGAGGTCACAGGAGGGGAGGAGTCAGGGGGGTCACATGATCAGGAGCCTTTGTCCAGACCCCCGATCATGTCACCCCTGACTCCGCCCCTCCTGTGACCTCATCACAGGTCCTGTGCGCTCAGCCTTGCCTCTACCGTCTGCAAGACTCTGCTTTGCTGTTGTCATGGTGCTGGTTGAGGTAAGTATGTGTGGGGTCAGGATTTACAATGTGGATGTAGCAGAGCTGTGTGTGTATGAGGTGTACGGAGCGGAGCAGTGTGTGTACGAGGTGTACGGAGCGGAGTCGTGTGTACGAAGTGTACGGAGAGGAGCCGCGCGTGTACGAGGTGCACGGAGAGGAGCCGCGCGTGTACGAGGTGTACGGAGCAGAGCCGTGTGTGTACGAGGTGTACGGAGAGGAGCCACGCGTGTACGAGGTGTACGGAACGGAGCCGTGGGTGTACGAGGTGTACGGAGCGGAGCCGCGCGTGTACGAGGTGTACAAAGCGGAGCCGCGCGTGTACGAGGTGTACGGAGAGGAGCCGCGCGTGTACGAGGTGTACGGAGAGGAGCCGCGCGTGTACGAGGTGTACGGAGCGGAGCCGCGTGTACGAGGTGTACGGAGCGGAGCCGCGTGTACGAGGTGTACGGAGCGGAGCCGCGTGTACGAGGTGTACGGAGCGGAGCCGCGTGTACGAGGTGTACGGAGCGGAGCCGCGTGTACGAGGTGTACGGAGCGGAGCCGCGTGTATGGAGCGGAGCCGCGCGTGTACGAGGTGTACGGAGAGGAGCCGCGTGTGTACGATGTGTACGGAGCGGAGCCGCGCGTGTACGAGGTGTACGGAGAGGAGCGGCGCGTGTACGAGGTGTACGAAGAGGAGCCGCGCGTGTACGAGGTGTACGGAGCGGAGCCGCGTGTGTATGGGGTATACGGAGAGGAGCCATATGTGTACGGGATGTACGGAGCGGAGCCAAGTGTGTACAAAGCATACAAAGCGGGCTTTTCCCACGGACACAGGAGTACACGGCGGAGCCCCGAGGAGTCATGTGCTGGAAGCTGACCGGAAAAGAGATAATTTCTTGAGGAGACTGTGACGGAACTAGGAATGCTTCAGATCCATCACCGTGTCCTCCTCCGACAGCGCAGACAGCGGGATCGCCTTGGAATCGGGGATGCCGGCCATGTGAGCGGATCATGATAGGTCCTGCACCGGGAGGTTCAGGTGGGCACTACAATGGGAGCCGGGCTGCTATAGTATCTTTGTAGAATCTTTCTTTATTTCTTTCTCTCTTTTTCTTTCTTTCTCTGTTCTGTCTTTCCCTCATTTTCTTTCTCTCTCTGTTCTTTCTTTTTTCTCTCTCTCTGTTCTTTCTTCCCCTCTTTCTTTCTTTTTCTTTCCTCTCTTTCTCTCTGTTCTTTCTTTCTTTTCTTTACTTCTTTCTCTCTGTTCTTTCTCTGTCTCTCTCTGTTCTTTCTTTGTCTCTCACTGTTCTTTCTCCTTTCTTTCTCGTTCTCTCTGTTTTCTTTTTTCTCTCTCTCTGTTTTCTCTCTTCCTTAGTGCCAGTCAGTGTGCCCATAATGCCAGCCACTGTGCCCTCAGTACCAGTCAGAGTGATCAGCAGTGCTAAATGGGTTCGATTAGGTGTGGACATGGGTGTGACTAGTTGTGAAATGGGTGTGGCTGGGCGTGGCCAAAATTTGCAGCGCAGTCTTTGTCCATCTTTCCCTTCTTCAAAAGTTGGGAGGTATGATAGGGGCAGCTATGACCAGGGGGTCTGGTTGCCCAATGGATAGCAGTTCTGCCAGGAATTCTGTAATCATGCATACAAAAGGGGACAGAGATTTGGGAGGAGTACTGTACCTAAAAGCAATAAATAGGACTGAGCTGAAATACTGGCCACAGCTGTGACTACAGGTTATATAGTCGTGTTAATCTCCTCTCACTTCTTGTAAACTACAAGTGTACAAAAATATTATATAGTCACCATGTGACTAGTGGGCCTGTGTAACTTCAAATGCCAGGGCTGAATTTTAGTCCCAGTCCGGCCCTGACACACCTATACACTCACCTCAACACACACACACAACCACACATGTATGGACGCTCCTATACATCTGTACACTAAGGCTCACTTACACAACCGTAGATTCTTTCATCTGAGAGAATCAGCTCGATCGTGATAATGACACTCCGATCAGAGTATGAGCTGAGTGTCATCTTATTGTGAATGGATTCTCTCATGTGAGACGCGCAGCACAAGTGCGGAGAAGATGAAGAGCGTAATTTCTCCATTGTCTGTGACCACATATATCAGACTGTACTCGAATCACGTCCTAGTGCAGTCTGATGTTTCACATGCACCTATAGACATAGACTGGGTGCACAGAGTCTGATTTATGGAGCCACTTGCAGCATAAGATAAAAACGCCGTTCTGCACTTCCCATAGAATAACACTGGGCCGAGTGCCGTCTGATAAAACATCTCGGCCGTGTCATACACTCAAGTGAGCGAGCTCTTAGGTAAGAAACAGGGCAGTCATCTACACTATTCCATACAAAGGTGTTCAGAATATTTGTTTTTTCACAAGGAAGACTAACAGCAGCATAACCCTCTGTATCGCACAGTGGGAAATATTTCAATCTTCCATGAGACGTCTGAGTCTGGAGAGCCTCCAGATGTGCACCTCTAACGATGCCTTACGTCATGTGAACAGTGCCCTGATAGCTGTTGGCCGAACAATCAATAGGCCAACAGGCGTTCCTCCTGACACTCACGTACCCATGCACACTCGGTTGGAAGTTCGGCCACAATTTCCATTGTTTTGGCAGGAAAAATGGCGTTACAGGTCGTGTTATTATTTTTCTATCAAATCTCCAGAGTGAAATCAGCCAAATGTGTATAAGGACTAGTCAATGGTAAAGGAGAAAATGACTGATAATAAATCATAACCTGTCTTCCAATATCTTGTTCTACAAGACTCCGAGATATCATGTCTTACATAGAGACTCATTCTTTTCATAGAGCACCATGTAATACCGCAAGTGTCCTGAAGAGGCTGCTATTTTCTCCAGCAAAAACTGCTGAGGCTTTTCACTGCCAGACCCGTGACTATCACACCCCATACTGACACATAGGGCTCACAGGAGTGTAAACATGGCCCAGTGCTAGCTGATGTTGTATCGCACAGCACTTGGCCCAGTGTTAAGGCTCATACTCACTCGCATGAAAACCTGGCACTGCCGCCGGCACTCGGACCGGAGCGTGCGGCTGCATGTATTTCTATGCAGCCGCACGAGTCTCTCGCAAGTGAGTATGAGCCCTTATACTATGGGGCAGCTCAGATCGGATGTCATCTGAGTGCAGTGCCATTACCTTGGATGCTGGCAATGTAGGAGACAGAGACATACTTTCTCCGCCTCGTCCGCACCTGTGCTGTTATTCTCTCATGTGAGATGGAGCACAGAGCACTGACACTCAGCTCACGCTCGCAGCAGAGATTGAGCCTAGAGTATATGCACAATCGTCCCCGAGAGAATCAATGGCCGTGTGAACCCGGTCACATACATACACATGCACACTCACCTTAAGGGCAGTTTCACACGTCCAGATAATTCCGGTACCGGAAAAACCGGTACTGGAGCTATCCGTGTCCGTGTGCTATCCGCATGTCCATGTGTACCATCCGTGTGCTGTCCGTATGCTGTCCGTGTTTTTGAAAAATTATTTTTAATGTTAACCCTTTGACTTTTAAAAACGCACACGGATCGCACACGGACAGCATCCGTGTGCGGTACGTGTTTACACGGACCCATTGACTTGTATGGGTCCGTGTGATCCGTGCTGTTGCACAAAAACGGACATGTCAGCGTGTTTTGCACACGGACACACGGTCCATGAAAACACGCTGACATCTGCATAGACACATTCATGAGAATGTGTCTACATGTGTCAGTGTCTCCGGTACGTGAGAAAACTGTCACTACACGTACCGGAGACACTGACGTGTGAAACTGCCCTAACACACACACTCACTGATTGAACATACACACTAATTACGATATATATATATATATATATATATAAATACACGCTCACATTAACACACACATACAAACACATACACATGCATACTCACCTCAACAAATACAGACTTACCCGAACACATGCAGATATGCACATATATGCACATACATGCACACTCACCTCAAAACACAAGTACAGTTGTGGCCAAAAGTATTGACACCCCTGCAATTCTGTCAGATAATACTCAGTTTCTTCCTGAAAATGATTGAAAACACAAATTCTTTGGTATTATTATCTTCATTTAATTTGTCTAAAATGAAAAAACACAAAAAGAATTGTCCTAAAGCCAAATTGGATATAATTCCACACCAAACATAAAAAAGAGGGTGGACAAAAGTATTGACACTGTTCGAAAAATCATGTGATGCTTCTCTAATTTGTGTAATTAACAGCACCTGTAACTTACCTGTGGCACCTAACAGGTGTTGGCAATAACTAAATCACACTTGCAGCCAGTTGACATGGATTAAAGTTGACTCAACCTCTGTACTGTGTCCTTGTGTGTACCACATTGAGCATGGAGAAAAGAAAGAAGACCAAAGAACTGTCTGAGGACTTGAGAAATCAAATTGTGAGGAAGCATGAGCAATCTCAAGGCTACAAGTCCATCTCCAAAGACCTGAATGTTCCTGTGTCTACCGTGCGCAGTGTCATCAAGAAGTTTAAAGCCCATGGCACTGTGGCTAACCTCCCTAGATGTGGACGGAAAAGAAAAATTGACAAGAGATTTCAACGCAAGATTGTGCAGATGTTGGATAAAGAACCTCGACTAACATCCAAACAAGTTCAAGCTGCCCTGCTGTCCGAGGGTACAACAGTGTCAACCCGTACTATCCGTCGGCGTCTGAATGAAAAGGGACTGTATGGTAGGAGACCCAGGAAGACCCCACTTCTTACCCCAAGACATAAAAAAGCCAGGCTGGAGTTTGCCAAAACTTACCTGAAAAAGCCTAAAACGTTTTGGAAGAATGTTTTCTGGTCAGATGAGACAAAAGTAGAGCTTTTTTGGGCAAAGGCATCAACATAGAGTTTACAGGAGAAAAAAAAAAAAGAGGCATTCAAAGAAAAGAACACGGTCCCTACAGTCAAACATGGCGGAGGTTCCCTGATGTTTTGGGGTTGCTTTGCTGCCTCTGGCACTGGACTGCTTGACCGTGTGCATGGCATTATGAAGTCTGAAGACTACCAACAAATTTTGCAGCATAATGTAGGGCCCAGTGTGAGACAGCTGGGTCTCCTTCAGAGGTCATGGGTCTTCTAGCAGGACAATGACCCAAAACACACTTCAAAAAGCACTAGAAAATGGTTTGAGAGAAAGCACTGGAGACTTGTAAGGTGGCCAGCAATGAGTCCAGACCTGAATCCCATAGAACACCTGTGGAGAGATCTAAAAATGGCAGTTTGGAGAAGGCACCCTTCTAATATCAGGGACCTGGAGCAGTTTGCCAAAGAAGAAGGGTCTAAAATTCCAGCAGAGCATTGTAAGAAACTCATTGATGGTTACCGGAAGCGGTTGGTCGCAGTTATTTTGGCTAAAGGTTGTGCAACCAAGTATTAGGCTGAGGGTGCCAATACTTTTGTCTGGCCCATTTTTGGAGTTTTGTGTGAAATGATCAATGTTTTGCTTTTTGCTTCATTCTCTTTTGTGTTTTTTCATTTAAGACAAATTAAATGAAGATAATACCAAAGAATTTGTGCTTGCAATCATTTTCAGGAAGAAACTGAGTATTATCTGACAGAATTGCAGGGGTGTCAATACTTTTGGCCACAACTGTATACACAAACGTACTCACATACATACTCACCCTAACACACTTATGTATTCTCACCTCTCGACAAATACACACTCACATACACACTTCAGTCAACAAACATACACACATGCTCACTTATCTCAACATACACATACTTGTGTACACCCCATCAGGGTGCAGTGCTGAGGACACAAACACACACCCCTTTAGCACTGGGATACACAAACCTTCACACACACTCTCCTTCAGTGCTGGGGACACAACACACACCGACACACACACATCCCTTTATTGCTGGGGCCATCACACAAACCAACACACATACCCCGTTAGTGTTAGGGTCGCACACACCCCTTTAGTGCTGAGGACATACATAAATAACTTCAATGCTGTGTGTTTTGGGGACACACACGGATGTACACACACATACATACACAGACACATGCACGCACACCCAGCTTCTGTACTGGACCTTTAAAAGTTTTCTCCCTTGATAAATGCAGGTCTTATGATACTCACTCCACAATTCTCAGTACAGCATTGGAGAAGGGTCAGGAAAGAAGCAAACAATGCAGTTAATAATCATCTGCACAAATCATGGGCATGAGGAGAACACAGTTCACACAGGACACACTGCACATCAGCCACACAGGACACACTGCACATCAGCCACACAGGACACACTGCACATCAGCCACACAGGACACACTGCACATCAGCCACACAGGACACACTGCACATCACTCACACAGGACACACTGCACATCAGCCACACAGGACACACTGCAAATCACCCACACAGGACACACTGCACATCACCCACACAGGACACACTGTACATCACCCACACAGGACACACTGCACATCACTCACACAGGACACACTGCACATCAGCCACACAGGACACACTGCACATCAGCCACACAGGACACACTGCACATCAGCCACACAGGACACACTGCACATCAGCCACACAGGACACACTGCACATCAGCCACACAGGACACACTGCACATCACCCACACAGGACACACTGCAAATCACCCACACAGGACACACTGCACATCACTCACACAGGACACACTGCACATCACTCACACAGGACACACTGCACATCACTCACACAGGACACACTGCAGATCACTCACACAGGACACACTGCACATCACCCACACAGGACACACTGCAGATCACTCCCTGGCCCTGCTGTGCTGTGCCTAATGCTGTACAGAGAGTTATTCCTCATCCCTCTCTGATGTGACCAGGTTTGGGCATTTATTAGAGAGCTTCCTACCTGGACTCGTGCTTTTCAAGCTGTGACACAAGATGGATCCGAATTTGAACCTTGTATGTTCTATAGCAACTGTGATGTCATGTGAGGTCTATGATGACAAGTGTCCTGTGGTCACACACTCATCGCTTTATTGCTGGGTCATCATACAAAACCCTTCAGTGCTGCATGGTTTGGGGACACACACGTCACGCGCCTTGTGATGTCATCATAACTGCCAATGCTGATTTATATATCAAGTTTACAACATCAGAAATAGTTATATGAAATAATAAAGAAAATTATCAATCACAGACTGCAAATAACTCACAGTCTCATTGGATAATTTGTGACACTCATTCAAAGGAACTCTTTATTTTCTATTTCAATAGATTTTTGTTTATTTTTGTTTATTTTTTCAAAAAAGAAAAAAAAAAATTTTTTTTAACAACAATAACAAGCTGTATATGTAGCATATCACTTCTTTCTTTTAAGTGTCTTCTCTCAATAGTTTACTATACTTAGGACATATTATTTATTGTAATGGGGGAGATAGGCAGGGTAGGAACTCTTTATTTTAATCCATACCACCTACTACTCAAAGAACTAAAGGAAAACACAGGACTCCATACTGCAATTCTTGGCCACAATAAACTGAAAACTTCAAATCTCTCCATGATCCAACAGGATCAAAAGATCTAACAACAGAAAATGACAGCATTTTGCAGTTAGATTTCAGTTAACATATATGATATTTTTCGTCCACTTAATTGGACTTGAAGTTGTCCCGATAGCTCCACCTATTATATATATATATATACATTTATTGTGAGGCAGTGACCCGTGTCACAGGTAGGGGTCACTGTGTGTTCTCCCCAAGATGTGCACAGAAGCGTATAAAGACTATAGGAGTGTATGGCAGTCACGGGTGTAGCTGTGACTGCAATGCAAACTAAAAATAATAAAAATAAGTGTTAGTCTTGGACATGCTAGTGTCCAAGCAAATGTAGTAAAAACCTGCTCTGGGATATTGTGTTGTGAAACAGACTGCAGGATGGTAGTCATGCAGTCCATTTCATTCCAGGCCTGGTTTATCATGTGGCATAAGGCCACAGATCCTTTGTTAAAAGCCCAGCAGGAAAGGGTTTGAGTGTCTCAGGAGTGTCAGGGCCAGAGTGAGTTGGTGCTTGTTACTGTGCAGAGCACGGCCTGTGTGAGGCAACCCAGGTCAGAGAGGAGACAATAGGCCTGACTCCCGCAGCGTACACAGTGGTGCTGCCATCCACGGGGACTGGTCTCGGATGTGGAAAGGTCATGTACGCAGAGGTGAACCGGAGGAAGACTGTCCTGTGCCCGAAGGAGGACTGGCGTGTGAAATGGCTGCAATCAGGTGGATATGGTGCCCAGCTGCGGTCCGGAGGATATCAAGTACTGTGTACGGCTGTGTGTTTGAGTAAAGAGACATTAACACAGAGGTGCGGTCACCCGAGGCAACTGGTCAGAGGTGACCTAGCATGTGTAGTGACTGCAAACTAAAGGAGGCCTTGAGTAAGAGAAGTTGACACGGTGCTGCAGTCACCACGGAAACTGGACAAAGGGAAGTCCAGTGAGTTTAGTGACTGTGATTTAAAGGATGCCGTGTACTATGTAGTGCTATGAACTGGTGTGAACTGAACACTAATGATATGCACTTGTGTGAAGTGAACATTTAATGTGTGAAGTAACACATTGAAGAGACTTTGTGTTTGAACTTTGTGGGTCTGTTGTGAACTCATTTTCTGGTCTGCCTCTGGTTTCTGGTGAGGGAACTGTTTGTGCTGACAGAGGAGTCATGAGTTCTCTTTCCGGGCTCCCTCTGGTGGTGGCAGGAGGTAATGAAGCTGATCTAATTAACAGAGACCTGCCACCTGATAATGAGGACGACGATTGGACATCTGGAGTCTCAGACTGGATTTAAGACAGCCGACTCCCTATTCCCATGCTGGTGATTTTTTCCTGCCTCCTGTGGTCTTGGTTTACAGCTCAGTTCCTGTCTTCTCAAGCTAAGTTTTCTCTGCTAATGTTCACATTTGATTTGGTTTTGTCTATTCAGTTTTTGTGTGGTCAGCCAGCCCCGGCTGGGGCTGTGCTGAATTTCCATTCTTATGTTACTGTATGTGCCAGTTTGCTTTTTGTCCCTTATTAGATTGGCCTCTTTTTGCTCTGTTCTCAGAATATGCCAGAGTGCTGATATAGTGGGTGGTCTAGTGACTTCAGGATTTTTTTTGCTATCAGAAGTGTTGGACATTTTTTGCAGGGTTTTTTGGCGTGATAGTGTCAATCCTTTCCTGTCCTTTCTAGTTAGCGTGGGCCCCATCATTTGCTCAGCCTATTTTCCTACCTGTGTTTGTGCTTTCATCTTGTTTCACCGTCAATACATGTGTGGGGGCTGTCTATTCCTTTGGGGTCTGCTCTGGGACAGTTTAGATTTCCCCTTTTCTTGCTTTAGGCTTATTTAGTCCTCCGGCTGTGACGAGGCGTTTAGAATCATCGTAGGTACGCTGCACGGCTGCTGCTAGTTGTGTGGTTAGGATCAGGGGTCTGCAATCTGCGTAGTTACCAACCTCTCTGGTTTTCTGTGACTTAGCTTGGTTTTGTTTTCCTCCTCGGTGACACAATCATAACAGGGTCACTGCCTCATCACTGCATAAGTGGGCTACCACAGCACTACAATATATATACTGTGTATATATATATATATATATATATATATATATATATATATACACATACATATATATATACATACACACACATACAGGGGTTGGACAAAATAAAGGAAACACCTAACGTTTTGGCATCATAATCTCCGAACAAGTTATGAACATGCAAAGTTGACTGTGAGAGACCGTTGGACTTTAAAGCGAATTGTGAGAGAGGATCGCAAGACCACAGCTCCAAAGATCACTGCTGAGCTCAATGAACACCTACAGAACCCAGTTTCCACGAAAACTGTTGGGAGCTGCACAAATCTGGATTCCACGGAAGAGCTGCAATTCGAAAACCGCTGTTCTCAATGACAAATGTTTCCAAGCGTTTAGAGTGGTGTAGAAACCTCCAGAATTGGTCCCTTGAGCAGTGGAAACATGTGATATTCTCAGACGAATCATCGTTTACCCTATTTCCGACCTCCGACCGAGTGTACATTTGGAGACAGCCGAAAGAAGCATTCCATCCAGACTGCCTTCTCCCAACCGAAAAACATGGTGGAGGTTCTGTGATGATCTGGGGTGCTAATTCGTGGAGATCCGCCGGGCCAATGATATCCCTTCATGGAAGAATTAACAGCCGAGATTATTTGGGCATTTTGGGCGACCAAGTGCATCCTATGGTTCAAGCACTGTTCCCGGAGGGGAACGCCATCTTTCAGGATGATAATGCACCAATTCATACAACTAGATTCGTTAAAGCATTGCACGAGGAACATTGTAATGAAGTTGAGCATCTCATCTGGCCCCCACAATCCCCAGACCTCAACATTATTGAGCATTTATGGTTAGACGTCGATTTCCGCCGCCATCGTCGCTCAAAGAACTGGAGGGTGTTTTAACTGAAGAATGGGCTACAATTCCTTTGGAAACAATTCACACCTTGTATGAATTCATACCTCGGAGAATTGAGGCTGTAATCGCCGCAAAAGGTGGACCTACACCATATTAAACTAACTTTTGTTGATGTTTCCATTATTTTGCCAACTCCTGTATCTATCTATCTACTGTATATATATATATATATATCTCGTACTGTATATACTCGTGTATAAGACAAGATTTTCAGCACATTTTTTTTGTGCTGAAAATGCCCCCTCGGTCATTCAGCGGGGAAGGGGGAGCGGCGGCAAGAGCCGGTGGCTGGGAAGTCATACTCGCCCCTCCCGTGCCTCCCTGAACGTCCCCTGCATCCTCCTTGTCCCAGCGCTGACAGCTTCTTCCTGCTTTCAGTGGTCACATGGTACAGCTCATTAAGCTCATGAATATGGACGCCCATGGGCGTGGAAGCATATTCATGAGCTTAATGAGCGGTACCATGTGACCGCTGAAGACAGGAAGAAGCTGTCAGCGCTGGACAACGGAGGACTCAGGGACGTTCAGCGACGGCACAGCAGGGTGAGTATGAAGGAGGAGGACGGGGACTGCACAGAGGACGGGGGCTGCACAGAGGAGGTCGGGGGCTGCACAGAGGAGGTCGGGGGCTGCACAGAGGGCATTGGAGCACAGAGGACGGGTGCAGCACGGAGGAGGACGGGGGAGGACAGGGAGCCAAGCCACGGGTACTGGGAGGGGGGCGAGCCACACAGCGCAGGACAGGGATGAGGCAACAATGTACACCCGGCTTATACTCGAGTCATTAAGCTTACCCAGTTTTCCATGGCAAAATTAGGGGACTCGGCTTATACTTGGGTGGGCTTATACTCAAGTATATACGGTTCTATATATATATATACATATATATACATATTATATATACACACACTTTTCATGCGAGTCTCTCGCAAGTGAGTATGAGCCCTAAAATACACAAAAACACACCTCAACACACACACACTCACCTCAACACACACACTCACCTCACCACACATTCACTTCAACATACACTCATGTCAACCCACAACACACACACACACTCACCTCATCTCAACACACCTCAACGCACACACTCACATCAACACACACTCACCTCAACACACACACTTACCTCAACACACAGTCACCTCAAGACACACACACAGTTACCTCAAGACACACACACACTCACCTCAAGACACAACTCACCTCAACACGCACAGTCACCTCAACACACACAGTCATCTCAAGACACACAGTCACATCAAGACACACAGTCACATCAAGACACACAGTCACATCAAGACACACAGTCACATCAAGACACACAGTCACATCAAGACACACAGTCACCTCAAGACACACAGTCACCTCAACACATACACACCAACACAGACACTCTCCTCAACACACACTCAACTCAACAGACAACTCACACACACACTCACCTCATCTCAACACACACACCTCAACACACACACTCACCTTAAGGCCAGGATCACATATGCGAGAAATGTTAATACCGGCACTGCCGCCGGCACTCGGATCGGAGCGTGAGGCGGCATAGCAATACATGTGAAACTCGGCAGTATTTCTCGCATGTGTGATCCTGGCCTAACACACACACTCACCTCAGCACACACACAGTCACCTCAACACACACACCCACCTCAACACACACCCACCTCAACACACACCCACCTCAACACACACCCACCTCAACACACACCCACCTCAACACACACTCACTTCAACACACACACTCACTTCAACACACACACTCACTTCAACACACACACTCACTTCAACACACACACTCACTTCAACACACACACTCACTTCAACACACACACTCACTTCAACACACACACTCACTTTAACACACACACTCACTTTAACACACACACATTCACCTCAACACACACTCACCTCAACACACACATTCACCTCAAAACACCCATCTAAACACATGGTATATATATAAAAAAAAATCTAAAAAGGGTTGAGGAGCAGAGGGAGGAGCGTACACAGTCACATGTCTAAAAGAATTAATCTGAAGTTGTACAATTAAATTTATTTTCTATCAGATAAAGGCATTCAACATATACTGAATTGTGACAAATCTCAAATAGGTAAATAAATAGTGTAAAAATATATTAGTGTCAGGAGATGTGCTCCTTGAGATACCATCTTGTGATAAAAAAATAGACCAAGGATTGAATTGCTACGTGTAGAGCTATAGATCAGTGTGATTGACAGTTCAGGCAAACTGACAGAAATGAATTGATAGTTGAAAATGAATTATTCACTGTATTGTTAATCATGTGATGATGTATGTCCTTGTGACTTTTTAGTAAATATTTTTATTCATGACCTGATAGATGGCTCTCTTGTCATCCCATTCGATCAACTCTGTTCCAAATTCCCTAGTATTAGGCGTCTTTTTTACCAATACCTACAGATCATCTGCTCCAAACTATGCCAGACTCCCTCTTCCTTAAACCCCCTGTGAATCACAAAGTCATGGGATTCCTCCTACGACCCGAACCAGGCCCCAGAGGTGTTTCAATCCTTTATAGTGTATTAAATGATCCAGAGGTGGATGCTAAATTATCATATATGCTAAAATGGGAGGAGGAATTGGGAACAACATGGGATCCAGAGGAATGGAGGGATAGTTTAAGAGAAATACGTAGAGTGTCATCTTGTATTGGTCACCTAGAACAGTTAAAGAAGATGCATCTTAGGCAGTATAGGTGTCCAAGACAACTGGTAAATTATGGGCCAAACCAGACTTCGGCTTGCTGGAAAGGTTGCGGTGGTTTGGGATCGTTGAGCCACATGTGGTGGTCCTGTCTGGTGGCAATCGTTTTTTTTAATACTATAAATATGTTGTTAAGGGAGGTGACTGGGATTCAGGTTAACTTGACACCGTCAATGGGACTGTTGCATATAGGGACAACTGATTTTCCTATAAATATCAGGGGTATAGTGTCACATATTCTGATTGCGGCTAGGCTCACCTTTGCTGCTAAATGGAAGGGGATGGCTCTTCCCACCATGAGAGAAGTGGTGGACAAAATCAATATACATTGTCAATAAGAACAAACTCTGGCGCACTCGTCAGTTACCAAGAAAAAGGTTGATCGAATATGGGAACCGTGGTTGCTTAGTCAGAGGTCTGCCCCTTTGCATTGAAGATATATATCTTTTCAGACGATTTTTTTTTTATATGCAAGTGTCGATATGTTTCCTGCTTTATACATTATGTCAATCTATGAGTATGCGCATTTATGCTTATGTTTCCCTTGTTTAAACACCTACGTTAGGGGTGTTGTTACTTATATGTTTTCTTTTTCGAAAATATATTGAACATATGAAATGTATAACTCATGGGAATCAAAAAGTAGTGCGAACATATAAATCCCCTAAAACACAATTTATTAAAGTACATTAAAAAACACCTATCCCAGTGAAAAAATGGCAAATGCCATGAATGAAAAGACCTAATCTGGGATGCTACATAGTCCTACATTAAGGCTTACTGATACCTTCCTAGCCGTGGAGGTTGGCACCCTATAAGAACGAATTTTGGCACCCCCACTCAACGAGGACTGTCCCTCACTCCCCTACCAGTCCCTAATAAGACAGGAGGGAGAACAATAATCCGGTAGTGCAGAAATGAATATTCAAATTGCCCTAAGCTAGAGCAAGACCCCAAACAATTGGTACTTCCGCATCCTGATCGCTTATAAACTAATATATCAAACAGACAGATGATAAAAATCAGCCCCCAACACAGGGGTATATTTTAAACTATTGAATTGCTTGTCATGTGCAGGTATGCCCCTCAGATAATACAACAATGAATATTCAAATTGCCTTAGGCTAAAGCAGGACCCCAGAATAATATCACAGATATATAAAATTCTAATATCACCACATCATGATCATTTGTGACAGACTAATATGTCAAAGAGACAGATAATACAGATTCGCCCCTCTCAGGGGTATATTATGAATCATAGTATAATAAACAGAGTCACTTATGTGCAGGTGTACCCCGACGCGTTTCTCCGCCTGTAGCAGTTCATCAGGAGGATCAATCAATAACCATTATATCCATATACGATACCCAGATGATGCATGATGGTTATGGTCATCATGCATCATCTGGGTATCGTATATGGATATAATGGTTATTGATTGATTCATTTCTGCACTATCGGATTATTGTTTTCCCTCCTGTCTTATTAGAGACTGGTAGGGGAGTGAGGGACAGTCCTCGTTGAGTGGGGGCGCCAAAATTCGTTCTTATAGGGTGCCAACCTTCACGGCTAGGAAGGTATCAGTAAGCCTTAATGTAGGGCTATGTAGCATCCCAGATTAGGTCTTTTCATTCATGGCATTTGCCATTTTTTCACTGGGATAGGTGTTTTTTAATGTACTTTAATAAATTGTGTTTTAGGGGATTTTTTCGAAAATATGCAATAAAAATTTATTGAAGTAAAAAAAATATTTTTATTCATGTTTATTTTCATTTATTTATATTTTATTCTGTAAAAGTGCAATAAAATCTAATATTTAAGTAAAGAAGATAATACACTGGAACTTCACTGCCTGAGGAGCTAAAACACACACTGACACACACATCCACAGACATCCTTTTTATTGCTGGGGTTATCACACAAACCAACAAACACACACCCCATTAGTGCTCTAGTCACACTCCCACCCCTTTATTGCTGGGGATATACACAAATACTGCGTGTTTTGGGGACACACACGTATGTATACCCACATACATAGGCACATGCACGCACACCCACCTTCCGGGCTGGACCTTGGAAAGTTTTCTCTCTTGATAACTGCAGATCACCCAACAGGACACTGCAGATCATTTCCAGGCCCTGCTGTGCTGTGCCTAACGCTGTACAGCGATTTACTCCTCATCCCTCTCTGATGTGACCAGGTCTGGGCGTTTATTGGAGAGTTTCCTAACTGGACTCGTCCTCTGCAAGCTGGAAGACAAGATGGTTCCGGATTAGAACCTTGTATGTTCTAAAGCAACTGTGATATCATGTGAGGTCTATGATAACAAGCGTCCTGTGACGTCATCATAACTGCCAATGTGGTTTTATATATCAAGTTTACAACATCAGAAATAGTTATATAGATAAATAAAGAAAATCATCAATCACAGACTGCAAATAACTCACAGCCTCATGGGATAATTAGTGACACTCATTCAAAGGAACTTGTTATTTTATAAACAAGGATAACATCGCGAATACATTAATTTCCTTCAAAATCCTGTCCGTTAGATGATACGCACTTGTCCCAATGATTTTTCCACTATTCAAAACATTTTCTATATTCTTCTGAACTAATGCTATTAAATGCCTGCAGCTATTTTTTCTTAACCTCTTCCTGAAAATGCTTGACTTTTGGATATGGGACGGACCCCCACTCCATCTTAAAACAACCATAACTACAGTAAACCTAGACACCGGAATAAATACACAAAACACTTTATTTTGGTTGTCAAAATGGCCACAGTTTTATTTAAATCACAGGATTAAACAATGACAGCAGGAGTCAGGTGACGTGCTAGTACATTGGGATTCACGAGTTCTGTGATACCCCAGCTGTCTGACATACAGCACCAGGACAGACAGCCCTAAAGGGGCGGCACGCACTGGGGGCCATTCAAACAGAGCCAGTAAACTTTCAGGGCACCAATGCCCCTATTATCCTCACTCCTGTGTTTTACCACCGTGCCCACCCCTGATTGACGTTACCATTACAACATCCTTGAGGCTGGCCACCAAAGCCGAGCCTGTTCACCACTATGAGGTTTTACTTCCTCTATTAGTTAAAATAAGTCCACCTTAACTTGTCTGCAGCCTCCACCTGACTCCCAAACCGCCACCAAAGAGGCCATTTGACAGCTTAAATGGACTCGACCGCCATCAACCATGCCAAATAAAGCCATCACCCAGTCCTCCATGCTATAGAAAAACTATGCATACAAGTAACAAAAGTCAAGAGCTACGACAGATTAATTTAATCAATGAAACTCTACCAAATTGTGACTGATAATATGGTAACTAAGGCGAAATAACAGTCGCTAAACATCCTGCAATGAGGATCCCATAATGGGGAATGTGGAAAGTAAACCATAATAAAGGGGGTAGCCACATTGTGAAAACCTGTATACAGGGCCAGTGTTAGGGGCACGCAGACCAGGCAGCTGCCTAGGGCCCCCGCTCCTTCAGGGGCCCCTCTGCTTCTGACTTAGAGGGCGCACGATGATGTTACATCATCGTGTGCCACGCTGTGCAAGCAGTGGAGCTGATGAGACCGAAGCAGAGCCTGGAGCTGCACGGGGAACGGGGAGGAGGGGTGAGTATTGTATATGTGTGCTGTGTGTGCATGTATGTGTGTACTGTGGGGGCTGCATTATATTGTGAGTGGGGGTCTGCATTATGCTGTGTATGTGTAGGAGGCTACATTATACTGTGTGTGTGAGGGGGGCTGCATTTTACTGTGTGTGTGAGGGGGGCTGCACTATACTCTGAGGGCACTGCACTATACTCTGAAAGAGCTGCAGTTTACTGTGAGAGGGGCTGCAGTATACTCTAAGAGGGGGGTGCAGTATACTCTAAGAGGGGGGTGCAGTATACTCTAAGAGGGGGGTGCAGTAGACAGTGAGGGGGGCTGCAATATACTGCATTATACTCTATCAAGGACCATGTGGAGTGCATTACACTGTATGGTACCTATATTATACTGAAAGGCCCCTCGCCTGCGCATTGCAGTACTTTGCTCTGCCCTCAACAGGGCAGATAAGAATTCTCGGGAGTCATGAATCAAGCAGGAGGACGGCATTGCAAGAAGATGGGAGGTGCCGGACCAAGACCTGCGACACCCATCGGACGGGATAATATATAATAAAGGTTATTTTTCTTGTCTTACAGGCGGATTGGAGGATTATCTACAGCATTATAGAATGCAAATGTGTAACGCCTCGTCTACTCCCGTCTTATCCGATATGTCTCAGATAACTCTCTTCTCGACCCTCTCCAATCTGGTTTCCGCTCTCTACACTCCACTGAAACTTCCATCACTAAAGTCTAATGATCTACTAACAGCTAAATCAAATGGTCACTACTCCATTCTAATTTTCTTGGATCTCTCTGAAGCATTCGACACTGTGGATCAACAGCTCCTCCTCACTATGCTCCGCTCCATCGGCATCAAGGACACCGTTCTCTCCTGGTTCTTCTCCTATCTCTCTGACCACTCCTTTACTGTATCTTTTGCTGACTCCTCATCCCGACATCTTCCACTTACTGTTGGGGTTCCTCTAGGCCCCCTCCTCTTCTCTTTGTATACTGCCCCTATTGGTCAAACAATCAGTAGATTTGGTTTCCAGTACCATCTCTATGCTGATGACACCCAATTATATGCTTCTTCTCCTGACATCTCGCCTGCGCCTTTTTAGAAAACACCAGCAATTGTCTAAACGCTGTGTCTAACATCATGTCTTCACTATATCTGAAACTGAACCTGTCAAAGACTGAACTCCTTGTGTTTCCTCCCTCCACTAATGCACCTATGCCTGACATTGCCATTTCTGTGTGTGGTTCCACTATTACTCCCCAGCAACATGCCCGCTGTCTTGGGGTCATACTTGACTCCGAACTTTCATTCACCCCCCCACATCCGATCACTGGCTCGCTCTTGTTATCTGCATTTCAAAAACATTTCTAGAATTAGACCTTTTCTTAACTTCGACTCCGCAAAAACTCTTACTGTTTCTCTTATTCATTCTCATCTGGACTATTGTAACTCTCTTCTAATTGGTCTCCCTCTTACCAAAGTCAGGATCATATTCCTGACCAATCGTTACACCGACGCCTCTACCTTGTGCCAGTCATTACACTGGCTACCCATCAACTCCAGAACCCAGTACAAACTTATTACCCTCACCCACAAAGCCCTCCATGACTCAGCACCACCCTACATCTCCTCCCTCGTTTCAATCTACCACCCTACCCGTGCCCACTGTTCTGCTGATGACCTGAGGTTAGCATCCTCAATAATCAGAACCTCTCACTCCCGTCTCCAAGACTATACACGTGCTGCGCCAAATCTTTGGAATACACTTCCCAGGTCAATATGATTAGTTCCCAATCCTGACAATTTTAAGTGTGCCCTAAAAACGCATTTATTCAGACTGGCCTATCGCCTCAACACATTAACCTAACTATCCATGTGTCTCACAGTCAAAAGTTTTACCATAACCAGGTTCCCTGCATCATGTTCCACATGCTTTATGCATCCATTAGCCCTCTGTGTCTGTACTGTTACACACTTAACATTATGGCTGGTCCGAACAATGAAGGCAACTTTTACCACCCACCTTTCGTGTCTACCTTTTTTCCTTACGGACTGTAAGCTTGCGAGCAGGGCCCTCATTCCTCTTGGTATCTGTTATGATCTATGTGATTAGCGTTATGCTGTAATGTCTATTGTCTGTACAAGTCCCCTCTGAAATGTAAAATGCTGCGGAATATGTCGGTGCTATAGAAATAAAATTATTATTATTATTATTATTAAATGTGATGCCAATATTCAAAAAGGGGACAAAAGCTGAACTTGGAAATTATAGGCCAGTAAGTTTAACCTCAACTGTGGGTAAAATCCTGGAGGGTTTCCTAAGAGATACTATACTGGAGTATCTGGAGAAGAATAACCTCATGACCCAATATTAACATGGGTTTACAAGGGACCATTCCTATCAGACTAATCTGATAAGCTTTTATGAAGAGGTAAGTTCCGGACTGGACCAAGGGAATGCAGTGGACGTAGTGTACATGGACTTTTCAAAAGCTTTTGATACGGTGCCACACAAAAGGTTAATACATAAAATGAGAACAATGGGGATAGGGGAAAATATGTGTAAGTGGGTTAAGAGCTGGCTCAGGGATAGGAAACAAAAGGGTGGTTATTAATGCAGCACACTCGGACTGGGTCACGGTTAGCAGTGGGGTACCACAGGGGTCAGTATTCGGCCCGCTTCTTTTTAACATATTTATTAATGACCTTGTAGGGGGCATAGAGAGTAGAATTTCAATATCTGCAGATGACACGAAACTCTGCAGGGTAATCAATACAGAGGAGGACAATTTTATATTACAGGAGGATTTATGTAAACTAGAAGCTTGGGCTGATAAATGGCAAATGAGCTTTAATGGGGATAAACATAAGGTGCTGCACTTGGGTAGAACGAACAAGATGTATAATTATGTGCTTAATTGTAAAACACTGGGCAAAACTGTCACTGAAAAAGACTTGGGTATATGGGTGGACGACAAACTCACATTTAGCGGCCAGTGTCAGGCAGCTGCTGCAAAGGCAAATAAAATAATGGGATGCGTTAAAAAAGAGGCATAGATGCTCATGAGAACATAATTTTACCTCTATATAAGTCACTAGTGCGACCACACTTAGTATACTGTGTACAGTTCTGGTCTCAAGTGTATAAGAAAGACATAGCTGAACTGGAGCGGGTGCAGAGAAGAGCGACCAAGGTTATTAGGGAACTGGGGGGTCTGCAATACCAAGACAGGTTATTACACTTGGGGTTATTTAGTTTGGAAAATCGAAGGCTTAGGGGTGATCTTATTACAATGTATAAATATATGCGGGGACAGTACAAAGACCTTTCTAATGATCTTTTTACTCTTAGACCTGTGACAGGGACAAGGGGGCATCCTCTATGTCTGGAGGAAAGAAGGTTTAAGGATACTCACAGACGCGGATTCTTTACTGTAAGAGCAGTGAGACTATGGAACTCTCTGCCGTATGATATTGTAATGAGTGATTTCCTACTAAAATTTAAGAAGGGACTGGATACCTTTCTTGAAAAGTATAGTATTACAGGTTATATACACTAGTTTCCTTGATATTGCATTGATCCAGGGAGCTAGTCTGATTGCCGTATGTGGAGTCGGGAAGGAATTTTTTTCCCCAATGTGAAGCTTACTGTTTGCCACATGGGGTTTTTTTTGCCTTCCTCTGGATCAACATGTTAGGACAAGTTAGGATAGGATATGGGTTGATCTAGATGGACTTAAAGTCTTCCTTCAACCTTAATAACTATGTTACTATCACACACATTTCTTTTACCCCAGTCTCTATTGTCCTTCTAGTCTACACTTCTCTTTATATTAAAATTAGCCTCATAGTGGCAGCATATCAAATTTCTGTAAATAATTTTCATCACTTACCATTATCATTTTTAAATTAGGGACTTTAATTCTTTACTGGTACAATTCAATTCCAAAGGGGGCGCCAGAGAAAAAAATAGAAAAAATTATAAAAAATCTTTTCAAAAGGCAAAAAGTTTTAGGGATGGAAAGAAAAGTGCACATATTTAAGGGCAAATATGACGCAAGAGAGGTTGGTTGGGTTGGCAACAATTTCGATAGAATCTGAAGTTGCTAAACAAATTAATCTCGGTGACTTAGTGTCATCCTTTAAAAAAAAAAAGGCAAGGAAACAAAAATTTTAATTACCTATGGTCGTTTTTGTTTTGTGTTATTGATTACTTTGTATATATTTGTCCTATACAACTTCTCAGAAGATTAAAGAGTTAGGAGAGAGTTAATTAATCATTGTTGTGGTTTATTTTGCTCCTAAATTTATATCCCAAGTTTTCATCTACTGCCAAGAATAGTAGGGGCGCAACAAAATAGTTTCGCCTAGGGCGCCGTAATCTCTCGGGCCGGCCCTGTGTACACATTGCCCTTATTGCTTGCACATTAACACATACAGTGCACTGAAAGCCACATCTTATCCCTGTTAAACAATTTATGTATGTTAGTGTTCTGTCCTCACTGAATGAAGCAGACTATTGCAGCTATACAGACAGCTAAACCACTATACCAGTTCCAATAAGGAGACTGTGATTGGGTCTGTGATTTTATTGAACTTGATGCTATAATGATGCGGTGACACTGAAAACAATATAATACACATAATCAGTACAGGGTACAACAGATATACACATTATGCATGACATACATTGTGAATGAATATTTACACACTAGTAGCTGACCAGGGAGCAGGACTAAACCAGGCTGAAATTAGGACAGGAATTAGCTATAAAGAACATAAACACCTACCGGCAATGCAATCGCAAGGGGAAAGTAGTGGGAGACATCTTTCTCAGATACAGGCTGAAGGAAAATGGAGGAAAGTGGAGGGAAAGCTACCATAATGCTCTGCAAAAGAAGGAAAGAGATTCAGACATTAAAGGGAATCTGTCACCTAATTTTCGGCCTATCAGCTGCCGGCACCGCCATCAGGGGCTTATCTACGACATTCTGTAATGCTGTAGATAAGCCCCCGATGAAACCTGAAAGATAAGAAAAACATGTTAGATTATACTCACTCGGGGGCGGAGTCAGGGGCGGTGGGTGGCGCATTCCGATCCGGCGCCTCCCATTTTCATACGATGACGTCCTCCTTCTTGCTTCTCCGTCGGCTCCTGCGCAGGCGTACTTTCTCTGCCCTGTTGAGGGCAGAGTAAATTACTTCAGTGCGCAGGCGCCGGGAAAGGTCAGAGAGCACTGGCGCCTGCGCACTGCAGTACTCTGCTCTGCCCTCAATAGGACAGAGGGAGGACATCATCGTATGAAGATGGGAGGCGCCGGATCGGATGGCGACACCCATCGGACCAGACTGAATGCCGGGGTGAGTATAATCTAACGTGTTTTTCTTATCTTTCAGGTTACATCGGGGGCTTATCTACAGCATGCTGTAGATAAGCCTCTCATGGCGGTACTGGCAGCTGATAGGCGAAAAATGGGGTGACAGATCCCCTTAAGAATGGAAAAAACAACAGGATAAGACTGTGATTATGACTCTGGCCACTAGAGGGAGTCAAAACACTGCAAATATTAACAAACAGATAATCAGAGATTACAAATTAGATGTCGGAGACAGAACAGTTAGTCTACATTTTTTTTGCAGTAGGCTCTGTCCTCTTTGCATAACTCTGCTGAACGTGAGCGATTTCTAATCTGCAGAACGAAGCCATTAACCTTTCATTTGACATTGAGTAGTGTCGGATTGGGGTGCCAAGGGCCCACCAGTAACACTGACTTTGGGGGCCCACCTGCATACAAATAATACACTACCCTCGTTCACAAATTTACCTATATCTCTATGTAATAATAAACTGGGTAGTTTTATTAATGAATGATGACGTTGCCTTTTACTATACAAAATCAATTGAATTATGCCAAGTACTTCTCATACAGTGGGGTTAGGGGCCCAGATCTGCCCAGGGGCCCACCGGGGGATTCCCCTGTTACCCTATCGGCCAGTCTGAGCCTGAGTACCGCTCTGTTTGCGATACTGAGCACCGCCCTGTTTGCGATAATAAGCATTACCCTCTATGCACAATGCTACTGCAGAGAGTGAGCAGTCTCTAAATTTCATTGGGAAGCCACTAACCTTCTTTGGGATCCTCCCCTCTCTACCTCGGAGATCAGTGTGTGCGCATGTCGGCTCGGATGCCTCCTGGACTTCGGTTCTGCGCAGTAGGGAATGCAAGCGTTCCGCGGCAATACCGGAAGTCACTTTAGGCTGGTTTCACATTAGCGCTTTTGTGCGCAGCGCATCGTGCGCATGCGCACTGCGCACCTATACTTAACATGACGTGCGCATGGTCTTGCGCATACTTGCGTTTTCGTGCGCATGCGTTTTTTTGTCTTTTGCGCCAGGCGCGCCAGACGCAACATGTTGCATTTTTGGTTCCGCCCTGTCTCGTCAAAAAAACGCATGCGCACGCTTGCGCACGGAATGCGCAAAAACACCACATTGGAGCCTATGGGAACGCTTGCGGTTTTTTGCGCATGCGTTTTTGAGTTAAACAAGTCTAGAATATTCTCTAGACAATGGAAAAAACGTCACACTTAAAAACGCATGCGCATAAAAAACGCCAACGCATGCAAAAAACGCATGCAAAACGCAAACAACGCTGCGTTTTTTTTTACACATCAGCGTGCGCATGACGTTAAAAAAACGCGCGTTTGTTTTGCGTTTTTCTTTGCGTTTTTTATGCGCCCGATGCGCTGCGCAAAAAAACGCTAATGTGAAACTAGCCTTACAAGGGGATGGGCAACGTCAAGCTAACATGCGCCAATAAAACACTGAATGCTGACGTCACATCTAATCAGCGACCCCCATGGACTTTTTAAGGGACACACAGCCAGCTGTTAATCAATGCCCCTTTTTGAAAAAGCATAGAGGAAACGTCGGCTTCGGGGTGGTGGTGCACTGCATATACCTCATAAGGCACTAGCCACCTTGTAAGTATATTGACTTTGATTTGACTTAGGGTGTGTGCAGACGCTGCGGAATCCGCTGCGGATTAATCCGCACGGATTTTGCAAAAACTGCAGATAAACCGCAGGTCAAAAGACCTGCGGATTATCTGCGGTTTTGCCTGCGGATTCACCATCTCCACAATGGTGGAGATAGGAACCCGCTGCGGATTCCGCAGAAATAATTGACATGTCACTTCTTTCTGCGGTTTCAAAACCGCAGCAAATCCGCACGGATTTTTTTTTACCATTCATTTGAATGGTACTGTAGGAATCCGCAGCGTGTGCACATACCCTTACTCCTCTATCATTCCCCTACCAAATCAAGTGCTACGATGGAAATATGATGCCTAGTACTCAAGGCTGACAGTGACCGACCATTTACCACAACCACTAGAGTGTACCTGGATTAAGTAGATCTCTTGCTATGTAACAATGCACTTGCACCTTACAATTAGCTGTCTGAGATTTTGTAGTTTTAGTTAGAGGGAATAACAAATATTTTGCAGCCTCTTTGGAGCCCTATATTAAAAATACAAAAATCACACGTCAATCTGTCTTTACCATATGATATTGGTATATTTTATTCTATTTACCGTCCTCTGGTTACTTGATTACAGCGCATCACTGCTGATACACTGTTGCAACACGGTTCTTTCTGCTTAAATTTTTATCGCTAAAATTTATTTTTTTTTTTAATTCATTAAAATTTAAGTTTTAAATGATACTCGTTTTGCAATGTTTCCATTTTTCTCCTAAAATTTCATTTCTAAGGGGATGTGCTATGATGCTACATATATTCCATGTCTGATGCACAAGAAATCTATTGCACTTCTCTAGATTTAGGGACCAACAAGTTATTATGTTGATAATTTTTCTTTATTCCTGTCAGTTACGTCCTATGTCAGTACGTCCCGTGTCAGTTACTCCCCGTCTCAGTACGTCATCAGTTACTCCCCGTGTCAGTACGTCCCATGTCAGTTACTCCCCGTGTCAGTACGTCCCGTGTCAGTACGTCCCGTGTCAGTACGTCCCGTGTCAGTTACTCCCCGTGTCAGTTACTCCCCGTGTCAGCTACTCCCCGTGTCAGCTACTCCCCGTGTCAGCTACTCCCCGTGTCAGCTACTCCCCGTGTCAGCTACTCCCCGTGTCAGCTACTCCCCGTGTCAGCTACTCCCCGTGTCAGCTACTCCCCGTGTCAGCTACTCCCCGTGTCAGCTACTCCCCGTGTCAGCTACACCCCATGTCAGTTCGTCCCGTGTCAGTACGTCCCGTGTCAGTTACTCCACATGTCAGTTACTCCCCGTGTCAGTACATCCTGTGTCAGCTACATTCTATGTCAGTTCGTCCCGTGTCAGTTACATCCCGTGTCAGTTACTTCCCATGTCAGTTACTCCCCGTGTCAGTACGTCCTGTGTCACTTACTCCCCGTGTCAGCTACTCCCCGTGTCAGTTACATCCCGTGTCAGCTACTCCCCGTGTCAGTACGTCCCGTGTCAGTACGTCCCGTGTCAGTACGTCCCGTGTCAGTACGTCCCGTGTCAGTACGTCCCGTGTCAGTACGTCCCGTGTCAGTACGTCCCGTGTCAGTACGTCCCGTGTCAGTACGTCCCGTGTCAGTACGTCCCGTGTCAGTACGTCCCGTGTCAGTACGTCCCGTGTCAGTACGTCCCGTGTCAGTACGTCCCGTGTCAGCTACTCCCCGTGTCAGCTACTCCCCGTGTCAGCTACTCCCCGTGTCAGCTACTCCCCGTGTCAGCTACTCCCCGTGTCAGCTACTCCCCGTGTCAGCTACTCCCCGTGTCAGCTACTCCCCGTGTCAGCTACTCCCCGTGTCAGCTACACCCCATGTCAGTTTGTCCCGTGTCAGCTATTTCCCGTGTCAGTTACGTCCTGTCAGTTACGCCCCATGTCAGTACGTCCTGTGTCAGTTACACCACATGTCTGTACGTCCTGGGTCAGTTACATCCAGTGTCGGCTATTCCCCGTGTCAGTACGTCCCGTTTCAGTTACTCCCCGTGTCAGTACTTCCCATGCCAGTTACTCCCCGTGTCAGTACTTCCCGTGTCAGTTACTCCCCGTGTCAGCTACACTTCATGTCAGTTCGTCCCGTGTCAGCTATGCCCCATGTCAGTACGTCCTGTGTCAGTTACACCCAGGGGTGGATTAAGGGTAGCCAGGGCCCGGGGCAGTTCAGACTCTGTGGGCCCCCCTCGTCACGTGACGGGGGTCACGAATCGTAGAGCCGCACTCCACATAGAGAATAATGGAGCCTCCAGCACCGACCTCCTCCCACAGAGCCGCACTCCACATAGAGAATAATGGAGCCTCCAGCACCGACCTCCACCCGCAGAGCCGCACTCCACATAGAGAATAATGGGGCCTCCAGCACTGACCTCCACCCGCAGAGCCGCACTCCACATAGAGAATAATGGGGCCTCCAGCACCGACCTCCACCCGCAGAGCCGCACTCCACATAGAGAATAATGGAGCCTCCAGCACCGACCTCCACCCGCAGAGCCGCACTCCACATAGAGAATAATGGGGCCTCCAGCACCGACCTCCACCCGCAGAGCCGCACTCCACATAGAGAATAATGGAGCCTCCAGCACCGACCTCCACCCGCAGAGCCGCACTCCACATAGAGAATAATGGAGCCTCCAGCACCGACCTCCACCCGCAGAGCCGCACTCCACATAGAGAATAATGGGGCCTCCAGCACCGACCTGCACCCGCAGAGCCGCACTTCACATAGAGAATAATGGAGCCTCCGGCACCGACCTCCACCCGCAGAGCCGCACTCCACATAGAGAATAATGGAGCCTCCGGCACCGACCTCCACCCGCAGAGCCGCACTCCACATAGAGAATAATGGAGCCTCCAGCACCGACCTCCACCCGCAGAGCCGCACTCCACATAGAGAATAATGGAGCCTCCAGCACCGACCTCCACCCGCAGAGCCGCACTCCACATAGAGAATAATGGAGCCTCCAGCACCGACCTCCACCCGCAGAGCCGCACTCCACATAGAGAATAATGGAGCCTCCAGCACCGACCTCCACCCGCAGAGCCACACTCCACATAGAGAATAATGGAGCCTCCAGCACCGACCTCCACCCGCAGAGCCGCACTCTACATAGAGAATAATGGAGCCTCCAGCACCGACCTCCACCCGCAGAGCCCCACTCCACATAGAGAATAATGGAGCCTCCAGCACCGACCTCCACCCGCAGAGCCGCACTCCACATAGAGAATAATGGAGCCTCCAGCACCGACCTCCACCTGCAGAGCCGCACTCTACATAGAGAATAATGGAGCCTCCAGCACCGACCTCCACCCGCAGAGCCCCACTCCACATAGAGAATAATGGAGCCTCCAGCACCGACCTCCACCCGCAGAGCCGCACTCCACATAGAGAATAATGGGGCCTCCAGCACCGACCTCCACCCGCAGAGCCGCACTCCACATAGAGAATAATGGGGCCTCCAGCACTGACCTCCACCCGCAGAGCCGCACTCCACATAGAGAATAATGGAGCCTCCAGCACCGACCTCCACCCGCAGAGCCGCACTCCACATAGAGAATAATGGGGCCTCCAGCACCGACCTCCACCCGCAGAGCCGCACTCCACATAGAGAATAATGGAGCCTCCAGCACCGACCTCCACCCGCAGAGCCGCACTCCACATAGAGAATAATGGAGCCTCCAGCACCGACCTCCACCCGCAGAGCCGCACTCCACATAGAGAATAATGGAGCCTCCAGCACCGACCTCCACCCGCAGAGCCGCACTCCACATAGAGAATAATGGGGCCTCCAGCACCGACCTGCACCCGCAGAGCCGCACTTCACATAGAGAATAATGGAGCCTCCGGCACCGACCTCCACCCGCAGAGCCGCACTCCACATAGAGAATAATGGAGCCTCCAGCACCGACCTCCACCCGCAGAGCCGCACTCCACATAGAGAATAATGGAGCCTCCAGCACCGACCTCCACCCGCAGAGCCGCACTCCACATAGAGAATAATGGGGCCTCTAGCACCGACCTCCACCCGCAGAGCCGCACTCCACATAGAGAATAATGGAGCCTCCAGCACCGACCTCCACCCGCAGAGCCACACTCCACATAGAGAATAATGGAGCCTCCAGCACCGACCTCCACCCGCAGAGCCACACTCCACATAGAGAATAATGGAGCCTCCAGCACTGACCTCCACCCGCAGAGCCGCACTCCACATAGAGAATAATGGAGCCTCCAGCACCGACCTCCACCCGCAGAGCCGCACTCCACATAGAGAATAATGGAGCCTCCAGCACCGACCTCCACCCGCAGAGCCGCACTCCACATACATGGCTGCTCTCAGTGCTGTGCGCACAGGACCTGTGATGAGGTCACAGGAGGGGAGGAGACAGGGGTCACATGATCGGGGGCCCTGACACCTTACCTCCTGTGATCTCATCACAAGCCTTTGCACGCTACCAGCAGCATCAGCGTTCACGCTACTTGTAGATGCTGCTGGTAGCAGAGCACATAATGCCGCCCCCACGGTCACTCACTTTTAGGTGGGGAGAAGATGGAGTGCCATTGCAGCAGCCAGCAGGAATGTGGTGGGGGCCCCCTTAGAAGCTCTTGTGGTGGGGGCCCCGGGGCTGAAGCCCCGCCTGCCCTGCCTATAATCCGGCCCTGCGCGGTGGCGGATTATAATGGGGCAATTTACTGGCCTGGGCTGTGGGCCCCTTAACCCCACTGGGCCCGGGGCAACTGCCCAAATTGACCTCATTATAATCCGCCACTGGTTACACCCCATGTCAATACGTCCTGTGTCAGTTACGCCCCATGTCAGTATGTCCTGTGTCAGTTACGCCCCATGTCAGTACGTCCCGTGTCGGCTATTCTCCGTGTCAGTAAGTCCCGTGTCAGTACGTCCCATGTCAGTTACGCCCCATGTCAGTACGTCCTGTGACACAGTCTGGTGAAGCCACAGGGTAATATAACCTAATACTATACTATAGGCATGTAACCGGCCTACACCGCCCCCTACACGTGCTATACGGCACAGCCCGAAGACTGGCTCCTCCCAGACACGTGATTGATCACATGGCCTGACGTCATCAAAGCTCCTATCTTGTTTTCTGTGGTCTGTGTGGAGGATAAAGACGCGCAAGACGGCAGCAGCGTTGTGGAAATCGTTAGTGGGCAGGTGCTGGGACTTGTAGTTCCTCACCGGTTTGACTAATCTATTCCTTGTGTATAGGTGAGAAACTACATGGCCACTCTCCCGTGTGGAGTTCACATGCTTGTGCCATTAGTGATGTACAGTCTGCTGGTTATATGGAGTCTCACCTCCAGCTCTATAAAGGGGAAAGCAGAGGCGTAGCTAGGGGTTTAGCTCAGAGGGGGGGCGAAACATCTGAGTTGGCGCCTAACCAGGTAACCCTGATTACAACTATAGTGGCACACCCTAATTGTCAGCATAGGGGAACTTGCTGATGACCATGGTATTACTGAAAATAAATCTCTATAAAAAAAACACTGTTATTACTGCCATATGGTGCTAGATATCTCTGCTGCAAAACATACAGGAGTTTACACTACAGGTATAAATAGTGACTTACAGGTGATGGACTTTCTGATGTAAACATTCACTTTTCCTGTCTTTTCCATCTGGCCCAGACCATCATGACAACTTCTTCAGCCAGGTCTCAGCTGCACAGATTAAAACAAAGACACATATGATTTCTCACTTTTCCAGCATCGTTCCCATCTATTCCCTGCCTGCACAAACTTCTCATCCTACTGATACTGCCACCTTTGACAGTCACAAAACTCTGAGCGCCCCATAACAATAATGTTTCTTAAGTGCCCACTTAACGTTTAATATTGTCCCGAGTCCCAAAATGTACAGCTCCCCTATACACAGTATAAGGGACTCCCAGATCCACTATACACAGTATATTTCCCCTACAGCTCCCCTAAATAAAATATGGGTGGCCCACAGCTTCCATATATACAGTATTATGGGCCCACATGTTCCCTATACACAGTATGGTGAGTCCACAGCTCCTCCATGCACAGTATGAAGAGCCTACAGCTTCCCTATACTTAGCAGGGTGGGTCCACAGCTCTCCTATACACGGTATGAGGGGCCCACAGTTGCCCTATAAGCAATATGATGGGCCCACTGCTCTCTAAAACACAATATAATGAACTCCACAGTAGTCATCACAGTGGATAAAGGCCCCCACAGTAACACCGCACTATATAATGACCTCCACACTGTCTAATGGCTCCCACAGTAAGTCCAATACTATATATTGGCCCTCACACTTTATATTAGCCTCTACAGTAGTCTCCACACTATATGATGGCCAATAACTGTAGAATAGCACCCATATTAGCTCTCACATTGTACAATGGCCCTACAGTAGTCCCCATACTTTATATTGGCTCCCACACTGTATGAGGGCCTCTCACAGTAGTTTCCATATTAGCCCCCAAGCTGTATGATGGACCTCTCATTAGCGCCCAAACTGTATAAAGGCCCAAACAGTAGTCCTTACACTCTATAATGGCCCCCACACCATATGACAGCCCCCCTGAAATTGTATTCACATTGGACTAAATGGATTGTGAATATAATGTAATTCTTGTTATATACCTCTCTTGAGTGCTGAGTTCTACTTATATTAACATTTAATAAAGTCCCCTGAGTCCCCCATGTACAGTAATAATGGCCCTTGTATCGGTGATGTGAGCAGGTGGTCATGTGACGGCAAGTATACAAGTATACATGTGTCGACTGCACTCTTTTGGCTTCTCGCAATTCTTTTGTATTGAAAGATGCCCAACGTGTCTAGTCAGCATGTGCAAGTAGCAAACGTGCACTTGCATGACTGCCTGTTCGCACCTGATCGGACTCATGGCAGCAGACCAGCGTTGGACTGGAGCACCTAGGGCCCAACAGAGAAAATCAATCTTGGGGCCCACTATGTAGCTACATAGAGATAAATACAAGACCACCAATTGTGCGGTAAAACACGCTAATATCCGGATATAATATAAGGTAGTACATGTCTGAATTATGTAGCAGGAGTTGGGGTAGCCCCCTCATAGAATATAAAGCAGCCCCCTGATATAGTATAATGCAGCCTCCTCACAGAATACAGTATATTATGCAGCCATCTAATAGAATATAGCCCTCTCATAGGGTATAATGCTGCCACCTCATAGGGTATAATGCACCCCCTCATAGGGTATAATGAACCCCCTCATAGGGTATAATGCTGCCCCCTCATAGGGTATAATGCTGCTTCCTCATAGGGTATAATGAACCCCCTCATAGGGTATAATGAACCCCCTCATAGGGTATAATGTTGCCCCCTCATAGGGTATAATGCACCCCCTCATAGAATAAACTGCTGCCCCCCTCATAGGGTATAATGCACCCCCTCATAGGGTATAATGCTGCCCCCCTCATACGGTATAATGCTGCCACCTCTTAGGGTATAATGCTGCCACCTCATAGGGTATAATGCTGCCTCCTCATAGGGTATAATGCTGCCTCCTCATAGGGTATAATGCTGCCTCCTCATAGGGTATAATGCTGCCTCCTCATAGGGTATAATGCTGCCCCCTCATAGGGTATAATGCTGCCCCCTCATAGGGTATAATGCTGCCTCCTCATAGGGTATAATGCTGCCTCCTCATAGGGAAAAATGCTGCCTCCTCATAGGGTATAATGCTGCCTCCTCATAGGGTATAATGCTGCCCCCTCATAGGATATAATGCTGCCTCCTCATAGGGTATAATGCTGCCTCCTCATAGGGTATAATGCTGCCTCCTCATAGGGTATAATGCTGCCTCCTCATAGGGTATAATGCTGCCTCCTCATAGGGTATAATGCTGCCTCCTCATAGGGTATAATGCTGCCCCCTCATAGGGTATAATGCTGCCCCCTCATAGGGTATAATGCTGCCTCCTCATAGGGTATAATGCTGCCTCCTCATAGGGTATAATGCTGCCCCCTCATAGGGTATAATGCTGCCCCCTCATAGGGTATAATGCTGCCTCCTCATAGGGAAAAATGCTGCCTCCTCATAGGGTATAATGCTGCCTCCTCATAGGGTATAATGCTGCCTCCTCATAGGGTATAATGCTGCCCCCTCATAGGGTATAATGCTGCCCCCTCATAGGGTATAATGCTGCCTCCTCATAGGGTATAATGCTGCCTCCTCACAGGGTATAATGCTGCCTCCTCATAGGGTATAATGCTGCCTCCTCATAGGGTATAATGCTGCCTCCTCATAGGGTATAATGCTGCCTCCTCATAGGGTATAATGCTGCCTCCTCATAGGGTATAATGCTGCCTTCTCATAGGGTATAATGCTGCCTCCTCACAGGGTATAATGCTGCCTCCTCACAGGGTATAATGCTGCCCCCTCATAGGGTATAATGCTGCCTCCTCATAGGGTATAATGCTGCCTCCTCATAGGGTATAATGCTGCCTCCTCACAGGGTATAATGCTGCCCCCTCATAGGGTATAATGCTGCCTCCTCATAGGGTATAATGCTGCCTCCTCATAGGGTATAATGCTGCCCCCTCATAGGGTATAATGCTGCCTCCTCATAGGGTATAATGCTGCCTCCTCATAGGGTATAATGCTGCCTCCTCATAGGGTATAATGCTGCCCCCTCATAGGGTATAATGCTGTCCCCTCATAGGGTATAATGCTGCCTCCTCATAGGGTATAATGCTGCCTCCTCATAGGGTATAATGCTGCCTCCTCATAGGGTATAACGCTGCCTCCTCATAGGGTATAATGCTGCCTCCTCATAGTGTATAATGCACCCCCTCATAGGGTATAATGCTGCCCCCCTCATAGGGTATAATGCTGCCTCCTCATAGGGTATAACGCTGCCTCCTCATAGGTTATAATGCTGCCTCCTCATAGGGTATAATGCTGCCTCCTCATAGGGTATAATGAACCCTCTTATAGGGTATAATGCTGCCCCCTCATAGGGTATAATGCTGCCTCCTCATAGGGTATAATGCTGCCCCCTCATAGGGTATAATGCTGCCCCCTCATAGGGTATAATGCTGCCTCCTCATAGGGTATAATGCTGCCTCCTCATAGGGTATAATGCTGCCCCCTCATAGGGTATAATGCTGCCCCCTCATAGGGTATAATGCTGCCTCCTTATAGGGTATAATGCTGCCTCCTCATAGGGTATAATGCTGCCTCCTCATAGTGTATAATGCACCCCCTCATAGGGTATAATGCTGCCCCCCTCATAGGGTATAATGCTGCCTCCTCATAGGGTATAATGAACTTTCTTATAGGGTATAATGCTGCCCCCTCATAGGGTATAATGCTGCCTCCTCATAGGGTATAATGCTGCCCCCTCATAGGGTATAATGCTGCCCCCTCATAGGGTATAATGCTGCCTCCTCATAGGGTATAATGCTGCCTCCTCATAGGGTATAATGCTGCCACCTGATAGGGTATAACGCTGCCCCCTCATAGGGTATAATGCTGCCTCCTCATAGTGTATAATGCACCCCCTCATAGGGTATAATGCTTCCCCCCTCATAGGGTATAATGCTGCCTCCTCATAGGGTATAACGCTGCCTCCTCATAGGGTATAATGCTGCCTTCTCATAGGGTATAATGAACCCTCTTATAGGGTATAATGCTGGCCCCTCATAGGGCATAATGCTGCCCCCTCATAGCATATAATGCTGCCTCCTCATAGGGTATAAGGCACCTCCTCATAGGGTATAATGCTGCCTCCACATAGGGTATAATGAAACCCCTCATAGGGTATAATGCTGCCCCCTCATAAGGTATAATGCTGCCCCCTCATAGGGTATAATGCACCCTTCATAGAATAAAATGCTGCCCCCCTCATAGGGTATAATGCACCCCCTCATAGGGTATAATGCTGCCTCCTCATAGGGTATAATGCTGCCTCCTCATAGGGTATAATGCACCCCCTCATAGGGTATAATGCTGCCCCCCTCATAGGGTATAATGCTGCCTCCTCATAGGGTATAATGAACCCTCTTATAGGGTATAATGCTGCCCCCTCATAGGGTATAATGCTGCCTCCTCATAGGGTATAATGCTGCCCCCTCATAGGGTATAATGCTGCCCCCTCATAGGGTATAATGCTGCCTCCTCATAGGGTATAATGCTGCCTCCTCATAGGGTATAATGCTGCCACCTGATAGGGTATAACGCTGCCCCCTCAAAGGGTATAATGCTGCCTCCTCTTAGTGTATAATGCACCCCCTCATAGGGTATAATGCTGCCCCCCTCATAGGGTATAATGCTGCCTCCTCATAGGGTATAACGCTGCCCCCTCATAGGGTATAATGCTGCCCCCTCATAGGGTATAATGCTGCCTCCTCATAGGGTATAATGCACCTCCTCATAGGGTATAATGCTGCCTCCTCATAGGGTATAATGAACACCCTCATAGGGTATAATGCTGCCCCCTCATAAGGTATAATGCTGCCCCCTCAAAGGGTATAATGCACCCATCATAGAATAAAATGCTGCCCCCCTCATAGGGTATAATGCACCCCCTCATAGGGTATAATACTGCCCCCCTCATACGGTATAATGCTGCCCCCTCGTAGTGTATAATGCTGCCTCCTAATAGGGTATAATGCTGCCTCCTCATAGGGTATAATGCTGCCTCCTCATAGGGTATAATGCTGCCCCCTCATAGGGTATAATGCTGCCTCCTCATAGGGTATAATGCTGCCTCCTCATAGGGTATAATGCTGCCTCCTCATAGGGTATAACGCTGCCTCCTCATAGGGTATAATGCTGCCTCCTCATAGGGTATAATGCTGCCTCCTCATAGTGTATAATGCACCCCCTCATAGGGTATAATGCTGCCCCCCTCATAGGGTATAATGCTGCCTCCTCATAGGGTATAATGAACCCTCTTATAGGGTATAATGCTGCCACCTCATAGGGTATAATGCTGCCTCCTCATAGGGTATAATGCTGCCCCCTCATAGGGTATAATGCTGCCTCCTCATAGGGTATAATGCTGCCCCCTCATAGGGTATAATGCTGCCTCCTCATAGGGTATAATGCTGTCTCCTCATAGGGTATAATGCTGCCTCCTCATAGGGTATAACGCTGCCCCCTCATAGGGTATAATGCTGCCTCCTCATAGTGTATAATGCACCCCCTCATAGGGTATAATGCTGCCCCCCTCATAGGGTATAACGCTGCCTCCTCATAGGGTATAACGCTGCCTCCTCATAGGGTATAATGCTGCCTTCTCATAGGGTATAATGAACCCACTTATAGGGTATAATGCTGCCCCCTCATAGGGTATAATGCTGCCCCCTCATAGGGTATAATGCTGCCTCCTCATAGGGTATAATGCACCTCCTCATAGGGTATAATGCTGCCTCCTCATAGGGTATAATGAACCCCCTCATAGGGTATAGTGCTGCCCCCTCAAAAGGTATAATGCTGCCCCCTCATAGAATAAAATGCTGCCCCCTTCATAGGGTATAATACACCCCCTCATAGGGTATAATGCTGCCCCCCTCATACGGTATAATGCTGCCCCCTCATAGGGTATAATGCTGCCTCCTCATAGGGTATAATGCTGCCTCCTCATAGGGTATAATGCTGCCTTCTCATAGGGTATAATGCTGCCTCCTCATAGGGTATAATGCTGCCTCCTCATAGGGTATAATGCTGCCCCCTCATAGGGTATAATGCTGCCTCCTCATAGGGTATAATGCTGCCTCCTCATAGGGTATAATGCTGCCTCCTCATAGGGTATAATGCTGCCTCCTCATAGGGTATAATGCTGCCTCCTGATAGGGTATAATGAACCCTCTTATAGGGTATAATGCTGCCCCCTCATAGGGTATAATGCTGCCTCCTCATAGGGTATAATGCTGCCCCCTCATAGGGTATAATGCTGCCCCCTCATAGGGTATAATGCTGCCTACTCATAGGGTATAATGCTGCCTCCTCATAGGGTATAATACTGCCCCCCTCATAGGGTATAATGCTGCCTCCTCATAGGGTATAATGAACCCTCTTATAGGGTATAATGCTGCCCCCTCATAGGGTATAATGCTGCCTCCTCATAGGGTATAATGCTGCCCTCTCATAGGGTATAATGCTGCCCCCTCTTAGGGTATAATGCTGCCTCCTCATAGGGTATAATGCTGCCTCCTCATAGGGTATAATGCTGCCACCTGATAGGGTATAACGCTGTCCCCTCATAGGGTATAATGCTGCCTCCTCATAGTGTATAATGCACCCCCTCATAGGGTATAATGCTGCCCCCCTCATAGGGTATAATGCTGCCTCCTCATAGGGTATAACGCTGCCTCCTCATAGGGTATAATGCTGCCTTCTCATAGGGTATAATGAACCCTCTTATAGGGTATAATGCTGCCCCCTCATAGGGTATAATGCTGCCCCCTCATAGGGTATAATGCTGCCTCCTCATAGGGTATAATGCTGCCCCCTCATAGGGTATAATGCTGCCTCCTCATAGGGTATAATGCACCTCCTCATAGGGTATAATGCTGCCTCCTCATAGGTATAATGAACCCCCTCATAGGGTATAATGCTGCCCCCTCATAAGGTATAATGCTGCCCCCTCATAGGGTATAATGCACCCCTCATAGAATAACTTGCTGCCCCCCTCATAGGGTATAATGCTGCCCCCCTCATAGGGTATAATGCACCCCCTCATAGGGTATAATGCTGCCCCCCTCATAGGGTATAATGCACCCCCTCATAGGGTATAATGCTGCCCCCTCATAGGGTATAATGCTGCCTCCTCATAGGGTATAATGCTGCCCCCTCATAGGGTATAACGCTGCCTCCTGATAGGGTATAACGCTGCCTCCTCATAGGGTATAACGCTGCCCCCTCATAGGGTATAATGCTGCCCCCTCATAGGGTATAATGCTGCCTCCTCATAGGGTATAATGCTGCCTCCTCATAGGGTATAATGCTGCCTCCTCATAGGGTATAACGCTGCCCCCTCATAGGGTATAATGCTGCCTCCTCATAGTGTATAATGCACCCCCTCATAGGGTATAATGCTGCCCCCCTCATAGGGTATAATGCTGCCTCCTCATAGGGTATAATGAACCCTCTTATAGGGTATAATGCTGCCCCCTCATAGGGTATAATGCTGCCTCCTCATAGGGTATAATGCTGCCCCCTCATAGGGTATAATGCTGCCCCCTCATAGGGTATAATGCTGCCTCCTCATAGGGTATAATGCTGCCTCCTCATAGGGTATAATGCTGCCACCTGATAGGGTATAACGCTGCCCCCTCATAGGGTATAATGCTGCCTCCTCATAGTGTGTAATGCACCCCCTCATAGGGTATAATGCTGCCCCCCTCATAGGGTATAATGCTGCCTCCTCATAGGGTATAACGCTGCCTCCTCATAGGGTATAATGAACCCTCTTATAGGGTATAATACTGGCCCCTCATAGGGTATAATGCTGCCCCCTAATAGGATATAATGCTGCCTCCTCATAGGGTATAATGCACCTCCTCATAGGGTATAATGCTGCCTCCTCATAGGGTATAATGAACCCCCTCATAGGATATAATGCTGCCCCCTCATAAGGTATAATGCTGCCCCCTCATAGGGTATAATGCACCCCTCATAGAATAAAATGCTGCCTCCTCATAGGGTATAATGCTGCCTCCTCATAGTGTATAATGCACCCCCTCATAGGGTATAATGCTGCCCCCCTCATAGGGTATAATGCTGCCTCATAGGGTATAATGAACCCTCTTATAGGGTATAATGCTGCCCCCTCATAGGGTATAATGCTGCCTCCTCATAGGGTATAATGCTGCCCCCTCATAGGGTATAATGCTGCCCCCTCATAGGGTATAATGCTGCCTCCTCATAGGGTATAATGCTGCCACCTGATAGGGTATAACGCTTCCCCCTCATAGGGTATAATGCTGCCTCCTCATAGTGTATAATGCACCCCCTCATAGGGTATAATGCTGCCCCCCTCATAGGGTAAAATGCTGCCTCCTCATAGGGTATAACGCTGCCTCCTCATAGGGTATAATGAACCCTCTTATAGGGTATAATGCTGCCCCCTCATAGGGTATAATGCTGCCCCCTCATAGGGTATAATGCTGCCTCCTCATAGGGTATAATGCACCTCATCATAGGGTATAATGCTGCCTCCTCATAGGGTATAATGAACCCCCTCATAGGGTATAATGCTGCCCCCTCATAAGGTATAATGCTGCCCCCTCATAGGGTATAATGCACCCATCATAGAATAAAATGCTGCCCCCCTCATAGGGTATAATGCACCCCCTCATAGGGTATAATGCTGCCTCCTAATAGGGTATAATGCTGCCTCCTCATAGGGTATAATGCTGCCTCCTCATAGGGTATAATGCTGCCCCCTCATAGGGTATAATGCTGCCTCCTCATAGGGTATAATGCTGCCTCCTCATAGGGTATAATGCTGCCTCCTCATAGGGTATAACGCTGCCTCCTCATAGGGTATAATGCTGCCTCCTCATAGGGTATAATGCTGCCTCCTCATAGTGTATAATGCACCCCCTCATAGGGTATAATGCTGCCCCCCTCATAGGGTATAATGCTGCCTCCTCATAGGGTATAATGAACCCTCTTATAGGGTATAATGCTGCCCCCTCATAGGGTATAATGCTGCCCCCTCATAGGGTGTAATGCTGCCCCCTCATAGGGTGTAATGCTGCCCCCTCATAGGGTATAATGCTGCCTCCTCATAGGGTATAATGCTGCCTCCTCATAGGGTATAATGCTGCCTCTTCATAGGGTATAACGCTGCCCCCTCATAGGGTATAATGCTGCCCCTCTCATAGGGTATAATGCTGCCTCCTCATAGGGTATAACGCTGCCTCCTCATAGGGTATAACGCTGCCTCCTCATAGGGTATAATGCTGCCTTCTCATAGGGTATAATGAACCCACTTATAGGGTATAATGCTGCCCCCTCATAGGGTATAATGCTGCCCCCTCATAGGGTATAATGCTGCCTCCTCATAGGGTATAATGCACCTCCTCATAGGGTATAATGCTGCCTCCTCATAGGGTATAATGAACCCCCTCATAGGGTATAATGCTGCCCCCTCATAAGGTATAATGCTGCCCCCTCATAGAATAAAATGCTGTCCCCCTCATAGGGTATAATGCACCCCCTCATAGGGTATAATGCTGCCCCCCTCATACGGTATAATGCTGCCCCCTCATAGGGTATAATGCTGCCTCCTCATAGGGTATAATGCTGCCTCCTCATAGGGTATAATGCTGCCTCCTCATAGGGTATAATGCTGCCCCCTCATAGGGTATAATGCTGCCTCCTCATAGGGTATAATGCTGCCTCCTCATAGGGTATAATGCACCCCCTCATAGGGTATAATGCTGCCCCCCTCATAGGGTATAATGCTGCCTCCCTCATAGGGTATAATGCTGCCTCCGCATAGGGTATAACGCTGCCTCCTCATAGGGTATAATGCTGCCTCCTCATAGGGTATAATGAACCCTCTTATAGGGTATAATGCTGCCCCCTCATAGGGTATAATGCTGCCCCCTCATAGGGTATAATGCTGCCCCCTCATAGGGTATAATGCTGCCTCCTCATAGGGTATAATGCTGCCTCCTCATAGGGTATAATGCTGCCTCCTCATAGCGTATAACGCTACCCCCTCATAGGGTATAATGCTGCCTCCTCATAGTGTATAATGCACCCCCTCATAGGGTATAATGCTGCCCCCCTCATAGGATATAATGCTGCCTCCTCATAGGGTATAACGCTGCCTCCTCATAGGGTATAATGCTGCTTCTTCATAGGGTATAATGAACCCTCTTATAGGGTATAATGCTGCCCCCTCATAGGGTATAATGCTGCCCCCTCATAGGGTATAATGCTGCCCCCTCATAGGGTATAATGCTGCCCCCTCATAGGGTATAATGCTGCCTCCTCATAGGGTATAATGCACCTCCTCATAGGGTATAATGCTGCCTCCTCATAGGGTATAATGAACCCCCTCATAGGGTATAATGCTGCCCCCTCATAAGGTATAATGCTGCCCCCTCATAGGGTATAATGCTGCCCCCTCATAGGGTATAATGCTGCCTCCTCATAGGGTATAATGCTGCCTCCTCATAGGGTATAATGCTGCCTCCTCATAGGGTATAATGCTGCCTCCTCATAGGGTAGAATGCTGCCTCCTCATAGGGTATAACGCTGCCCCCTCATAGGGTATAATGCTGCCTCGTCATAGTGTATAATGCACCCCCTCATAGGGTATAATGCTGCCCCCCTCATAGGGTATAATGCTGCCTCCTCATAGGGTATAACGCTGCCTCCTCATAGGGTATAATGCTGCTTCCTCATAGGGTATAATGAACCCTCTTATAGGGTATAATGCTGCCCCCTCATAGGGTATAATGCTGCCCCCTCATAGGGTATAATGCTGCCTCCTCATAGGGTATAATGCTGCCCCCTCATAGGGTATAATGCTGCCACCTCATAGGGTATAATGCACCTCCTCATTGTCATGATCTGAAGTGATCTGACAGTTTTAAATCACTGGGTGAACTTTTTTTACTTTGGAAAGTTCCAAGGTGTCTTGACTGTCCCCGGTGGTGGTTTTGATATTGCACTTTAGGTTTTGTGCACTTAATCACGTATCAGGTGTTACACCCTATAAAGGTGTGCTAGAGGTGTGCAATCACTGCCTGTGATATTGTGAGAGTGTGTTCACTCTGTTTTTGGAGAGCCTGGATGAAGGATGGAGCTGGTGAGGAGTCCTGCGCAGCTTAGCCAGGGGGGATGTGTTTCAGCTATGGTGTCTGGACGAAGGGCTGGCATGGCGTGGTGGAGTCGCAGTGATGGTGTCAGCAGGAAGTGTCTGCATGGGCTGGTGGAGTGGCGACTATGGAGAGTGGCACTCACCATGTGGGACTTGGCCGCTGAGCTGGACTCAAGCATGCTCGACTTCGTGTCAGCAGCTGAACTCGTCCTTGGGACTCTGGTACTAAGCAGCTGCAACTGGTGTTGGACTCTGCTCCAAGGTTGCACTAAGGTGAAGGATCCTGTTATGGTGATGGATCCGGGTGGAGGAGAAGATGCACTCAGGTGGAGGGCTCTGTTGCTAGGAGCGCACGCAACAGAGCAAAGCTAAGTGGTGTTTCCCCTGTATTGTCTCTTTCCTCATGTGTGCTATTAGTGCAGTGGTGGGATTAGTTTCCGCACCGACCTATTCCCTAGTGAGGGTTTAGGTTCAGGGTGAGCAAGGGCGTTGAGGTACGCGTGCGGCGCCCGGTGCGAAACCGGCATAGGGAACGTTAGGAGTGCAGGGACACTGGCTCAGGGGAGCTCAGGAGGTCTCCAATTCCCTTTTCCCTATTGCAGGGCCCACCGTTGTTAAAGTTACCCAGGTTCCCCCCTTTATTATTTAAATGCGCCTTACTGGAGGCGGTGTTTCCAGATATTGTATGTATAACGTGTAATACCTAAATTCGCCAGGTGGAGGCGGCGTATCCACCTGCACGTTTTTATTATTTAAATGCGCCCCACTGGAGGCGGTGTATCCAGGGTCACGTGTGTTATGGGTTCGCCTTGCGGCATCATCTGCGTCCTGACACACGTGACCATGACACTCATAGGGTATAATGCTGCCTCCTCATAGGGTATAATGAACCCCCTCATAGGGTATAATGCTGCCCCCTCATAAGGTATAATGCTGCCCCCTCATAGGGTATAATGCACCCCTCATAGAATAAAATGCTGCCCCCCTCATAGGGTATAATGCTGCCCCCTCATAGGGTATAATGCACCCCCTCATAGGGTATAATGCACCCCCTCATAGGGTATAATGCTGCCCCCCTCATAGGGTATAATGCTGCCCCCCTCATACGGTATAATGCTGCCCCCCTCATACGGTATAATGCTGCCCCCCTCATAGGGTATAATGCTGCCTCCTCATAGGGTATAATGCTGCCTCCTCATAGGGTAAAATGCTGCCTCCTCATAGGGTATAATGCTGCCCCCTCATAGGGTATAATGCTGCCTCCTCATAGGGTATAATGCTGCCTCCTCATAGGGTATAATGCTGCCTCCTCATAGGGTATAATGCTGCCTCCTCATAGGGTATAATGAACCCCCTCATAGGGTATAATGCTGCCCCCCACAAAGGGTATAATGCTGCCTCCTCATAGGGTATAATGCTGCCTCCTCATAGGGTATAACGCTGCCCCCTCATAAGATATAATGCTGCCCCCTCATAGGGTATAATGCTGCCCCCTCATAAGATATAATGCTGCCCCCTCATAGGGTATAATGCACCCCTCATAGAATAAAATGCTGCCCCCCTCATAGGGTATAATGCACCCCCTCATAGGGTATAATGCTGCCCCCCCAAAGGGTATAATGCACCCCCTCATAGGGTATAATGCTGCCCCCCCTCATAGGGTATAATGCTATAGATAGATAGATAGATATAGAGTTAGATAGATATGGGATAAATGGATAGATCGATAGATCGATAGATAGATACTGTAGCTATAGATGAAAGATAGATATAGAGATAGATAGATGATAGATAGATATAGGAAAGATGTATATGTTTGTACCGTGTTAGCCAGTAGATAGAAAAATATTCAGGATTGAGAGTCCTCAGTAGTTGATACCTTTTAATGGCTAACTGAAAAGATGGTAATACATTGCAAGCTTTCGAGACTACTCAGGTCTCTTCATCAGCTAGCCTGATGAAGAGACCTGAGTAGTCTCGAAAGCTTGCAATGTATTACCATCTTTTCAGTTAGCCATTAAAAGGTATCAACTACTGAGGACTCTCAATCCTGAATAGATAGATATAGAGATATATAGATAGATATATAGATACAGATAATAGATAGCGATACATATAGAGATAGATAGATTTAGAGATCGATATAGAGAGAGATAGATAGAGACAGATAGATATAGAGATATATATAGAGATAGATAGATATAGAGATAGCTAGAAAGATAAAGAGATAGATAGATAGATAGATAGACAGATAGCTAGCTAGATAGATATAGAGATAGATAGATATAGAGATCAATAGATAGATAGATATAGACAGATAGAGAGATATAGAGATAGAGAGATAGATAGACAGACAGAGAGGTAGATATAGAGATAGATATAGAGATAGATAGATATAGAGACAGATAGATAGATAGATAGATAGATATAGAGATCAATAGATAGATAGATATAGACAGATAGAGAGATATAGAGATAGAGAGATAGATAGACAGACAGAGAGGTAGATATAGAGATAGATATAGAGATAGATAGATATAGAGACAGATAGATAGATAGAGAGATAGAGAGATAGAGAGATATAGAGATAGATATCATATAGAGAAAGAAAAATAGATATAGAGAGAGATAGAGATATAAAAAAACAAATCACAATACTCACCTCTCCTCCTTGCTCCCACGCTGATCCCGGCTTCTGTGTCAGGAGCTGCCCCGTCTGCCAGACACACAGCGGGTGCGCGATGGTGACGTCATCGCGCACCGGCTGTAAGTCAGCAGAGGGGACTGATGGGAGAGAGAGCGTCAGCTTACGCTGACGCCCTCTCTCCCTTTACAATTGAGGGCGGCGTCGGACTTGATTTACAGCCGCATAGCGGCTTACTGGGCTGGGGGGCGGGGCCCCTGGGGGAGTGGAGACCGTGAAATGATATTCACTGCTTCCCACGCCCATGTGGGCATGGAAAGCAGTGAATATTCATTTCTCTTTAGCAGCGGGGACTGGGGTTCCTGCCTCCTGTCACCTGCTGCTGCTCCGCTGGCATGGGCCCCCATAGCAGCTGCATGGTGTGCGACACAACCCTGGCTGGGGTCCCTTAGAGCAGCGGGGACCCTAGGCAACTGCTGGCCCTGTATGCCAGCAGGTGCCAGGGCCCACCAGATGCCAGGGCCCACCGGAGAATCCTCCGGTTCTCTGGTGGGCCAGTCCGACGCTGCAGCAGGCACACTGCACCTTGTCATGATTTGGCAGTCTGCAGTCACATAGATTGACTGCAGACTTTTATCTCAAGCCTGGACTACCCCTTTACAGGGAGCCCGACAGGTGAAACAGGCTGCTCAAACTATATGCAGTGTGTATCAGCACCGGCTGTAGCATCTCACCAGGTATGAATGTCTCTGTAAGGGTATGTGAACATGTTGTGGATTCATGTTTGGAGTTTTCTGCACAGAATCTGCTATTTGTGGCAGAATCCGCAGGTAAAAATCAGCGCGTTTTACCTGCAGATTTCCTGCGGATTTATTTGGGTTTTTGTGCGGATTCCTATAATGGAATGGGTGTAAAAACACTGCGGAATACGCACAAAGAATTTGTCATGATCCCAGTGCAGGTTTTTGAGCTGCACGTCAGGGGTTAATGTCTGGAGCTCACTGCAGGTTTTGACCTGCACACCTGGGGTTAATGATTGTGGCCTCTCTATGGTTCTGGGGGAGCTTCTTAAACCCCTGGGAAGCTCCAATCCTTGTCAGTTATACTTTTGCCTTTGGCCGAGTGTGGTGACCTCTATGTGCCTGTGCCTGTTCGTTGTTATAGCTTGTTTATATGGTTCTGATCCGGTTCTGTTCCCCGTTGTGAGTTTGCCTGTTGATTCTGTACTTCGCTACCCTCCCTGTGTATGACTCATTGCCTGTGATCTGACTGTCATGGTCCAGTCCGGAGTTTATTTTCTGCTGTCTTCACTCCGGACTGGTCATGCGGGAGTTAATCTCCTCAGCCTCGTTCTGGAGCTAGCTGGGCTATTTCAGTCTCTCACAGCCTGCTGACCAGTGTTGGTGATAGCTCAAGCTTCCAGTTTAGAGCCTCTGACCCTTATACCTTGGTGTTCCTCCAGCCTTTGACTGATGTACACGTGTGTGACCCGGACTGATTTCTGACCCCGTCTCTTGGTATTCGTCTCTGCTGTTACGTTCCCTCTCTGGCATCTGACTCCCCGCCTTGGACCCCGACCACGTATTTCGTCTCACGTTTTGGACCCCGTGCTCATGTTCTGGCTTTCTGACTCTCGTTTTGGTATTTTGACTACGTGTATTGCTGCTCCTTCTGGTACGTCTGCTCCTGCTAGTTTCTGACTCAGTTCGTCTGACTATTCTCTCTCGTTACCTGTGGCACCTGTGCTGTTGCTCAGGGTTGCTGCTCTTAGTGTGTAACCTCTCTTCCCTCACCAGATCCCCTTGGTGGAGGTTTCACTACACTGACTACTCTCTGCTCGCCCCTCTTGTACCTTGCAGCTATCTCTGTGTATGACTCATTGGCTATGTCCTGACTATCCTCCCTGTCTATGCTCCTTGGTAACTTTGTCTCACAATTACCCTGCTAGGAGTTCTCGTGCAGCTCCTAGCTCTCTGGAGTTTAGGCCACGCCCCCCAGCAGTCACATGCTTCAGGGCCTGCTGTTCTGAAGTACGCACCTACTCGGCTGCTGCCCGCTCCACAGGTATCTTTGAGCACAGTTCGCTTTACTCAGGATACGCGCACTGGCTCAGTGAGCAAGTGCAGTGCGGTGTTCCTGACAGAATTGACATGATGCGGAAAATAAACCGCTGTGTTTCTGCACGGATTTTTCTACAGTATGTGCACAGCTGTAAATAGAAACACCAGCAAAAGATATCAAATGTCCATGCTATAAGGCGACTCAATATCATACTTCAGAAAAGGAGGAACAACGAGTATATATAGCCAAAAGTACAGAGAAAAATTGTATTTATCAAAAGTTATACTTTAATAAATATATATAATACAAACATCATATGTTAACAAACATGCATGGGCATACATAAATATCATGAGACTAACTCCATGGGTCAATATAATGACCAGGAAAAGCGGGACCCAAAATTTAAATAACACATGAACCATTCAAGAAAGGTCATATAAAAAGTTAGAAAAGGTTTAGAAACACATGTTATCCAGCGATAGGGATTAAACAGTACTGACTTCCCCAAAGCATACAATTCCTATACCGCTAGGTAAACAACCTCCCATAGACACTAATTAGCGCCTCTACAAGTGTATAATTCAGTGCGCGGTGAAGGAAAGGTTTATAAAAGAAGTGATACAAAATAATTACCCATAGTGGTATGTATAGAGTCCCGTCTAGACCTTGGTCATATACCCCGACGAGCGTTTCGCGTACACAAGGTATCGCTTCCTCATCATCATTAGGCTCAGGTGCCTGATAATCAGGCTCACTACCTTCCCTCACCAGAATAGGGAGTTCACCAGACCTCAGTGATGAAGGGGAAAATGAACTCACAACAGTACCTCCCCCTTGAGGAGGGGTCACCGAACCCTCAACCACGCCACCAGGGCGATCAGGGTGAGCCCGATGAAAGGCGCACACCAATCTTTGGCATGAATATCAGAGGCAGAGACCCAGGAATCCTCCTGACCATAACCCTTCCACTTAACCAAATACTGGAGTCTCTGTCTAGCCAGACGGGAATCCAGTATTTTCTCTACCTCATATTCCATGTTACCTTCAACCAATACAGGGTCCGGAGGTGCCACCCCAGGAACAACTGGTTCAACAAACCTCTTCAACAAGGACTTATGGAACACATTATGGATTTTAAATGTGACAGGAAGAGCCAAACGAAAAGAGACCGGATTAATAATCTCCAAAATCTTGTAAGGTCCAATAAATCTAGGCTTAAACTTAGGAGAAGCCACCTTCATAGCAATATTTTTTGATGATAACCACACCATATCACCAATCTTAAACTGGGGACCAATGGTCCTTTGTCGATTGGAAAACCGCTGGGCCTTTTCCTGGGAGAGAGATAACTTATCCACCACTTGGTCCCAGATCTGGTGCATTCTCTCCACCACAGTGTCAACACCTGGGCAGGCAGAAGGCTCCACCTGCCCTGAAGAAAATCGAGGATGAAACCCAAAGTTACAAAAAAAAGGTGACATCAAAGTGGCAGAACTAGCTCTATTATTTAAAGCAAATTCGGCCAAGGGCAAAAATGAAACCCAATCATCCTGATCAGCGGAAATAAAACATCTCAAATACGACTCCAAGGTCTGGTTTGTTCTCTCTGTCTGCCCATTGGTCTGAGGGTGAAAAGCAGAGGAGAAGGACAACTGAATTCCCAGCTTGGAACAGAAAGTCCTCCAAAACCTAGACACAAACTGAACTCCTCTGTCAGATACAATGTTCTCAGGAATCCCGTGCAAGCGAACCACCTGTTGCAAAAACAGGGGCACCAACTCAGAGGAAGACGGCAACTTAGGGAGTGGTACAAGATGAACCATCTTAGAGAACCTATCACAAATCACCCAAATAACAGTCATTCTTTGAGAGACCGACATATCAGAGATGAAATCCATTGAAATATGGGTCCATGGCCTCCTGGGGACCGGCAAAGGCATCAACAACCCACTAGAGCGAGAACAAGATTTAGACCGGGAGCAAGTCCCACAGGACTGCACAAAATTCCTGACATCATGAGACAAGGAGGGCCACCAAAAAGAGCGACTCACCAGATCTCTAGTACCAAAAATACCTGGATGACCAGTCAATGCAGAGCAGTGAACTTCAGACATCACTCTCTTCTTCCACTGGTCAGGAACATATAACTTTCCACTGGGACAACGCTCAGGTTTGTCCTCCTGGAACTCTTGCAGAGCAAGTCTCAAATCGGGCGAGATGGCAGAAAGAACCACCCCTTCGCCTAAGATGGTAGCAGGCTTGGTCACCACAGGAGAATCAGCAAAGAAGCTCCTAGAGAGGGCGTCTGCCTTGACATTTGACATTCTTAGTTCCAGGAAGAAAAGAGACCACAAAATCAAAACGTGTAAAAAACAAGGCCCACCTAGCCTGTCTAGGGTTCAAGCGTTTAGCCGACTCTAGGTAAATCAAATTCTTGTGGTCAGTGAGGACCACAACTTGAAGTTTAGCTCCCTCCAACCAATGTCTCCACTCCTCAAATGCCCATTTCATGGCCAACAGTTCCCGATTCCCCACATCATAGTTACGTTCAGATGGAGAGAACTTTCGGGAAAAGAAAGCACAGGGATTCATTTTAGATGCTACAGGATCCTTTTGGGACAAAACAGCTCCTGCACCAATCTCAGAAGCATCCACCTCTACCTGGAACAGGAGTGAGACATCAGGTTGCCGCAAAACCGGGGCGGAGGTAAATCTTCGCTTCAGCTCCTGAAAGGAAGCAACAGCCTCAGGAGACCAATTCAACACATCAGCACCCTTCTTAGTCAGATCAGTCAATGGCTTGGCAATACTAGAAAATTTTGCTATAAATTTCCGATAAAAATTAGCAAAACCCAAAAACTTCTGGAGGGCCTTCAAAGAAGTGGGCTGAACCCAATCATAAATGGCCTGTACCTTGGCCGGGTCCATTTCAATAGTTGACGGAGACAAAATAAATCCCAAAAATGAAATCCTCTGTACTCCAAAAAGGCATTTTGATCCTTTGACATACAGGGAATTCTCCCTCAAGATCCGGAACACAGTCCGAATATGTTCCACATGAGAATCCCAATACTTGGAGAAGATCAAAATATCATCCAGATAGATAATCAAAAATGTATCGACAAAGTCTCGGAAAATATCGTTCATGAAGCACTGGAAGACAGAAGGGGCATTAGTGAGCCCAAAAGGCATCACCAGGTACTCAAAATGTCCCTCCGGAGTATTAAACGCCGTCTTCCATTCATCCCCCTGCTTAATGCGGATAAGATTATACGCCCCCCTGAGGTCAAGCTTGGTAAACCAGCAAGCACCTCTAACGCTAGAGAATAGATCCGAAATCAGGGGTAACGGATACTGATATTTAATAGTAATTTTGTTGAGGGCACGATAATCAATACAAGGCCTTAAAGAACCATCCTTTTTGGCCACAAAAAAAAAAACGGCACCTAAGGGTGAAGAGGATGGTCTAATATGACCCTTCTCCAACGCCTCCTTAATATAGGATCGCATAGCCTCGTGCTCGGGTACAGATAACTTGAAGAGCCGACCCTTGGGAAATTTACACCCCGGGCTCAGTTCAATTGCACAGTCATAACTCCTATGCGGAGGCAAAGATGCAGTCTCATTCTCACTAAATACATCATAAAAGTCCGCCAAATAGTCAGGAACATCATGCGACTGAGGAGAGGTGGAAAAAACCGGAGCCTCATTAAAGGCACACCGACAACCCCAATTCACCACAGACACAGATTTCCAATCCAAAACTGGATTATGAATTTGCAACCAGGGAAACCCCAGAACAACGGCATCATGCAGACCATGTAACACCAAAAATCTGCAATTTTCTTGATGGTCTGGGGCGACCCGCATGACCACCTGGGTCCGAAACTGAGGTTTATTTTTAGCCAAAGGAGTAGCATCAATCCCCCTCAAAGGGATAGGCGTCTGCAGAGGTGTCATCGGAAATCCACAACGTTTAGCAAAATCCAAGTCCATTAGGTTTAGTGCTGCTCCCGAATCCACAAAAGCCTTGGCGGAAAATGTGGACAGGGAGAAGATCAGAGTAATTGCCAGAAGAAACAACAGAAAACGTGTGTGCAAAGCATTTCTCTCGTTTAGGACAAACAGAAATAATATGCGAGGCATCTCCACAGAAAAAACACAGCTTATTACGCCTTCTGAACTCCTGACGTTGCGCCCTAGACAAAACTCTATCACATTGCATAGGTTCAGATGTCTGTTCAACCGGTGGCAACACCTCTCGTGCAATCCTGCATTCACGTAAACGCCAATGAACCTGAATGGCTAATGACATAGAATCGTCCAGACCAGAGGGAACAGGAAATCCCACCATAGTATCTTTTACGGCTTCTGACAAACCCTTCCGAAAGAGAGCAGCCAAGGCATTATCATTCCAGGTAGTAAGGACCGCCCACTTTCGGAACTTTTGACAGTACAACTCTGCAGAATCTCGACCCTGGTTCAATGCCAGCAGGGTCTTTTCAGCCTGATCAATAGCATTAGGTTCGTCATGCAACAACCCCAAGGCTTGAAAGAATGCGTTCACATTAGTCAGAATAGGATCATCTGGTTTCAAAGAAAACGCCCAATCCTGGGGATCGCCACGCAGCAAAGAGATGACAATTTTAACCTGCTGCGCGGAGCTCCCTGACGAGTTAGGCTTCAAGGCAAAAAATAATTTACAATTATTTTTGAAACTCAAAATAGACCGATCCCTAAAAAATACATCAGGTGTAGGGATCTTTGGTTCAACAGCATGCGAACGAGCAAGGTAGGTGGAAATTCCCCGCACTTCCGCAGCGAGCTGCTCCACACGATCAGACAATTGCCTTATTTCCATTGAGAGAAAAAAAAATTCCCCCTACGGCCTCAGAGATATAGAGGAAAGAATATACACACTCTTTTTTTTTTTTTTAAACACAATTCTTTCCTGCTATTGAGTACCCTAGGATCTGCAGTATGGCGGGTGATTCTGTTATGAATAAGTCACCGTAGGAGGCAAAAACAGAAATGCTAGCTAAGTCCAGAAAACCAGAGAAGTTGGCAGCTATCGGATTGCAGACCCCTGAACCTATCAACACAACTAGCAGTAGCCGTGGGGGGTTCCTACGATGTCCTAGACCCCTCGATCGCAGCCGGAGGACTATATAGCCTAAAGACAGAAAGGGAAATCTAAACTGCCCCAGAACAGACCCCAAAGCAAAAGGCAGCCCCCAACATATAATGACGGTGAAGCAAGAAGAAAGAACACTAACACAGACAGAAAGATAGACTGAGCAAAGACGGGGCCCAAGCTAACTAGATAGGAAAGGACAGGAAGGCTGCTGTCTGCAATCCGTGAAAAACCCTAAGAAAATAAGAGCCAACAGACTGACAGTGAAAAAGGCCCTGAAGACGCTAGGCTTCAAAAAGACTATGTCAGTACTCAGGAATATTCTGAAGACAGAGCAACCGGCAAAAGGAGATTCAGCTCGCCCAGCAGGGAATGGCAGAAACCAGAAAAGCAAGGCAAACAAAAGCAAAACACAAATGCAAAAAGGCAAAGCAGAAAACTTAGCTTTAGAGGAGCAGGAATCAGACTGGTGTCCCAGACCTCAGTGACGAAGGGGAAAATGAACTCACAACAATGTGCACAGCGTTTTTTTTTCCATAGGAAAACATTGTACTGTAATCTCTTGCGGATCTGCAGTGGATCTGCAGGGGCAAATCCGCTGCGGATCCGCACAGCAATCCACGTGTGCACAAACCCTTAAGCTGTGAGGTTTCAGAGAAAAAACACTAATAGCTCCTGGGGAGCTTGCGGCGCTGTGTACTAGTCCTACAGACAGGTCCCTGGCGACCTCTTCGCACCCGCTGACAGTGACTGAAAAGTGTCATCCTACGTGCGCGTATAGCAGAGACTTGTCAGTCACCATCAGCAGCCGGGGAGAAGCCGCCAGGGACCTGTCTGTAGGAGTAGTGCACAGCGCCACTCGCTCCCCAGCAGCTATTAGTATGTTTTTCTCTGAAACGCTGCAGCTTTTGGGTATGTGCAGAAGTTCAGGAATTGGCAGCGCTTTTGACGTAGCACACGTCCGTCTCTGCGGGTGAGCTGCGGATGTCGGTGCACGCATAATGGACATAGGATTTCTTGAAATCCCATCCACTATGCTGTAACATCTGGACGCTGCGGGTTGGGCGCTGTGGATGTACGCACCGTCCAACCCGCAACGTTTACTGATCGTGGGAACATACCCGGCTGGGGCACTACAGCCACTGCTGATAGACGCTGCACAACCCATGAGCGTCCTGTATCACTGGTCAGGAGAGCTTTAATAACTTTATTATAATAAGTCATTTACTATAACAGTATTACATATAATGCAGCTCATGCCGCGGTTACTGTATGGGGACTTGTTATACTCACAGGCTGGGCATATAAGACCCCTGGCTGTAAGAATAAGCCCCCTACCTCCTTTTCAGCCCCCCAAACAGCACATGTGGTGTAGTGCAAAACAGTAAGTAAACACTAATAATAAGCCCACCCCCGCCCTGTCCTCCCTCCACCACCCCCCCTTCAGCTCCCACCCTACCCCCATCTTATCACATACACCCCACAGTGATCATTACATACCTGAATTTACTTAGCATAATACATTCTGGCCGCCTTCAGATGAAATTTGCAGGGGCCCTGGCAATTTCTCATCCAGTGCTGCAGGCTAACAGCATGAGATAAGGTCAGGCCCAGTGTCAGAGGAAACTCAAGGGTCAGCACTAGGACCCAGGGGAGCTCCAACCTGCATGAGCCAGAGCAAGGAGCAGAGCTGACTGAGCTGAGGCCAGCATGTCAGAAAGTTATCAGGTCAGCTCCATTACTCTGCACTGAGGACTCTGACACTCTGCTAGCCTGTGTGTAGATTATCAGGAAGGCAGCCTTATGACAGAAGCTTTCATGGATTGGGGGGGCCCTTTCATGGGATGCGGCCCGGGGCGACTGCCCCCTCTGCCCTCCCCCAGTAACTACGCTACTGCATAGAGGTAATAATCTATGAGAATCATAGAGAAGTGTTTATTATCAAAATATTGATTTCTGTTACAGGAAAACATGAGAATGAACTAAATATTGGAAATGATGATGCTCCTTGCAGACCCATGGCTGAAAATAGAATTAGGTTTCTAATTCGGTTTCTAGGAACCTTCCACGACGGTATACGGAGGTTGCCTCTTTGCCCTGATGGGGGACAGGAAACACAGAGAGGTTAAAAAGGCCCTCCCACCTGCCAGTGACTTATAACTGAGACCATAGCACTGGTTTACCTTCCGATTCCCAGATTTTTATCCAGGAGTATAGGGTGGGAAATAGTGCTGTCGTGGAAGGTTCCTAGAAACCGAATTACCGGTAAGTCTAATTCTATTTTCTCTAGTCACCTTCCACGACGGTATACGGAGGAATACCAACTAATTTGGCACTAGGGAGGGACAACGGCTCGGAGAACTTTTCGGCCAAAGACTAGATCCCTGCTGGGTGATACAGTTGTGGCCAAAAGTATTGACACCCCTGCAATTCTGTCAGATAATACTCAGTTTCTTCCTGAAAATGATTGCAATCACACATTCTTTGGTATTATTATCTTCATTTAATTTGTCTTAAATGAAAAACCACAAAAGAGAATGAAGCAAAAAGCAAAACATTGATCATTTCACACAAAACTCCAAAAATGGGCCAGACAAAAGTATTGGCACCCTCAGCCTAATACTTGGTTGCACAACCTTTAGACAAAATAACTGCGACCAACCGCTTCCGGTAACCATCAATGAGTTTCTTACAATGCTCTGCTGGAATTTTAGACCATTCTTCTTTGGCAAACTGCTCCAGGTCCCTGATATTTGAAGGGTGCCTTCTCCAAACTGCCATTTTTAGATCTCTCCACAGGTGTTCTATGGGATTCAGGTCTGGACTCATTGCTGGCCACCTTAGAAGTCTCCAGTGCTTTCTCTCAAACCATTTTCTAGTGCTTTTTGAAGTGTGTTTTGGGTCATTGTCCTGCTGGAAGACCCATGACCTCTGAGGGAGACCCAGCTTTCTCACACTGGGCCCTACATTATGCTGCAAAGTTTGTTGGTAGTCTTCAGACTTCATAATGCCATGCACACGGTCAAGCAGTCCAGTGCCAGAGGCAGCAAAGCAACTCCAAAACATCAGGGAACCTCCGCCATGTTTGACTGTAGGGACCGTGTTTTTTTCTTTGAATGCCTCTTTTTTTCTCCTGTAAACTCTATGTTGATGCCTTTGCCCCAAAAGCTCTACTTTTGTCTCATCTGACCAGAGAACATTCTTCCAAAACGTTTTAGGCTTTTTCAGGTAAGTTTTGACAAGCTCCAGCCTGGCTTTTTTATGTCTCGGGGTAAGAAGTGGGGTCTTCCTGGGTCTCCTACCATACAGTCCCTTTTCATTCAGACGCCGACGGATAGTACGGGTTGACACTGTTGTACCCTTGGACTGCAGGGCAGCTTGAACTTGTTTGGATGTTAGTCGAGGTTCTTTATCCAACATCTGCACAATCTTGCGTTGAAATCTCTTGTCAATTTTTCTTTTCCGTCCACATCTAGGGAGGTTAGCCACAGTGCCATGGGCTTTAAACTTCTCGATGACACTGCACACGGTAGACACAGGAAAATTCAGGTCTTTGGAGATGGACTTGTAGCCTTGAGATTGCTCATGCTTCCTCACAATTTGGTTTCTCAAGTCCTCAGACAGTTCTTTGGTCTTCCTTCTTTTCTCCATGCTCAATGTGGTACACACAAGGACACAGGACAGAGGTTGAGTCAACTTTAATCCATGTCAACTGGCTGCAAGTGTGATTTAGTTATTGCCAACACCTGTTAGGTGCCACAGGTAAGTTACAGGTGCTGTTAATTACACAAATTAGAGAAGCATCACATGATTTTTCGAACAGTGCCAATACTTTTGTCCACCCTCTTTTTTATGTTTGGTGTGGAATTATATCCAATTTGGCTTTAGGACAATTCTTTTTGTGTTTTTTCATTTAAGATAAATTAAATGAAGATAATAATAACAAAGAATTTGTGTTTGCAATCATTTTCAGGAAGAAACTGAGTATTATCTGACAGAATTGCAGGGGTGTCAATACTTTTGGCCACAACTGTATATACTGTAACCAGAGCTACTGTATATACTGTATAGGTGATCATCCCCGACCTGAGCTATATACTGTATAGGAGAGCATCTCCATCCTGAGCTATACACTGTGAACAGTGATATATACTGTATAGGTGAGCATCCCCGACCTGAGCTATATACTGTAACCAGAGCTACTGTATATACTGTATAGGTGACCATCCTCAACCTGAGCTATTTACTGTGAAAAGAGCTGTATACTGTATAGGGGAGCATCCCCGTCCTGAGCTACATACTGTGAACAGAGCTATATACTGTATAGGGGAGCATCCCCGACCTGAGATATACACTGTGAACAGAGCTATATACTGTATAGGGGAGCATCCCCGACCTGAGCTATATACCGTAACCAGAGCTATATACTGTATAGGGGAGCATCCCCGACCTGAGCTATATACCGTAACCAGAGCTATATACTGTATAGGGGAGCATCCACGACCTGAGCTATATACCGTAACCAGAGCTATATACTGTATAGGAGAGCATCCCCGACCTGAGCTATATACTGTGAACAGAGCTGTATACTGCATAGGTGAGCATCCCCGACCTGAGCTATATACTGTGAACAGAGCTATATACTGTATAGGGGAGCATCCCCGACCTGAGCTATATACTGTGAACAGAGCTGTATACTGTATAGGTGAGCATCCCCGACCTGAGCTATATACTGTAACCAGAGCTATATACTGTATAGGTGAGCATCCCCGTCCTGAGCTATATACTGTGAACAGAGCTATATACTGTATAGGGGAGCATCCCCGTCCTGAGCTATATACTGTGAACAGAGCTGTGTACTGTATGGGTGAGCATCCCTGACCTAAACTATATACTGTAACTAGAGCAATGCAGGTGAGCTTCCCTGACCTAAACTATATAATGTAACCAGTGCAATGTAGATGAGCATCTCCGTCCTGAGCTATACAGTATATAGCACTGTTCACAGTATATAGCTCAGGACGGGGATGCTCACCTACACAATATACAGCTCTGTTCACAGTATATAGCTCTGGTTACAGTATAGAGCTCAGGTCGGGGATGCTCACCTATACAGTATACAGCTCTGTTCACAGTATAGAGCTCAGGTCGGGGATGCTCTCCTATACAGTATATAGCTCTGTTCACAGTATATAGCTCTGGTAACAGTATAGAGCTCAGGTCGGGGATGCTCACCTATACAGTATACAGCTCTGTTCACAGTATATAGCTCAGGACGGGGATGCTCACTTACATGGCTCTGGTTACAGTATATAGCTTAGGTCAGGGTTGCTCTCCAATACAGTATATAGCACTGTTCACAGTGTAGAGCTCAAGTCAGGGGTGCTCACCTATACATTATACAGCTCTGTTCACAGTATATAGCTCTGGTTACAGTATAGAGCTCAGGTCGGGGATGCTCTTCTATACAGTATATAGCTCTGTTGACAGTATATAGCTCAGGTTGGGGATGCTCACCTATACAATATACAGCTCTGGTTACAGTATATAGCTTAGGTCAGGGATGCTCACCTATACAGTATATAGCTCTGGTTACAGTATAGAGCTCAGGTCGGGGATGCTCACCTATACAGTATATAGCACTGTTCACAGTATAGAGCTCAGGTCGGGGATGCTCCCCTATACAGTATATAGCTCTGGTTACGGTATATAGCTCAGGTCGGGGATGCTCACCTATACAGTATACAGCTCTGTTCACAGTATAGAGCTCAGGTCGGAGATGCTCACCTGTACAGTATATAGCACTGTTCACAGTATAGAGCTCAGGTCGGGGATGCTCACCTATACAGTATACAGCTCAGTTCACAGTGTATAGCTCAGGTTGGGGATGCTCCCCTATACAGTATACAGCTCTGTTCACTGTATATAGCTCTGGTTACAGTATAGAGCTCAGGTCGGGGATGCTCACCTATACAGTATATAGCTCTGGTTACTGTATAGAGCTCAGGTCGGGGATGCTCTACTATACAGTATATAGCTCTGGTTACTGTATAGAGCTCAGGTCGGGAATGCTCACCTATACAGTATACAGCTCTGTTCAGAGTATATAGCTCAGGTCAGGGATGCTCACTTACATGGCTCTGGTTACAGTATATACAGTTGTGGCCAAAAGTATTGACACCCCTGCAATTCGGTCAGATAATTCTCAGTTTCTTCCTGAAAATGATTGCAAACACAAATTCTTTGGTATGATTATCTTCATTTAATTTATCTTAAATGAAAAAACACAAAAAGAATTGTCCTAAAGCCAAATTGGATATAATTCCACACCAAACATAAAAAAGAGGGTGGACAAAAGTATTGGCACTATTCGAAAAATCATGTGATGCTTCTCTAATTTGTGTAATTAACAGCACCTGTAACTTACCTGTGGCACCTAACAGGTGTTGGCAATAACTAAATCACACTTGCAGCCAGTTGACATGGATTAAAGTTGACTCAACCTCTGTCCTGTGTCCTTGTGTGTACCACATTGAGCATGGAGAAAAGAAGGAAGACCAAAGAACTGTCTGAGGACTTGAGAAACCAAATTGTGAGGAAGCATGAGCAATCTCAAGGCTACAAGTCCATCTCCAAAGACCTGAATTTTCCTGTGTCTACCGTGTGCAGTGTCATCGAGAAGTTTAAAGCCCATGGCACTGTGGCTAACCTCCCTAGATGTGGACGGAAAAGAAAAATTGACAAGAGATTTCAACGCAAGATTGTGCAGATGTTGGATAAAGAACCTCGACTAACATCCAAACAAGTTCAAGCTGCCCTGCAGTCCAAGGGTACAACAGTGTCAACCCGTACTATCCGTCGGCGTCTGAATGAAAAGGGACTGTATGGTAGGAGACCCAGGAAGACCCCACTTCTTACCCCGAGACATAAAAAAGCCAGGCTGGAGCTTGTCAAAACTTACCTGAAAAAGCCTAAAACGTTTTGGAAGAATGTTCTCTGGTCAGATGAGACAAAAGTAGAGCTTTTGGGGCAAAGGCATCAACATAGAGTTTACAGGAGAAAAAAAGAGGCATTCAAAGAAAAGAACACGGTCCCTACAGTCAAATATGGCGGAGGTTCCCTGATGTTTTGGGGTTGCTTTGCTGCCTCTGGCACTGGACTGCTTGACCGTGTGCATGGCATTATGAAGTCTGAAGACTACCAGCAAATTTTGCAGCATAATGTAGGGCCCAGTGTGAGAAAGCTGAGTCTCCCTCAGAGGTCATGGGTCTTCCAGCAGGACAATGACCCAAAACACACTTCAAAAAGCACTAGAAAATGGTTTGAGAGAAAGCACTGGAGACTTCTAAGGTGGCCAGCAATGAGTCCAGACCTGAATCCCATAGAACACCTGTGGAGAGATGTAAAAATGGCAGTTTGAAGAAGGCACCCTTCAAATTTCAGGGACTTGGAGCAGTTTGCCAAAGAAGAATGGTCTAAAATTCCAGTAGAGCATTGTAAGAAACTCATTGATGGTTACTGGAGCGGTTGGTCGCAGTTATTTTGGCAAAAGGTTGTGCAACCAAGTATTAGGCTGAGGGTGCCAATACTTTTGTCTGGCCCATTTTTGGAGTTTTGTGTGAAATGATCAATGTTTTGCTTTTTGCTTCATTCTCTTTTGTGTTTTTCATTTAAGACAAATTAAATGAAGATAATAATACCAAAGAATTTGTGTTTGCAATCATTTTCAGGAAGAAACTGAGTATTATCTGACAGAATTGCAGGGGTGTCAATACTTTTGTCCACAACTGTAGCTCAGGACAGGGATGCTCTCCTATACAGTATATAGTTCAGGACGGTGATGCTCTCCTATACAGTGTATAGCTCAGGACGGGGATGCTCTCCTATACAGTGTATAGCTCAGGTAGGGGATGCTCTCCTATACAGTATATAGTTCAGGACAGGGATACTCTCCTATACAGTATATAGCTCAGGACGGGGATGCTCTCCTATACAGTATATAGCTCAGGACGGGGATGCTCTCCTATACAGTGTATAGCTCAGGACGGGGATGCTCTCCTATACAGTATATAGCTCAGGACGGGGATGCTCACCTATACAGTATATAACTCAGGACGGGGATGCTCTCCTATACAGTGTATAGCTCAGGACGGGGATGCTCTCCTATACAGTGTATAGCTCAGGACGGGGATGCTCTCCTATACAGTGTATAGCTCAGGACGGGGATGCTCTCCTATACAGTGTATAGCTCAGGACGGGGATGCTCTCCTATACAGTGTATAGCTCAGGTCGCGGATGCTCTCCTATACAGTGTATAGCTCAGGACGGGGATGCTCTCCTATACAGTGTATAGCTCAGGTCGGGGATGCTCTCCTATACAGTGTATAGCTCAGGACGGGGATGCTCTCCTATACAGTATATAGCTCAGGACGGGGATGCTCTCCTATACAGTGTATAGCTCAGGACGGGGATGCTCTCCTATACAGTATATAGCTCAGGACGGGGATGCTCACCTATACAGTATATAACTCAGGACGGGGATGCTCTCCTATACAGTGTATAGCTCAGGACGGGGATGCTCTCCTATACAGTATATAGCTCAGGACGGGGATGCTCACCTATACAGTATATAGCTCAGGACGGGGATGCTCTCCTATACAGTATATAGCTCAGGACGGGGATGCTCTCCTATACAGTATATAGGTCAGGACGGGGATGCTCACCTACACAGTATATAGCTCAGGATGGGGATGCTCTCCTACACAGTATATAGCTCAGGACGGGGATGCTCTCCTATACAGTGTATAGCTCAGGTTGGTGATGCTCTCCTATACAGTATATAGCTCAGGACGGGGATGCTCACCTACACAGTATATAGCTCAGGACGGGGATGCTCTCCTACACAGTATATAGCTCTGGTTACAGTATATAGCTCAGGTCGGTGATGCTCACCTATAAAGTATATAGCTCAGGACGGGGATGCTCACCTATACAGTGTATAGCTCAGGACGGGGATGCTCACCTATACAGTATATAGTTCAGGACGGGGATGCTCTCCTGTACAGTATATAGCTCAGGACGGGGATGCTCTCCTATACAGTATATAGCTCAGGACGGGGATGCTCACCCACACAGTATATAGCTCAGGACGGGGATGCTCTCCTACACAGTATATAGCTCTGGTTACAGTATATAGCTCAGGTCGGTGATGCTCACCTATAAAGTATATAGCTCAGGACGGGGATGCTCTCCTATACAGTATATAGCTCAGGATGGGGATGCTCTCCTATACAGTGTATAGCTCAGGACGGGGATGCTCACCTGCACAGTATATAGCTCAGGACGGGGATGCTCTCCTACACAGTATATAGCTCTTGTTACAGTATATAGCTCAGGACGGGGATGCTCACCTAAACAGTATATAGTTCAGGACGGGGATGCTCACCTATACAGTATATAGCTCAGGTCGGGGATGCTCTCCTATACAGTGTATAGCTCAGGACGGGAATGCTCTCCTATACAGTATATAGCTCAGGACAGGGATGCTCTCCTATACAGTGTATAGCTCAGGACGGGGATGCTCTCCTATACAGTGTATAGCTCAGGACGGGGATGCTCTCCTATACAGTGTATAGCTCAGGACGGGGATGCTCTCCTACACAGTATATAGCTCTGGTTACAGTATATAGCTCAGGTCGGTGATGCTCTCCTATACAGTATATAGCTCAGGTCGGTGATGCTCTCCTATACAGTGTATAGCTCAGGACGGGGATACTCTCCTATACAGTATATAGCTCAGGACGGGGATGCTCTCCTATACAGTGTATAGCTCAGGACGGGGATGCTCTCCTATACAGTGTATAGCTCAGGACGGGGATGCTCTCCTATACAGTATATAGCTCAGGACGGGGATGCTCTCCTATACAGTGTATAGCTCAGGACGGGGAATCTCTCCTATACAGTATTTAGCTCAGGTCGGGGATGCTCACCTATACAGTATTTAGCTCAGGACGGGGATGCTCTCCTATACAGTATATAGCTCAGGACGGGGATGCTATCCTATACAGTGTATAGCTCAGGACAGGGATGCTCTCCTATGCAGTGTATAGCTCAGGACGGGGATGCTCTCCTATACAGTATATAGCTCAGGACGGGGATGCTCTCCTATACAGTATATAGCTCTGGTTACAGTATATAGCTCAGGTCGGGGATGCGCCCCTATACAGTATATAGCTCAGGACGGGGATGCTCACCTATACAGTATATAGCTCTGGTTACAGTATAAAGCTCAGGTCGGGGATGCGCCCCTATACAGTATATAGCTCAGGACGGGGATGCTCTCCTATACAGTGTATAGCTCAGGACGGGGATGCTCTCCTATACAGTGTATAGCTCAGGACGGGGATGCTCTCCTATACAGTATATAGCTCAGGTCGGTGATGCTCTCCTATACAGTATATAGCTAAGGACGGGGATGCTCTCCTATACAGTGTATAGCTCAGGACGGGGATGCTCTCCTATACAGTGTATAGCTCAGGACGGGGATGCTCTCCTATACAGTGTATAGCTCAGGACGGGGATGCTCTCCTATACAGTGTATAGCTCAGGACGGGGATGCTCTCCTATACAGTGTATAGCTCAGGACGGGGATGCTCTCCTATACAGTGTATAGCTCAGGTCGGGGATGCTCTCCTATACAGTGTATAACTCAGGACGGGGATGCTCTCCTATACAGTATATAGCTCAGGACGGGGATGCTCTCCTATACAGTGTATAGCTCAGGACGGGGATGCTCTCCTATACAGTATATAGCTCAGGACGGGGATGCTCACCTATACAGTATATAACTCAGGACGGGGATGCTCTTCTATACAGTGTATAGCTCAGGACGGGGATGCTCTCCTATACAGTATATAGCTCAGGACAGGGATGCTCACCTATACAGTATATAGCTCAGGACGGGGATGCTCTCCTATACAGTATATAGCTCAGGACGGGGATGCTCTCCTATACAGTGTATAGCTCAGGACGGGGATGCTCACTTATACAGTGTATAGTTCAGGACGGGGATGCTCTCCTATACAGTATATAGTTCAGGTCGGTGATGCTCTCCTATACAGTATATAGGTCAGGACGGGGATGCTCACCTACACAGTATATAGCTCAGGATGGGGATGCTCTCCTACACAGTATATAGCTCAGGACGGGGATGCTCTCCTATACAGTGTATAGCTCAGGTCGGTGATGCTCTCCTATACAGTATATAGCTCAGGACGGGGATGCTCACCTACACAGTATATAGCTCAGGACGGGGATGCTCTCCTACACAGTATATAGCTCTGGTTACAGTATATAGCTCAGGACGGGGATGCTCACCTATACAGTGTATAGCTCAGGACGGGGATGCTCACCTATACAGTATATAGTTCAGGACGGGGATGCTCTCCTATACAGTATATAGCTCAGGACGGGGATGCTCTCCTATACAGTATATAGCTCAGGACGGGGATGCTCACCTACACAGTATATAGCTCAGGACGGGGATGCTCTCCTACACAGTATATAGCTCTGGTTACAGTATATAGCTCAGGTCGGTGATGCTCACCTATAAAGTATATAGCTCAGGACGGGGATGCTCTCCTATACAGTATATAGCTCAGGATGGGGATGCTCTCCTATACAGTGTATAGCTCAGGACGGGGATGCTCACCTGCACAGTATATAGCTCAGGACGGGGATGCTCTCCTACACAGTATATAGCTCTGGTTACAGTATATAGCTCAGGACGGGGATGCTCACCTAAACAGTATATAGTTCAGGACGGGGATGCTCACCTATACAGTATATAGCTCAGGTCGGGGATGCTCTCCTATACAGTGTATAGCTCAGGACGGGAATGCTCTCCTATACAGTATATAGCTCAGGACGGGGATGCTCTCCTATACAGTGTATAGCTCAGGACGGGGATGCTCTCCTATACAGTGTATAGCTCAGGACGGGGATGCTCTCCTATACAGTGTATAGCTCAGGACGGGGATGCTCTCCTACACAGTATATAGCTCTGGTTACAGTATATAGCTCAGGTCGGTGATGCTCACCTATAAAGTATATAGCTCAGGACGGGGATGCTCACCTATACAGTGTATAGCTCAGGACGGGGATGCTCACCTATACAGTATATAGTTCAGGACGGGGATGCTCTCCTATACAGTATATAGCTCAGGACGGGGATGCTCACCTACACAGTATATAGCTCAGGACGGGGATGCTCTCCTACACAGTATATAGCTCTGGTTACAGTATATAGCTCAGGTCGGTGATGCTCACCTATAAAGTATATAGCTCAGGACGGGGATGCTCTCCTATACAGTATATAGCTCAGGATGGGGATGCTCTCCTATACAGTGTATAGCTCAGGACGGGGATGCTCACCTGCACAGTATATAGCTCAGGACGGGGATGCTCTCCTACACAGTATATAGCTCTGGTTACAGTATATAGCTCAGGACGGGGATGATCACCTAAACAGTATATAGCTCAGGTCGGGGATGCTCTCCTATACAGTGTATAGCTCAGGACGGGAATGCTCGCCTATACAGTATATAGCTCAGGACGGGGATGCTCTCCTATACAGTGTATAGCTCAGGACGGGGATGCTCTCCTATACAGTGTATAGCTCAGGACGGGGATGCTCTCCTATACAGTGTATAGCTCAGGACGGGGATGCTCTCCTACACAGTATATAGCTCTGGTTACAGTATATAGCTCAGGTCGGTGATGCTCTCCTATACAGTATATAGCTCAGGTCGGTGATGCTCTCCTATACAGTGTATAGCTCAGGACGGGGATACTCTCCTATACAGTATATAGCTCAGGACGGGGATGCTCTCCTATACAGTGTATAGCTCAGGACGGGGATGCTCTCCTATACAGTGTATAGCTCAGGACGGGGATGCTCTCCTATACAGTATATAGCTCAGGACGGGGATGCTCTCCTATACAGTGTATAGCTCAGGACGGGGAATCTCTCCTATACAGTATATAGCTCAGGTCGGGGATGCTCACCTATACAGTATATAGCTCAGGACGGGGATGCTCTCCTATACAGTATATAGCTCAGGACGGGGATGCTATCCTATACAGTGTATAGCTCAGGACAGGGATGCTCTCCTATACAGTGTATAGCTCAGGACGGGGATGCTCTCCTATACAGTATATAGCTCAGGACGGGGATGCTCTCCTATACAGTATATAGCTCTGGTTACAGTATATAACTCAGGTCGGGGATGCGCCCCTATACAGTATATAGCTCAGGACGGGGATGCTCAACTATACAGTATATAGCTCTGGCTACAGTATAAAGCTCAGGTCGGGGATGCGCCCCTATACAGTATATAGCTCAGGACGGGGATGCTCTCCTATACAGTGTATAGCTCAGGACGGGGATGCTCTCCTATACAGTATATAGCTCAGGTCGGTGATGCTCTCCTATACAGTGTATAGCTCAGGACGGGGATGCTCTCCTATACAGTGTATAGCTCAGGACGGGGATGCTCTCCTATACAGTGTATAGCTCAGGACAGGGATGCTCTCCTATACAGTGTATAGCTCAGGACGGGGATGCTCTCCTATACAGTGTATAGCTCAGGACGGGGATGCTCTCCTATACAGTGTATAGCTCAGGACGGGGATGCTCTCCTATACAGTGTATAGCTCAGGTCGGGGATGCTCTCCTATACAGTGTATAGCTCAGGACGGGGATGCTCTCCTATACAGTATATAGCTCAGGACAGGGATGCTCTCCTATACAGTGTATAGCTCAGGACGGGGATGCTCTCCTATACAGTATATAGCTCAGGACGGGGATGCTCACCTATACAGTATATAACTCAGGACGGGGATGCTCTCCTATACAGTGTATAGCTCAGGACGGGGATGCTCTCCTATACAGTATATAGCTCAGGACGGGGATGCTCACCTATACAGTATATAGCTCAGGACGGGGATGCTCTCCTATACAGTATATAGCTCAGGACGGGGATGCTCTCCTATACAGTGTATAGCTCAGGACGGGGATGCTCACTTATACAGTGTATAGTTCAGGACGGGGATGCTCTCCTATACAGTATATAGTTCAGGTCGGTGATGCTCTCCTATACAGTATATAGGTCAGGACGGGGATGCTCACCTACACAGTATATAGCTCAGGATGGGGATGCTCTCCTACACAGTATATAGCTCAGGATGGGGATGCTCTCCTACACAGTATATAGCTCAGGACGGGGATGCTCTCCTATACAGTGTATAGCTCAGGTCGGTGATGCTCTCCTATACAGTATATAGCTCAGGACGGGGATGCTCACCTACACAGTATATAGCTCAGGACGGGGATGCTCTCCTACACAGTATATAGCTCTGGTTACAGTATATAGCTCAGGTCGGTGATGCTCACCTATAAAGTATATAGCTCAGGACGGGGATGCTCACCTATACAGTGTATAGCTCAGGACGGGGATGCTCACCTATACAGTATATAGTTCAGGACGGGGATGCTCTCCTATACAGTATATAGCTCAGGACGGGGATGCTCTCCTATACAGTATATAGCTCAGGACGGGGATGCTCACCTACACAGTATATAGCTCAGGGCGGGGATGCTCTCCTACACAGTATATAGCTCTGGTTACAGTATATAGCTCAGGTCGGTGATGCTCACCTATAAAGTATATAGCTCAGGACGGGGATGCTCTCCTATACAGTATATAGCTCAGGATGGGGATGCTCTCCTATACAGTGTATAGCTCAGGACGGGGATGCTCACCTGCACAGTATATAGCTCAGGACGGGGATGCTCTCCTACACAGTATATAGCTCTGGTTACAGTATATAGCTCAGGACGGGGATGCTCACCTAAACAGTATATAGTTCAGGACGGGGATGCTCACCTATACAGTATATAGCTCAGGTCGGGGATGCTCTCCTATACAGTGTATAGCTCAGGACGGGAATGCTCTCCTATACAGTATATAGCTCAGGACGGGGATGCCCTCCTATACAGTGTATAGCTCAGGACGGGGATGCTCTCCTATACAGTGTATAGCTCAGGACGGGGATGCTCTCCTATACAGTGTATAGCTCAGGACGGGGATGCTCTCCTACACAGTATATAGCTCTGGTTACAGTATATAGCTCAGGTCGGTGATGCTCTCCTATACAGTATATAGCTCAGGTCGGTGATGCTCTCCTATACAGTGTATAGCTCAGGACGGGGATACTCTCCTATACAGTATATAGCTCAGGACGGGGATGCTCTCCTATACAGTGTATAGCTCAGGACGGGGATGCTCTCCTATACAGTGTATAGCTCAGGACGGGGATGCTCTCCTATACAGTGTATAGCTCAGGACGGGGATGCTCTCCTATACAGTGTATAGCTCAGGACGGGGATGCTCTCCTATACAGTATATAGCTCAGGACGGGGATGCTCTCCTATACAGTGTATAGCTCAGGTCGGGAATGCTCTCCTATACAGTGTATAGCTCAGGACGGGGATGCTCTCCTATACAGTATATAGCTCAGGACGGGGATGCTCTCCTATACAATATATAGCTCAGGACGGGGATGCTCTCCTATACAGTGTATAGCTCAGGACGGGGATGCTCTCCTACACAGTATATAGCTCTGGTTACAGTATATAGCTCAGGTCGGTGATGCTCTCCTATACAGTATATAGCTCAGGTCGGTGATGCTCTCCTATACAGTATATAGCTCAGGACGGGGATGCTCTCCTATACAGTGTATAGCTCAGGACGGGGATGCTCTCCTATACAGTGTATAGCTCAGGACGGGGATGCTCTCCTATACAGTGTATAGCTCAGGACGGGGATGCTCTCCTATACATTGTATAGCTCAGGACGGGGATGCTCTCCTATACAGTGTATAGCTCAGGACGGGGATGCTCTCCTATACAGTGTATAGCTCAGGACGGGGATGCTCTCCTATACAGTGTATAGCTCAGGTCGGGGATGCTCTCCTATACAGTGTATAGCTCAGGACGGGGATGCTCTCCTATACAGTGTATAGCTCAGGACGGGGATGCTCTCCTATACAGTGTATAGCTCAGGACGGGGATGCTCTCCTATACAGTATATAGCTCAGGACGGGGATGCTTTCCTATACAGTGTATAGCTCAGGACGGGGATGCTCTCCTATACAGTGTATAGCTCAGGACGGGGATGCTCTCCTATACAGTGTATAGCTCAGGACGGGGATGCTCTCCTATACAGTATATAGCTCAGGACAGGGATGCTCTCCTATACAGTGTATAGCTCAGGACGGGGATGCTCTCCTATACAGTGTATAGCTCAGGACGGGGATGCTTTCCTATACAGTATATAGCTCAGGACGGGGATGCTCACCTATACAGTATATAGCTCAGGACGGGGATGCTCTCCTATACAGTATATAGCTCAGGACGGGGATGCTCTCCTATACAGTGTATAGCCCAGGACGGGGATGCTCTCCTACACAGTATATAGCTCTGGTTACAGTATATAGCTCAGGTCGGTGATGCTCTCCTATACAGTATATAGCTCAGGTCGGTGATGCTCTCCTATACAGTATATAGCTCAGGACGGGGATGCTCACCTATACAGTATATAGCTCAGGACGGGGATGCTCTCCTATACAGTATATAGCTCAGGTCGGGGATGCTCTCCTATACAGTATATAGCTCAGGTCGGGGATGCTCTCCTATACAGTATATAGCTCAGGTCGGGGATGCTCTCCTATACAGTATATAGCTCAGGTCGGGGATGCTCTCCTATACAGTGTATAGCTCAGGTCGGGGATGCTCTCCTATACAGTGTATAGCTCAGGACAGGGATGCTCTCCTATACAGTATATAGCTCAGGACGGGGATGCTCTCCTATACAGTGTATAGCTCAGGACGAGGATGCTCTCCTATACAGTATATAGCTCAGGACGGGGAAGCTCTCCTATACAGTATATAGCTCAGGACGGGGATGCTCTCCTATACAGTGTATAGCTCACGACGGGGATGCTCTCCTATACAGTATATAGCTCAGGACGGGGATGCTCTCCTATACAGTATATAGCTCAGGACGGGGAATCTCTCCTATACAGTATATAGCTCAGGTCGGGGATGCGCCCCTATACAGTATATAGCTCTGGACGGGGATGCTCACCTATACAGTATATAGCTCAGGACGGGGATGCTCTCCTATACAGTGAATAGCTCAGGACAGGGATGCTCTCCTATACAGTGTATAGCTCAGGACGGGGATGATCTCCTATACAGTATATAGCTCAGGACGGGGATGCTCTCCTATACAGTGTATAGCTCAGGACAGGGATGCTCTCCTATACAGTGTATAGCTCAGGACGGGGATGTTCTCCTATACAGTATATAGCTCTGGTTACAGTATATAGCTCAGGTCGGGGATGTGCCCCTATACAGTATATATCTCAGGACGGGGATGCTCACCTATACAGTATATAGCTCTGGTTACAGTATATAGGTCAGGTCGGGGATGCGCCCCTATACAGTATATAGGTCAGGACGGGGATGATCTCCTATACAGTGTATAGCGCAGGACGGGGATGCTCTCCTATACAGTATATAGCTCAGGTCGGTGATGCTCTCCTATACAGTATATAGCTCAGGACGGGGATGCTCTCCTATACAGTGTATAGCTCAGGACGGGGATGCTCTCCTATACAGTGTATAGCTCAGGACGGGGATGCTCTCCTATACAGTGTATAGCTCAGGACGGGGATGCTCTCCTATACAGTGTATAGCTCAGGACGGGGATGCTCTCCTATACAGTGTATAGCTCAGGACGGGGATGCTCTCCTATACAGTGTATAGCTCAGGACGGGGATGCTCTCCTATACAGTGTATAGCTCAGGTCGGGGATGCTCTCCTATACAGTGTATAGCTCAGGACGGGGATGCTCTCCTATACAGTGTATAGCTCAGGACAGGGATGCTCTCCTATAGTGTATAGCTCAGGACGGGGATGCTCTCCTATACAGTATATAGCTCAGGACGGGGATGCTCACCTATACAGTATATAGCTCAGGACGGGGATGCTCTCCTATACAGTGTATAGCTCAGGACGGGGATGCTCTCCTATACAGTATATAGCTCAGGACGGGGATGCTCACCTATACAGTATATAGCTCAGGACGGGGATGCTCTCCTATACAGTATATAGCTCAGGACGGGGATGCTCTCCTATACAGTGTATAGCTCAGGACGGGGATGCTCACTTATACAGTGTATAGTTCAGGACGGGGATGCTCTCCTATACAGTATATAGTTCAGGTCAGTGATGCTCTCCTATACAGTATATAGGTCAGGACGGGGATGATCACCTACACAGTATATAGCTCAGGACGGGGATGCTCTCCTACACAGTATATAGCTCAGGACGGGGATGCTCTCCTATACAGTGTATAGCTCAGGTCGGTGATGCTCTCCTATACAGTATATAGCTCAGGACGGGGATGCTCACCTACACAGTATATAGCTCAGGACGGGGATGCTCTCCTACACAGTATATAGCTCTCGTTACAGTATATAGCTCAGGTCGGTGATGCTCACCTATAAAGTATGTAGCTCAGGACGGGGATGCTCACCTATACAGTGTATAGCTCAGGACGAGGATGCTCACCTATACAGTATATAGTTCAGGACGGGGATGCTCTCCTATACAGTATATAGCTCAGGACGGGGATGCTCTCCTATACAGTATATAGCTCAGGACGGGGATGCTCACCTACACAGTATATAGCTCAGGACGGGGATGCTCTCCTACACAGTATATAGCTCTGGTTACAGTATATAGCTCAGGTCGGTGATGCTCACCTATAAAGTATATAGCTCAGGACGGGGATGCTCTCCTATACAGTATATAGCTCAGGACGGGGATGCTCTCCTACACAGTATATAGCTCTGGTTACAGTATATAGCTCAGGACGGGGATGCTCACCTAAACAGTATATAGTTCAGGACGGGGATGCTCACCTATACAGTATATAGCTCAGGTCGGGGATGATCTCCTATACAGTGTATAGCTCAGGACGGGAATGCTCTCCTATACAGTATATAGCTCAGGACGGGGATGCTCTCCTATACAGTGTATAGCTCAGGACGGGGATGCTCTCCTATACAGTGTATAGCTCAGGACGGGGATGCTCTCCTACACAGTATATAGCTCTGGTTACAGTATATAGCTCAGGTCGGTGATGCTCTCCTATACAGTATATAGCTCAGGTCGGTGATGCTCTCCTATACAGTATATAGCTCAGGATGGGGATGCTCACCTATACAGTATATAGCTCAGGACGGGGATGCTCTCCTATACAGTATATAGCTCAGGTCGGGGATGCTCTCCTATACAGTATATAGCTCAGGTCTGCTCTCCTATACAGTGTATAGCTCAGGTCGGGGATGCTCTCCTATACAGTGTATAGCTCAGGACAGGGATGCTCTCCTATACAGTGTATAGCTCAGGACAGGGATGCTCTCCTATACAGTATATAGCTCAGGACGGGGATGCTCTCCTATACAGTATATAGCTCAGGACGGGGATGCTCTCCTATACAGTGTATAGCTCAGGACGGGGATGCTCACCTATACAGTATATAGCTCAGGACGGGGATGCTCTCCTATACAGTGTATAGCTCAGGTCGGTGATGCTCACCTATACAGTATATAGCTCTGGTTACAGTATATAGCTCAGGACGGGGATGCTCTCCTATACAGTATATAGTTCAGGACGGGGATGCTCTCCTATACAGTGTATAGCTCAGGACGGGGATGCTCACCTATACAGTATATAGCTCAGGACGGGGATGCTCTCCTATACAGTGTATAGCTCAGGACGGGGATGCTCTCCTATACAGTGTATAGCTCAGGATGGGGATGCTCACCTATACAGTATATAGCTCAGGACGGGGATGCTCTCCTACACAGTATATAGCTCTGGTTACAGTATATAGCTCAGGACGGGGATGCTCACCTAAACAGTATATAGTTCAGGACGGGGATGCTCACCTATACAGTATATAGCTCAGGTCGGGGATGATCTCCTATACAGTGTATAGCTCAGGACGGGAATGCTCTCCTTTACAGTATATAGCTCAGGACGGGGATGCTCTCCTATACAGTGTATAGCTCAGGACGGGGATGCTCTCCTATACAGTGTATAGCTCAGGACGGGGATGCTCTCCTACACAGTATATAGCTCTGGTTACAGTATATAGCTCAGGTCGGTGATGCTCTCCTATACAGTATATAGCTCAGGTCGGTGATGCTCTCCTATACAGTATATAGCTCAGGATGGGGATGCTCACCTATACAGTATATAGCTCAGGACGGGGATGCTCTCCTATACAGTATATAGCTCAGGTCGGGGATGCTCTCCTATACAGTATATAGATCAGGTCTGCTCTCCTATACAGTGTATAGCTCAGGTCGGGGATGCTCTCCTATACAGTGTATAGCTCAGGACAGGGATGCTCTCCTATACAGTGTATAGCTCAGGACAGGGATGCTCTCCTATACAGTATATAGCTCAGGACGGGGATGCTCTCCTATACAGTATATAGCTCAGGACGGGGATGCTCTCCTATACAGTGTATAGCTCAGGACGGGGATGCTCACCTATACAGTATATAGCTCAGGACGGGGATGCTCTCCTATACAGTGTATAGCTCAGGTCGGTGATGCTCACCTATACAGTATATAGCTCTGGTTACAGTATATAGCTCAGGACGGGGATGCTCTCCTATACAGTATATAGTTCAGGACGGGGATGCTCTCCTATACAGTGTATAGCTCAGGACGGGGATGCTCACCTATACAGTATATAGCTCAGGACGGGGATGCTCTCCTATACAGTGTATAGCTCAGGACGGGGATGCTCTCCTATACAGTGTATAGCTCAGGACGGGGATGCTCACCTATACAGTATATAGCTCAGGACGGGGATGCTCACCTATGCAGTATATAGCTCAGGACAGGGATGCTCTCCTATACAGTATATAGCTCAGGTCTGCTCTCCTATACAGTGTATAGCTCTGGTCGGGGATGCTCTCCTATACAGTGTATAGCTCAGGACAGGGATGCTCTCCTATACAGTATATAGCTCAGGACGGGGATGCTCTCCTATACAGTATATAGCTCAGGACGGGGATGCTCTCCTATACAGTATATAGCTCAGGACAGGGATGCTCTCCTATACAGTATATAGCTCAGGTCGGGGATGCTCTCCTATACAGTGTATAGCTCAGGACGGGGATGCTCACCTATACAGTATATAGCTCAGGACGGGGATGCTCTCCTATACAGTGTATAGCTCAGGACGGGGATGCTCACCTATACAGTATATAGCTCAGGACGGGGATGCTCACCTATACAGTATATAGCTCAGGACGGGGATGCTCACCTACACAGTATATAGCTCAGGACGGGGATGCTCTCCTACACAGTATATAGCTCAGGACGGGGATGCTCTCCTATACAGTGTATAGCTCAGGACGGGGATGCTCTCCTATACAGTATATAGCTCAGGACGGGGATGCTCTCCTACACAGTATATAGCTCAGGACGGGGATGCTCTCCTATACAGTATATAGCTCAGGACGGGGATGCTCACCTATACAGTATATAGCTCAGGACGGGGATGCTCTACTATACAGTGTATAGCTCAGGTCGGTGATGCTCACCTATACAGTATATAGCTCTGGTTACAGTATATAGCTCAGGACGGGGATGCTCTCCTATACAGTATATAGCTCAGGACGGGGATGCTCTCCTATACAGTGTATAGCTCAGGACGGGGATGCTCACCTATACAGTATATAGCTCAGGACGGGGATGCTCTCCTATACAGTATATAGCTCTGGTTACAGTATATAGCTCAGGACGGGGATGCTCTCCTATACAGTGTATAGCTCAGGACGGGGATGCTCTCCTATACAGTATATAGCTCAGGACAGGGATGCTCTCCTATACAGTATATAGCTCAGGTCTGCTCTCCTATACAGTGTATAGCTCTGGTCGGGGATGCTCTCCTATACAGTGTATAGCTCAGGACAGGGATGCTCTCCTATACAGTATATAGCTCAGGACGGGGATGCTCTCCTATACAGTATATAGCTCAGGACGGGGATGCTCTCCTATACAGTATATAGCTCAGGACAGGGATGCTCTCCTATACAGTTTATAGCTCAGGTCGGGGATGCTCTCCTATACAGTGTATAGCTCAGGACGGGGATGCTCACCTATACAGTATATAGCTCAGGACGGGGATGCTCTCCTATACAGTGTATAGCTCAGGACGGGGATGCTCACCTATACAGTATATAGCTCAGGACGGGGATGCTCTCCTATACAGTATATAGCTCAGGACGGGGATGCTCTCCTATACAGTATATAGCTCAGGACAGGGATGCTCTCCTATACAGTATATAGCTCAGGTCGGGGATGCTCTCCTATACAGTGTATAGCTCAGGACGGGGATGCTCACCTATACAGTATATAGCTCAGGACGGGGATGCTCTCCTATACAGTGTATAGCTCAGGACGGGGATGCTCTCCTATACAGTATATAGCTCAGGACAGGGATGCTCTCCTATACAGTATATAGCTCAGGTCGGGGATGCTCTCCTATACAGTGTATAGCTCAGGACGGGGATGCTCACCTATACAGTATATAGCTCAGGACCGGGATGCTCTCCTATACAGTGTATAGCTCAGGACAGGGATGCTCACCTATACAGTATATAGCTCAGGACGGGGATGCTCACCTATACAGTATATAGCTCAGGACGGGGATGCTCTCCTACACAGTATATAGCTCAGGACGGGGATGCTCTCCTATACAGTGTATAGCTCAGGACGGGGATGCTCTCCTATACAGTATATAGCTCAGGACGGGGATGCTCTCCTACACAGTATATAGCTCAGGACGGGGATGCTCTCCTATACAGTATATAGCTCAGGACGGGGATGCTCACCTATACAGTATATAGCTCAGGACGGGGATGCTCTACTATACAGTGTATAGCTCAGGTCGGTGATGCTCACCTATACAGTATATAGCTCTGGTTACAGTATATAGCTCAGGACGGGGATGCTCTCCTATACAGTATATAGCTCAGGACGGGGATGCTCTCCTATACAGTGTATAGCTCAGGACGGGGATGCTCACCTATACAGTATATAGCTCAGGACGGGGATGCTCACCTATACAGTATATAGCTCAGGACGGGGATGCTCTCCTATACAGTGTATAGCTCAGGACGGGGATGCTCACCTATACAGTATATAGCTCAGGACGGGGATGCTCTCCTATACAGTGTATAGCTCAGGACGGGGATGCTCTCCTATACAGTGTATAGCTCAGGACGGGGATGCTCACCTATACAGTATATAGCTCAGGACGGGGATGCTCTCCTATACAGTATATAGCTCTGGTTACAGTATATAGCTCAGGACGGGGATGCTCTCCTATACAGTGTATAGCTCAGGACGGGGATGCTCTCCTATACAGTGTATAGCTCAGGACGGGGATGCTCACCTATACAGTATATAGCTCAGGACGGGGATGCTCTCCTATACAGTGTATAGCTCAGGTCGGGAATGCGCGCCCACAGCATACAGCAACTATCACAGGCGCAAGCCCGTACTGACTGAGCGCGCTCCCGAATGCGCGCCTTCGCTGCCCTGATGCACCAATCGGCGTCAGGCCAATTGCATCCTGGCAGCCAATCAAAGTACGGAGCAGCACAGCCAATGAGCGGCTGCAGCTCCCAGAGACTGTCACTTCCCTGACACTCCCACTACACAACCTCCCTTCGAAGTGCAAACTCGCGGGCCGCCCTCCCTGCGCCATAGGTTCATCGTCCTGCCTCGCCTCTTTACCACTACTGCGCCTGCGCGTCTCCATAGCGCACTCCTTCACTGCCCATAGCTGCGGCCACGCCTTTTATTTTTTTTCGTTTCCTCCCGGTGACGAGCACCGAGTGCGCGCGCGGGTCACCTGACCGTCTTTCCCGCCACTGGGAGCGCGGCTGGACCGGAGATTGAACGAAGACCAGGCGCGTTCGCGACGTCACCAGCTGCCCCTCCCCCCTAAACATACAATAATACCGGCAGCGCGCGGACACCGCCGGGACACAGCGCCATCCTCCGGACGCATGCTGCTCGGCCTGTGTTCTGCAGGCCCATCACTGAGAACCCGGCCGGAGCCGTTTCCTGTCAGGCACTGCAGCCGCGGAGGAGGCCTAGGCGGAGGATTAGCAGCCCGGGGCCTCTGCGGCCTACACTGCGCTGCGGATGGAGGAGGACGGGATGTGATGATGAGGACCCCGGCGAGGCTGCACTAGACAGCGCCCCCCAGAGGCCATGACCTGGGGGTGAGGAGCGGGGACATGTGCAGGGAGCCCGCAGTGTTCAGGCCGCCGATCCATGGGGAGGAGAGCCCGAGAGCCGCGCATCTGATTCTCTGCATGTGGAGCCCGCACCTGGGAGGAGGCTGCAATGAACCCGGTGAATGCCACCTCTCTGTTCATCTCAGCGAGCCGACTGGTGCTGAACTACGACCCCGGGGACCCCCAGGCCTCTGCCGCCGAGATCTGCAGGATGCTGCCCTTCTTCAGGCAGGCCCTGGCCTGCTGTGTCTGCGGTGAGCGGGGGTGTGAGCGCTGCTGTGGGGTGTGAGCGCTGCTGTGGGGTGTGAGCTGCCACATGTGGCCCGGGGTGGTGTGTGCTGCCTCCCAGAGCTGTGGGCTGTGTGCTGCCACATGTGGACAGGATGGTGTGTTCTGCCTCCCAGAGCTGTGGGTTGTGAGCCGCTTCATGTGGACAGGATGATGTGTGCTGTCTCCCAGCGCTGTGGGGTGTGAGCTGCCACATGTGTCCCGGGGTGGTGTGTGCTGCCCCCCAGAGTTGCGGGGTGTGAGCTGCCACATGTGGACAGGATGGTGTCTGCTGCTGTGGGGTGTGAGCCGCTACATGTGGACAGGATGGTGTGTGCTGCCTCCCAGTGCTGCGGGGTGTGAGCCGCTACATGTGGACAGGATGGTGTGTTCTGCCTCCCAGTGCTGCGGGGTGTGAGCCGCTACATGTGGACAGGATGGTGTGTGGTGTGAGCTGCTACATGTGGACAGGATGGTGTGTGCTGCCTCCCAGTGCTGTGGGGTGTGAGCTGCCACATGTGGACAGGATGGTGTCTGCTGCCTCCCAGTGCTGCGGGGTGTGAGCCGCTACATGTGGACAGGATGGTGTGTTCTGCCTCCCAGTGCTGCGGGGTGTGAGCCGCTACATGTGGACAGGATGGTGTCTGCTGCCTCCCAGTGCTGCGGGGTGTGAGCCGCTACATGTGGACAGGATGGTGTGTGCTGCCTCCCAGCGCTGCGGGGTTTGAGCCTCTACATGTGGACAGGATGGTGTGTGGTGTGAGCTGCTACATGTGGACAGGATGGTGTGTGCTGCCTCCCAGTGCTGCGGGGTGTGAGCTGCTACATGTGGCCCAGGGTGGTGTGTGCTGCCCCCCAGAGCTGCGGGGTGTGAGTGCTACATGTGGCCCAGGGTGGTGTGTGCTGCCCCCCAGTGCTGTGGGGTGTGAGCCTCTACATGTGGACAGGATGGTGTGTGCTGCCTCCCAGCGCTGCGGGGTTTGAGCCTCTACATGTGGACAGGATGGTGTGTGCTGCCTCCCAGTGCTGCGGGGTGTGAGCTGCTACATGTGGCCCAGGGTGGTGTGTGCTGCCCCCCAGAGTTGCGGGGTGTGAGCTGCCACATGTGGACAGGATGGTGTCTGCTGCTGTGGGGTGTGAGCCGCTACATGTGGACAGGATGGTGTGTGCTGCCTCCCAGTGCTGTGGGGTGTGAGCCGCTACATGTGGACAGGATGGTGTGTGCTGCCTCCCAGTGCTGCGGGGTGTGAGCCGCTACATGTGGACAGGATGGTGTGTTCTGCCTCCCAGTGCTGCGGGGTGTGAGCCGCTACATGTGGACAGGATGGTGTGTTCTGCCTCCCAGTGCTGCGGGGTTTGAGCCTCTACATGTGGACAGGATGGTGTGTGGTGTGAGCTGCTACATGTGGACAGGATGGTGTGTGCTGCCTCCCAGTGCTGTGGGGTGTGAGCTGCCACATGTGGACAGGATGGTGTCTGCTGCCTCCCAGTGCTGCGGGGTGTGAGCCGCTACATGTGGACAGGATGGTGTGTTCTGCCTCCCAGTGCTGCGGGGTGTGAGCCGCTACATGTGGACAGGATGGTGTCTGCTGCCTCCCAGTGCTGCGGGGTGTGAGCCGCTACATGTGGACAGGATGGTGTGTGCTGCCTCCCAGCGCTGCGGGGTTTGAGCCTCTACATGTGGACAGGATGGTGTGTGGTGTGAGCTGCTACATGTGGACAGGATGGTGTGTGCTGCCTCCCAGTGCTGCGGGGTGTGAGCTGCTACATGTGGCCCAGGGTGGTGTGTGCTGCCCCCCAGAGCTGCGGGGTGTGAGTGCTACATGTGGCCCAGGGTGGTGTGTGCTGCCCCCCAGTGCTGTGGGGTGTGAGCCTCTACATGTGGACAGGATGGTGTGTGCTGCCTCCCAGCGCTGCGGGGTTTGAGCCTCTACATGTGGACAGGATGGTGTGTGCTGCCTCCCAGTGCTGCGGGGTGTGAGCTGCTACATGTGGCCCAGGGTGGTGTGTGCTGCCTCCCAGAGCTGTGGGGTGTGAGCCACTACATGTGGACAGGATGGTGTGTGCTGCCTCCCAGCGCTGTGGGGTGTGAGCTGCTACATGTGGACAGGATGGTGTGTGCTGCCTCCCAGTGCTGCGGGGTGTGAGCTGCTACATGTGGCCCAGGGTGGTGTGTGCTGCCCCCCAGAGCTGCGGGGTGTGAGTGCTACATGTGGCCTAGGGTGGTGTGTGCTGCCCCCCAGTGCTGTGGGGTGTGAGCTGCCACATGTGGCCCAGGGTGGAGTGTGCTGCCTCCCAGAGCTGCGGGGTGTGAGCTGCCACATGTGGCCCAGGGTGGAGTGTGCTGCCTCCCAGAGCTGTGGGGTGTGAGCCACTACATGTGGACAGGATGGTGTGTGCTGCCTCCCAGCGCTGTGGGGTGTGTGCTGGCTACATGTGGACAGGATGGTGTGTGCTGCCTCCCAGTGCTGCCACATGTGGCCCGGGGTGGTGTCTGCTGTGCTCCTCATTACATCTACATTTCTACAGGTACAGTGTCTACAGCTCCCATGCTGAGCTAAGGGCTCATGCAGAAGTCCGGGAAACTCCTGTCTAAGCAGGAATCTCAATGCATTGCCTGCAGGCTCCAGACCTTTTCTCCACAGCCTGGTAGACATATACCGGAATGGCCCATGGACTGTCTGTGCTTTGTGGTTTGTGCTTGGACTGATTTTCCCTGGAAGTCTGCAAGAGTCCTAGTGGCCTATTAGCGAGGGAGTCAGCACTTGTGTACTCCCTGTATACACGAGCTGACTACCGTCTCCACTTGCTTGCTGTAGGTTGCACCTGTCAGCTCTGAAATATCATCAAGCCGCACAATTGTTCAGGTTGCCATGACACATCTCTATACCTGGCCTATGTGTTACACATGAACATCACACATCTGTGTGTCGTGGTGCGAGTAGTACGCACTGGCTGCCAGTCAGTCTTGTAAGCATGTATGTATCACGGCGACACATGGTTGAGGTTTCACATACGTCTGAGTGAGCGTACTATGTATGATGAACTGGTACTGGCAGCCCACGTCATCAGTTTTCTGGGATCATTGCTGCAAAACTTTTTTTTTTTTGTCTTGGTGGGGTTCACCACTACTAGGAAAAGCCCTTGATCAAAACGTCTGTCCCTCTTGTGCCGGCGCTATTCCCATGGTGGCAGCACTCACTATCCCGGGGCTTCTGTGCGGTTGTTGTGACCCTGGCGCCCCAAGGGCCCTGACGTCACTCTTTCCCTTTGGACAAATTGAACATGAAGAGGGAGTCAGGGCTGCTGCTGATCTCAGACTGCCTCTTCCTTCTCAGTTCAGCAGGAGGTGAGGACAGTGATGCTAGCACTGATTGGTGTCACGGGAGACGGAGTGCCGACACCGCGGTAACAGTGCCAACACAGGAGGGCAGTATACGCTTTATTTTATCAGTGCCAGTCGTGGAGTATGAGAAGTTGTCCAAGCAGTGGACAATTTCTTTAAGCGGTATTTTCTGACATGCATTACTGTAAATTTGCTGCACAGCCATGCCACCTTTCTGTAAGCTATGTTTGATTTTTAGAAAAGTGATAAGGAAGTAAAAAAAAAACAAAAGCGCAAATTTTTCACTCTTCTGAAATGCAGAGCGCGTCACAAGTCTGTGGTCACAGTGTGTGCTGTCACGATTCTCCCTTGCCGGGACCGGGCAATCATGTGACCCCCCCCCCAAGTAGGTGATTTGCATACTTCCAGCCACATTCCTACTAGACTTGTCCAACTAGACTCGATCCATTTGTATTAAGTGAGGTAGTGCATGTCTAGTCAGCATGTGACCAGCCGCATGGGTTCAAATCGCAAAACTTGCGCTCACGTGCCCTTCTGTTTCCCAGCATCAGAGAATTGTGACAACGTGTGCTGGGCATTCACAAGTCTGCTGTCACATAGTGACTGCAGACTTTATCCCCAAACCTGGGCAACCCCTGCAAGATGGTTGTATGAAGAGCTGGTCTTGGTAATGTCCTCTGTCAAAAGTCCCACTGAGTACACGTTCAGTTTCACTTTCAGGATTTATGCCTATATCACAATATAGCCAGCTTTTTCTGCTGTGGAAATGAATTGGTGAGCGCAATTACAGTCTGATATTTTGGATTAATGTCACTTTGGCCCCTTTAGTCTTATAAGGGGAAGGACCATTTATAGTGCACGGTTATCAGGGATGAGTGTTCCAAGCAAGGTTCATTTCCCAATAATCTTGCAATGTAAACAGGCTGCTGATCACCCAACGAACAAGCGAAATGCTCGATCATAGGGTGAAATGATTTATTGGCCGTACAAAAGATCATTGTTCTCGGTAGGGCATCATCCTGTGTATGTAGGATATGTGCTGCCATGAGCAGTGGCAGCCCACACACTGAGCGACCCGTGATCGTGCCATGCACATCTGAAGAACCTGAACACACATTCAGACTGTTATTGATATAACCATGTGTGCACTTTTGCACTACGTTTTGCTTTTCCATAGCAAAGTACATTAAAAACATGTATACCTGTAGATATTCTGCTTACAATGAAAATCTGCACATAAACCTCAGTGTGCCCAAGAGATATGTAGCAGATTTCACATATGCATTGCAGAGGAGTCTAAAAAATAACGGCATGAGATTTCCAGAAATCTCGTCCCCTTTTCTGGAACTGTAAGATGCTGCGTTTATTGCACAGCTAAATACAATGGCATACTGATTGTGTGAAATTAGTGCAGCACACTCCCCTTGTCTTCCTGTGTTGTGTCTGTGCTGGAGGTGCGGCTCTCGCTGTACATTGGTGACTGTCGGCCTCTTCCCTTTTTTCTTGTAAGCCGTCCCTTATCACACGATTGGTGCTGTGCAGCGCCTCCTCTGTGTTGGACATCTTAATCGCTGGTATGTGCTGGGGGAGTGTTAGTGCTGACAGCAGGGAGAAAACACTCGCAGACTATTCTGCTTTTTTGTATGCCTTGGTGTAGGGATACATGAGGGCCGTGATGAGCTGCAGGAGGTTTTCTCCATGTGAGATGTTGTACGTTGACATTGCACCACATGTATATGCTGGCCATGAAAGGCAACTCAAGTTTAGAGCAGGCGTCATTGTCTATGCAGATTATGGTCCTCGTGTGTGGCCTTTTTATTTCTAGGTGATGAGCGTAAACTCCATGCGTGGCATGAAACTGCCACAACCTTGCAGTCTTTTTACATTTTTGCACAAGTTTAGATGTTTCCTGGGTTAAATGTCTGGTAAAGCTAGGACTAAATGCCATAAATAAAGCTTATGGCCCGCTGTGGGGAAGAATTCATGTCTCTGTACGACAACGTGGGAGCCGCTGACCTGATATAGCATCTGATTCAGACACCACAATGTCTGTGCAGCCATGCATGTGTGCACTGAGCCAGCAGATAAGGTGGAGTTACTGGAACAGTTGTATAACCGCGCTTAGTTGACACAAAGACAGACACCACACAAAAGAAGTTTGGAGCACAAAAAAGCCCACCTGTATTGTGAGGCTGTGCTGTCTGGACATGGTGTCCACCATCTGCCATAGGCTATATGTACCTTATTGTGTCATGCTCACTTACAGAAGCATTAAAGGGAACCTGTCAGCACTTTTCTGCCCTACCAGCTAAAAATATAATTCACTGTCAGCTATTCATTCCCTAAATACTTAGGTAACCTTCTGACTCCCCATGTATCACCCATAAAAACCTTTTATATTTCTCCCGCAATGTATGCTAACAGGGTCCGTCCGGTCCGATGGGTGTGACTTTGGGTCACTTACTCCACCCCTCTCCTTGGCTGCTGCACGCAGTCCTTGACATGGATGATGCAGATTGCTACGAATTATCACGCCTGCACAGTCAAATGGTTTCTCACGCGCGTGCAGTATAGTTTGCCCAAGAAACCATTTGACTGCTCAGGCATGATAACTCGCAGCGATCTCTGTCATCCACGTCAAGGACTGCGTGCAGCAGCCAAGGAGAGGGGTGGAGTGAGTGACCCGAAGTCACGCCCGATGGACCCTATTAGCATACAGCGCGGGAGAAATGTAAAAGGTTTTTATGGGTGATACATGAGTCGGGGGGGGGGGGTGTTACATAAGTATTTAGGGAATGCATAGCTGATACTGAATAAAATATTTTTAGCTGGTAGGACAGAAAAGTGGTGACAGATTCCCTTTTAAGGGGACTTCCATCCCTATAACCCTTATATAAAGGTGTCAAATGATTTATATTTCTATCTGTTGCAAGCAGTTATATTCATGTAAATTGGGCATTTCCAAGCCTCTTCCTCTTGAGGTGATTTCCCTGGTCAACACAAGCCTCTTTAGCTTGATGGCCAGTCTGTGTGATACCAGCTGCTGGGCAAAGAAATCAGATAGTGGCCTGAAGAGGGTGGTGCGGGATGTAGAAACAAGGAGCCTTTGATTCCCAAGGTTAAGTGCTTTGTCACGACTAGAGCACTTCAAGGGTTTGTCAAGTCCAAATTCCCCCCTCCCCCAGCGCACGCACACTGCGCTGCAGAGATTCGCCAGTTTCAGACCCAGGGCCGGAGAGGGTATGTATGTGCTATATGTACTCCCGGTCAGTAGGCATGGCCTCGCTCTCCATACAATTGTATAGAGCTAGGCCATGTCCTTTATTTGGCCACGTCACAAGATGGGGTGCGGCCTAGCCCTATACATGGTTATGGAGGAGAGCAGGTCCATGCTCACTAGCCGGGAGTATGTATAGCTCATACATACCCTCCGGCCCCGGGTCAGAAACTGGCGAATCTCTGCAGCGCACAGTGTGGGTGCTGGGGGAGTCAAATCTGCAGTCACTCTGTGTGACTCCAGATTATCAATTTGGATTGGACAGCTCCTTTAATGCCTCATCTGCATATGGATAACACCGCTGATTTCCCTGGACTGCAGAAACAGATTGAAATGTAAACCCACCGTCACCTTTATCTTCTACGGACTGCATACCTACTGTATATGTGGCTTGGAGGGTTGATCTTGCTTTAAGGACAGTGCGGAGCCTCACAGCCATCATGTAGTGGCTTATACAGACCGTGTACATCTCACACCAATCAGTATGTGATGTAATATACCGCTTTTGGCTTTTATTACCAGTATTTGTGTCTAGAGAATTAACTGTACCAAATCTTTGTTTTTCTTACCAGGAAACTTGCTTGAAGACCCCATATCTCCAATCAATTCAACTTGTCAACATTACGTCTGCAAGCAGTGCAAAGGCAAGAAGATGATGATGAAGCCCTCCTGCAGCTGGTGTAAGGACTATGACCAGTTTGAGGAGAACACGCAACTGGGCATCTTGGTGAGCTGCTACAAAAAGCTTTGTGAGTACATCACTCACACACCGCTGGCACAGGACCTATTAAATACTCCTGATTGCTCGGGTGACATTTTGGCATTTCTTCCTGAAGAATCTACACCTGAGGAGGAACATGGAAAAACTTCTGAGCCCCCCTCACCGCTGTGTCCTTCTCATTTCTCCTTACCTTCTAATTCAGAACTAGCTACTGAACCCGAGGCAAACCTCTGCCCCATTCCCCAACATACACCCGATTTCCATAGTGAATGCACAGTTGCGAATGGTTTGCCCAACTGCAACGGGCTGTCGTCTGAAACTATAAATATCTCGTCGCCTGAAAGCCCCGGCACCATTGATCTCTGTTGCACAGCTGTTGATATTAAAACTGAGGATTTGTCAGAGAGCTTGGAGACGGTCTGTGACCCGGTGTCCACTAGTGAACTATGTGCAGCTGGACTCGATATATGTGGCTATAGTGATGACCTGAAAAGCAGTGACCCTCTGCTGCTTAGTGTAGAGGAAGTTCTCCAGAGTCTAGAAACTGTTTCCAGTTCAGACGTCACTGACTGTGACCTGCATCACACTCTGGACACCTCCATGTCAAATGGAACTTTTTTGGATATTTGCCCGCAACCCCTTACACATACTGTTCTGTTGTCTGACAGCCACGTGCCACCTCTTGGTGTCTCCTGTACAGCAGCGACCCTAAAAATGGTGAAAACAAACCGCAAGCGGTCACGTTCCGAGAGCGACAGCGAGAAAGTTCTGCCACTTCCCATCTCCAGCATTATCCTAGGGCCAGCCCAGACTCCTTTTCTACTAACTCGGGAAAATAGAAACTTCTTGCAGCCCATTGTTACAGTCCCCAATGGGGGAAGCTCATCTAAAATCAGCAAGACTATTCTTTTATCCAATAAAACCTTGAAGAAAAATCCTGAGCACATGCATAAGAAAACACATCCAAAATCCAAGCCACCATTGCTGAAAACTAAGGACAAGATGAAGGACAAACTCCCCAGCAATAATGTGGTTCCTGGGAGCCCAACGAAAACTGTTTATAAAAAGCCTCCAGAAAAAAAAGGCTGCAAATGCGGACGTGCTACTCAAAATCCAAGTGTTCTTACATGCCGAGGCCAGCGATGTCCTTGCTACTCCAATCGGAAAGCTTGTCTGGACTGTATTTGCCGTGGCTGCCAAAACTCTTACATGGCAAATGGGGAGAAAAAGCTGGAGGCGTTTGCGGTGCCCGAGAAGGCTTTAGAACAGACCCGGCTTACTTTGGGCATTAATGTGACCAGCATTGCCGTGCGCAATGCCAGCACAAGTGCCAGTGTCATTAATGTTGCGGGTTCTCCCGTAGCGACGTTTTTAGCTGCCACTTCCCACGATGACAAAAGTTTAGATGAAGCGATAGACTTGCGATTTGACTGTTAGTTGAGCCGGCTTTTTCCTGGCTGGAAAATGGTTGCAGTTTTATGGCAGCTATGGTTCTGTTGGGTTTACTTGCCAGAGCTTCTGCATATAGATCACTTGTATCAAGTGTGTTTATTGCTAAGTTATGTGTTCATGTTTGTGGGCTCGGGACTGGGTGGGAGGACGGGGTGAAGAATTCTGTTGTAGGAGGAACTGGAACCCTAACGTCATTCGTCGGTTTTCTATTCTTCACAATGAGGGTTTGACGAGAAGATATTTTTTTTTTTTTTTTTAAATTTCTCTGATGCACCTGATTTATAGAAAATGATCTTTGGCAAGAAAGAGCAACCTCACAACAACCTCTTGTTTCCTGTCATACATTGTTTTAACCATAGCCATCTGCATCCATAGCTATAATGGGCAATTAAAATGCTTGATCTTTACATCTAGAATTCCAAATTCCATGGTAGTTTAGATTGAAACTATCCATATGAGGGTTACATTCAGCAATATATCCCCCTATCCCTGTAAATTTAATGATAAATCACATCCCCCTCTAACGTACACGCTGCATTCCAAAGAAGTAACCCATCCTTCAGTCCTCGTCATCTCCCCAACACTTACGAATGTCCTAGATGAGATCTTGGAGCTGTAAGTCATGTCTGCTAGATGACTTGTTAGTCGATGGTTCACAGTTATCGTTTTATAAAAATGTCTATACACATGGTGGGTGTACTGAATATCATATGTATGTGGCCTCCTTTACCTCTAATCATAGTGACCATCTGCCTGGAACGGATGGAAGATGTCAGACTTGTACGTCTTGTATTTTCGGATCAGTCCTTTAGAGAACAGGACAACAGGGCTGCAATTATCAGACTTTTTTTTTCTTTTCTTTTGAGGCTTAGAGACAAGTTCTGCCACAAATGTAATTGTACATGTGTCACTTGTTTCACGTCAACTCAATATAATGTCCACACTAGGCAATTATGAAGCAGCCTGCTACTTCCATTATGTAGTTGAGTTGTGCTACTTTCAGATGGCTGAAATGTGGCCATATTTTAGCATCTCTTATGGCCGCAAGACTTCTTGACTCCCTTTGAAACAAGAAAATCTGATCTACGTTTGGCTCAAAGTCCATCTTATTATAAACCATGGGGGGGTCCTGGTCTTGTGACTGCTTCTTGTGACCCTAATCTGTTACTAATGCACTAATGGAACAGATTTTAGATATTAAATTATTTGTCACAAGACAGAACTACCTTGTCACCCAATGTTTTTCTAAGTACACCACATCGAATATAGAGTAAATCTGAGAACCATTCACCATCTGCATCTTGAGTACCTTTACAGGATCTGTAGTTTGCTATACAATGAGCTGGCATGGTGCCTCTCATCCTTTTGAAAGAATTTCCTAAATTAGGCCAAGACGCCCAAGAGTCGTGTATGATTTGTTCACAACTTTTTTTTTTTTTTTTTTTTTTCTTTCCTCTCTTTGCTATTCGTCAACGCAAATATCATGTCGTGTTGAGGGCATTTCTGCCCTTCGAGTCATTGTAGGGTGTGCTGGATATTATCTCTTCTTAACTCAAAAGGTTATTTCTAACATTGCAAGATCTCATCTACATACATGAGAGGTGATAACTTGCTGATCAGTGCAGGGTCCCCAGACCACCACTGCTCACGAGGCAAGGTCTTGAAATGGCCTCATTCAATGTAGGGCGGTCTCCGGAAGTTCTGTGGAGTGATGGTGCACAAGTGCGATGGCACATTTTATAACCACAATCTGGAGTCTGGTGGAGCTCTGATCCGCACTGGTTAGCAAAATGTCACCTTTTCTGTGAACAAGTATCTTGCAATGTTGTGGATAACATTTAATAGCAATCATCTACTTTTCCAATGGGATATAGTTTACTAGTCCTTTTTAAAGAGTGGACACTTTATTTAATTTGTTGTGGTTATTAGCATTTGCAAAGTTATGACTGTTATATATTTGATTTGCCTTTTATTTTGCTTCCTTTTCTCCCAAACGTGATGTTGAAAGTACTGTTTTATCTGCCCTGCTCATACTTTGCACAAAATGCTTTCACCTGCTGCTCTAGCAGAACTGTCACGGACCCTCACTGAGTATGGGGCAGGGCGCCGAGGCCCTCACACAAGGAAAGTGAGTACAGATTCTTTCTAGAGCAGCAGTTGAAAACAGCTTCTAAAAAGCATGAGCTGGGCAGATAAAACAGCACTTTCAGCATTGTCTTTAGGAGAGAAAGGCGCACAATTAGGTAATGAAGTATATTACATAGACTTAAGTTACTTTTTAATGTCCTTACCACTTAAAAGTTTATGGGAGTAGATACCTTGAAATGGATTTACCGTTAAAGTATTTTTTTTTTTTTTTCTAATGTGACCTGTTTTTAATAGCTGGAGGATGCATGTGATGTAGACTCTACATACATGAACTGTATATTGATCATGTCCAAACACAGGCTGTTGCATGTGACTATCAAAGCTCCATCACCTCCATTGTGCTACATCGCACTTAATAGCAGTATTGATAGCGGGGAATGTTCTTCTGGATCTTCTGACTCTCAGGTAAAGCCTTCATGTTGTATACATTTAGAATTGGAGTATTCTAGATTTCATGGTCGAAATCTTATGTGGCTCGATGCATTGTGTTGATATGGACATTAAGTACAACTTCCTTTTCTGTTGCTGTCGATAGTTTTTCCCTCAAATTTAAATCACTGATATTAGTGTTATAAATGCAGAAATTCATTAACTTATTGAGACCTGATGTGGTATTTTACTTGCACAGGTGGGATGTTACATTATATTTGTGTCCCTATTACATATTATTTTTTTTTTTTTTTTTTTTTTAAAAGGGAAATGCGCTTCTCGAGTGCCCGATGTAGGTAGTCATCTACTACACCCAGCAGAGTATGTGCAATCACACCACTCAGGATTCGGGAGGCTCTGCTGTTGAAGTTGGCCATTTCCATTTATCAGATTTCTGCATTCTGGCCTTTTCTCCACCTTCAGATTTGTTATTGTGAGGAAGACATTAACTGTGCGCTAGAAGTGGATGGAGGTAATACCGGTGGTGTAGTCTGGCCTTCGCATGGTTGTCACTGCAGGTATTTTTCATATGTTGATACACCACGTCTCCACTATCCTTTTTGTAGTCCCTGTTCACACAATATCCTGATGGAGCGAGTATCTTGCTGTAAGTCCAGGCTGTTACCAGTGGGTCAGGCTTTTCTCATTCTGTCTTTGAGGATTAGGACATGTTAGCCATGGTTGGTTGCCTCCACGTTCTGACATTGTCTGGATAGGAAGGTCCAGCTTCTGCAGTGATCGGTGGTTACACTTGTCTCATTATTTTGGACAGATTTGATCAAAATCTTAGGCAATCATGACTCAATCATTTCAATTGTGCTGGACAATGGAGTCTCTAGATGGGAAGAAGTCTGATTAGTAAGTTGGCCAGATGATTCACCATGAATAGCGTTGGGATGTAAGATTTCTCGAGTTCTTATCTGCTGCTTCTTAGAAGATTGGTTTGGGATGCAGAGAAATGCCTCCGTACCACACCGTGTGAGTGACACTTTGTCCCGTCTTGTTTCGTTTCACGATGTCCTCCTTGTGAATGTCCGGTAGATCTGCTGTGTAGGGGAAAAATCAAGGCAAAAAGCCATAGGAAGGTGTAATGTCTGTCCTGTATAACTCGCTCCCCACACAGGTCCCATCTGCCCCTTCTTCTCCTTGTATTATTTTTTTGTTTTTGCAAGAAGATTTTCAAACTATTTTTGATAATGAGAGTATGGGGAGTAATATAATTTAGTAATTCTTGTCATTATTTGCCTGCACTGGCACCTGTTTTATTTTATTTTTTATAATTATTAAATGAGGTTCTGTGATGTCTTATTAAAACCAAATTGTATTTCGTTATGGTCCTTGTTGTGGCTTACTGATTTGATCCAATTTTTATTTTTAATTTTTTTTTTTCCTTGGTTCTCTGTGGTTTCCTTACTTGGCTCTTCATAACACCATGAAATATTTTCCCAACAGCTGCCAGTAATATAAAATAAAGGAGTACTGCTCGTCTCTTCCCTGCCTTTTTCGTGCTGACGCTTTCCTAGTTCCTCTCCCTTTTTCACTTCCAGCAATGACTTCTTTATGACTTACGACTGCTATTTGTTTGGGATCTCGACATGCTGCGTCCTAACTTTGCTGGTGTCTTCTAACTACTTGTGACTGGCTCATAGTCTTAAAAGGTTGGGCCGCTCTATGTACTATTAAGGAATGTCATTCCAGAATAATCTGCTGTCAAGAGAGCGCACACAGAAGCTGGGAGCCTGCTGTCAGAGACCACCCAAACTCTCCACCATGGAGACAGATTACCCCCTCTTTCTTTCTAGTTGCTGTATACAGAGGGGTGAATGAGTGTTGTGGACTCGTAGCTTCCTCCTCGTGGCCTTGTAGCCATGCGATTCCTGTACAAGAGGGAGCAAGTGCAATTCAAAAGTATAAAAAAAAAAAAAAAAAGTATATGTTGACACAACCCCTAAAGGTAAGTCTGAAATGAAAAACTAAAAATTTCAGTTGGTGAGCACAGAATCCCTGTTAGGCCGGGGTCACACTAACCAACGCAAAATATGGTATTCTACATGCGTAATACGGATGAATGGCCCCTAAACAGTGCTCCGTATGTCATCCGTAATCAAGGTGTGGTCGCGTATTTTGCGCATGTAAGCATCCGTATGGTGAGATTTTCTCGCAGGCTTGCAAAATGGACATAATGGAGCCCTATGACAGGGTTTCTAACAGAAACCAAACAATAGATATAGACACAGAATGCGTGTGTGTGTGTGTGTATATATATATATATAATGTATTCTGTGTATATATCTATTCATTCGTTTCTTTATTAAAACTGTCAGTGTGAGTTTACTGTATAGCGCACTGAATTGCCGGCTTTGCTAAAAGACACCGGGTGCGTATTTCTCGCAAGTCACGTGTGGTCCGTGTTTAATCCGTATTTTTTGTGCACCCATAGACTTGCATTGGCGTACTACGGCCGTAGTACGCTGACAATCGCAGCATGCTGCGATTGGCAAGGAGCGTAGAATACAGATGAGAAATATACGGCTGGTGCAGTGGCGTAGCGGGGGGGGCGGTCCGCCCCAGGCGGCACGTGTGTGGGGGCGGCGCGGCAGCAGCAATTCAATTCCTCTCCTCTGACTGGGAGAACAGCGCGGACTCCGCGGAGGCACAGTGCAGGCGCTTTCTACCTTCTACGCCACTGCCTTGCTGGACTCGGAGCCCCGGCTGCTTTCCGCTCCTGAGCCGGTGCTGGGCGGAGCGGAGGTGTTGGCCGCTCGGGGCTGGTTGTTCGGTCGGAGCTGCCAGAAGAACACGTGGCGTGTGGCTGAGGTGACGCAGGAGGAGCGGATCCCGGGACACAGGAGCCGGTGAGTGAGGGGGACGGCGGGAAGCGCTGCCCAGCCTGCCCATGATGTCTGTGAGGGGAGGGAGACACCGCGGTATGTGATTGCCCCTTGAATTTCATTCCATCATGTAATGTTATGCTACAGGGGGCGGCATCTAGGTAATTACTCCCTCTCCCCCATTTACTAATTCTAAAGTTGAGGCTCCCTAATCCTTGGAGTTAGATTGCCTACATCTTCATATAGCTGATATTATGCAAAAGAGTTGGGCTCTGTAGGGAGAGGACATGGGGGCTGTGCAGAGGAGGACATGGGGGGGCTCTGTAGGGAGAGGACATGGGGGCTGTGCAGAGGAGGACATGGGGGGGCTCTGTAGGGAGAGGACATGGGGGCTGTGCAGAGGAGGACATGGGGGGGCTCTGTAGGGAGAGGACATGGGGGGCTGTGCAGAGGAGGACATGGGGGGGCTCTGTAGGGAGAGGACATGGGGGCTGTGCAGAGGAGGACATGGGGGGGCTCTGTAGGGAGAGGACATGGGGGCTGTGCAGAGGAGGACATGGGGGGGCTCTGTAGGGAGAGGACATGGGGGGCTGTGCAGAGGAGGACATGGGGGGGCTCTGTATGGAGAGGACATGGGGGGCTGTGCAGAGGAGGACATGGGGGGGGCTCTGTAGGGAGAGGACATGGGGGGCTGTGCAGAGGAGGACATGGGGGGGGCTCTGTAGGGAGAGGACATGGGGGGCTGTGCAGAGGAGGACATGGGGGGGCTCTGTGTGGAGAGGACATGGGGGGCTGTGCAGAGGACATGGGGGGGCTCTGTGTGGAGAGGACATGGGGGGCTGTGCAGAGGACATGGGGGGGGCTGTGCAGAGGAGGACATGGGGGGGCTCTGTAGGAGGGACATGGGGGGCTGTGCAGGGGGGGTACATGGGGAAGCTGTGTAGGGGAGGACATGGGCTGTGCAGGGGAGGACATGGGGGGCTGTGCTGGGGGGTACATCGGGAGGCTGTGTAGGGGAGGACATGGAGGGGCTGTGCAGGGGGGTACACTGGGAGGGGGGCTGTGCAAGGGGAGAACATGAGGGCTCTGTAGGAGGTGTACTGTGGGTCTGTGCAGGGGGAGGACACGTGGGTCTCCTTACACTGTTTTATGGTGCAGCTCTCGGCAGGGCAGTGGTGGAGGTTCAGTAGGGTCATCACGCTAATACATACATACATATATATATATATATATATATATATATATATATATATATATATATAGAGAGAGAGAACTGCAAGAAGATGAAAGTCTAGAAATTTAGAAATAATAACAGCAGAGTTAGTAGTAGACTAAAAATTAGATCTTTGAGTGTAGTGTGGGCTCTTCGGATTCTTCCGGATTATCAGCGACCAAAGGGGCGGCAAATTTTTCGACCGCCCCGGGCGCCACAAACAGTTGCTACGCCACTGGGCTGGTGCGAGGGACCCCATAGAGAATCATTGGTCCGTGTCTAATGCGTGCTTTTAGCGCCTCTCACTCGGCCGTATTCCTCACCAGTGTGACCCCGGCCTTAAAACAAAGTACAGGCGCTCTGTGCACTCTTAGGTTATATGCACGCGTTGCTTTTTTGCTTCTGTTTTTATGCAAATTTTAAGCTGTGTTTTACAGTAAAGCAAAATCTGAGATTTCAGAAATCTCATGCAGGTTTTTTTTTCCTGACTCAATTAGAACACTGCTGCAGCATGTAACTACATTGTTTTTTCACCCATAGAAAGCAATGAGCAAGTGCAAAAAACACAGGTGTCAAGTTTTCCTGCTTCGTTGGTACGGTTGATCAAATAGCTTCTGATAAGAACTGATCCGACTAGCTATAGCACTTCCCGAATAGCTGCCTCGGTAACCTGGATCACTCCTGATACTCAGCTGTTCGGCACCGCAGCTGCATGTGTTGCAACTGTGTAATAGTCTAAACACATGTAGGGAGAGCCCAATAAACAAGCACAGTCACAACACATGCAGCTGCGTCGCCGAACAGCTGATTAGCACGAGCACTCCAGGTATCTGGGTTCCCACTATATAGAAAGCTTGCCTGATTGAGTAGATTACACAAGAAGGAAGACACAGAAAGTCAGCTGGATCTAGGAGCAACATGGCAGATGTGACAGCCTACATGGTGAGCTACAACATGTGCTATATGTTTACAGATCGACCAGAAGAAGATTCCAACTTCACCTGCCAGAGGTGTAGACTACTGGCCCTTTTAGAAAAAAAGGTGCGGGGTCTGGAAGAAAGAATTGCAACTTTGAAACTTAAAAGAAAATGAAGACTTCCTAGACAGAACAGAAGCATCTTTATTGGTCACAGAAGGAGAAGAAAGTGTCAGAGAACCTCCAAAAGCAGACGAGTGGGAAGCATGTGACCAAAAGAAGATCATGGAGACGACATCAACCACACAACTGAGAAACAAATACCAAGGCCTTGTGGAGGATGACTATGGTACACCTAAGGCCTGTTTCACACTTCCGTTTTTTCAAATCCGTCAAAATCCGTTGTTTTCCGTAAAAAAACGGATCCGCCATTTTTTGCAGGATCCGTTTTTTTTTTGTCCCATAGACTTCCATTGCGGTTACCGCGGATCCGTCAAAAAAACGGATCCGTTTTTTAAAAAACGGATCCGTTGGCATCCGTTTCCGTCAAAAAAACGGAAACGGATCCGTTTGGCGGACACAAAAACGGAAGTGTGAAACAGGCCTAAGGATGAGGCACTACCAGCAAGCAAAGAAGAAAAGTGCACACAGCAACACCCAGAAGTGACAAAAGTACAGCCAAGAAGCGAAGAAGAGTGGTAGTGCTAGGAGACTCACTACTGAAAGGCACAGAAGCAGCCATCTGCAGACCGGACATAACCGCCTAAGAAGTATGCTGCCTCCCAGGTGCCAAGATCAAGGATGTGACCGATTAAGCTTTGTTATCCTATCAGTTCCAAGGACGTCCACCCATTTCTTCTGATACATGTTGGCACCAATGACACGGCAAGGAAGGACCTACCTGTGATGTACAATATCTGCAAGATATGTTTTCTGTTGCAATGTGCTAACAAATCCTCCATCCTAGGACATTGTAAACTGTCAGTAGTAGGAATTCCTTCCCCCCAGGTTTTACCAACCCTGCCACTTCCTCTGGAAGAGCAGGAATGTTAATTAGCTAGACCATCTTCCTCACACCATTTGGCTTCTCTCAGCTGAAAGAGAAAAAAAAGTGCGGGAAATAAACTCTTTGTTTGAAATCAGGAATCAGAAGTAAACCTTTAAGAGCCTGACCTGCGAAAACCATATACCCTAGAGATATAAAAATCATATTTCTGCGATCCGAGCAGACCCAGCTTCGCTGTGGTGCCTGTTGCAAAACTCTCGGATGTCCAGAACCTGAGATATGATTTGCGCCCAAATGGACGGTCATATCGCATAGATGTTTGATGTTTTCTTGATAGGCTCATTACGCTGGGTAACATGATACCACTGATGAGTCCATACCAGCTTCTCCCATAAAGTTATAGCTAATCTAAGTTTTGTAGCCAAAACATAACTCGGATGAGAGAGGAGGGATCAACCCAGAATGCATCTCTCCGTGATGTCACAAAGCAAAGCCTATAAGGCCTTCCCTGGGCAAACCAGCACAGAACAGCTGCAGAGTCCGTGCTGACAAGAACTCAGATGAGCGGAGAAGTGCAGCTCCGCCTCCACCCACCTTAAAGCCACATGGGATGCCTAAGGAACAATATGGAACTGTGAGTGTAATCTCTTTGTTTTCTCCACTTTTATTTTATACCTGTACTGTACATATTTTAGGTCTCAATTTTATAGCAACTTTTATCTGTAATCACTGTCCTCTTTCGGAAAATAAATGAAATAATTATTTAGATCTGTCTCTATGCTCTAAGACTCGAACTATACGCCTTTGATAGATCGCTACTAATTCAAGGGGTTTGCCACGGACCCTCTTAATTTAACACTGTGAATTAAGTAACCGTGACTGGTGGCAGCGCGTTGTGTACGGCTATTACGGCTTGCTGGCAGTCTAGAAGGGTCTTATATTGCTGAGTAAGGGGCTTCAGCCACAGCATTGATAATTCCCTTACTGCAGAAGCCTAATTGCCGGTTCACAACAGGCAGCCCGTCCGGCGACCAATTATCCTAGGTGCAGTTCCCTGACTGACCTGAGGGTAAGGGGGGGCGCCAGAGAGCTGCGAGTTCCCAGGTGGAACTGAGAAAGTGGGATATACATAAATCCCCGCAGTACTTGGAAGATTGATAGCAGTGGTGGGGCATCCAAATTAAACTCCCCCTGCGGCAAATTGTAGAGCGAGATTAGCTTGCTGGATATTTTTGTCACATGGTGCCGGTGGTGGGATAACTAAGATAAGCCCCAACGGTGCCTGTGATAGCCGTGTGCCGGCATTGTGTCACGTCCCTCCGTCCGCTGATACACCTGGGTCAGTGGTGGGATTGTGACATAGTGGTGACACAGGGTCCGCTGTCCGTCGCGTTTTGGTGGCAGCGGGACCCCCGTTAGTGTCGCCCGTAAGTAGACGAACGGCGGTGGGCTGTTCGTCACATATTGGTGGCAGAGCGGTGGGATAATCCTAGAGCATTAGTGATTTCGTTTGAGCAATCATTCCTCTCACTAAAAACCTGCACGGTTCCTGCGGGAATCCTGCATCATAGGTTTTGGAGAACAGACTCAGTGGTTACTAGTCCTGAGACATTAGTGTGTACTTGCAAGTATCCCCCTCCCGTTTCTTCGTTTTTCTTTTTCTATCTTTTATTTGGCAACCATGGCGGCAAAAGGAGAACCTTGGTACAACCGGCAGACAAAGGAAGTTCTTGCTGCGTTATGCACGTACCAAGGCCTTGACGCCACAAACAAAAACAGAGCTCAAATGATCGCGGCTCTGGTGCAGCTGGACAATGACCAGAATCCAGCGAGCGCAGAAGTTGGCCCAAGTTGCAATGGGGCTGCAGCAGAGGCTCCACTCCTGAGCGCTGGCCCCACATTCAGCCAGAACGGGGTGGACCCCTATCTGCAAATGGCCTTGGACGAACTCCCCGCCGAAGACAGGGATGGGCGGGTGAGGCTGATCCAGCAATATCGGCAGGAGGCCCAAGCCGAACGTGAGCGCCAGGCTGAGAGCAGAGCAGCGAGCCGAGAGGGAGGCGCAGAGGGCCCATGAACTGGAGGTACTCCAGCGGGGTGGGAATGCCCCCACAGCCCGAAGCAGTGAGCCCAGCAGCGTCCAGACTCCTAAACCCCGGCCAGAGCATTTTCCCGTGATGGAAAAGGATGGGGACTTGGACACGTTTCTGCGAGCCTTTGAGAAAGCCTGCAGACAGTACCAGCTGCCCAGAGACCAATGGGCAAGGTACTTGACCCCAGGGCTAAAAGGCAAAGCCCTGGAGGCATTTGCTTCTCTTCCGCCAGAAGCCGATGATGACTATGACGCCATAAAGCAGGCGCTGATCGCCAAATACCGGCTGACACCTGAGGTATACCGAAAGAAGTTCCGGCACCTCCAACGTGGCCCACATGATAGCTACAGTGATGTGGTGCAAGGACTCAGGACCCACTTTGACCAGTGGATCCATGGACTGTCCGTTGAAACCTTTGAGCAGCTACGGGACCTGATGATCAAAGACCAGTTCCTGCATCTCTGCCCAGCTGAGGTCCGACAGTTCATCCTGGACCGCGAACCAACGAACGCGGACAAAGCGGCGTAGATCGCCGACAACCACGAGGCCAACCGGAAGCCCGAGACGCGGAGGCCAGTCGCCACCAGCTTTAAAGGGGGTAAGCCAGCAACCAACCCCAGTGCCCCAGCTAGCCGTCCCTCCGGAGGCCCAGTCCCTGTTGCCAACAGCAGGCCGGCTACTGACAGTCGCCTGTGTCACCACTGCCAGCGGCCTGGTCACTTCTTTTACACCTGTCCGAATAGGCCGAAGAACCCCCCAGCCAAGGCCCCCGGGCCCAACGCCTCTGTTCTTTTGGTGGGAGGTGTGGTTGGGAGGGCTGACGACAACGTTCAACCTGTTCAGGTGGGGGCCCGTCTTGCTACAGGCCTCAAGGACACCGGGGCTGAACGAACCCTCATCCGTCCTGGACTGGCGGCCCCTGAAGAGTTTGTTGAGGGGAAAACCCTGACTGTCACCGGGATTGGAGGCACCCGTTGTCCCTTGCCAGTGGCACGAGTTTTTCTTGACTGGGGTGCCGGGAGCGGGTTGAGGGAGGTGGGAGTGTCTGAAAACCTGCCCACTGATGTTTTATTGGGGACTGACTTGGGGCGGATGGTTGCATACTACGTCCCTGACACCCTTCCCCAACTGATAATAAGGGTAACGTTAACCCTGATGATGATGATGATGATGACGGGAAACTGAATGTGTTACCTGCTAATGCCTTGATGAGTAATGATGCAACTAACAACCATTCTTTCCCCAGGTACGATGCTGATGCTGATGTGAATGTACCAAAGCAAACTGATAACCATTCTTCTCCTAGGAAGGATGATGATGATGTTGATGTATCTGTGCCGACTGAACCCGTTAACCCTTTCTTTGAAGCGGTAGATGTGTCCACAGGTACCGAAGTGCTCAGCCCCGTCACTCTGCGGAGTGAGACGGCTGAGGAACCCCTGGCAGGAGTAAGCAACGGTGCTCAAGGAAATGGGGAGGTGCATGGGGACCATGAGGAAGGTAATGCCATGCAGCTGACCAGTGCCACCGAGGAAGGTAACTGGCCCATAAGTAGCACTGCTCCTAAAGTGTTGGGGGTGGATGGGGAGGTAGAGCCCAGGGCAGCACCAGCTGGTGGGTCTGAAGAAATCCCCAGGGAGACAGCATACATAGCAGCTGTCACACGCAGTCAGAGTGCCCAGATCGCAGGTAACGCACTGTCTTCTGGACCCTCTGCTGCTACAAGAGAGACTGAACCAGAGGTGAACCCAGAGCCGGTTCCAGAGGGTCCCAGTAAAGAGGGGACCCTGACGTCACTTCTGGCAGCCTCCAGCATGGAGTTCCAGGCTGCTCTGCACTCAGATGCCAGCCTGGAGAAATTGAGAGGTCTCGCCGAGACGCCCACCTCCAAGTCTGATAAGGAGAGGGTGTTCTGGGAACGAGGAAGGTTGTACCGGGAGACAGTACCCGGAGATCCTAAAAAGGAGTGGTTGAGGGAAAGACAGCTGGTCGTCCCCTATCAGTTCAGAACTGAGTTGTTGCGGATTGCCCATGAGATTCCACTCGCTGGACACTTGGGGATCAGCAAAACAAAGGCACGGCTGTCTCAACACTTCTATTGGCCCAAGATGGGGACAGATGTAACACACTACTGCCGCTCCTGTGCCACCTGTCAAAAAGTGGGTAAGGCGGGGCCTGCTCTTAAGGCTCCCCTTATTCCTTTGCCGGTGATAGAGGAGCCTTTCCAGAGAATCGCGGTGGACATTGTAGGACCGCTGTCCGTCCCCAGCAGCTCCGGAAAGCGATACATTCTCACCGTGGTAGACTACGCTACCCGGTACCCAGAAGCAGTAGTTCTGTCTTCAACCAGGGCAGATAAGGTGGCTGACGCACTGGTGACCATCTTTTCAATGGTAGGATTTCCCAGGGAGATGCTTACCGATCAAGGGCCCCAATTCATGTCTCGCCTAATGGAGGCTCTCTGTGAGAAAATGCAGGTGACGCACCTGGTATCGAGTCCGTATCACCCACAGACTAATGGTTTGTGTGAACGCTTCAACGGTACCCTCAAACAGATGCTCCGCATACTGGTTGAGACCCAAGGGCGCGACTGGGAGCGGTACCTCCCACACCTGCTGTTCGCTTACAGAGAAGTTCCGCAGGCCTCGACCGGGTTCTCCCCCTTCGAGCTCCTGTATGGCAGGCGAGTCCGGGGACCCCTTGGGTTGATAAGAGAATCCTGGGAAGATGAGCCAAACCCCACAGAAGTGTCCATCGTGGATTATGTCATGCGCTTCCGTGACAAGATGCAGACCTTGACGCAGTTGGTGCATGACAACATGACGCAGGCTCAGGCTGACCAGAAGCACTGGTACGACCAGAACGCCCAGGAGCGGACCTACCAGGTGGGCCAAAAGGTGTGGGCGCTGGTCCCTGTACCAACGGATAAGCTTCAGGCAGCCTGGGAAGGCCCGTACGTCGTCCACCAACAGCTCAACCCGGTCACCTACGTGGTCACGCTTGACCATGCTCGGGGTAGGCGCAAGGCCTTTCACGTCAACATGCTGAAGGCGCACTACGAACGTGAAGCTTGCATCCTACCGGTCTGCAATCTGCCAGAGGATGGGGAGGAAGATTCCCTCCTGGACATGCTGGCCCAGGCCAAGGCCAATGGGTCCATTGAGGACATGGAGATAAGTGGTTCGCTCACTGTGTCCCAGCGGTTGCAGTTGATGGCCACCCTGGAACTCTTCCGGCCCGTGTTCACCAACCGTCCTGGGAGGACGGAGTTAGCGGTTCATGAGGTGGACACCGGGAATCACGCCCCATTACGGCGAACACCTTATCGGATCTCTGAAACGGTGCAACAAGTCATGCGCCAAGAGGTCGATGAGATGTTAAGGCTGGGAGTGATTCGACGGTCAAAAGGTGCGTGGGCTTCACCTGTAGTCCTCGTGCCTAAAAAGGATCGAACCACCCGGTTCTGCGTGGACTACAGGGGGCTCAACGCCATCACAACCTCTGATGCCCACCCGATGCCGCGCATCGAGGATCTGCTCGAGCGGTTGACAAACGCCAACTACATATCCATCATGGATTTGAGTCGGGGATACTGGCAGATTCCCCTGAGCCCTGAGGCGCAGGAGAAATCCGCCTTTATCACCCCCTTTGGACTGTACGAGTCCACGGTCATGCCCTTCGGCATGAAGAATGCCCCTGCCACTTTCCAGCGGATGGTCAACCACCTGCTTCGGGGACTGGAGGAGTACGCGGTGGCGTACTTAGACGATATTGCCGTCTTCAGTTCCACCTGGGAGGAACACCTTCAGCACCTCCAGGAGGTGCTCAAGCGTCTTCACCAGGCAGGCCTGACCATCAAGCCGGGGAAGTGCCAGATAGGCATGCGCAAGGTCCACTACCTGGGGCACCGGGTAGGCGGGGGTTCCATGAGTCCGGAGCCAGGAAAAGTGGACGCAATCGTGTCCTGGCCCACCCCCAGGACCAAGAAACAGGTGAAGTCCTTCTTGGGCACTGCAGGGTACTATAGGCGGTTCGTACAGGACTATAGCGCCCTTGCCAAACCCTTGACTGACCTCACCAAGCAGAGGCTACCCCAAACAGTCAACTGGACAGATGACTGTGAGGCGGCTTTCCAAGCTTTGAAAGCAGCCCTGTGCAACTCTCCAGTGTTGAGAGCAGTCGACAGCAGTCGCCCGTTTCTGGTACAGACCGACGCCAGCGAGTTTGGCCTCGGTGCTGTGCTTAGCCAGGTCGACTCGGGGGACCAAGAGCACCCCGTGTTGTACCTGAGCCGGAAACTTTTGCCAAGGGAAGTGGCATACTCGACCATCGAGAAGGAGTGTCTGGCCATGGTGTGGGCACTGCAGCATTTGCAGCCCTACCTGTACGGGCGCGCCTTCACGGTGGTAACTGACCACAACCCTCTGAGCTGGTTGCACACAGTGTCCGGAACCAATGGAAGATTGCTCCGCTGGAGCCTTGCCCTTCAACAGTACGATTTTACTGTAAAACACAGGAAGGGCAGTGAAAACGGCACTGCCGATGGGTTGTCCCGCCGGGGCGAACCCGCTGAGGTGCGCATGGCCGATTACCGAGAGGTAATGCCTCCTTAGCGCCCTCTTAAGGGGGGAGGTGTGATGTACAATATCTGCAAGATATGTTTTCTGTTGCAATGTGCTAACAAATCCTCCATCCTAGGACATTGTAAACTGTCAGTAGTAGGAATTCCTTCCCCCCAGGTTTTACCAACCCTGCCACTTCCTCTGGAAGAGCAGGAATGTTAATTAGCTAGACCATCTTCCTCACACCATTTGGCTTCTCTCAGCTGAAAGAGAAAAAAAAGTGCGGGAAATAAACTCTTTGTTTGAAATCAGGAATCAGAAGTAAACCTTTAAGAGCCTGACCTGCGAAAACCATATACCCTAGAGATATAAAAATCATATTTCTGCGATCCGAGCAGACCCAGCTTCGCTGTGGTGCCTGTTGCAAAACTCTCGGATGTCCAGAACCTGAGATATGATTTGCGCCCAAATGGACGGTCATATCGCATAGATGTTTGATGTTTTCTTGATAGGCTCATTACGCTGGGTAACATGATACCACTGATGAGTCCATACCAGCTTCTCCCATAAAGTTATAGCTAATCTAAGTTTTGTAGCCAAAACATAACTCGGATGAGAGAGGAGGGATCAACCCAGAATGCATCTCTCCGTGATGTCACAAAGCAAAGCCTATAAGGCCTTCCCTGGGCAAACCAGCACAGAACAGCTGCAGAGTCCGTGCTGACAAGAACTCAGATGAGTGGAGAAGTGCAGCTCCGCCTCCACCCACCTTAAAGCCACATGGGATGCCTAAGGAACAATATGGAACTGTGAGTGTAATCTCTTTGTTTTCTCCACTTTTATTTTATACCTGTACTGTACATATTTTAGGTCTCAATTTTATAGCAACTTTTATCTGTAATCACTGTCCTCTTTCGGAAAATAAATGAAATAATTATTTAGATCTGTCTCTATGCTCTAAGACTCGAACTATACGCCTTTGATAGATAATCGCTACTAATTCAAGGGGTTTGCCACGGACCCTCTTAATTTAACACTGTGAATTAAGTAACCGTGACTGGTGGCAGCGCGTTGTGTACGGCTATTACGGCTTGCTGGCAGTCTAGAAGGGTCTTATATTGCTGAGTAAGGGGCTTCAGCCACAGCATTGATAATTCCCTTACTGCAGAAGCCTAATTGCCGGTTCACAACAGGCAGCCCGTCCGGCGACCAATTATCCTAGGTGCAGTTCCCTGACTGACCTGAGGGTAAGGGGGGGGCGCCGGAGAGCTGCGAGTTCCCAGGTGGAACTGAGAAAGTGGGATATACATAAATCCCCGCAGTACTTGGAAGATTGATAGCAGTGGTGGGGCATCCAAATTAAACTCCCCCTGCGGCAAATTGTAGAGCGAGATTAGCTTGCTGGATATTTTTGTCACATGGTGCCGGTGGTGGGATAACTAAGATAAGCCCCAACGTTGCCTGTGATAGCCGTGTGCCGGCATTGTGTCACGTCCCTCCGTCCGCTGATACACCCGGGTCAGTGGTGGGATTGTGACATAGTGGTGACACAGGGTCCGCTGTCCGTCGCGTTTTGGTGGCAGCGGGACCCCCGTTAGTGTCGCCCGTAAGTAGACGAACGGCGGTGGGCTGTTCGTCACACTACCGACAATCTGCAAGGACTTTAAAGAGAGGGGGAAGAAAGTAAAGGAACTGGATGCACAGGTAGCTTTTTCTTCTATCCTTCCAGTAGACGGGCATGGCACCAGGAAATGGAACAGGATTCTTGATGCGAACAACTGGCTAACTCGATGGTACAGACAACAAGGATTCGGATTCCTGGACCACGGTGTGAATTACCTGTACGATGGACTCCTCGCCAGAGACGGACTACCCTTCAACAAATCTGGGAAACATTCACCAGAAGACTCGCTACATTCATCAGGAGGGCGTTAAACTAGAACAAGAGGGGACTGGAAGAAAAAACAGACACGAACATGAAGCCAGAAAATATAATGATGAAGGAGATGAGGTGCGGCGAAGAAGACCCAAGACAACATACTCGGAAGGATGGTAACAAAATTTCTAAAACAATCCACGGAGGAAATTGGAACAAAACAAAATCCTCTAACCTGCATGCTCTCAAACGCCAGAAGCCTGACAAACAAGATGGAAGTAGATGGAACTAGAAGCAGAAATATCTACAGGTAACTATGACATAGTGGGAATAACTGAGACATGGTTAGATGAAAGCTATGACTAGGCAGTTAGCTTACCGGGTTACGGTCTGTTTTAGAAAGGAACATAAATATCGGAGTGGAGGAGGGGTTTGTCTACGTAAAATCTTGTCTAAAGTCCACTTTAAGGGAGGATATTAGCGAAGGGAATGAGGATGTTGAGTCCATATGGGTTTGATATACATGGAGGGGAAAAATAGTAATACAATTCTCATTGGGGTCTGTTACAACCCCCAAATATAACAGCAATCATGGAAAGTCTGCTACTAAGGCAGATGGATGAAGCTGCAACACACAATAAGGTCCTTGTTATGGGGGACCCAGATATTAACTGGGAAACGGAGACCTGCGAAACCCATAAAGGCAACAGGTTTCTGCTAATAGCCAAGAATAATTATCTTTCACAATTGGTGCAGAATCCAACCAGAGGAGCAGCACTTTTAGACCTAATACTATCTAACAGACCAACAAATCTGCAGGTTGTTGGGCATCTAGGAAATAACAACCACAATATTTTAAAGTTTCACTTGTCTTTCGCTTGGGGGACCTGTCAGGGAGTCAAACACTGAACTTTCGGAAGGCAGAGTTTGACCAGCTTAGAGATGACCTTTATCTGGATGACTGGGACAATGTCCTCAGAAATAAGAATACAGATAATTAATGGGAAATGTTTGAGAACATCCTAAATAGGCACTGTAAGCGGTTTATGCTTTGTGGGAATAAAATGACAAGAAATAGGGAAAAACCCAACGTGGCTAAGCAAAGAGAGGCAGCAATTAACAGTAAAAAGAAAGCATTTAAACTACTAAAGCAGGATGGCACCGTTGAAGCTCGAAAAATACTTTATCTAAACTAATTAAGCACATTGAGATTAGTTTTACTCTCTTTAGCAAACTGTTCTTCAAATATGTCAATAGTAAAAGTATCATAAGTGAAAGTATAGGCCCCTTAAAAAAAATTTGTGAGGAAAGAATGGTTGTAGATGACGCGGAAAAAGCTAATATATTAAACACCTTCTTCTCCACGGTAGAAAATGAAATGCTGAGAGACAAAGAAAATCCTATATTAAAGGTCACCAATCTAACCCAAGAAGAAGTGCGAAACTGGCTAAATAAGATTAAAATAGATAAATCTTTGTCTCCGGATGGCATACACCCACGAGTACTAAGAGAACTATGTAATGTAATAGGCAAGCCATTATTTCTGATATTTAGGGACTCTATAGCGACGGGGTCTGTTCCACAGGACTGGCGCATAGCAAATGTGGTACCAATATTCAAAAAGGGCTTTAAAAGTGAACATTTAGGGCCAGTAAGTCTAACCTCTATTGTTGGTAAAATATGTGGGATTCTGAGGGATGTTCTGGATTATCTCAATGAGAATAACTGTATAACTCCATATCATGGGTTTATGAGGAATCGCTCCTGTCAAACCAATCTAATCAGTTTTTATGAAGGGGTAAGCTATAGACTGGACTAAGGTGAGTCATTGGACGTGGTATATCTTGATTTTTAAAACGGCTAACATTGAAAAATTAAAAAAAACTCATACCACAAGATACGGCCTTCCCGAAACCCTGTCTGATGACAAATGCACATATAGCAGGATGCAGCAGGCCTCCACTAATAAAGGCAAGGGGCAGCACAGGTGCAAACTACTGATAAAAACAACTACCCCACACCTACCAAACCATGGAGGGGTTGGCTGCCTAGTAGAAAAAATGCACACAGATAAGGCTTGCATAGGACGCCAGTCACACATGTTAGTGTGATGCAAAGTGTCTGGCTTGCAACCTATTAGTGACACGCATGGTATTCTCAGTCGGACTGCTCCAGCACTATAATATACAACACACAGTGACAGACGCCCCAATAGACCAAGCCAACAAAAAGAGACCTGGCTGCATCCTGCAAAAAATGATAGAAGTGCAAAAAATGAATGCATACAATGAGTACATTAAATGAGGTATTGGTTAATATTTTGGCCAAAATATAGCCTGCAAGCCACGTCAAGGCTCCTCATAATTTGCAGGTCCCTAACACGAATATCAAAACGGCTAGCATAGAAAAAATTTAAAAAAAAACCTCATACCCCAAGATATGGCCTTCCCGAAACCCTGTCTGATGACAAATACACATGCAGCAGGATGCAGCAGGCCTCCACTAATAAAGGCAAGGAGCAGCGCAGGTACAGACTACTGATAAAAACAACCACCCCACACCTACCAGACCATGGAGGGGTTGGCTGCCTAGTAGAAAAAATGCATAGATAAGACTTGCATAGGACGCCAGTCACACATGTGTGATGCAAAGTGTCTGGCTTGCAACCTATTAATGTCATGAATGATATTTTGCACTTATATCATTTTTTGCAGGATGCAGCCGGGTCTCTTTTTGTTGGCTTGGTCTATTGGGGCATCTGTCTCTGTATGTTGCATATTATAGTGCTGTAGCACCCGCATGATAATACTATGGGCGTCACTAATAGGTTGCAAGCCAGACACTTTGCATCACACTTACATGTGTGACTGGTGTCCTATGCAACCCTTATCTGTGTGCATTTTTTCTACTAGGCAGCCAACCCCTCCATGGTCTGGTAGGTGTGGGGTGGTTGTTTTTATCAGTAGTTTGCACCTGTGCTGCCCCTTGCCTTGATTAGTGGAGGCCAGCTCCATCCTGCTATATGTGCATTTGTCATCAGACAGGGTTTCGGGAAGGCCATATCTTGATTTTTCCAAAGCGTTTGATACCGGACCACACAAGAGGTTGGTACACAAAATGAGAATGCTGGGTCTGGGGGAACATGTGTGTAAATGGGTAAGTAACTGGCTTAGTGATAGAAAGCAGAGGGTGGTTATAAATGGTATATTCTCTAACTGGGTCGCTGTGACCAGTGGGGTACCGCAGGGGTCAGTGTTAGGACCTATTCGCTTCAACATATTTATTAACGATCTTGTAGAAGGTTTGCACAGTAAAATAACAATATTTGCAGATGATACAAAACTATGTAAAGCAGTCAATACAAAAGATAAGAGGAAGAAAAAAAAGTCAGATCACACAGCTGAATAAAAAAAAAAAACTTCTTTGTTTCACACCATCATAAAACGTGTAGATATATCTACAAGTGAATAAAAACAGAGTCACATTTTCTGGCTGTTTTTATCTACTTGTGGATATAGCTACACGTTTTATGATGATGCAAAATAAAGAATTGTTTTTTTTATTATTCAGCTGTGTGATGCGACAACTTTTTTTTCTTCCTCTCATTGTGATCTGATGGAATTTTTTGTATCGCTGCTGGCAAATTCAAGTCTACCAGGCACATTGACACGGTGAGGCATTCAGGTTTTCGCTGTATTTTTTTCTGTTCAATACAAAAGATAGTATTCTACTACAGATGGATCTGAATAAGTTGGAAACTTTGGGCCGAAAGGTGGCAGAAGCGGTTTAACAATGATAAATGTAAGGTTATATACCTGAGAAAAAGGAATCAATATCACCATTACATGCTGAACAGGAAACCTCTGGGTAAATCTGACATGGAGAAGGACTTGGGGATCCTAGTTAATGATACTTCCCTGGAGCAGCCAGTATCTGGCAGCTGCTGCCGAGGCAAACAGGATCATGGGGTGCATTGAAAGAGGTCTGGATACACATGATGAGAACATTATACTGCCTCTGTACAAATCCCTGGTTAGACCGCACATGGAGGGCTGTGTACAGTTTAGGGCACTGATGCTCAGGAAGGATATGGAACTAGAGGGAGTCCAAAGGAGGGCAACAAAATTAATCAAGGGGATGGGGGAACAACAATACCCAGAGAGATTAGCAAAATTAGGATTATTAAGTCTAGAAAAAATACGACTAAGGGGCAATCTAATAACCATGTATAAGTATATAACAAATATCTCTCCAAGGATGCCAAGGAAGGTGACGGTCACAAGGGGGCATTCTCTGCGTCTGGAGGAGAGGAGGTTTTTCCACCCACATAGAAGAGGATTCTTTACTGTTAGGGCAGTGAGAATCTGGAATTCCTTCTCTGAGGAGGTGGTGATGGCAAACTCAGTCGAGGGGTTCAAGAGAGGCCTGGATGTCTTCCTGGAGTGTAACAATATTGTATCTTACAGTTATTAGGTTCTTTAGAAGGACGTAGAGCTGGGGATTTATTCTGACAGAATATAGGCTGAACTGCATGGACAAATGTCTTTCTTCGGCCTTGCTAACTATGTTACTATGTATTTGGATAAGCACTTATCCAAAGCTATTCAATAAAACATAGTTGGTGCAAAAACCTAAGGAAGTTTGCATCATGGTTTGTGATTTTTGGGGCACTAAATGTTATCAATGTGACCAAGACACAAAAACTCAGCCAAACCTGCTTTTTGTAAGGAATATCTCCAGTAGCATAGCTACCGGGGGGGCGGTGGCCCCGCGCTTTGAGGGGGCCCACCGGAGCTACACTACACCACTATTCTGCAGCAGAGCAGGGAGATTCGATCTCCCTACTCTGCTGCCCGGCCGCTTTGGGCCCCCTGAGAAGGCGGTGGGGGGCCCCGGTGCCAGAAGTGGGCCTCTCAGCCAGCAATGTCGTCCTGGGCTGTTCTGTGCGCACAGGACCTGTGATGAGGTCACAGGAGGGGCGGAGTCAGGGGGTCACATGATCAGTGGCTGCAGGGCTGTGCTGGTTGTCATGGTGCTGGCTGGATGAGGTGAAGTTTCTGTGTGGGGTCAGGAGGGGTTTACAGGGTGGATGTAGCAGCTGTGTGTGTATGAGGTGTACAGAGCAGAGCCGTGTGTACAAGGTGTATGGAGCAGAGATATGCATGTATGAGGTGTATGGAGGAGTGGAGCCGTGTGTAGGTGTACAGAGGAGCCGTGTGTGTATGGGGTGCACGGAGCGGAGCCGCGTGTGTATAGGGGGTGCGGTGCGGAGCCGTGTGTATAGGGGGTAACAGGTGCAGTAATAGGGACACATGCGGCAGCAGCGGCTCAGCATTGGGGTATCAGATGTAGTAATAGGGACTCATACGGCAGTGGCTCAGCATTGGGGTATCAAGTGCAGTAATAGGGACACATACGGCAGCAGCGGCTCAGCATTGGGGTATCAGATGTAGTAATAGGGACTCATACGGCAGTGGCTCAGCATTGGGGTATCAAGTGCAGTAATAGGGACACATATGGCAGCAGCGGCTCAGCATTGGGGCATCGGGTGCAGTAATAGGGACACATACGGCAGCAGCGGCTCCGCATTGGGGTATCAGCAGGATGAGGGGTTTGTGCAGGTTGGAGATAGATGGTGATGGAGCTGGAATATGAGAAGTGAAACGTGTCGTATTCTCTGTAGTAGAGGTGGCTCAGTGGATAGCACTGCAGCCTTGCAGCGCTGGAGTCCTGGGTTCGAATCCCACCAAGGACAACATCTGCAAGGAGTTTGCGGGGGTTTCCTCCCACATTCCAAAGACATACTGCTAGGGAATATAAATTGTGAGCCCCATCGGAGACAGTGATGATGATGATGATGATGTGTGCAAACTGTAAAGCGCTGCGGCATGTTAGTGCTATATAAAGATTATTATTAGCTGGAGGAGTTGTCATGTCGGTCTGGGCCAGATGTGAAAAGTGAACGATTCCATCAGAAAGATCATCAGCGGTAAGTCACCAACTATAACTGTGCAGTAATCAGTTATGTTTTGTAGGACTGGTATCTACCACTGACCATAAGGAGGTAATATCAATATTGGTCTTTACATAGGGATTATTTTCAGTAACAGCGCAGTCATCTCCTACATCCACTATTAGGGGGCGTCACCGAGTTGTAATCAAAGTTACCTAGTTAGGGCCCCCCCGAACCAAAACCCTAGCTACGCCTCCGAACATCTCTCCTGCCAAGAGACCAGGTTTTTCCTGCAGAAAAAAGCAAAAAATGCAACGCGTGAAGCAAATATAGCCTTAGTGGGGCCAAACATCTGCGTGCACTGTCCCACCTTGCTTGATTTCCCTCCTATCATCATCTCACAATGGGCGGGGAAGGTGTATATAAATGATTGGCCGCGCCATGAAGCATCGAGCTCCTGTACTTTGTACAGTCACTCTGTGCTGACAGTACCATAAAATGGAATCATCTCACTCCATATTTCTGCATGGGCCCATGCTTTCCTGCGAGGCCCCTCGTCTTATTACCTGGAGCACAGGGTGACTACCAGGAGAATCGGTTGGTGACCCAGTGAAGTTTTTTTTCAATGTGGATGGCACATTCAGAATTGTGTTTTCTTTCATCTTCTCTGACTTGGGGCCGTTTGACAACTGAACACCTGCAGCCACGATCCCCCAGAGATCACGGCGGCAGGATAACCTGAAAAAAAGAAAACAGATTGCGCAGTCTGCGTGTTGGAAGGACTTCACATTCATTTCTTGGTTGAGTTAATTTTTATGTTTTTAATCTGTAGTATGAATATTACTGTAGCTGCATGAGGGGCCTGGCTGCACCTGTCAACCATAGTGTAGGTATGCTGGTTTTTATGTTGTCCTAGAAGCCCTGTAGATAAACGATCTGATTATTTTACTCATCCAGCGCCAAGAAGTCCACAGCAATAAGCATCATCACGACTGTCCCCATTAGAGCTCACAATCTACATTCCCCATCTGTATATTTTTGTAGTGTGGGCGGAAACCCATAGAAACTTGAGAACATACAAACTCCTTGCAGATGTTGTCTTTAGTGGGATTTGTAGGACCCCAGAAGTACATTTGTGACAAAAGTTCACAAAAGATGAATCCGGCAAAAAGATCCTGGAACACTAAATACCCTTCACAAAGACAAACAAAAACAGGCTAACAGATTAAAAGATCAGAACCATGACCAAAAACAGGCCCAAATGCAAGATTGAATCGGGCCTATAATGGTAGCAGTAATCTGTCACCAGGTTTGTCCCATGAGAATGTCCGTACCTTTCAGCCCCGATCTACACCATTTTACAGTGCTGTATATACAGTGCCTTGCGAAAGTATTCGGCTCCCTGGAACTTTTCAATTTTTTCCCATATATCATACTTCGAACATAAAGATACCAAATGTAAATTTTTAACAAGTGGAACACAATTGTGTCAAAAGAGCTGAAAACTGCTGTTCACAAACGATCTCCATCCAACCTCACTGAGCTCGAGCTGTTTGCCAAGGAAGAATAGGCAAGAATTTCAGTCTCTCGATGTACAAAACTGATAGAGACATACCCCAAGCGACTTGCAGCTGTAATCGCAGCAAAAGGTGGCGCAACAAAGTATTAAGCTAAAGGGGCCGAATAATATTGCACGCCCCACTTTTCAGTTTTTGAATTTCCACAAAAATTTTAAATAACCAATAAATTTCGTTCAACTTCACAATTGTGTCCCACTTGTTGTTGATTCTTCACCAAAAATTTACATTTGGAATCTTAGTTTTGAAGCATGATATGTGGGAAAAGGTTGAAAAGTTCCAGGGAGCCGAATACTTTCGCAAGGCACTGTATCCTCCCAATCCAGAAAAAGACCTAATACCTACAATATGTGGCGATTGGCTCCCATTCCGATGAAAGTAGCGGTGTTTGCCTGGTGCCTCCTCTCTTGCGATGGCATGCTTTCTGTGGCTGACGAGTCCTATGTCATCCACACAGTGTCCCTGGGCAGAGAGTAAAGTACTGCTGATGCACCAGGATTCTTTGACCTTTCCCAGTGCATGCACACTGCACTCCTTTGCCCTTGACAGGAAAGAGAAATGCGCCTGCGCAGGAGCACGATGCCGGGGACACAGGATGATATAGGACGCTTCATCCACACAAAGCGAGGAGGACCAAGACAGCGACGCTCATTGGACCCAACCACCCCCCAGGGGAGTATAATAAAAGGTCGCCTTCTTGTCTTGCAGGTTGGTTTGGGGGCAGATATACAGCATTATAGAACGCTGTAGATTAAGAAATGTGGTAGCCGTTTGTTCAAATAGAACCTGTCACCAGGTATGAAAGTCATTCTGTGCTGACAGAGTACCATAAAAGTACAGGCGCTCGGTGCTTCATGGCACGTCCAATCATTTATATACACCTTCCCACCTGCTTGTTTTCCTGGAAATCCCCGCCCCTTATCTATTTTGATTGACAGCTCTGACTTTATAGAGTCACGGAAGGGAGGCGATGGGAAGGTGTATATAAATGATTGGCTGCCGTGGAGCACTGAGCTCCTGTACTGGGTTTGAACAGTCATTCTGTGCTGACAGTCCCTCTACATTTCTATCTGTATTCTTTATACCAATCTGATCAGTTTCAGAGCCATGTTATAGCTCACGCCAGTAACCCTGCAGTATTGTGAGTGCAGCTCTGGAGTATAATAACTTATTATACAATTTTAATTTTCTGTACAAAGTTTTATATTTAGATCTACATCTAAAGTACTGGAAGATGTACTAAAAGATGGGGCAAAATAAAAAAAAAATAGTCACTTAAATGTAAAGCTTTATTAAAAAACAAATGTCTAAGCCAGATCAGTAAGTGCTAATAATAGGTTGTTGTTTTTTCTTTTATTCTTGGTTTTCAGGCTTCTCAGTGATCTTGATATTCTCTTCCACTATTACGATGAACTGCTGCAGCTCCACAAGACAAGATTTCACTCTTGCGCTGAGTGTTTCCTCCTGAATTACTTAGTGCCATCTTTTAATGTACTTTATCACCCCTAAAGACTAAAGTCCTTCATTTTATTATATATTTAGGGAAATGTCTCTCGCCAATGAGCACATTCTTCTACAACCGCACTTTGATTTTTGCTGCAACAGTTTGTGTTTTTTTTTTTACAGTTTCCAACCCTTTGTTACTTAAAAGTTACTTATTCCTTGAGAAAGAAATGTTATCCCCAGAATGAAGCTCAGACAAGACTATGAAAAATAGTTCTGTGGATTTTCTGCAGTGTCAAAATATGGAATAAGAAAGAAAAAAAGACAATATGATGCAGATTTCACTGTGGAAATGCTGCAAATTTGCAGCAGTCAGAAATCTGCAGTGATAATATGTAGAAAAAGTTGATATTCAGAAGTCATCATCAAGTCCCCAGTGATGACCTCAATGTGCTGCAGATTTGTTATAGTACATGAATAAGATTTCTTAAAATCGGGGTCACTTTGCTGCTTCCCTAATACGGAGATTTTCCACCACACGCGGATCTGCTGCATATCAGAGCTTTGGGACGTTTCACACATCTGCAAATCATTGCGCAAGGACGGACCACAGAACTCCTGACCTGCATCTACCAACCCATAATACCAGTAAAACTGTGAAATTGGGGGCAGGAGACCCCTGGCTGGTCCGTATACCACGATCTGTACTTGGACTGCAATTTGATGATGTGTTAAAAAGGCCAGTAGGTTGGGAAATTCAATCTTACCCACACAAACCTGTTTTGAGACCGGTCTTGGTCTGTGCAACCGGGTGGGTGTCATAACCACATCTGCACGTTACCTTTTGCCCAAAATATGCCAGACGTTAACACTTTAGAAGCATGAAACTGCATCAATCATCAGATGTAGCTAATAATGTGGGCTAGACTAACTCAGAGAGGTCATAGGTCCGCAGAGGAGCCCAATCGCCAGCCAACGAGGAGTTTTGAATGTGTCACCCAATAACGGTGCGAGTGACGGTTGCTCATGCAGCACTACCATCGTTAGGTACCACTCACTTTTTAATATATACACTACTTACAAAACTAAAACTCTGAAATTGATACATTTGTCTACAAAGGGTGAAGGCACATCCCAGGAAGGATCAAACAAAATGGCAGACAGAGGAAGAGAGATGAGATGGATGGTATAAAATACGCTAAAAGTGATGTACATACTATTGTAATAGATGGAAAGTGACATTTTACCTATTGGCAGAGCATTCTGGGACACACTACTAGCCTACACTGGGTGTGACAGCAGGGACTCTGGAGCACGGCTCACTGATGGAGATTATGTGCAAAATACATCTTCATATACATTACTCAATTCATTACGTAAGACCCAATATGGCAGCTGTTTGTCATCACACAAATGAGCGATCAGCCAATCACTAGTTAGCTATGGCAGCAGAGTTATTAAAGGGAATCAGTCAGCAGCTGTTTGATCTCTACCCCACCCTCCAGCTGACAGAGGAGGCACAGTGTCCTTATTAGCACAATCACATGCTGGACTAAAGATGTCTTACAGTACATACTATAAAGCAGAAGTATTGCAATATATGCGGAGAAATGGCTGAGCTCTACAGTAGTACAAAGATCACTGAACGGGAGCCTCAGAAGCTGTGTCCCAGGTGGCTGATGGGACGACCGCTCCATCAGCAGTGGGTCCAAACGTGGCCGATAGCTGGCATCTACCATGCGGAGCAGGTTCAGCTCTTGAGCCTGCCCTATACATCCTGACCTGCTCCATGGGGCATGAAGGAGTTTACTAAGAATCCACCAGGGAGCCAATTCTGACAGGGCGTTTGTAATAATTGTATTGATGTTTTTCCGAGCTCCTCTGGACCAAAGTATGACCACCGACCACAAAGGAGAGAGACACTTTCATGTGGTCATAATTAAGCAGATAGATGCAGTAGAAGACAGATATGAGTTACCAACTCCTTGTCAAAAGAAACTCACTGATAGATTCTTAATTGACTCATTCCGCAGCTAGGAATAGACAGTTTAACATAGAATAATTTTAATCCAAAATGAATGCATGCATTTAAATTAATTTTCTCAAAATGATAAATAGGTAAAATTGCAAAATGCTTGTAAAAAAAACAAAAAAACAATTAGCTTGGCAATTTACCTCCTACTAAAATTAAGAATTTTTAATTCTATGAATTACTTTAAGGCTATGTGCACACGTTGCTTTTTTTCAGTGTTTTCGCAGCGTTTTTCTGCTGCAAAAAATGCAAAGAAAACGTATCCCATGCAATCCTATGGGATTCCGCAGTTGCTGTGCCAATCCTGAGGATTTTTCCGCTGCGGAATGGCAAAGCAGAAAAATCCACTGCATGTTCAATCTTTGTGCGGAATTGCGGCGATTCCACACCCACAGGACTGCATTGAAACACTCACTTTACGCATGTGGCTGTGCCCACCATGCATAAAGTGAGCGCTTCATGTGCGGATGGCACCCAGGGTCCGGAGGAGAGGAGACTCTCCTCCAGGCCCTAGGTACCATATACCTATAAAAAATAGAATTAAAATAAAAAACATCAGGATATACTTACCCTCTGATGGCCCAGAGTACTTCCCGCCTCTCACCACGCTCCCGGCATCTTCCGGTCCCAGTGATGCTCTGCGCAAATCACCTGAGAGGACGTCGCACTCTCACGGGCGTGACGTCACAGAGGCCCTTCGCACAAAGCATCACTGGGACCGGAAGTTGCCGGGAGCGCCGCTGAGGAGATCGGGGGCCATCGGAAGGTGAGAATAACCATTTTTTAATGATTTTTAACATCCTATCTTTTACCATTCATCAACAGTAAAAAGGTGGTCACACTTGTCAAGCACTATGTTTGACAAGTGTGACCAACCTGTCACTTTTCCAAGCGATGCTTCAAATCGCTCGGAAAGCGCAAGCATTCTGCAAGCTAAATACGCTTGTGTTCAGCGGGAAAACACATGCGAATTCCACATGTGTTTTACCCACGGCGGAAGTTGCGGAAATTTCCGCAGCATTTCAGAACGTGTGCACATAGCCTAAATTCTACTAAGGTAGAAAAAAAAAAATAAAATTGTCCATATCCTTTATTCCCCATGCTGTATACTAATTACGCTTTTGAAGCCAACGAGGTGGAGAAACTAGGGAAGGAATAAAGCTTTCTGGGCCCCAACTCTGCTGAATTAACTGTCAACCAGTCCCCAAAAAAGCCATATTGCACTGGATTAGGGTGCATTCATTTTGAGGTCCCCACATTTTTGACTGCAGAGTATTTTTGTTTTTATGGCTCCTCTAGAGAAAGCCTAAGAAGTGTTAAGCCAGTTTATGATGAACCAAAAAGTTGCTGAGTTTCCCTTTAAATCTTGTACCGTTTCAAAGCGGTAAAATACTAGTTAAAGGGGCATATGGATGTAGCGGAGCTGAGTTTGTCAAGGATAGTGGGGAGTATTTCCTCAACACACACAATGTGTTTCACAGTTAATACATTGTCATGGGCTTCAACTTAGAAACGAAAGAAAAAAAAAAAAACCTGGTGTGGTTCAAGTTAGTAAAAATTGGGTTTCAACCAACTGAAAACCATCTCCTGCTCTGGTATATTGCAGTTGTGGCCAAAAGTATTGACACCCCTGCAATTCTGTCAGATAACACTCAGTTTTTTCCTGAAAATGATTGCAAACACAAATTCTTTGGTATTATTATCTTCATTTAATTTGTCTTAAATGAAAAAAACACAAAAAGAATTGTCCTAAAGCCAAATTGGATATAATTCCACACCAAACATAAAAAAGAGGGTGGACAAAAGTATTGGCACTGTTCGAAAAATCATGTGATGCTTCTCTAATTTGTGCAATTAACAGCACCTGTAACTTACCTGTGGCACCTAACAGGTGTTGGCAATAACTAAATCACACTTGCAGCCAGTTGACATGGATTAAAGTTGACTCAACCTCTGTCCTGTGCCCTTGTGTGTACCACATTGAGCATGGAGAAAAGAAAGAAGACCAAAGAACTGTCTGAGGACTTGAGAAACCAAATTGTGAGGAAGCATGAGCAATCTCAAGGCTACAAGTCCATCTCCAAAGACCTAAATGTTCCTGTGTCTACCGTGCGCAGTGTCATCAAGAAGTTTAAAGCCCATGGCACTGTGGCTAACCTCCCTAGATGTGGACGGAAAAGAAAAATTGACAAGAGATTTCAACATAAGATTGTGCGGATGTTGGATAAAGAACCTCGACTAACATCCAAACAAGTTCAAACTGCCCTGCAGTCCAAGGGTACAACAGTGTCAACCCGTACTATCGGTCGGCATCTGAATGAAATGGGACTGTATGGTAGGAGACCCAGGAAGACCCCACTTCTTACCCCGAGACATAAAAAAGCCAGGCTGGAGTTTGCCAAAACTTACCTGAAAAAGCCTAAAACGTTTTGGAAGAATGTTCTCTGGTCAGATGAGACAAAAGTAGAGCGTTTTGGGCAAAGGCATCAACATAGAGTTTACAGGAGATAAAAAAAAAAAGAGGCATTCAAAGAAAAGAACACGGTCCCTACAGTCAAACATGGCGGAGGTTCCCTGATGTTTTGGGGTTGCTTTGCTGCCTCTGGCACTGGACTTCTTGACCGTGTGCATGGCATTATGAAGTCTGAAGACTACCAACAAATTTTGCAGCATAATGTAGGGCCCAGTGTGAGAAAGCTGGGTCTCCCTCAGAGGTCATGGCATGGGTCTTCCAGCAGGACAATGACCCAAAACACACTTCAAAAAGCACTAGAAAATGGTTTGAGAGAAAGCACTGGAGACTTCTAAGGTGGTCAGCAATGAGTCCAGACCTGAATCCCATAGAACACCTGTGGTGAGATCTAAAAATGGCAGTTTGGAGAAGGCACCCTTCAAATATCAGGGACCTGGAGCAGTTTGCCAAAGAAGAATGGTCTAAAATTCCAGCAGAGCATTGTAAGAAACTCATTGATGGTTACCGGAAGCGGTTGGTTGCAGTTATTTTGGCTAAAGGTTCTGCAACCAAGTATTAGGCTGAGGGTGCCAATACTTTTGTCTGGCCCATTTTTGGAGTTTTGTGTGAAATGATCAATGTTTTGCTTTTTGCTTCAGTCTCTTTTGTGTTTTTTCATTTAAGACAAATTAAATGAAGATAATAATACCAAAGAATTTGTTTGCAATCATTTTCAGGAAGAAACTGAGTATTATCTGACAGAATTGCAGGGGTGTCAATACTTTTGGCCACAACTGTACATACTAGCCCACCTATTTAAAGGGTTTGTCTCCCGAGGGTAAACCCTATCCATATAACATATTAGCGCACACGGACCTCATAGAGGATGTCATGTGCAAACTCCGCTGGTGGCGATCGGCGAGCTCCACTCTGCTACCTCTGTATACGGCCTCCAATCCTGTTTTTCAGTAGTGGTCCATGTCCCAGAATGCTTTGCCAGTTTCATCACTGTAATGAACCCTTGTAATAATTTTTGATAATATATATATATATATATATATATATATATATATATATATATATTTTACATAGTTCGGATTCACTTCTACACGTTCTAATGAATACTGGAGGCCATTGATAAATACAAATACTTGACTCCTTGCTTATTACCTCCTGGTTACAGATACAATTTATCTAACAGAGGTTTTAGGATTTCCGGGCAGTGGCGCTTTGGTTTTGTCTACGTGTTGGCAGCATACAGATATGAGGGGGTAAAGGCAGTGATTAAATACAATTACATCAGGTCATTTCTTTACAATTAACACACAGGCCCTGATGTAATCGCACCAGTGCAGAGATGGACTGCAGCGGTTACCCATAGCAACCAATCAGATTCCAGCTTTCATCAGTCCAGGGCAGGTTAGAACATGAGAGCAGCAATCTGATTGGTTGCTATAGGTAACAGCACCGGTCCTCCTCTGCACTAATGCGGATCCATCGGGCCTTTAAGACATATTGCACATAAATGGCTTTTGTTCATTTGACAGCAAACTTGTGCACTCACACTCACTGCGCTAGAATAAAAGCAGAACTCTTGTCATACAGCTTTTTACAAAACAAAGCAATTCTCTTCACAAAATAATCATAAAAAATATATTTATATATTATTTCCCCCTGAAAGTCTTCTGGTGACCAGGGCTCAGTCCATAAATACTGGTCAGCCTGATTATCCAGTGAAGGATGCAGGTTCAGTCTCATGCCGTCAGGTCGGAGATGACCAATTTATCCATTTTATTGTTGATTTCGGGAGCAGAAATTATTTCGTCTCCATCGTAGTCATCTTCAAATGACCTGGGGAGAGGGAGAGAACGCAACCTTTATTGCCGGCTCTCTGGTCGTCGTGCATGATGGAGGAGGCGTTTAGGACAATGCTGCACATCGGGCACGACATCTGCCGATGTAACAGTCTGACGACGGGCAGGTATCGGGCACATGTCCTATTAATTAGAAAGATACTTGCCGGGCGATCTGCACCTGAGCCTGTCCGGGGAACAGCGACATATTCTTACACTTGCCAATGCAAATAATAGGAGCTGCCCAACTCCATTAAAGGGCCACTCCCAGAATGGAAGTCATACCCTAGCCGTTGGATAGGGGATACCGTCCCAATCGCTGGGATTCGCACCAATCACAAGAAGTGGGGCTTCGAAAAGCCATGTGTCTTTACAGTGGAGCGGTGGTTGATCATGCGCACTGCTGCGGTACTCATTAACGGGACTGCTAGAGATAGCTGAACGTTGCGTTCGATTGGTCTTCGGCTGCAGTGCCAGTGCGCATGACGGGCCACCGCTTCACTCACACCCAGTTCTTGTGATTGGTCGGGGGGGTCCCAGCGAACAGGAAGTTATCCCCATAGAAATGCAGCAAGTGATGGCTACAAGTGTAACTGGAGAACCCAACAGAATGAAGCCGCCTTTCTAGCCCCCCTTGACTTTTATCCTGGAGCCTGGCTTGGTACTACATCTTACCCCATTCAAATGTTTGAGGTGGCGCTGTAATACCAGACGGGAGTGCACGTACAAGGGTGGCAGAGTTGTATATAAGCGAGCGTGCTGAGATACGGTGATATCTGAGAAAGCTCAGGTGCTAACAGAGTGTCTTCGGCATGCTCGAAAAATATGATCAGGTCCCCGCGGCTGCATGTCTCGCAGCTATTCGACAGCAGCAACACATGCAGGGACTGCCTAACAAACGGGCAACGTGCATGTGTTGCGGCTGCTGAACAGCCACGAGACATGCAGCCGAAGGAACGCAAGCATAGTAAATTGAGCACGCCAAAGACACTCTGCTAGCACCCGAGCATGCTCTGATAACACCTTACCCGAGCACGTTCCCTCATCACTAATAAAAACCAATCTGACAGTGGCACCCCATCCAGCACAAGGTTCATTATGCTGAGCTTGCACTTGGATGTTTAATGGCGTTGTCTGGCTGATATTCTTTACAAAACAGGCCCAGAATACACCACCAGAATATGCTGGTGACTGATCTCCGCAAGGGATCGGCAGATTGTTTTCCTTTGGTCCCAAGAAGCACAGACCAACAAGGGACCCCGGGCGTGTAGGAGCGAGAGTGGAGGGGGATCGGTGTGGCGAGCATGTTTCTATAAATTTGTTGTCTCGTGTTCTTACTTGGATAAACTTGCAACGTTCTTGTAAAAACAAGCAACTTTCGCAATTCATTTCAAATTAAAAATCCTCTCCTTTCTGAAAAACAGAGGCCTTTTCATTTTTATATAGCTTGCTGCTCGCTACCTAGGTCACCAGCCCCCTCTACAGTATGTCAGCGGTGGCCGGTGTCCTAGGCAAGGAGTGCATGCTTGCCCCGATGCGCAGGGGTAGTGCACTCTTTAAGATGGGAGATGAGAATAACCCTAAATACTATGAAGCCAAATGTGGACTCATTTTCAGGTTTTCGAGGGCATGTATATAAGAGGATCGCTATGACATAGTATCAGTAAGACTGGCGACCTGCAAGCATTGTGGGTCACCTCGATCACCGTAACAGCTGACGTGCCACCATGAGTATTACTTCTATGCTCCCCCCATGGAGGTGCGGCACAGAGACTTGAGAAAGGAAATAGACAGTGAGGTCTTGTGTAACAACACTCGTGGGTGATAAATCTGATGGGCTCACCCTTCTTGTAAATGCTCAGTGGCCGTTTCCTCAGCGACTAAGATCTCATATTCTTCAGCTGCATATCGGTCCCAGTCTGATGGCTCCGGGGTTTCATTGTCCACATCCTGCAGGGTGAGAGATAATGCCGAATGTGAGGAAGGAGCGCACGAACGGTGGTTTTCCCAAAATGTATTGGACATAAACTGAGCATCTTTACTCCGCTGATGTGTGGGCGGTTTTACAGGTCAGACATTATAATGGCTTTTTACCACCGCCAGACAGTAATTTATTACAAACCGAACTACATGTATATCACTAGGGGGTATAAAACGTAGATGCGTATCTTCACTAGACCAATAGTGGCCCCTCATTATAGACATAACATAGACGCCCCTCTACGGTCAGTGGATGAAGAGGAGACACTCAATGAGATGATGGCACCTTTTGCACTGCAAAGGGATCTCTTTGTTCATGGTCCAGGTACTTCTCCAGATTAAAGCAGGTGTCGTAGAATATGTGAGACATTTTACAGCGTTTCAGGTCTTTCAGAGTGATTCGACCTTAAAGGAAAAGAAAACAGAATCATTTGAGAATCGTATTAACAAGAACCTTTAAAGAGCAATAGTCCTCGCAATGTTGTAATATTACGGCTCTATACCTTCATCTTCTGGCTTCACCAGGTCTAAGAGCTGGCACAGCAGATCCTGGAAGGGGAGCGGCTCAATACCCATCGTTTCCATTTTCTCACACTGCTCTTCATAGAAGTATTCCAGTTCATACATGGATAATACTCCATCTCCATCCAGGTCCATGCACCGGAACCAGTACTCAATGCTGCAGCAAAACATTGCAAGGGATCGGCATCAGTATTGTCCACGTGCAACGTCAGTACAGACATAAAAACGTGTCATCTCTTAAAATAGATTGCACTATAGTGCATAGTGTAAAACCACTAATATGATATCAATTAAATAATGCAGGGTTTTTTTTTTTACATTATACTCAATCCAATAACACGTATGACCATACAGTTGCAAGTGTAATTAACACTCGTGACCACTAGGTGGCATTCAAACCCTTTTTCTGGCTTTTTTCCTGCTTTTTCCCAAACTTCTAACGTCTTACAAAATTATGTTTCACCGTGAAATACGGAGTATTGTATTACCTTGTTGGAATTTTCTTGTCTTCTTCAGATATCAGAAACCAGACAAATTCTGCGTAGCTCATCCGGCCCTCCCTCTGGACAGCGTTCCCTCTGTGAATGAATGCAGAATAATTAACTATGGGACTCGTTATCCAAGCACAAGGCAAGTCTTCAGTCTATGTGCACACGTCTGGAATTCCTGCGAATTTTATGCGTTTTTGTCGCGTTTTTTCAAGAAAACGCGGCAAAAACACATAAAAAAAGCAACCCATTGTAGTCAATGGCATTCCGCACATGCTGTGCTAATGCTGCGTATTTTACAGCGGGAAAATCGCATCGCGGAAAAATACGCAGCATGCTCATTCTTTGTCCGAAATCACGGGAATTCCGCACACATAGGAATGCACTGATCCACTTTACTTATGTGGCTATACCCACCATGCGCAAAGTAAGCGGAAAATGTGCGGATGGTACCCAGGGTCTGGAGGAGGGGAGATTCTCCTCCAGGCTCTGGGTACCATATCCCTGTAAAAAAAAAAAAAAAATCATGTTTTTCTCACCTTCCGACATACCTCGCTGCGTCCTCAGGCCACAGCGATGCTCCCGCCAACTCCCCTTTCCCAGTGATACCTTGCGACAATGACCTTTGATGAAGTCGCGGTCTCGCAAGATGCTACGTCAAAGGTCATTGTCGCAAGGCATCACTGGGAACGCGAGTTGCCGAGAGCATCGCGAGGATCGGGAACGCAGCGAAGGATGCCGGAAGGTGAGAAAAAACACGAATTTTTAATTTTTTAAATTATTTTTAACTTTTTATCTTTTTACTACTGATGCCGCATAGGCAGCCTCAATAGTAAAAAGTTGGTCACACTCGTCAAACACTATGTTTGACGAGTGTGACTAACCTGTCAATCAGTTTTCAAAGGGATGCTCCAGATCGCTTGGAAAACGCTAGCATTCTGCAAGCTAATTACTCTGGCAAAACGCTAGTTAAAACGCGGGAATTTCGCATGTTGAATTCTAGCGTATTTCCCGCGGCAGGGAGTTGCGGAATTCCCACGGAAATTTCTGCGGCAATTCCACAACGTGTGCACATAGCTTCAGAGAGCACACAACATAGTGGCGCTCATAAAAACTTGTGGGGTATCAAATGTCTAGACTAAAACCCTCCTTTCAGGACCCAGAATGAAAAATCTATATCGGATTCCTCAGCAATTCCTCCTGGCAGGGCAGCGATGCTTTCAGGTTACTTTTACCCAAACTCTATTATAACTTCGTGGATCTAAGAAGTCCCAAGAAATATTAAAGTCAAAATGGCTGCAGCAAAGTTTATCCAAGACCCATTTTCTTGTCCTATTTCTTCTAGAGATGTTACAATACGCTCAATTCCAGATCATTTGACTAAAAGAGAATAATGATAATCAAAAGTTCACCCAACAGTGTCTAAGACACGGCTGCCCTCATCTTACCGTGTAACAGCTCCGGAAAATATCCGATCTATGATTCTGTTTGAAGAAGCTAAAAGAGAATAAAAAAAAAAAAAGAAATGACAAATTAAAGTGTGGTACGACTGCAGCACTGACCATAGACCCCAATTCTTGGAGAATGCTGTTTTGCACGCTGTTAAGATCTATGAGCCGGACCCTTAGAATCTGTCTCCAGAGCCTATTGTAAATGAAAGGCAGAGTTACCAGTGTGAGCCATGTGATGACAGACAGTCTGCTCTCCTGAGCTACATGTCTCACACTGGTGCCTTTCCCTTTCATTTACATGTAGCTCAGGAGAGCAGACTGTCAGTCTTTACATGGCTCACACTGATAACTCTCCCTTTCATTTACAATAGGCTCTGCAGGCAGATTCTCAGGGAGAGCTATGTCTGGCCCATAGATCTTAACAGCTCATTTACATATTAAGAAACATGTGGATTTCTCTGGGATAAAACATCGGATCATAAAATCAAGATATCATTTTATTAAACTTTCTATGACCACCAAGCCCATACAGATGGCTTAGGGGGGTTATGATCCTACGGACAGATTCCCTTTAATTGCTGAGTGCAATTTAGTCAGTTTGGACAGTGCGGGGTTGTAAATGGCGACACCGAGGAGCAAGTACTTGTACGCCTAATTAACTTTGGTGAGAGGAGATGCATCTTGGCCAAGGGCCTGGTGAATTACACAGCACGTTTCTATACTCACCATGGTCGTTATATCTGGCCAGGTCTTTCTGGTCAATGTACAGATCATGGTCTGTGTCCAGTTCCCAAAACTTGCAATAGATAACATAGAAGTGTTCATAGGAGAAGTAGTCCGTCACCTGGTTAATGTCGTCCTCTTCCTCCAGTAACGCCAGCGTCTGCGGAAGGTCAGGAGATCATCATTACCAAAGGGAAGATCAATGAGTGGGCTGGCTAGTGGCAGACTCCGACCCCTCTGTGACAGCTCCACTTTTTGTTTTTTACTTTCATTTTTTCTTCCCCTATCCCAAAAGCCATAACTTTCATTTTACCATAAAACTGGGGGAAAAAAGCCTAATAGGGCGAAATATTGAGGAAATATAGCTCCGCCACTGTGTTTTTGATTCTCCGTCGGTGTGTTCAAGGCAAAACCAAACATTTTTTTAGATTTTACAAGTTAATAAAATTCAAATCTTTATTAAAAAAAAAAAAGAAAAAAAAAGGAAAATGTAATTTTGGTCTCCATTTCCGTCAGTGGAGCTGTATGAATGTAGTTTTTATTGACACTATTTTGGGGTGCATACCTTTTCCTAAAAAAACACTTTTGCATTATATAGGGGAGGTACGGAAATCCTGGCTGTTCGTTTTTTTCTTTACATTGTTTACCGTAAGCAATAAATTTACAGGTATATATTGGAAGCAATAATAAATATATTCACGGTTTAATTTTTTTCCATTAATTATTGAATTCGGAAAAGACAAACTCTTAAAAACATTTTTTTTCTTATTAGTTTTCCTTTATTTTTTTAGTCTCCCCAGGAGACTTGAATGTGCAATCATTTGGTCACTTGTACCACAGTACGCAGATGGTAGTAATAAGGACAGATTGCTGAAGGAGTTGATAGGTGCTGGAATAGTCGAGTCCAACCATCACACCAGTTAAGTTCCACTGTCAGCACTTGGGTCACTACCCTATGCGCCCATTTAACATATTAACACTATATGGCCGCAAAAGTGTTAAAGGGGTTTCCTGGTTTAGAAGATGAATTTCTGAGTTAAAGGGGGTGGTGCTGGCATGGTACACCTGATTGCTAGGGTCTCAGTACCAGTATATTGTGTAAACAGCTCTTCATGGAACATAATTACAAATAGAATTGTGTAAAGTATTTATAATTTATCCTTTTCGGTCACCTTGATACATTTTCTGTTTCGAAGGGTTTATCCATGTATCTTTATAGAGTAGAAAGGTGGCCGTTAATACGACTGCAATTAAATTGGCTGTCGCGTACCTTCCCCTGACCACGAACTAAGTGTACAGTGGTATAGGAACAGGAGGAGTATCATTATGTCGGTTGGCTGACTGGTGACAGATCTAGGAAAGCTGACTTATGACTTTTGGAGAAGCAGTTTGGCACAAAGTAGTCTTCTGCTATTCCCTAGTTAGGACCCAACTTTAAAGGGATGTAATAAGAGTTAGGAGTTCTCCTGTGAAGTGTACTAAAAGTTCCATAACTAATGTTTCCTGACGGCAGGCAGCTGTGCTCTCTATCCTTAGCCCTCCGAGTGTTGGCACCATGAGAGGTCACCTACCTGCAGAAAGTTACTTCTGCGCAGCTCAGTAGATGTGATCCTGCCTGACCACGACCTGTTCACGGTATAAAATATTCTCTGTATGACCTGCCGGGCAGAACACAGGAGAATTACATTCATCGCTAGAAGGACTATCATACCAATGTCATCCATGTACAATGTGAGAAGAGCTGTCCAAAAAGCTCTATATACCCAGGTCCATAAGGCATCCGCTACATCTAGGAGAACTGTGACAATAATTACATTATAGGAGACTCGCTAGATGGAAACTGTACAGAAGAGCCTGCCTGCTCCGCAATACACGGGGCTGCTATACCCGATGTCAGCGAGTGCGGCAGGGCCACGAGCACCACTGTGCAAGGAAAAATCAGAGAGAACGGCAGCGTTCCACCAGGATCAATTCCAAAATTGTCATCATAATGTGATGGAACACCCTAGAAGTATGATATGTTTTCAGATTGTAAACCTCTTAACTTGTTTAATATGAAGCTACCATCAGATAACGACCTACTGGTTAAATCAGGATTTTGTTTTAAACGCATTTTTTTTATTTTTTGCTAATATATTTCTTTATTTTTCTATTTCACAGTCTGAAGGATTTCTCATTTTACATGTTTTAATACGATTTCCACACTGGCCACTGGGGCTATTCTGGCCTCGTATTTCCTGGCCTTTCTGGGAATCAACATGTACATTAGCAGCAGTGGACTCTCCAGCGATCCTCATGTAAGAAGCGTGTGCAATGGTCACTGTGAAGGGAGCGGGAGCAGGGTTAGCTGTGTTACGGCTTATTGTGGGTCCTGTGCTATCGCTGTATACAGTTACCTGTCATTGTAATCCTGCCTGTGACGATAGTGAACCTCCTGGCCAGTGTGAAAACTGCAAGATTTATTTTATATATTAAGAAAAATAAATTATACTATATACAGATTTTTGAACTACATGTAAAAGTATATTCAGAATTGAGAGTCCTCAGTGGTTGATGCCTTTTAATGGCTAACTGAAAAGATGGTAACACGTTGCAAGCTTTCGAGACTACTCAGGTCTCTTCATCAGGCTAGACTAATACAACATCTTAAGAATCACATATTTATACACAAAACAGCACAGAAATAACGGCAATAGATAAGACAAGTGACGTGGAGCAGAATTATCATTATGGGAGACGGATAGACATAAATATTGGAGCAGTTCATAGATAAGCAGTGTGAAGGTTTTATTGCCCTCTGATTGCCGGTCTGGTTCTGTGTTGTGATGACCCCAGGTGGTCTGAAGAGCAAATTCCTTAATTGATGTAAAAAGACATAAATCCATGCGACACATTCATTCCTGCACTGAATGTGTCAAAAGTTTTCATAAATTTGTACTCAGAGATTCCTCTCTCTCTCTCTGAGACTTGAAATTACCTTTTAATACAAGTAATTTAATGTCCATCATGCTATGACCGGGGATACAAAAATGTTTTGCCACATGTAGATCTATTCTTTTTTCTTATTGTGTGACGATGAGAATTTATCCTTGGTCTCACTTTTTTCCTGTCTCCCCCACATACAGACCCCCAGTTGGACATTTGGTACAAATAATTAAGTACACCACATTGTATATATTCCCTTTTTTAAATACAAATCATGATATGAAAAAAAAGCTTTACCAAAATATTTTTAAAAATACATGCAGTACTAAAAGCCATTTGAAACTATGGGTCATTTTCTGATGGTACATTCCCTTTAAGACCATTTGCCATTGTAAAGCAATTGCAATATTTTTTAGACTAATAATAAATGTCCTCGCTGCACCATTTTGCCAATTAAAGGCGTTTTCCAATGAATGAACTTGGCTATAGTCACCCTCCACTGCTTCTGCGTCAGATCTCCACCACTGTCTCTGGTCTTTGTTGTAGTGAGGTCATGACAATAGTGCCCCTCACCCATGGCAGCAGATCACTGGACTCAACAGTCTCATCCTGACTACCTCGGCACCACCGCTGGACCATTTCATCGCCTGCAGCGGTCACCTATGCTATAGTAAAGCAGTCATTGCTGCAGCCAGATGGAGGGACAGAGCTGGTGCTGGAGTATAGTGGAGTTTGTTATTTTTCATCTCAATAAGCCTATGTTCTAAAAAAAAATATAATGTGAAAAAACCTTGTATGCTCAAGCTCCAGCTTAGTAATGGGGTCGTCCCCTTTAGGCCATCACCTCTTTTGCCATGTTCTTGCGTGCTACTAACTAGTGATGAGCGAAGCGAATGTGCTGGGATAGGGTGTTATCTGAGCATGCTCCAGTGCTAACCAAGTGTCTTTGGCGTGCCTAACAAACAGGCAATCCCAGCACGTGTTGCGACTGTCGAACAACTGCGAGACATGCAGCCGCAGGGACTGGAAGATAGTATTCGAGCATGCCAAAATTACTCGGCTAGCACCCGAGCATGCTCAGATAACACCGCATCCAAGCACATTCGCTCATCACTACTATACTAACACATCTGTTCCTTGCTGCCAGGTAAAAGAGAATGGTAGCTTGGACTTAGCTTAGCAGGGCGTTGAGCAGGATACCTGGCACTTTGCACTTCCCCATCAGGGAAAGAGGTTACAGGCCTTAGTGGGAAAAACACTATTAAGATGTCTTATATTCCACTGTCGGGACAAATACTTGGATCAATATATCCGGAACACCTGCTAGCATGGAGGCACGCCGAATTACACAAATATTAACATTTGAGAGTCATCAGTGGTTGATACTACTGTGGACTCTCACATTAGAATATATTTCCATCTACTGGCCAACACGGTACAAACATCTAGATTTTTCCTGCTCAATTACCGCAGCTTTCTCCTTGTCTAGTACCTGACTCCATGGAGCCAAGTACAGCACTGCTACAGTAGTCACATTCTGTGCAGCCCGTTGGGTGGTGTTGTCTTACCACCGGCCACACCACGCTGCCGCTGACGAGACCTCGGAGGAATGTCATGCTGCCTAGCGCTCACTTAGGAGCGATGCCCTGCATACTACAAGATTACTATAGAGCAAGGCAAGACGCGGACGGGATCTGTATTCCTCCTATGTTAGGCGCCATGGAGCACATACCGTAGTTATGTACCGGGAGTGAAATTCTGGAGCTTCTTTGAGGAAGGTCAATCCAGGATGTGTGTCCACAATGTCCTACAAAGAGAGAGGAATGCTGGTAAAAAAGCAGTCTACTGGGGGATCATACTGCCCTCATAGGGATGCCATTCACAAAAATATCTGTACCAAATTCACAAGTCATAAATTAGCTGGCAACCATTAGGACTGGAGAGCACTGCTCCTTGCACAGTGCCATGCTCACAGCACTGATGTTGTTTATGGTAGGATTCGGCGCTTTCTCTACCCCCAGCAGTGGTGCCACCAGGAGGGCTGTGTATTACCGCCCTGATGTGGCGGGTGCATCTGCGAGATCACAAACGCGCAAAACAACAAGTGACTGTGATATTCATTGTTCTCATGGGTCATTAAGAGGGGTGCGCACTGCCAATTAAAGAGGACCCCATACTTGGTGTAAATATGTATTTTTCACCTGGTGTACATGTTGCTTTTCTCCTGAATTCAGCATAGTTTTCATTTTGTTTCTGCTCCTCTTCATTCCGGAGATACGGCCCCCCTCTTCCCTGTATGTAAATCTAGTCTTGTTAGCCAAGGGGGTGTGATCCTCATGAAAACGCCCACGGGGGAAGAGTTGAGGATCACACCCCCTTGGAGAAAGACTAGATTTATATACAGGGAATTAGAGGACATATCTCAGGAATGGAGAGGAGCAGGGACAACAGTAAGACTATACTAGATACAGGAGAACAGAGACGTTTACACCACGTAAAAAAAAAGTACATATTTATGGCAATTGATGGGTCTTTGCTAAGAAAACTTCGGTAGTTGTGACAACGCTCAGCGGCTGCGTCGAGGGGAGCTCTCACCTGCAGGAGGGGGATGAAGTCTTCCTGTTCTAAATAGCCGCAGCCGGGTTTTGCTAAAAGGTTCATAAATTTGGAATTGTCATCATGACAGTTCTGTAATAACCTGCGGGAGATAACAGCTGTATTAGACAGTGGTCATAGTAAAACACATTTACTGTATTCAGCACATCATGTAATCTGAATTGTTCATCCGTGGCCAGTTCATAGCACATCGGGTGTGAAAATCATTTTCAGTCACCAAAGGGTGAGAAGGCCACAATGAGTGACACTGCTGCTGACACTGCTGGTGTGCTATATTTGGCTGCCCGAGTCCTCTGTGCCAGCAGCGCGAGGCCAGTTATTAGAACACATGCAGAGTTTAGGCATAATGCCCGTTTTATGAAAATGGACAGAAAAAGTGCGGGTAGAGAGGGCATACTGGTCTCTGTAGTGGGAGCTTAATGGTGAGGAGTCATAGAATGGTAGAATTGGAAGGGACCTCCAGGGTCATATGGTCCAACCCCCTGCTCAAAGCAGGATTCACCAAATCACCCCCAGACAGATCTCTGTCCAGCCTCTGTGAAGATTTCCATTGAAGGAGAACTCACCACCTCTCATGGCAGCCTGCTCCACTCATAGATCACCGTTCACTGTTGAAAACATTTTTCTAATTTATAATCTGTATTTTCTCTCTTTCAGTTTCATTCCATGGCTTCTCGTGTTTCCATGTTGCAAATGAGGATAATGATGATCCCTCTACACTGACATCAATTCATCCTCTTCGCCTTCTTTTTTGCAAGCTAAACATTCCCAGATCCTTCAAAGCGAACCTGTCAGCAGGATTTTGTTAAGTAACCTACAGACACTGTCAGGCTGCCGCTGAGACACTGATTACAATGATACCTGTGGTGATTAAATCCGTCTTGTGGTTCTTGTGTAAGCAGTGTTAGAAGTTTTCAGTTGATGATATGTTCATGCTCCGGGGCAGGACTGTAGGGTAGATTCTTATCTTCCTGCTCTAGGCCAGAGAAACCAAGGAAAAACCTATTCAAGGACCGCTCCAAAGCACAAACATGTTCCTCATCATAGAGACAGAGATAGGGAATAGCTTAGTTACTCACCGATAACGGTGTTTCTCGGAACCCATGACAGCACCACGGAGAGAGGGGGTCCGCCCATCAAGGACAGGAACCTACAGACAAAAGAGCGGCACCTCTCCTCCGCCCCCAGTTGGTTACAGAGCATCAGAGGGTCTCCCGGTTAGTTAACAACAAAAGTATATACATAACATTACAATTTGTATACTTATAGAGAAGTCTCGTGTCTAAGAACACACTCTGCACACATTAAATCGTGCTCACCGCACACGTGAAAAAAGGGGGGGAATTAAGCGGGTGCTGTCATGGGTTCCGAGAAACACCGTTATCGGTGAGTAACTAAGCTATTCTCCCTCACCCATGACAGCACCACGGAGAGAATTTCAGAGATTGGTAGCTTAGGGAGGGACCACCGCCTGAAGGACCCTTCTCCCGAAGGTCAGGTCAGACGCAGAGGCTAGATCTAGGCGATAGTGTTTGAAAAAGGTAGAAGGTGTTGACCAGGTGGCCGCCTTACAGATCTGTTCTATTGATACCTCTGATCTTTCTGCCCATGAGGTCGCCATTGCTCTCGTAGAGTGGGCTTTTAGACCCTCCGGGATGGTATTCCCGCTGCATGAGTATGCCAGGGCAATCGCATCCCTTATCCATCTTGCCAGGGTACTTTTGGACGCCCCGAGCCCCTTACGAGGTCCCTGGAAACACACAAAGAGAGATCCTTCCTTCCTACATCCCTTGGTGGCCTCTAGGTAGTGCACTAAGCACCTCTTCACATCTAATGTGTGAAATTTCTCCTCTCCTCTATTCGTAGGGTTTGGGCAGAAGGAAGGAAGGACTACCTCCTGTGATCTACGGAAGTGTGTTGCTACCTTGGGCAAATATGCAGGGTCAGGTTTCAATATAATTCTATCCTCCATAATTTTAATGAATGGGGGTAATGCCGATAAGGCTTGTATGTCACTCATTCTGCGAGCCGATGTTAGGGCCACTAGCAGTATCGTTTTTAATGATAGGGTCTTTAGTGGAGCTGACTGAATAGGCTCGAATGGGGGTCCGGTTAGGGCTGACAACACTAAGTTCAGATCCCATGATGGTACTTTCTGGGTAGCTATTGGTCTAGACCTGGCTGCGGCCCTCATAAACCGTGATACCCAAGGGTCGCTTGCCACCTCCTGATTATAGAGGGCGCCTAGGGCCGCTACCTGTACCCTCAGTGTGTTAGTCGCTAGTCCCTGTTCTAACCCCCTTTGGAGGAATTCCAGGATTTTATCCATTTGTATTCCATCCTGAACCTTTGCCCCCGAACTGGATAGGAATTTCCTCCAGGTTCTACCATAGGCTTTGATTGTAATTGGTTATCTACTTTTTTGTAACGTGGAAATTAGATTTTCTGAAAATCCTTTCCCCCTCAGCAGTGACCTTTCAAATTCCATGCTGTTAAATGGAGGTTCACTGCTTGGGGGTGTAGCACAGGACCCTGCGATAGAAGGTCGGGGAGATCTGGTAGAACCCAGGGGTCGGTTACTGACATTATTCTGAGCCATGAAAACCATGTTCTTTTTGGCCAGAAAGGGGCTATAAGTATTACCCGAGCCCCCTCTTCCCTGACTTTCCTTATCACCGCCGGGAGGAGAATGGTCGGTGGGAAGGCATACAGTAGTCCCCGTGTCCATGGGAGCATAAATGCGTCCAGGGTCTGAGGATTCCCCTTGGGATTTAGAGAACAGAATGCTTCCACTTTTTTGTTTTTGTGGTCTGCAAATAAGTCTATGTCTGGGGTTCCCCACATTTCCACAATCTTCTGAAAAACGGACTGATTTAGAGCCCACTCCCCTTGATGTAGTTGGGTATGGCTCATAAAGTCTGCTGTCTGGTTCTCTACTCCCCGTATGTGTAGCGCCGATAGGGACAGTAAGTTTTCCTCGGCTAACCTGAATATCTTGGAGGATGCCTCCATTAGCGTTCTGGACCTGGTTCCCCCCTGGTGGTTTATATAGGCCACTGTTACTCGGTTGTCCGAGAATATCCGGACATGATGGCCCTTTAATGCTGGCAAAAAGTGACTCAAGGCATAATTTACTGCTAGCAGTTCTTTTTGATTCGAGGAGGCTTTTAGTTCTTGACGTCTCCATCCCCCTTGAGCCACACTGATGCCCATGTGTGCTCCCCATCCCACTGGACTGGCGTCGATGGTAATTACATGTGTGATCTTGGCCTCCCAGGGGATCTCTTTGGACAAGTTGTTTTTGTCCTCCCACCTGGCTAGGGAATGAATAGTTTTTGAAACTAGCGTAATATGATGTTCCAAGTGGTCTCCTAAGGCCCGCTGGTTGGTCAGGATATCCCACTGCAGATCCCTCATGTGTATTTGTGCCCACTGGACCGCCGGCAAGCATGCAGAGAAGGACCCTAACAGGGACATTGCTCGTCTTAGTGTCAGAAGGTTTTGCCTCGCTTTTTGTACCATATGGATAATTCTGTCCTTTTTGTGATCTGGCAAGTAACACACTTGGATGTTTGAATCCAGTGTCAGGCCTAGGAACTCCTGGACTCTCCTTGGTTCCAGCCTTGACTTTTTCAGGTTCAGAAGCCACCCGAGGTTTTTTAGAGTGCTCATCACTCTGTCCCTCTGTTCTGTGCATTTCTGGCCTGAGTTGCTCGCTATTAAAAAGTCGTCCAAATAAGGCACTATCAGAACATCCTGTTCTCTTATGTGAGCCATCATCTCTGCCACCAATTTCGTAAAGACCCGTGGAGCCACTGAGATCCCAAATGGCAGGGCCTTGTATTGGAATTCTCTTATTTCTCCTGCTATCGAGACTGCTAGCCTGAGGTATTGCCTGGATTCTTTGTGAATGGGGACATGGTAGTAGGCATCGCTGAGGTCTAAGACCACCATAAAGCATTGCGGAAAGAGAATTTTGATGGTCGATTTGATCGATTCCATCTTGAATTTTTCGTTCTTGATATAGAAATTCAGTCTTTTTAAATTTATGATGGTGCGGAAGGTGCCGTCTTGTTTGGTTACCAGGAAGAGAGGCGAGTAGAACCCCCTGCCTCTCTCCTGTGGGGGAACCTCCTGTAGGACTTTTTTGTCCAACATACTCAGGACCTCCTTTTCGAGGGCGTCCTGTTCGTTTTTTGACGACCTTATCGGGGTAATTATATATTTTTGCGGCGGGAGAGAATAAAAGTTTATCCTTAATCCTGATCTTACAAGATTTATCAGCCAGGGATTGTTGGATATTTTCTCCCAGGCTGGGAGGAAAAAACTTAGTCTCCCTCCCACCCTGGGCCCACAGTCACTTGGCGGGTTTTTTATCCCGGGACGAGTTACCGAAGATGAACCCCCTGTCCCTTCTTCTGTCTTCCCATTTTTGGTCTCTCGGGGGTCTCCTCTGAAAGAACTTTTTGTTCCGAAAGGACCGTTTAAAGCCTGTGGCGCTCACTGGTCCTAGGTTTGGGAAGCCCTTCTTTTTGTCGCCTGCCTTTTCGAGGATGTCATCCAAGGTTTCCCCGAAGAGGAATTTTCCTTCACAGGGAATGGCGCATAACTTCATTTTTGTCTGGAGATCCCCAGGCCAACATTTTAACCATAACGCTCTTCTAGCTGCATTCGACAAGGCTGCCGTTTTAGATGACAATCTTATCGAATCAGCCGAAGAGTCGGCCAGGAAGGCTGCCGCCCCTCTTATCATTGGCATGGATTCCAGGGTGTTATCTCTGGGAACCCCTTCCCTTATCTGTCTCTCCAATTGGTCTATCCATACCATAAGAGCTCTGGAGGTACAGGTTGCCGCTACCGCCGGCCTGATGTTTCCCCCTGCTGATTCCCAGGTGCCCTTAAGTAGGGTATCCGCTTTTTTATCTAACGGGTCTTTCAGGGTACCCATATCTTCAAAGGGGAGAGCAAACCTTCTCGAAGCTTTGGCTACTGCCACGTCTAGTTTGGGGGCCTTATCCCACGATGTGGATGCCTCCTCATCAAATGGGTACTTTCTTTTGATGGAAGGAACCGTAGAGCTTTTCCTATCCGGTTTTTCCCATTCTTTATCTATGAGGCCTTGGACGTTCTTATTTAACGGAAATACCCTCCGTTTCTTTTGACCCAGTCCCCCGAACATAATGTCCTGGACTGATCTATCAGTCCGGGGGTCTTCCATCCCCATAGTGGATCTTACCGCCTTTACTAAGGCATCCACTTCGTCCAGGGGGAAACAATGACGACCTTCCGTCTCCTCTTCGGAGGATGACGAGTCGGTATTTACAGTATGGGAGGTGACTTCCCCTGACGATAAGCTCTCTGATCGGGACTCTATTACCACGTCCCCCTTCCTTCCTTTCCCGTTTTCTGGATGAAAGGGCACTCTGAATTTCTGCGCGGATTACCGCCCTTAGGTCTGCGGCATGATCCGGGGTTTCACCGCCGAGGACCTCCTGTATACAGGAGTCACACAATTTTTTCTCCCAGGGCGTTGGTAATGGTTTCCTACAGGTGGGGCATTCCCTGTTCTTGTTTTTTTCTTTCTTCTTTCCCTGATAAGGGAAAGAAGTCTATTACAATGGGGAACATTCACGAAGATCCACTTACCCCTCATGCGCGGTTGCAGGTACCGGTTCTGGAAGTGGATCCAAATCCCTCACTGGGCGATCCACGGCAGGTGACTTGCTCCTTGCAGTTGAATGTTGCGTGGAGTGGCTACTGGACAGGCTCCCCCGTCCGTCTTTATCCTTTTGGCGGTGCTGGTGATGCTGCCTATGTTGCTGCTGCTGCTGCTTAGGCTGCTGTAGCTCCTCAAGCTGGTCGCTATCCATCGCGCCTGAACGCTTCCAGCCCTGAGGCTGCTTCAGCGTTCCAAATTTGAATAAGCCGCCCTGGCGTCACCTGTCTTCCCGGCCTGCACCGCTGCTTCTCCCGGGGAGTGCGCACTGCGCATGTGCCGACCGCGGGGACCCGGAAGTTCCTCCTTCTACTTCCGGGGCAGCGCCATCTTGGTACACCTCTGTACCCGGCGCTGCGCCTATACCGGCGTCCCCCGGCCCCTACTCCTCCCGGAGCGGCGGCCCGGTCCTCCCCGCCCGCTCACCCTGGACAGCCCCTCAGCTGCAGCGGTGGCAGCTTCGGCAACCGACCCCGCCGCGACAGGGGCCTCCCCGCTGTCTGACCGCGGACGGGACAGTCCCGGATCTTCACCTTCCGGTAAGCGCTGAGCTCCTGCTGCCGTGGTTCACCCGTCAAGGACAGGAACCCAACTGGGGGCGGAGGAGAGGTGCCGCTCTTTTGTCTGTAGGTTCCTGTCCTTGATGGGCGGACCCCCTCTCTCCGTGGTGCTGTCATGGGTGAGGGAGAAAGATCGTTTGTGCTCCAGGGTGGCCTGTGGACAGGTCTTTCCTTGGTTTCTCTGGCTTAGAGCAGGAAGATAAGACTCTGCCTACAGTCCCACCCCAGAGAACGGGTATATCATTAACTGCAAACTGATTACACAAGAACCACAAGACTGATTTCTTCACCACAGGTATCATTTTAATCTTTGTTTATAGCGCCAAACTGACAGCGTCTGTAGTTTACTTAGCAAAATTCTGGACATGTTCGCTTTAACCAATGAAAGCTTGAATCAAAGATTGTGGTCTCATGTTAGCCTGTGTGCTGGGGAGGAGGGGTATTTTTATTGCTGATGCTTTGAGAACTAGGTGGACTCTTGAGAAATCCCTATAGCATGTGGAAATCACGTCTACATGGTTGTGCCAGTCTCTTCCCTAACGCACATGTTGTAGATGACACTGTTTACAGCCACTATTTTGGGTGGTAAAAGGGTCAAAAGTCACTGACGCTCTGCCTACTTTTCCCCAAAAATTATGCTGCTGCAGGTTTTATAGCTATTGTTCAACCAGAAATCCCTTTGACTAATGTCTGGACAGACATCTTGGCAATCTGCCTCACTGTTCAATGACCTGCCGCTCTCACTCTCCCTCATTCGAGCCACTCACTAATTTACGTGCCCTTTTGCACCCATCCTATGCTCCTTTCCTGAACCTTTTCACATTAACAGTCAATGCTTTGCAATGAACGCTCTCAGATCACGGTGTTATTTCCACTCACAGTGGGTTCAATATTCTGTGACGTTTTATTTCCTACTAGCTGAAGAGGCCGGCGTTGCCCGGGCATAGTACCTAACTGTGGGTCCCGCTGTCTTCCTTAACATCCACGCTCGTCCCGCCGTCCCGTTCTATCCCTCCGCAGTCGTGCTCTACATCCATGTCCCGGTGTCTTCTTCCACAGCCCTGCTCTCCCGCGCTCCCCGTCCATAGCCCCGTTCTCTTCCTTCACAGCCCTGCTCTTCCCGTCCACAGCGCCGTTCTCTTCCTTCACAGCCCTGCTCTCCCGCTCTCTCCGTCCACAGCCCCGTTCTCTTCCTTCACAGTCCTGCTCTCCCACTCTCTCCGTCCACAGCCCCGTTCTCTTCCTTCACAGCCCTGCTCTCTCCGTCCACAGCCCTGCTCTCCCTCTCTCTCCATCCACAGCCCCGTTCTCTTCCTTCACAGCCCTGCTCTCTCCGTCCACAGCGCCGTTCTCTTCCTTCACAGCCCTGCTCTCCCACTCTCTCCGTCCACAGCCCCGTTCTCTTCCTTCACAGCCCTGCTCTCTCCGTCCACAGCGCCGTTCTCTTCCTTCACAGCCCTGCTCTCCCACTCTCTCCGTCCACAGCCCCGTTCTCTTCCTTCACAGCCTTGCTCTCTCCGTCCACAGCCCCGTTCTCTTCCTTCACAGCCCTGCTCTCCCGCTCTCTGTCCACAGCCCCGTTCTCTTCCTTCACAGCCCTGCTCTCCCACTCTCTCCGTCCACAGCCCCATTCTCTTCCTTCACAGCCCTGCTCTCCCACTCTCTCCGTCCACAGCCCCATTCTCTTCCTTCACAGCCCTGCTCTCCCACTCTCTCCCTCTAGAGCCCCGCTGTCTTCCTTCACAGCCCTGCTCTCTCCGTCCACAGCCCCGTTCTCTTCCTTCACAGCCCTGCTCTCCCGCTCTGTCCACAGCCCCGTTCTCTTCCTTCACAGCCCTGCTCTCCCACTCTCTCTGTCCACAGCCCCATTCTCTTCCTTCACAGCCCTGCTCTCCCACTCTCTCCGTCCACAGCCCCATTCTCTTCCTTCACAGCCCTGCTCTCCCACTCTCTCCCTCTAGAGCCCCGCTGTCTTCCTTCACAGCCCTGCTCTCTCCGTCCACAGCCCCGTTCTCTTCCTTCACAGCCCTGCTCTCCCGCTCTCTGTCCACAGCCCCGTTCTCTTCCTTCACAGCCCTGCTCTCCCACTCTCTCCGTCCACAGCCGCATTCTCGTCCTTCACAGCCCTGCTCTCCCACTCTCTCCCTCTAGAGCCCCGCTGTGTTCCTTCCTCCACAGCCCCACTCTCCATGCACCACACGCGGTGACACCGGGACCAGGAGAGAGACGTGCACAGATTGTTTGTTCGGCCGGAGTGGGCGGAGCAGCAGCGCATGTGATTGGGCGGCCTGCGGGGGTGTAGCCTAGCGCGGATGGCCACAGTGGATGGAGCTTGCCGGAGTGGGCGGAGCTAGAGCGGAGCTGCAGTGCGTGTGATTGGGGGGCCTGCGGGGGCGTGGCCTAGTGCTGTAGTAGGCCGCAGTAGAAGTCGGGGACTAAATTTATGCTGGGAAGCTGCAGGGGAGAGGGGAGATAGCGCAGTTGGCAACGGGGAGCGCCGACTGAGGCGGGACAGGGCTGGGAGGGTGCCGGCACTATTCGGCCCCTATCCTGAAGACCATCTTCCTCACAGCCCCGCTCTCCATGCACTGTCCTGCTGTATCAGTCCTCAGTTGCCGTGCCTAGATCTATAGCGAAACCGTAAGATTCTCCATGTCTGCTGCCACCAGTGGAGGGGGCTAAGGAGCTCTATGGAGATTGTTATACATGGAACGAATGATTCACAGCATACAGTCATTTCTTAAAGATTTTGTCTGGACAAAATACAATTCTGACCAGGGGATGGAATAAGTAAAGAATAATAGCGAGTCATGCTGACATCCACCTGCATACAGCATAAGCTGCTCTGTGTTCTGCATGGAGAAGAACTGGTGATGTCACTGTTTCACCAGCCCCCCAACCACTGCAGCCTGTGAATGGCTGCAGCGGTCAGCTTACTGAGCAGCGTGTCATCATGACAACCCCTTCCTGTCTTCTCTGCACTACAGAGCAGCCTGGATCCAGGTGGGCGACTGCAGGCAAGTATGATTGACTGTTCTTTTTTTTTAGATAACACATCCCCTGGGCAAAATTGTATTTTGCCTGGACAACCACTTTAAGCCCCTTCTAGTAGTGGATGCTACAAGTAAATTATTTATTCATGCATCTTATTTTATGTTACTCCTCTTGTGCATGAAAAAAAATAGCACCTTACATCTGTTGCATCACTGCCACATCTCCCTGGATTGTAAGCTCTTGTGATAAAGTTCTCCTACACAGATACAAGAATACATTGACTCTAGAGAATTCAGTCATTACTTACTTTCTCCACATCGCAATGAACGAATGCACGGACACCACCCCAGTCCTCTCTCCACCAGCTGCATTAAACAGGGCAGCCTTCCAGTACAGCGGACAGCCGCACACCTAAAGAACAAGGGGTAATGTATGCTCAGGTGGTATATGGACATCTGGGAGGTAGAGTACATCATCTTACAATACAGACATATGTCAACTCTTCTATTGCTACACTATGGGTTCAGTAATCAGACTTTCCTTAAAGGGGGTTCTCCGCCTTGAACAATCTCTGCTTGTTAGCTTGGTGAACAGATCATAAAGTATCCCCCCAGTAACCGATCATAAAGTATCCCCCCAGTAACCGATCATAAAGTATCCCCCCAGTAACCGATCATATAGTATCCCCCCAGTAACCGATCATATAGTATCCCCCAGTAACTGATCATATAGTATCCCCCCAGTAACCGATCATATAGTATCCCCCCAGTAACCGATCATATAGTATCCCCCCAGTAACTGATCATATAGTATCCCCCCAGTAACCGATCATATAGTATCCCCCAGTAACTGATCATATAGTATCCCCCCAGTAACCGATCATATAGTATCCCCCAGTAACTGATCATATAGTATCCCCCCAGTAACCGATCATATAGTATCCCCCAGTAACTGATCATATAGTATCCCCCCAGTAACCGATCATATAGTATCTCCCAGTAACCGATCATATAGTATCCCCCCAGTAACCGATCATATAGTATCCCCCCAGTAACCGATCATATAGTATCCCCCAGTAACTGATCATATAGTATCCCCCCAGTAACCGATCATATAGTATCCCCCAGTAACTGATCATATAGTATCCCCCCAGTAACCGATCATATAGTATCCCCCAGTAACTGATCATATAGTATCCCCCCAGTAACCGATCATATAGTATCTCCCAGTAACCGATCATATAGTATCCCCCCAGTAACCGATCATATAGTATCCCCCCAGTAACCGATCATATAGTATCCCCCAGTAACTGATCATATAGTATCCCCCTGAACTCCTATCAACTGTAATCTATGGGGAAACTATCAGTAAATGTGGGAACAGCGCCACCAAAGGGGAAAAATGAATGTTACACATTACTGCACTTTCTGTCCAACACAGGACAGGTCCTCCTCCAGGAGTGGAGATTTTTTTGTAATCTTTCTCCACTCCAGCCAAGAGATAAAGTTGCAGAACAGGAACCCCGCCCATAAACTAGAAAACTCCTTTAATGTGAAATATGCCTTTTTGTGATTTGTTATATATGCATACACCACTGTGGCATAGATGCAGTTTTAAAAGGGGAGAACGCAGGTTTGGAAGTTGTCTCCCATCAGAAGAATAGGGGATAATTTTCCAATTACTGGGGGTCCGATAGCCGTGACCCTCACCGATTCTGAGAACCAAGGCCTGAATAGCTGAATAGAGAGCAGATCAACCATGTGCACTACCACTCCAATCATCCTAACAGGAGCGTCAACGATCTCAGGACCAGTGGGGGCGGCGGCAGCCAAACCCCCAGTGATTAAAACGTTATTCCCCATCACATGGACAGAGGATAATTTGGAAACATGAGAACAGCCATTTAAAGGGAAGATGACAATTGGATCAAACCATGCAGGGATTATTTGTAGTGTTTTACCATGGATAATAGACATATATACAACCTTCTCACATACTTTGTGTTTCTAGGTGTATTATCATCATATCCATATTCTCCATACTGATTAATCCCTTTACAGACCCAGCCTTATACCTTCCTATAACCTGTAAATTACCTTGGCAATCTTCCCCATCTCGTAGATATCGGCTTTCTCGTCCTCCAGGCTAGAGAACGCAGCTTCGATCTTGGAGATGGAGTCGTCATTGTTGGTGCTAGGGTTGGGCAGCCCCTTTGGGAAGTAAAATCGTGGAATGTTTAAGGACAGGGAAGGGGCAACGGTGACCTTGTTGGCAGGAGGCGGCGAGGCCGGGCGAGGAATCACAGGAGCAATGACGGGGGCAGGAGGAGGGGTCCCCGGCTTCTTCTCTTGCTTATTCTGAATCTGGAAAGAGAGCGAGAGAATACTCATTAGAGTATATGTTAATTACATCATCCCTGGCCATTATGCGTGTCGGCAGGGACCACCCGAAAGTGGCTCTGCTATGGCAGACGTGGCACGTCCATTCATTGCCTGGATGTTTGGCTGATAGTGAATTTTCCTGTCGATCAGTCCGGATTACAGAAGACTCCGTTTACATTAGGGATGGTTTTGATGAAGAAACTCTTTAAAGATGACTACCTTTGTAAAACAAAATGTAGCTTGTCAGAAACACATTAAGATTCTCAGATAACCACTGATCGCTGAAATGAAAAGGCAGAAGAGTTGATCAGAGGGATGTGTTCCTTCATAGGTTTTGGATGATCCTTGGAGAGACGGGATGAGATCCGTTCACACCACACTTAAGTCATTTTGAATAGTGTAAAAAAAAAAAACCTGATCCATTGTAAGAAAAAAAAAACTGATGCAACAGATGCATTTAAGGCTAGTATGTTTTTTTAATTTTTAATAAAAAAGTCCATTTCTTTTAGATGGCTTTAAAAAAAAAAAAAAAGGCCTTAGCGATGTTCCGCCATTTCATGAATGCATAGACGGTCTGCCCACATCTGAGAATCAGCCAAGGCACTAAACCAAGCCAAAGTGGCACGGTGCTCAGCTGCCCCTTTACTCTAGCAATCGGTGGGGTCTCCGCACGCAGGCCCCCACCATCACTCAAGACTTCGGACATCTCACTGTGACATGTAAGGTTGTAAACGATAGTCGCCCATTAAGTGATAGTAATGCAGGAACATTCTGAGTCCAGCACGTCTCTACTTCTGCAGAAGCTGACACCAGACATTGCACACGACGTGTAATAGACCTGGGTAGGGAGTCCTGGGAACTTCAGAGAATACAGCCTGTGTGATTATCCAGGAGAACAATGTGCTATACTAGCACTATGGGGTTACTGAGTATTAAGGGAAGTGAATACATCTACATCTGCGGTCTACACACAGAAAATATTATAACCTTCTGCACAAAAACTATGGGATCTCAATGCAGATTCACTGAAACAGATACAAATTTTGGATTAAAGTGAACCTGTTAGTAGGACCAACCCTTGTAAGGCGTCTATGTGAGCATGCAGGTCCTAGGAAGCTGAACAATATGATACCTTGTTATCTGCACTCGTTTTATTTCAATGAAATTGACTTTTTTCTTAATATGTAAATGAGCTGTTAAGATCTATGGGCCAGACATAGATCTCCCTGAGAATCTGCCTCCAGAGATTATTGCAAATGAAAAAGGGCGTTACCAATGTGAGTCATGTAGATCAGGAGAGCAGACTGTCAATCAATACATGTTTAACACTGGTAACGCCCCCTTGCACTTACAGTTAGGTCCATATATATTTGGACAGAGACAACATTTTTCTAATTTTGGTTCTAGACATTACCACAATGAATTTTAAACAAAGCAATTCAGATGCAGTTGAAGTTCAGACTTTCAGCTTTCATTTGAGGGTATCCACATTAAAATTGGGTGAAGGTTTTAGGAGTTTCAGCTCCTTAACATGTGCCACCCTGTTTTTAAAGGGACCAAAAGTAATTGGACTGATTAAATAATTGTAAATAAAATGTTCATTTCTAGTACTTGGTTGAAAACCCTTTGTTGGCAATGACTTTCTGAAGTCTTGAACTCATGGACATCACCAGATGCTGTGTTTCCTCCTTTTTGATGCTCTGCCAGGCCTTCACTGCGGTGGTTTTCAGTTGCTGTTTGTTTGTGGGCCTTTCTGTCTGAAGTTTAGTCTTTAACAAGTGAAATGCATGCTCAATTGGGTTGAGATCAGGTGACTGACTTGGCCATTCAAGAATATTCCACTTCTTTGCTTTAATAAACTCCTGGCTTGCTTTGGCTTTATGTTTTGGGTCATTGTCCATCTGTAGTATGAAACGACGACCAATCAGTTTGGCTGCATTTGGCTGGATCTGAGCACACAGTATGGCTCTGAATACCTCAGAATTCATTCAGCTGCTTCTGTCCTGTGTCACATCATCAATAAACACTAGTGACCCAGTGCCACTGGCAGCCATGCATGCCCAAGCCATCACACTGCCTCCGCCGTGTTTTACAGATGATGTGGTATGCTTTGGATCATGAGCTGTACCACGCCTTCGCCATACTTTTCTCTTTCCATCATTCTGGTAGAGGTTGATCTTGGTTTCATTTGTCCAAAGAATGTTCTTCCAGAACTGTGCTGGCTTTTTTAGATGTTTTTTTTAGCAAAGTCCAGTCTAGCCTTTTGATTCTTGATGCTTATGAGTGGCTTGCACCGTGCAGTGAACCTCTGTATTTACTTTCATGCAGTCTTCTCTTTATGGTAGATTTGGATATTGATACGCCTACCTCCTGGAGAGTCTTGTTCTCTTGGTTGGCTGTTGTGAAGGGGTTTCTCTTCACCATGGAGACTATTCTGCGATCATCCACCACTGTTGTCTTCCGTGGGCGCCCAGGTCTTTTTGCATTGATGAGTTCACCAGTGCTTTCTTTCTTTCTCAGGATGTACCAAACTGTAGATTTTGCCACTCCTAATGTTGTAGCAATTTCTCGGATGGGTTTTTTCTGTTTTTGCAGCTTAAGGATGGCTTGTTTCACCTGCATGGAGAGCTCCTTTGACCGCGGTAATGTCTAGAACCAAAATTAGAAAAATGTTGTCTCTGTCCAAATATATATGGACCTAACTGTAAAACAAGCTCTGGATGCAGATTCTTATGAAGATCTGTGTCACGCCCATAGATCTTAACAGCTCATTTACATGTTAACCTATTTACCTATTATGTAATCCAATCTGTGTGATGCATCAGCACTAAATAATCTAAGTTGGTGAAGTGAGAAAAATATGGAGCAAAAATTAAATTTCTGGGATCATATAGATAAAAATTTGCATGTGCATATGTATTCACCCTGTTTGCTATGAAGCCCCTAAACATTTATGGTGCAAGTAATTACCTTCATAAGTCACTTGCTGAGTGAAAGGAAGTCCACCTGTGTGTAATCTGTCACATTTGTCAGTATATACATTTTACCTTTTCTGAAAGGCTGCAACACCATTAACCAAGAGTCTCCATCAACCAAACACCACGAAGACCAAGGAGATCTCCAAACAAGTTAAGGGGGTTTTACACTAAAGGCCCTTTTACATTTAGCGATGCACCAGCGATCCGACCAGCGATCCGACCCGGTCAGGATCGCTGGTGCATCTCTAAATGATCGCTAGTGAGCTTTCATACAGAAAGATCTCACAGCGATGCAGCAGCGACGCAGCGCACGATACTCACCTTTCACACACAGCGATCCTGACGTCCTCCCGCCCACATCCAGCGTCGCTCGACTCACACAGCAGGAAGTCTCAGCAGGAAGCGCCCGACGAGAAATGGAGCCGGACAATCTCGCGCGATCAGCGATGGACAGCGGGGGAGCCGGTCGGAGGTAAGTATCACACATAGCGATATCGCTAGCAATATCGCTATAACGTCACAAAACCAGTGACGTTTTAGCGATATTGCTAGCGATATCGCTTAGTGTAAAACCCCCTTAAGCGATATCGCTAGCAATATTGCTAAAACGTCACTGGTTTTGTGACGTTATAGCGATATTGCTAGCGATATCGCTATGTGTGATACTTACCAACGACCGGCTCCCCCGCTGTCCATCGCTGATCGCGCGAGAATGTCCGTCGGGCGCTTCCTGCTGAGACTTCCTGCTGTGACGACGAGCGACGCTGGACGCGGGCGGGAGGACGCCAGGATCGCTGTGTGTGAATGGTAAGTATCGTGCGCTGCGTCGCTGTTGCATCGCAGTGAGGTCTTTCTGTATGAAAGCTCACTAGCGATCATTTAGCGATGCACCAGCGATCCTGACCGGGTCGGATCGCTGGTCGGATCGCTGGTGCATCGCTAAATGTAAAAGGGCCTTTAGGGACAAAGTTGTTAAGAAGTACAAGTCAGGGTTGGGATCTAAAAAAATATCTCAATCTCTGATGATCCCCCAGAGCACCATCAAATCCATTATCATCAAAAGGAAAAAAAAAAAAAAAAAGCACAGCACCACAACAAACCTTCCAAGAGAGGGTTGCCCACCAAAACTCTCCGCTCAGGCAAGGAGGACATTAATCAGAGAGGCAGCACAGAGACCAAAGGTAACCCTGAAGCAGATGCAGAGTTTCCAACAGAAACTAGAGTATCTGTCCATATGACCACAATAAGCTGTACACTACATAGAGGAGGCCTTTATGGAAAAGCGAGCAGAAAAAAACAAAAACATTACTTACACACAAATTGTAAGGCTCGTCTTGACTTTGCCAAAAGACACGTGGGAGACTTCCCAAATGTATGGAGGGCTGTGCTGTGGTCAGAGGAGAATTTTTTATTTACTTTTTGGCCACCATGGTAAACGTTATATCTGGTGCCAAACCAACACAGCTCATCACCCCAAGAACACATTCCCACAGTGAAATATGGTGGTGGCAGCATCATACTATGGGGATGTTTTTCGTCAGCAGGGACAGCAAAAGAGGCCCAATTTTAGGGCAAGATGGAAGGTGCAAAATACAAGGATATTCTTGAGCAAAACCTGTTTCAATCTGTTAGTGATTTGAGACTGGAGGGGAGGTTCACCTTCAAACAAGACAAAGACCCAAAGCATACTGCTAAAGCAACAGTCGAGTGGTTTAAGGGGAAACATGTAAATGATTGGAGTGGCTTAGTCAAAGTCCAGAGCTGAATCCAATTGAGAATCTGTGCTCAGTGTTGAAGATTACGGTTCACCAGACTAAACCATCTAACTTCAAGGAGCTGGAGCAGTTTTGCCTTCAGAGACGGTCAAAAATCCCAGTGTCAAGATGTGAAAAGCTCAAAGACTTGTCCAAAGAGACTTGCAGCTGTAATTGCGGCAAAAGGAGGCTCTGTAAAGTATTAACATTAGGGATGGGGTTGAATAGTTATGCAAAATTAAGTTTTCATCAGTTATTTTGTCTATTTGTTGTTTGCTTCACAATAAAAATAAAACCAAATGTTCACAGTTGTAGGCATGTTCTTTACTGATGCAAATCCTCCAAAAAAAAAACAAAAAGTAAAATTCCAGGTTGTGAAGTGGCAAAATGCGAAAAATGCCAAGGGAAGGGAGTATTGAATACTTTTTCAAGCCCTTGTATGTAGTGTAGTGTATAGTAAAAATGTTGATTTCATATGAATCCCAGCCTGTAGGTGTACCTAAATGGCAGCTATGGGGATCTTCAGCAGGTCCTTCATTGCCATAGTATTACATCACCACTACACAGTTTCAACATAAAACATAAAGCTCAGATCGGCACATTTTTACTTCTGCACTTCAACAAAGTGTTGAATAAATGATTTACAATGGTTCAATCATTTTTTTTAATAGAATCACTTCAAAGACAGTTTCTAGCAGGGCTGGTTTCTAGAACTACTTAGAGATCTGAAAAAACATTAAAAAAGGTGATGTTACCAAGGCCAGATTTTATGAGATTAATAACATGTTGTGATTTTAGTACTTATTAAAGTCGGTCAAAAGAATCGGACAAAAACTATGCGGAGAAGTGAAGGACACAAATCCCAAAAAGTCCCATAGTGTATGAGAATGGGGGGGATTTAATACACCACTACAGTGGTCACGTGAACGTACCATCCAGGACTCTTGGATTTTTATTAAATTTTTCTATTTACTGGCTAACACAACACAAAGATATATTTTCTTATAGACATTCATCTAATAAACCTTTGTTACCCAGCTAGAAAACATAGCCTGACCTATTACATAGTAACATAGTAGCATAGTTATAAAGGTTGAAGGGAGACTAAGTCCATCTAGATCAACCCATATCCGATCCTAACTTGCCCTAACATGTTGATCCAGAGGAAGGCAAAAAAAACCCATGTGGCAAACAGTAAGCTTCACATTGGGGAAAAAAGTTCCTTCCCGACTCCACATACGGCAATCAGACTAGCTACCTGGATCAACGCAACACTAAGGAAACTAGTGTATATACCTTGTAATATTATACTTTTCAAGAAAGGCATCCAGTCCCCTCTTAAATTTTAGTAGGGAATCACTCATTACAACATCATATGGCAGAGAGTTCCATAGTCTCACTGCTCTTACAGTAAAGAATCCGCGTCTGTGAGAATGCTTAAACCTTCTTTCCCCCCAGACGTAGAGGATGCCCCCTTGTCCCCGTCACAGGTCTAAGAGTAAAAAGATCATTAGAAAGGTCTTTGTACTGTCCCCGCATATATTTATACATTGTAATAAGATCACCCCTAAGCCTTCGATTTTCCAAACTGAATAACCCCAAGTGTAATAACCTATCTTGGTATTGCAGACCCCCCAGTTCCCTAATAACCTTGGTCGCTCTTCTATGCACCCGATCCAGTTCAGCTATGTCTTTCTTATACACCGGAGACGAGAACTGTACACAGTATTCTAAGTGTGGTCGCACTAGTGACTTATATAGAGGTAAAATTATGTTCTCCTCCTGAGCATCTATGCCTCTTTTAATGCATCCCATTATTTTATTTGCCTTTGCAGCAGCTGCCTGACACTGGCCACTAAATGTGAGTTAGTCGTCCACCCATACACCCAGGTCTTTTTCAGTGACAGTTTTGCCCAGTCAGACATTACGGGGGTCAGACATTAATTTGTGGATCAGAGGTGTGGGGTTTCTGTAATATGAAGCACTTGTGAAATATAGATAGCCCCCCACCATAAAACAAGTCACAATGCCACATGTAAAGGAGGTCAGTGGTGTGCTGAAAAAACTAGCTCTCGAAGAACAAAGAATGAGAGTACGGACTGCTTCATACAAGGGTTCACTTAAGTGTTACCGCTGTTTCAAATGCATTCAATCTAAAACTTATCTTCTGACCTGTAATATGGACATGTGATCAGATACAGATCCGGAGAGGTCCATGGCTTTGCCAACATCACCATACTGCAAAAGTATAAAGGGCTCAGAAGTAATGGCCATCACCACAGTTGTGTTGGTCAAAACGGACCCAAAAGGATCCTCTGCTCCATATGGGAAATCGACTGTCCAATACTATTTTTGTGCCCATTACCTTTGAGTTGTGGTGACTAGTCAAAAATCACAAGGCTGAAACCAGACAGGCTTACATATCATCGTGTTCTGACTGTGGTGACAGGCAGTGGAATTGGCACTTGTGGGTGGTCAGACCCCAGAGCCTACACCTTTTGACTCGTGCTACGGCTTTCACTGACAGGCCCATAGAGAATGAATGGAGCAAAGGTCAAACATATATACATCTGCTCCATTCATGACAAGACTCTGAACAGCCTGGTTCCCGTGTTCTTGAGCCCCATGCTCATGATTGAGGTTGGAGGCGTCCTAGCTGGGTAGGGACCTGCTCATAAGCAAACTATCCCACAAATCTCTGCCGAAGTCTTGGCATCTCTGTCCTCTAATTGTGCAAAACTTTTCTACAGCTGAATCTCACCCATGTTAGGAGGACTAGACCCACTAACGTGCACGAATGTGACGACTCCTAAGAACAAGATGAGTCTCAAAAGGTTTGATAAAAAGTTTCAGGAGAAAACACAGTTGCAAACTTAAGAACAAGCCTGATTTGTAATTTGGCACACGCGGACTCTGACAGCTATGTTCTTTCAAGAAAGCCTGACACTGTTCACTGGCCACTATAAATAGGATATGGCATCTGCGTTCACATTCTTAAAAGATATGGCATGCAGGCCTCTTGACCAGCTGTGAATTGTACCCAATGAACAACCAGCAACAACCTCTAACCGACAAGAGTAACCAAAGCCGGCTGTGGTTATGTCATCTGTAAACCCATTTCAGTTCCAGTTATAAAAGGTCGTCATATATAAAGTTCAAGACTAAATTCTCATTAGTCATCAAGATGAGCAAATCACTATGCAGGAACCTGGTCCAGAAGCCTTCTCGGTAGTCCATGGCCCTAGGACTGAAGCCTTGTGAACCACCTATTTACCTGTTGGAATCCCCAGCACCACTTCTCATGAGTAGGCCCAACGTGATGTCATGTCCTACAAGTCAGTAGAGATGCCAAGGAGTCAGGCAGGTAGGAAGCTCACAGGCTCCTATTTAGTGGCCAATGACTACTGATGATGTATCTGGACCTGGGTCCTGAAAAACGTTTCACTCGCCTATCATTATTGGACATCAATGCGTCTCCTCATAAAAATTACAAAGTAAATCTTGTGGTGCCATCTATTAATGGGTGGAAGGTGCTGGTCCATCCTGTAAAATTACTTGTAACACTGTCTGCAGTGAAAGGGATCCATAGAAAAATAAAAGTCTACAAAAGTAGGTTCTAGGAACCATTTACGGAATATCTATTGGAGTCTTAATTCATACATCATTTTTGAGGAGCGCACCTCACCACTACCTCCCAGTTTTTTACTGGCTAGGGGCAGAACACTCCTTATGATTAATAGTGAGATCTAGTGGCCTGCACTGTGCACTATCCCACAGGGGCACCGACGCTTGCAAGATCTCGTGATCTGGCCAGCTTCATAGCAGCGCTTGCAAGCTGTATAATAAACAGTTTGTAAGCACTGCATTGCCTGCCTAGGAAACCAACCACCTCCGATAAAGTGCAGAGGTGGCCAGTAACCTTGGCGAAAAGCTATATACTATAAAATTCAAAATCCCTGTGTTCTTAAGAACAAAGATGATTTTTAATAAGTAAATTGCAATTTCACCCATTTAAGATGATGAGAAAAACCCTTTAATATCGACAAGGAAAGCAGAACAGAATGCATTTGTCACGCACATTATTTTTGGCTTTTTTATTCCAATCTTTAAAAAGAATGACATATCTTAAAATGCATTGATCTGGCAAAAAACCCCACAATAAAACACATTCTTGGCGTGTCATAGGGTCTACTATAAATTTGCTATAGCCGGTTTTTGTAAATCTCTGCTACACTTTTTTTCAATCTTACTGTGTGAGAATAACCTGACATTTGGAGGTCGTTATCAGAGTTTTGACCTACTATTAGGGTTATTATTTGGATTCAATAATCTCGGTACAGTTTGTAGCTGAGATCTCCACCTTCACCATCCCATACCATGTAGTCTTCGTTCACACACTGAGGCTGCACCTTGTCTCCCGGCAGGTTAGGAAAGGTAAGCATTTTTCAGCAACCGTTTTTGTGGAGAATGAGTGAGTACCAATATGGAGGATTGTATATTAAAAAAAAAAAAAAAGAAAAAAGAAAAATGACTTAGAATCAGGATGCATTCACATGTAGCAGATTTCTGCAGAAAAAAATCCATTCTATTCCTTGGAATATGTTTTTTTGGTGCAAACACCTGGATTTTTACAGTCTCTATTTAGATGAATGAGACGGTAGCAGAGATTTCTGCCACAACCCCCTACTCCCTTTTTCCAACAATCACATACCGGCAGAATCTACTGTTCAAAATCTGTATGTGATCTGTCGCTGGGTTTATACTGTTGCATGGAAAGGCAGCATAAAGAAGAGATAGAAACCATATTTCAACACTGTATTAGTTACTTTTTGTCTTTCAACCAGTTTTAAGAAATCCCTGATTTCTTGCTTCATCATCAGCCTTGCCCAATTATTTGCTGTGGCTCCTTCCAGACACCTGTCATTGGGGAGTCACAGCACATGAACATTAGGACTTGTTGGCAAGGATTAAAATCATGGATAAAACCTCTGGACACAGATGAAAACACAGGATCCACCAATCACAATAGGTCATTTCACAGCTCCCCGTTCCCCCTTCTTTCACAATGACTTCTGCACACGCTCTTTAGATGCTGCAATACAACAGATGGGGTCAGGGTCTGCAGAGTCTGATAAAATATCGGATTGCACTCGGTCCAATGTTAAACTATGGTGCAGCGCACATCTGAAATTATTTTCTCATGTGTACTTTATCGGCACTGTCAGGGCAGAGTAAAGTACTGCAGTGCGCAGGCACCGGACCTCTCTGACCTTTCCCGATGCCTGTGAACTGCAGTACTTTACTCTGCCCTCAACAGGACCGATAAAGTACGCGTGCGCAGGAGCCGAGGGAGGAGCAAGGAGGAAGACATCATCGTATGAAGATGGGAGGCGCCGGACAGAACCGCGACACCCACCGCCCCCCGGTGAGTATAATCTAACGTTTTTCTTATTTTTCAGGTTTCATCGGGGGCTTATCTACAGCATTACAGAATGCTGTAGATAAGCCCCCGATGGTGGTGGCCCCAGCTTATGGGGCAAAAATGGGGTGACAGATTCCCTTTAAATAAACTACATACATATTCTAGAATACCCGATGCGTTAGAATCGGGCCACCATCTAGTGTGGGTATATATATATATATATATATATATATATATATATATATATATATATATATATATATACACACACACATACATACATACATACACACACATATACATACATACACACAAACAGATACATACACACACACATATATACGTATGTATACATTTTAATAAGGGGCTAGAACAGGGGTCACCTTGTCACTACTAATCCTGGTGGCAGCTCTGAAGTTCTATGTGCTGGATTGGCCGGTATGAGATTGATGGATATGATTAGGGGAAAGTTTGGCAGCTTGGATACAGAAATTCTAAACCTGTCCCATGTAACAGAATGGTGCTTGTAGAGATCCATGTCCTGCAGAACAGAGCTCGTTCAGATGTATGGAACACATTCACAGCCGAATCTTTATTAATCATAATATTTGTCTGCCCCATATCCACCAAATAGAACGACTTTACTGGTAATTGCCATTAGAGAAAATTGTATGTTGAAGTAAAATATGGAGCAACAGATTTTCCAAACATGTTTCCAAAGCACCAGTTTTGTGGGCAATGTACGGTTTGGCAAAACACTGGCATGGTCTACATTTGGGCAGTGTGGGCCACCATGAAAATGGCTCACTCAGCTAAAAAGGGAGCAAGAGATTCACAGCAATGGACACATCCACTACGAGTACCTGGAGGAACATTCATTTTAATCTTAGACACCTATTTTTACCAGGAACACGAGGCGCTGCTCCAACTCCGGACACATCAGAGGCTAAAATTAATGGGCTCAATATTTTTTAAGCTTCATAAGAAACGTCCTATTACAATGCCCAGATGTCGGATGAGCATTCATGGGCTCTCTATAGGAAGAGCGGAGTAGTCGCAGCCAGACAACACTGTGCCCTCCTGACCCCTCTGCTTAACTTGCAAGTGAGCAATGAGAGGCTGCAGTGCTCAGCAGAGTGCCGTTGCCTCTGTGGACAGCGGCCCGATCTAATATTGATGGCCTCTCCTATTGTCAGGCCCTCAAGATTAAACAACTAGAAAACGTTTTTAATCCTTGAGGACATCTGTTGTATATATGCAATAGTTCTATGCATCAGGCTCAGGTGTTGCACCCGCTGCATACACTGCGGTTAGAGCCAGCTACAATCGCTGCAAAGTTGACACCCTTAAATGTTACTGTAAGTCACAACAGCGCCATCACAGGGTGCCAATGGTATAGTCGTAGCAGCCTGGGGCCTTCATAAAGCCCACGTGTCTGCCATGGTTTTACTCCAATAAAATGCAATCTAATAGAATGGGCTTCCTAGGCCATGGTCAATCTTTCAATAGACAACAGTTATTGCACAAGGAATTCAGTGATGGCTTGTTCAGGTCCCCGAGAGTTAATTAAAAACAAATGAAAAAAAGTTGAGAAATCGCTAAAAAATATTTTAAAGAAAAAATGTAAAAAAGATACAAGTCCCAAGAGGCTCCTCTTCCCAAGCCATAAACAAAGAAAAAAAATGTAAAAGACAAAAACCACAAAACAACATATGTCCATCCGTAACTGTCAGAACTGACAAATATAGTATTTAGCCTGGCCAAATTGGAGCAATTTCTGGGGGTTTGGTCACTTTGCTCCCCCCACAAAAAAAGATAAATTAGATACAAAGTTTTTAAAGTCATATTGTCTAACAAAGAGACGGCTGTCAGAATATGGTGACACTTGGATTTTTTTCCCAATTGTTCCGAATATTTTATGATTAAGCCCTCATATATTTATCTTCATGGAAAAGAGGAAAAACCGAACCAGAAAAATAAAAAATAAATAACCGTATTTTTGTAAAGGTTTGGAGTTAGACTTTGTGCCAATCTGGCATGGAGCTTTATAGGAAACCACTTAGACAATAGTAAGGGATAGAAATGCTAAACCTGACGGGAATATAAAGGGTCTAAATATTATTCAAAACTACCGGAGAATAAATGTCCTCCAGCAGTACACGAAGGAAACCACAAATGTTACATCATACACAATAAAGCAAGTTACGGCCTCCTGACCTCGGAGGTGAAGCCCCCAAACTCCACCTCCCATCACTTCCAACTCCTCCATGACCTGTGACTAGCTCAATGTACGGTCTAGCACAAGGAGCCGTACACCTGCACCCACTATCCGCCAGTCATACAACAGCTGATGGGTTCTCCATTGAGGACTGAAGGCACCAATACTGCAAACTCCAATAATGGCTTTTCTCTCGCTCCATGCACACGGGTCAAAAACTTACCAAACCCCATGCTCAATAGCTATACAGCTCTCATCGCTTACAAAGAAAGTAACTTCCAAACCTGAGCTTGCTGGAAAGACTTGATCCTTTTTTTAAAACGAGATGGGAGCACAAAATCACAACCTCTTGCCAGAAAGGCCAGTTCCCCCCTTAAGTCGGGGTCCCGTCTCAACGACGTGTCCTTTATCATCATATTGGAGAACCAGCTCTCAAGTCTTCGGCTGAAACTAAAAATAAAATAAAAAATCTGGGTGTGCTCAAAAAAAAAAAAAAAGTAAGGGCCAAGGTTTCAGGGATCTTAGACGCGGTGATCCACTCAGACTCTTCGCACCAAGGAGAGTCCCCGGGTCTTGCGATTTAAGGCCAACGCTCCGCTCCCAGACTCCAGCATTGTATGGCGACACGGAGCCCCGTGTTTGTCTTGTCTTGACAAAACCAAGATTCTTAGCTAGAACAAAACTGTCTTTTTCTGAAGTCTTCTAACACTGAGCAGCTGAGAAACATGACCTCGGAATAGTGCTGCTGTGTGACAGACAGCCAGTGCTGGCCTGGGATGGTGGGGGCAATGGGGGAGTGGGAGCCCAGAGGAAGGATTCTGGGAAAGGAAGCACCCAGCGGCTGCCGGCTGTTGCTAAACTTAGAAGCTCCGAAGCAACACACTTAATATAAAGAGTATTCCCTGCTTGTGTTTACTTAATAAGCCTCAATGGATGGAAAGGTCAGTCATCCACCGGAATATAGCATCAGCCAACGAGTCAAAGGAACATGTATGCAATGTGACCCAGTCCCTAACGTATCAGGGGAACAAAGTGAGCCGACGAATCATAAGAACGTATGTGCAATGTGACAGAGTCCCTTCAATATTTTCCATATCTAACCCAAAAATGATGAAATTCAGTTTTATATAGCTCTTGGGTAATGGCACATATGGAAGAGAAGCAGTGGTCAATACAACAAACCTTATTTAGAAGCAATGTTCCATTGGGAAACTAAATTTGCATAATTATGCAATGGGAATAAAATATCAGGACATGCCTAATCTTACAACTCAATCTTGGGCGTGTCTCACGAGCTCAGTCATATTCTTCCTCCCGTGTGTCTGGTCATGAGACAACTGGCTCCAGCAGAAGCCTCCCCCCTCTGCTTTGTCTACAAACAATGCTCCATGTAGAAAGTACGTTTGCAGAATATTTTTTAAAAGGGATAAAACAGGACACTTCTGGTCCTTCAACTAAATCTTTTGTGTGTCAGAAGAAGAGTACTCTTCATCCAAGAGGAGTATTTTGGCGTCGTCATTTTTATACAGAATTTCTAACCCAGCGCTGTATAAACGTGAATGCTTATTGGATGAAGCAGATCAGGTGACGTGTGTTTGTGTAATGTGGAAATTGTGACCCAAGAATACAACCTTTACCAAGGTGTGCAGAATTATCAAGCAGCTTGTTTTTCTCAAGAAAAATGGGCCAAAAGATTTAGAGAGGCTGTCCACTACTTTTACATTGATGAACTATCCTTAGGATAGGTCACAAATATCTGATCGGCCAGGGCCAGCACCTCTGCTGATCAGCGGTTATCAGTGGCGGCGGACGCCAGCTGGAGGTGCACACTTGCGGAGCTGGCCATCTACTTGTAGTAGCGGGGACTTGATACTGCACATTCGCCTCCTATTCATATCGATAGCAGGCAGATGTGTAGCACCCTTCAGAAGCCACTACAAGTAGATGGCCAGCTCCGCAAGTGAGTCCCTCCGGCTGGCACCATTGATGACATCTGATCGGCAGAGGTGCCGGACCCCAGCCGATCAGACAATGATTACCTATAACTGCCATCGATAACAGCTGTGACGGCGGAGAACAGCGTGGGGCACAACAGGCAAGTTGGTAGCAACTACCTGCCTGCCTGTGCTGAGGCGCTCCCTGGAGTCCAGAAGTACAAGGTGCTCAGTGATCAGAGACACATCCAAGGTGAGGAAGACAAAAAACTGACCACCACTGAACAAGTCACAAAAGCTGAAATATCAAGACTGGACCAAGAAAAATCTGAAGGCAAACATTTCAAAATTTTGGTGGGCTAATTAAATGGGAATGACTCCTGATGTACCAGACAGATGGGCCCATGGCTGGATCAGTAACAGGCACAGACCTCTACTTTGATCAAGAGTGAGTTGGGTACTGCTATAGGCTGGTATTAAAGATGAGCTAGATGGATTTTCAGGTTGAAGATTAACTTAAAATCAACACCCAACCTACCACCCGTTTTTAGAAGACACCTTCTCCAAGCAGTGGTACAGGAAAAGTTTTCATCTTTCAAAAACAAAATATGATGTTTATATAGGACAATGATCCATCGTAGCTTTGAAGTCTCCACTGCTCGGCTGTCAGCAAAGGCTTTCAAGATTAAAGAATAACGACAAAGCCCCTACCTCAGCTGACCTAAACCCTACTAAAAACTTGTGGGTCTATAAGAACGGAAGATGTGGAGAACAGTCACCAGTGTCTGGCAGGTTGTGGTTGGTGCTGCCAAAAACATTGATCGTCAACAGATTAAGAAACTGACAGTCTCCATGAATGGAGTTTATGACTGTTATTGAAGAGGGTCACGGATTTTTTTTTTTTTTTATTTTTTTAGCTTAATTTTCATCTGTTACTGTGAGGATAACCAATTGAGATGGAAAATGTACATTTTTCATTTGGTTGCATAATAATTCTGCACACAGATATTCTCCAAAGAAAGCCAAAACCTCACTTTTAGTTTTTATAAATTCAGTTTTTTTCACCTTTTAAATTGAGCGACAGCACTGGAATTGATCAATAATAAAATTCATTATCAGGAATGTAATCGCCTAATAATTATGCGCACACTGTACACTCCACGTTTGCGCAGATTTCCTCTAGATTTGAAAACATACTGATAGGTTAGTTTGGATTTTGACTGACTCTTAGTGATGAATGGGACTGATGTAAGTGATGCTGACCCCAGTACAGCGCTGGTACTGTTGTAAGTGATGTTGACCCCACTACAGCGCTGGTACTGATGTAAGTGATGCTGACCCCAGTACAGCGCTGGTACTGATGTATGTGATGCTGACCCCAGTACAGCGCTGGTACTGATGTAAGTGATGCTGACCCCAGTACAGCGCTGGTACTGATGTAAGTGATGCTGACCCCAGTACAGCGCTGGTACTGTTGTAAGTGATGCTGACCCCAGTACAGCGCTGGTACTGATGTAAGTGATGCTGACCCCAGTACAGCGCTGGTACTGATGTAAGTGATGCTGACCCCAGTACAGCGCTGGTACTGATGTAAGTGATGCTGACCCCAGTACAGCGCTGGTACTGATGTAAGTGATGTTGACCCCACTACAGCGCTGGTACTGTTGTAAGTGATGCTGACCCCACTACAGCGCTGGTACTGATGTAAGTGATGCTGACCCCAGTACAGCGCTGGTACTGTTTTAAGTGATGTTAACCCCACTACAGCGCTGGTACTGATGTAAGTGATGCTGACCCCAGTACAGCGCTGGTACTGATGTAAGTGATGCTGACCCCAGTACAGCGCTGGTACTGATGTAAGTGATGCTGACCCCAGTACAGCGCTGGTACTGATGTAAGTGATGCTGACCCCAGTACAGCGCTGGTACTGATGTAAGTGATGCTGACCCCAGTACAGCGCTGGTACTGTTTTAAGTGATGTTAACCCCACTACAGCGCTGGTACTGATGTAAGTGATGCTGACCCCAGTACAGCGCTGGTACTGATGTAAGTGATGCTGACCCCAGTACAGCGCTGGTACTGATGTAAGTGATGCTGACCCCAGTACAGCGCTGGTACTGATGTAAGTGATGCTGACCCCAGTACAGCGCTGGTACTGATGTAAGTGATGCTGACCCCAGTACAGCGCTGGTACTGATGTAAGTGATGCTGACCCCAGTACAGCGCTGGTACTGATGTAAGTGATGCTGACCCCAGTACAGCGCTGGTACTGATGTAAGTGATGTTGACCCCAGTACAGCGCTGGTACTGTTGTAAGTGATGCTGACCCCACTACAGCGCTGGTACTGATGTAAGTGATGCTGACCCCAGTACAGCGCTGGTACTGTTTTAAGTGATGTTAACCCCACTACAGCGCTGGTACTGATGTAAGTGATGCTGACCCCAGTACAGCGCTGGTACTGATGTAAGTGATGCTGACCCCAGTACAGCGCTGGTACTGATGTAAGTGATGCTGACCCCAGTACAGCGCTGGTACTGATGTAAGTGATGCTGACCCCAGTACAGCGCTGGTACTGATGTAAGTGATGCTGACCCCAGTACAGCGCTGGTACTGTTTTAAGTGATGTTAACCCCACTACAGCGCTGGTACTGATGTAAGTGATGCTGACCCCAGTACAGCGCTGGTACTGATGTAAGTGATGCTGACCCCAGTACAGCGCTGGTACTGATGTAAGTGATGCTGACCCCAGTACAGCGCTGGTACTGATGTAAGTGATGCTGACCCCAGTACAGCGCTGGTACTGATGTAAGTGATGCTGACCCCAGTACAGCGCTGGTACTGATGTAAGTGATGCTGACCCCAGTACAGCGCTGGTACTGATGCAAATGATGCTGACCTCAGTACAGCGCTGGTACTGATGTAAGTGATGCTGACCCCAGTACAGCGCTGGTACTGATGCAAGTGATGCTGACCCCACTACAGCGCTGGTACTGTTGTAAGTGATGCTGACCCCAGTACAGCGCTGGTACTGTTGTAAGTGATGTTGACCCCACTACAGCGCTGGTACTGATGTAAGTGATGCTGACCCCAGTACAGCGCTGGTACTGATGTAAGTGATGCTGACCCCAGTACAGCGCTGGTACTGATGTAAGTGATGCTGACCCCAGTACAGCGCTGGTACTGATGTAAGTGATGCTGACCCCAGTACAGCGCTGGTACTGATGTAAGTGATGCTGACCCCAGTACAGCGCTGGTACTGATGCAAGTGATGCTGACCCCAGTACAGCGCTGGTACTGATGCAAGTGATGCTGACCCCAGTACAGCGCTGGTACTGATGTAAGTGATGCTGACCCCAGTACAGCGCTGGTACTGATGTAAGTGATGCTGACCCCAGTACAGCGCTGGTACTGATGTAAGTGATGCTGACCCCAGTATAGTGCTGGTGCTGATAAACCATATCAGGATAACATTTTTATTCTATAGTGCTGTTAGTAATAACCTATAGAACGATTTTAAAGAAAAATTAAACCCTGATATGAAGGAATAAAAACCTAGAAATATAGTTGTTGTGTAGACATCACAGTGGATAGACTTTGTTCCATTTTCAGCTGGCAGCCGAATGAGGAATGTCTCCTTGGTGAAGGGGGCAGAGCTTAAAAAGGGTATTCCCATATCCAAGATACGATACCAATATGTAGTAGGTGAATAATAATAATAAATATTTGCAGATATCTCCAATTAGAAATGTGGTATAGTTTTTCTGGTTTGCCATGTCTCTCTTCTCATGTGCAGGCATAGCAGAACCTTAGGTATCCATGGCTACGACCACTAGCAACTAGCTAATTGTCACTATCAGTGGTCGTAGCCATGGATACCTAAGGTCCTGCAATGCATGCATATGAGGAACGAGATATAGCGAATCAGAAGAACTATACTAGATTTCTAATTGGAGGTAACAACTACTACTACGTCACCCAACAGACAAGCATTTTGTTTATTCCTTGGGCGATTGTGAGCCCGTCTACACTGGCCGATCGAGAAATGAGTGGTCCTACTAACGCATGCTCACTATAATTGGCCAATGTAAATGCAACCTCCGTCTATTCTCCATAATCAGAAACCGTATTAATAACAACATTTTCATTCTGCATCTAGATAAACAAAAATAGGAATACTGCTCCCTGTTTTGGAATGCAAATGCGGAAACCTCATCTGACAAATGGCCGGAGCGCTCTCCAGCGTGTCCGTACAATGGTCTTCTGTCTTCCCTTCTACTTGGAAATTTCCCTGGAAGGCGAATGCAGCTCTAGCAAAACTTTAACACTTGGCCCGGGACGGAATCACAATATATGTTTAGTAAATCCACCAACAAAGAGCTTCTGTTCTAGGGTACCGTAAATTTGGTTATATAAGAATCTACGCCCTCTACACTGCAGGACAGAAGTAAATTCTGCTGGGCACCAAGTAGTTAAAAGACTGCAAAAAATGAATAAAAAAAAAAAAAAAAAAATCACCATTCTGGCTTCATGCTATACCCAACACACATGAAATGCCGCTGTTAACTCTTAAATTTCCAGCCTAATGGCCAATCTGCAGTCCAGGCTTCAGTGATAATGCAAGTCTTGTGGTCAGCGATAAGAACTCTATGCTGAGTAGCTCAAAAATCTAAGCTTCCTAAATATAGGCCGCACCTGTCACTTTGCCAGTCTTGTCCTTGCTCGGGCTTTGAAGAGGTTTCAGTTTTCCATTAATGAAATTCTGCTCTCTGCTGTCAGGCGTGTAATAGGAGGGCACCGAGGGCCCCCCAAGTGCAGCAAAGGAGGGTTGTCTGGAGCAGAAGAATCGCTCTCCGGGTTTCCCTCAAATTCTACAAGGTGGCATCATGGGTAATAAAATGGGTTGTCTGCTTTGGGCTCTCTTTTTTTTTTTTATTCAGGAGGGTTCCAAATTGATCACAAGGTTTCCCATTGCTGAGACCCCAGCGATCATCTGTGATCTTTAGAGTCTGGAAAGAAGAGATCATCTCTGCAGCACCACCCCAAGAAAATCAGCGAACTGTTAAGGTACTGTCACACCAAGCGATATCGCTAGCAATATCGCTATAACTTGTGACGTTATAGCGATATTGCTAGCGATATCGCTGTGTCTGATACTTACCTACAACCCGCTCCCCCGCTGGTTATCGCTGATCGCGCGAGAACGTCCAGGACTGTTTCTCGTCGTCAGCTTCCTGTGGAGAGACGAGCGACGCGTGGAGCCGGGCGGGAGGACGCAGGATCGCCTAGTGTGACAGGTAAGTAGCGACCCCCGTCCCCTGCGATGTCGCTGGTGAGATCTGCCTGTGTGGCAGCTCACTAGCGACCACTTAGCGATGCACCAGCGATCCTGACCGCGTCATATCGCTGGTCGGGATCGCTGGTGCATCGCTAAGTGTGACAGTACCTTTAGGGTAACGCTTGCTTTTAGAACAAATTCTTAGGTGGTCTTTTCCCACACAAATTTTGAAAGTGGTTGTCCCTTTTCAGAAAACGTTTGACTATATGCCTAATTTTTGATAAAAAAAAGAAAAACTTTTACCTACCCTCATTGGATCCTGCTGCGTTTCTGTCATGGTATTTGTTTGGCTTGAGCAACGACATCACGTAGACAGCGCTGCTGCCAATCACTGAGCTCAGCAGCTGTGCTGATGTAAACAGCAAACCTGCAGAGATCAGTCTTGACATGTTGTCACCACTGCAACCAATCCACAAAGACTAACTACAAGAGCCTGGAAGCCACAGTAAGGAGTTTCTCGTTTTCCAGAACCCTAACCTGGAAAACGAGAAACGCCTTACTGTGGCTTCCAGGTACACATAAATTGGCCAATTTATGCGCCAAGATTTCTCAATTTTTTATATTTCTAATGCAGTAATGCAATTCATTTTTCATATTTGCATGTTACAGTGTGCTTCCTTTTTTGTTTGAGTGTATATGAGTGGTGACTCTAGGTTAAGCACCTGTTCACACTTAGTTTATGCTTGGATGTGAAGGTCAGTTTTTTGAAATGTATAACTACTAGGACGACGCAGCACTGGGCCAGATAGGGATAAGTAAAGCATAAGTTTTCTGAAGGGGGACAACCCCTTCAATGATGGTCTTTGGTGCCATACCCACCTCAATTTGCAAAATAAATTGATGGAGTGCATTAAAAGGTACATCATTAAAGCAGTTGCCAGGCAGAATTAATTATTATACATGAAGATAGGTTTATAAATACATTGAAATACTTAAAGATTTATATTCCAGAGCTGCACTCCCAATTAGTCACAACACGCTAACCTAAAATTTCAGCTACTAAATGTGCACAACTGTGAAAGCAGCTCTAGACTACAATAGGCGATGCTGGCATGGCTGTAAGTGTTGGCATCCTTAAAATTGTTCCAGAAAATGAAATATTTCTCCCAATTACACACGTTTTATTATACATACACGTTTATTTCCTTTATGTGTATTGGAACAACACAAAAAAAGAAGAAAAGGCAAATTTTACATTGTTTCACACACAAACCCCAAAATGGGCTCAATAAAATTGTTGGCACCCTCAACTTAATATTTGGTTGCACACCATTAGGGATAAATAACTGCAATCAATCATTTCCTACAACCATCAACAAGCTTCTTACACCTCTCAACTGGAATTTTGCATCACTCTTTTGTAAAACTACTCAAGGTCTCATATTTGAAAGTCACATTCTCTCAACAGCAATTTTAAGATCTCTCCACTAGTGATCAATTGGATTTAGATCCAGACTCATTGCTGCCACTTCATAGCTCTAGAGCGCTTTGTTTGCATCCATTTCTGGGTGCTTCCTGAAGTATGTTTGGGGTCGTTGTCCTGCTGGAAGTCCTAAGACGCAAACCCAGCTTTCTGACATTGTGACGCAAAATCCTTTGGTAATCTTCAGATTTCATGATGCCTTGAACAGTGTCAAGGCATCCAGTGCTAGAGGTAGCAAAACAATCCGAAAACATCTTTGAACTTCCACCATATTTGATTGTAGGTATGTGTTCTTTTCTTTGTAGGCTTCATTATGTTTTCGGTAAACAGTAGAATGAGGTGTTTTATCAGAAATCTCTATGGTGGTCTCTTCTGTGCACAAGACACTTTCCCAGAAGGATTTTGGCTTACTCGAGTACATTTTGGCAAACTGCAGACTAGCTTTTTTTTATGTCTTTGTGTCAACACACAAAGAAATTATACATGGGTATAACAAAACATGTGAAATGGCATTAATTTTCTGGGAAAAATACTTTATTTTCTGGAACAATTTAAAGGGTGCCAACACTTTCGGCCATGACTGTATAAACACAAACATATCAGCTTTTTGGTATCTGTGCGCTGACCATTTTTAAATGAGACAGAACATGTGCCCATAGAGTTTAAGTTTCATAGTTTTACACAGGAATAAAGTGTTTATTTTTGAGGGAAACTGGAAAAAAAATATTGAACTGGTGTAAATGTGTCTTTGAACTTTTATATTAAAGGAACATGGAATATATAAAGTAATAACACAATTACAGTCTAAATGGGACGTAAATCAAGTGAATAGTGGGCATGCAAGGGAGAACAGCCATGAATGCTTAGTGCTACACCCCACCCAGATGACTCACATGGTGGATGTAGTGAGATTTTAACATTATTTCTCTGTTCATTACTGCCTGTACAATACTTGTGTGCATAACTAAGTGGCAAAAACAGTCTAGGACATTGTTTTTAGATAAGAAATTCTAAGGAGACAGGTTCCCTATAAAGTAGAATTGGGCAAAGTGCGGCTCATGGGCTACGTGCTGCCCTTTGTCTGTTCTGCTCTGGTCTGAAAGCCACAACAGAACAGTCAAAGGGCTGGATACAGTGGCCACCCTCACCACATCGTGTCAGATGTGCCTCAGTACACAACACAAACTGGAAAAGCGGAGGTGGCTCAGTGGTTAGCATGGTTTATTTGTAGCACTACCCCCCCGCCCCAAGTCTAAATACCACCAAGGACATGTTCTGCAATGGGAAATTTATATAAGCAGTACCTGTGGGGATAATGATGAAACGCTGTACAGTTCTGCAGATGCAACAGCGCTATAGAGGCAAATAAATAATTACGGGGTTAGGTGAATGGCTTTATTTTTTTTAATCTTTTTTGCTTGACAGGGAACATCATACTCTGCTCCAACGGGCCTGTTTGGGGATGTCATTCTTGCCATAAAGAAGCTGTGGGTGGACATTATACTGCGCAGCGGGCTAAAGTTGACTGAAGATGTCATACCGCATGGTGGGGCTGTGTGGGGACCTCTGTGGTGATATACTGCGTGAAAAGCTTTGTGGAGGCATCATACTGTTTTAGGGGTTTTGTAAGGACCTCATACTGTGTGATGGGGCGGTGTGGGGATATCACATTGTGTGTGTGGGTGGAGCATGATATTTTGTTGGGAACCATTGATCAAGCTGCAAGGGCTAAATAACAGGAGCAGTAGAATAAGGATTTATTTCTATAGAGCCAACATACAGTGCCTACAAGTAGTATTCAACCCCCTGCAGATTTAGCAGGTTTACACATTCGGAATTAACTTGGCATTGCGACATTTGGACTGTAGATCAGCCTGGAAGTGTGAAATGCACTGCAGCAAAAAAGAATGTTATTTCTTTGTTTAATTTTTTTTTAAATTGTGAAAAGTTTATTCAGAGGGTCATTTATTATTCAACCCCTCAAACCACCAGAATTCTGTTTGGTTCCCCTAAAGTATTAAGAAGTATTTCAGGCACAAAGAACAATGAGCTTCACATGTTTGGATTAATTATCTCTTTTTCCAGCCTTTTCTGACTATTTAAGACCCTCCCCAAACTTGTGAACAGCACTCATACATGGTCAACATGGGAAAGACAAAGGAGCATTCCAAGGCCATCAGAGACAAGATCGTGGAGGGTCTCAAGGCTGGCAAGGGGTACAAAACCCTTTCCAAGGAGTTGGACCTACCTGTCTCCACTGTTGGGAGCATCATCCGGAAGTGGAAGGCTTATGGAACTACTGTTAGCCTTCCACGGCCTGGACAGCCTTTGAAAGTTTCCTCCCGTGCCGAGGCCAGGCTTGTCCGAAGAGTCAAGGCTAACCCAAGGACAACAAGGAAGGAGCTCCGGGAAGATCTCATGGCAGTGGGGACATTGGTTTCAGTCAATACCATAAGTAACGTACTCCACCGCAATGGTCTCCGTTCCAGACGAGCCCGTAAGGTACCTTTACTTTCAAAGCGTCATGTCAAGGCTCGTCTACAGTTTGCTCATGATCACTTGGAGGACTCTGAGACAGACTGGTTCAAGGTTCTCTGGTCTGATGAGACCAAGATCGAGATCTTTGGTGCCAACCACACACGTGACGTTTGGAGACTGGATGGCACTGCATACGACCCCAAGAATACCATCCCTACAGTCAAGCATGGTGGTGGCAGCATCATGCTGTGGGGCTGTTTCTCAGCCAAGGGGCCTGGCCATCTGGTCCGCATCCATGGGAAGATGGATAGCACGACCTACCTGGAGATTTTGGCCAAGAACCTCCGCTCCTCCATCAAGGATCTTAAGATGGGTCGTCATTTCATCTTCCAACAAGACAAAGACCCAAAGCACACAGCCAACAAAACCAAGGCCTGGTTCAAGAGGCAAAAAATCAAGGTGTTGGAGTGGCCTAGTCAGTCTCCTGACCTTAACCCAATTGAAAATTTGTGGAAGGAGCTCAAGATTAAAGTCCACATGAGACACCCAAAGAACCTAGATAACTTGGAGAAGATCTGCATGGAGGAGTGGGCCAAGATAACTCCAGAGACTTGTGCCGGCCTGATCAGGTCTTATAAAAGACGATTATTAGCTGTAATTGCAAACAAGGGTTATTCCACAAAATATTAAACCTAGGGGTTGAATAATAATTGACCCACACTTTTATGTTTAAAATTTATTAAAATTTAACTGAGCAACATAACTTTTTGGTTTGTAAGATTTATGCATCTGTTAATAAATCCTGCTCTTGTGTGAAGTTTGAAGGCTCTAACTTATTTGCATCTTATCAAACCTGCTAAATCTGCAGGGGGTTGAATACTACTTGTAGGCACTGTACAACACTGGCAAAAATTAAGAGACCACTGGGCAGTTTTATAAAAATCAGCTTCTCTACAGGTCTGACTTCCATTCCAGCGTCAGTTGAATTCCAGCCAGAGTACACCTCATTCTACTTAATGTGCTTCTGATTAGGTGACCACCTGAACCAAATCTTATATAACAAAGTATAAAAAAAAAACCCTGCTGTGGTGTTCACAATCCTGGATGGCAAAACAAGTACTAGTAACATCTCAAAAGTAATAGGAATGAAAAAAAAAATTTTTTAACCATGCCAAAGGAATTGAAAAGAAAAGTCTTGATTGAGGAAAAGAAGGGCTCAATTCTGGCTTTACTAGCAGAGGATACAGTGAGCGTGATGTTGCCTCCATCCTTAAAATTTCTAAGACGGCAGTCCATTACAACAAGGTCAAGCAGCAGACATTGGGGACATCAAAGTTACAGACCGGCAGAGGGCAAAAACGACTCTCCACTGACCGGGATGACCGTCATCTTATTCGAATGTCACTCAGCAACCGCAGGATGACATTAAGTGACCTACAAAAGGAATGGCAAATGGCAGCTGGGGTGAAGTGCACGGCAAGAACAGTTCATAACAGGCTCCTAGAGGCAGGGCTCAGATCAAGTAAAGATAGAAAAAAAAGCCTTTCGTCAATGAGAAGCAAAGAAGAGCCTGGCTGAAGTTTGCCAAAGATCATAAGGACTGGAGTAAGGTAATCTTCTCTGATGAGTCTAATTTTCAGCTTTGCCAAACACCTGGTCGTCTAATGGTTAGACTGAGACCCGGAGAGGCGTACAAGGCACAGTGTCTTGCACCCGCTGTGAAATTGGTGGAGGATCGGTGATGATCTGGGGATGCTTCAGCAAGGCTGGAATTGGGCAGGTTAATCTTTTCCAATGATGCATGAATCAAGCCGCATACAAGGTTATCCTGGAAAAACAGTTGATTCCTTCTGCTCAGGCAATGTTCCCCAACTCCTGGGACTGGTTTTTCCAGCAGGACAATGCGCCATTGCTACACAGCTAGGTCAATCAATGTGTGGATGAAGGACCATCAAATCCCATCATGACTAGCCCAATCTCCAGATCTGAACCCCATTGAAAACCTCTAGAATGCAATCAAGAGGAAGATGGATAGTCACAAGCCATCACACAAAGAACTGCTTACATTTTTGTACCAGGAGTGGCATAAGGTCACCCAAAAGCAGTGTGAAAGACTGGTGGAAAGCATGCCAAGAGGCATGAAAGCTGTGATTAAAAATCATGGTTATTCCGTAAAATATTGATTTCTGAACTCTTCCTGAGTTAAAACATTAGTATTGTTGTTTCTAAATGATTCTGAACTTGTTTTCTTAGCATTATTTGAGGTTTGCAAGCACTGCATTTTTTTTTGTTATTTTGAACATTTCTCCTTTTCTGAAAATAAAAGCAAAATTTAGTGCTTGGAAATTCAGAGACATGTCAGTAGCTTATAGAATAAAAGAACAATTTACATTTTACTCAAAAATATACCTATAAAGAGAAAAATCAGACAAACTGAAAATTTTGCAGTGCTCTCTTAATTTTTGCCAGAGCTGTATTCCGCAGCATTTTGTATTTTAGAGGGGACTTGTACAGACAAAGCCAATAAAGAGTAACTCATAATTAAACAGATACCAATAGGAGTGAGGTTGCAAGGTTCAATCTATGAGGAAATAGGAGAAACACAAAAGGTATATGGTAAAATATGCTTGTATTGTATGGTCCAGCCATCAATAAATAGGGTATTCACATAACGCTGCATGAGCCGGTCACCATCCAGAATTATGTACAAGTACAGACACAGAGGGCTATCAAGTGTATGGAGGGTGTGAGAACAGATATGAGTGTCCCAATTTGGAAGAAAATTTTGGAAGGGCAAAATTGAAATAGTTACATAAGTGAAGTGAGGCCATAGGCCAGTCTAAAGAAGTGTTTTTTTTAGGGCACACAAAACTGTCGGTAATGGGAATTAATCGAATTGTCCTAGGTAGTGCACGCCAAAGAATTTCTGCAGCTCGTGAGAAGTCTTGGGGACTGGAGTGGGAGGTTCGCGAATTATTGATGATGTTAGTCTTAGGTCATTAGAAGAATGGAGAGCACGGGTAAGGTAATAGAGATGAGAGATGAACTGAAGGGGGGTGCAGAGTCGTAGAGCGCTTTGTGGGTGAGGGTGATTAGTTTATAATTGGACTCTGTAGCAGATGGGCCGCTAGTGCAATGGCTGGCAAAGGGTAGAGGTGTAGCAGTTGGAGAGGAATAATATCCTGGCTGCTGCATTCAGGGCGGATTGGAGAGGAGAGGGTTTAGTAGGAGGGAGACATTACTAGAAAGCTGCAGTAGTTCAGATGAAAATGAATAAGAGTAACAGTAAGAGTTTTAGAATGAGGACATGATGTTAAAAACAGCATAAAGACAATCACTGGTATTTTCTAGTATTGCAGGGGTGATGTCAGGAGACAATGTTTATTGGGTGCTATCAGCATATAGAGGTTACTGAAAATTTTGAAATAATTGGCCAGATCATCAGTCCTGAGGTTGGTGGTTGAGGAGTGCATTCTTGGACTGATGAGGGAATGAAAAGAGTCAAAAAATCGTTTAGAATTGTTCTATAATGCAGTGATGAAGGTGTTGAAGTAGGTTTGTTTGGCAAGGTGAAGGGCAGTTTTATGCGTTTTAACCATAAACTTATGATGGGGGATTTATAAACTTTACAAAAAGAAGTAAATTATATGATTTTGATTAGCTGCTAATTGTAAGACTACATGTTACAATAAGCCCTATTGTAACAGGAACTGGCAGTAGAAGCTAGTCAACAGACCCAATTCTGCTCAATATCAAGTGATACAAAATTAATATGAAAATGATGAGCATAACCAATTTTGTCCGGTTGGGTCGGCCCTCCGCAGTCTCAGTTCCTCATGTGATCCCTTAGGAAAATTAATTGCTCACCCTTCCTTTAAGGAGTTTTTTTTTTTTTTTTGCACATTGGGAGTCAACAATAAAATGAATCTGTTGTGTCCAGTTTACTCACATCTACTCTTTTTAGGGAGAAGGGAAAATATACAACAAGCACATATGAAACGTAACAGTTAACCAACATAAGTTGGTTTTGTCTTGAAATGACCCATAATTAGAGCACATCTGTTTATTGAACTTGGCGTGCTGCCCCCTATGTAACTTAGGAAGGGAATGCAAAGTCACCACTAGAGAAGCGGAGCGACCACTGCACTGTGTCAAACACACGGAGTGCTGTCAGTGTTAAATGAAAGATCTGTAATTCTGAACGAAGGAACAGATCATTTTCCAAGGTCATGTCCAAAGACTTGTCCCACCCTCTCTCTACACCAAAATTAAGAAATAAAAATAGGCCGGAGCTCTTTTTCTATCCTTAAAGTTCAAGCTTCTTCAGCTCTAAAAAGGCATATGTAGTGTGAAGAGAGTGGTAGCCAGTCCTCAGATATGGCTTGTGCGGTAAGCCAGTCCTCAGATATGGCTTGTGCGGTAAGCCAATCCTCAGATATGGCTTGTGCGGTAAGCCAGTCCTCAGATATGGCTTGTGCGGTAAGCCAGTCCTCAGATATGGCTTGTGCGGTAAGCCAGTCCTCAGATACGGCTTGTGCGGTAAGCCAGTCCTCAGATACGGCTTGTGCGGTAAGCCAGTCCTCAGATACGGCTTGTGCGGTAAGCCAGTCCTCAGATACGGCATGTGCGGTAAGCCAGTCCTCAGATACGGCATGTGCGGTAAGCCAGTCCTCAGATACGGCTTGTGCGGTAAGCCAGTCCTCAGATACGGCTTGTGCGGTAAGCCAGTCCTCAGATACGGCTTGTGCGGTAAGCCAGTCCTCAGATATGGCATGTGCGGTAAGCCAGTCCTCAGATACGGCTTGTGCGGTAAGCCAGTCCTCAGATACGGCTTGTGCGGTAAGCCAGTCCTCAGATACGGCTTGTGCGGTAAGCCAATCCTCAGATACGGCTTGTGCGGTAAGCCAGTCCTCAGATACGGCTTGTGCGGTAAGCCAGTCCTCAGATATGGCTTGTGCGGTAAGCCAGTCCTCAGATATGGCTTGTGCGGTAAGCCAGTCCTCAGATATGGCATGTGCGGTAAGCCAGTCCTCAGATACGGCATGTGCGGTAAGCCAGTCCTCAGATATGGCTTGTGCGGTAAGCCAGTCCTCAGATATGGCTTGTGCGGTAAGCCAGTCCTCAGATACGGCATGTGCGGTAAGCCAGTCCTCAGATATGGCTTGTGCATCTATAGAAAGGCTGGTGCATCCCCTTTAAAAGGGAAAGAGCCGCAATTTTTATTTTTGTATTAATTATTGATCATATAATCAATTTTGTTGAATACAAAATTAAATTCACTGTTTTAAACTTTTTATTTCTTTATTCAACAAATGGGGGCTGCCATTTGGATTTGCTCGTGTGTAAGGAAAGCTACCCACCCCATCAGGCATCCCATGCTCATAGGACTCTGCAGTCAGTCTCCGACCGCATTTCCTGCATGGAGGCTGCCTTAGCTGTGACCCAATGGGTTGTGCAGGTCACAGCTATAGGAGGAGATTGGCGCCATTTTTTTTTTTAAACCCACTGTTATGCTATGAGCGATCTTTGGTTTCCTCCTGTCACCTGTTCCCCCTGTCACCGGGGATGATGTCACAGGGGGACGGGGCCTCCTCCAGTGCAGAGTTGATAGATAAGGGTCTACTGTTACTTGTATGGGGCTGCTTAATGAGGGCTTTCATAGGAAAGGAGTTGATGTTCCATGTGTGGGGTTGCGTGGGGAAGGGGACGATAATGTCGCTGCATGCTGGGGGCTGTGCGGTAAAGAGGGAGTTACTTGAATGACGCTGCATGCTGGGGGCTGTGCGGTAAAGAGGGAGTTACTTGAATGACGCTGCATGCTGGGGGCTGCTTGGGGAAGAGGTCCCCATCTCCTTCAAGGGATGAGGCTGGGGGCCTATGCAAGGAAAGGGGTGATGTTACTTGTGTTGGGGAGGATGATGACAGTCATGTGGGGCTGGATGCTGGGGGGCTTTGCAGGAAAAGGGGGTGAAGTCCCTTATGTAAGGTTGCATGCTGGGGGGCTGGGTGGGGAAGAGTTTTTGCATTTTTATTATCGCTTTTCATAAATAAAAAGTTACACATAGCCCTAATTGTTCAGTTTTGATGGAAATCGAATCCTCCCGTATGTAAACAAGTCTCAGCACCACCATTTTGAAGAGTGGACATTAAAAAGCCATGAAATCATTGCCTTTATAAAGCTGGTTCAATATAGGACTTAATTTTTATCAAGAAAAAAATCTAGAGTAAAATTCATTCCTGAGATCCGCACTGCAATGACTCCATGGCAACATAGGACCCAACAAACTTAAATACTCTATAATAAATAATTGAGACATCCAGACATATGTGGAGAAAAGTGGCCATGTAAACTTTATTAAGGGTTACTGAAATCCATGGGAAAAGCCAAAATCCACCAAATAAATAATTCTTTAATAAATAATTCCATAAATAATTCCTTTATTAATCCGATAACCAAAATTCGCTCATTGAAAAGAGCAATCGTACCCAACTCTAATAAAGTTTTCATGACGGAAAAAGAGAGAAATACATAAAATTGGGGAGGGCGGGCGGGCATCTTCTTAACTTCAAAGTTGAAAAGTGATGAAATCACCTCAGGTTCCAGTATATATAGTCCTTTTACTCCCGCCGAAAAGGCAGACCAATCAAAGCCCGTTACCGGGTCAATTCACACAACTCGATTTCTTATTGGTTAATAACCAGCCAATTAATAAAACAATTCCTCAGAACCTGAAAAAAGAAACTTAGAGACAGCATTAACCCTTAAACTACCCAACCCAAATAAAAACAGGTCCATGTTGCCATGTAACCATCGGACAAGGGTCCACTGCTTTGACATTCTAGCCAGCTCAATCATGAGGCCACTAGATTGGAGTCACATCCATTCTGGTCCTGTCAGTGATGAGCAGTCTAGATTGGAGACTTGTGTGGACCTCGTGGTAGCTGCTCCAGTCACCTCAGCACTGAACGGTCTAGATTGGAGACTTGTGAGGACCTCACTCCATCAGATACGGTCACCTCAGCACTGAATGGTATAGATTGGAGTTCTGTGAGGACCTCGCTCCAGCAGCTCCAGTGACCTCAGCACTGAATGGTCTAGATTGGAGTCCTGTGAGGACCTCGCTCCAGCAGCTCCAGTCACCTCAGCACTGAATGGTCAAGATTGGAGTCCTGTGAGGACCTCGCTCCAGCAGCTCCAGTCACCTCAGAACTGAATGGTATAGATTGGAGTTCTGTGAGGACCTCGCTCCAGTCACCTCAGCACTGAATGGTCTAGATTGGAGTCCTGTGAGGACCTCGCTCCAGCAGCTCCAGTCACCTCAGCACTGAATGGTCAAGATTGGAGTCCTGCGAGGACCTCGCTCCAGCAGCTCCAGTCACCTCAGCACTGAATGGTCAAGATTGGAGTCCTGTGAGGACCTCGCTCCAGCAGCGCCAGTGACCTCAGCACTGAATGGTCTAGATTGGAGTCCTGTGAGGACCTCGCTCCAGCAGCTCCAGTCACCTCAGCACTGAATGGTCTAGATTGGAGTCCTGTGAGGACCTCGCTCCAGCAGCTCCAGTCACCTCAGCACTGAAAGGTCAAGATTGGAGTCCTGTGAGGATCTCAGTACAGACACTCCATTCTAGTCACCTCATCAGTGAGCCGTCTACTGTGGAGCTGCTGGTAGGAGCCTGACAGGAGCCACTTCAATCCACACAACCGTGAGAGGATGCGAGTACTCATATTAGTAATACTACACAAGATTGCTGATCACTGCTCTCCACCGCCATGTTCAGAGCACAGCAGAGTAATTTGCTCTACTCTGATCACTGACTCAGTGACGCAGTGTATGTCTCTGCAGGAGCCTTATAGTGAAATAACAGACCATGTATCTAAGGTCCCTCACATTACACCACTGCTCTTAAAACAGAATTGCAACCTGGGACATGAAAACCTAAATTAAATGTGGTCACATTAGAAATACTCTATTACTTATCTCGCACTATGACATGGTGCCACTGATTTAAAACATTTTTTTTTAAAAGAGCAAAATAAATGTTTAAACCAGAAAATATATATTGTATGGGATCTCTGATATTTGTACCAAGGCGGCTTTGTTAGGGCCATATTACTGTAAGAAAATGTGCTGGTGATTGCACATTTAGGGTACGTACCGCCGCAGAGTCCAGCTGTTACAGCACAGTGGATGGGATTTCAATAAATCCCATCTCCACTATGCATACACAGACGCCCGCGGCTCACCTATGGAGACGGACATGAGGCACGTCTTTCCAGACCGCAGCATGTCTATTTATCTTGCGGAGACACGAGCCTTCACAAGATAAATGTCACCCATCCAATGTATTGGAAACGGTGATTCCGCACGGTTCAGTGAACACATGTGGAATCACTTGCGTTCAAAAGCCGACAGCGCTTTGGACGGAGCAGACATGTGCTGCGTCCAAAGTGCTGCCAATTACTGACCATGTACACCCAGCCTTACAAAGCAAAGGGATCAGCAGCAAAATCAGATGCCCTATGTGACGCTTGCCTTAGACATCCAACCTGTAACCTGGGGGTTAACGAGAACAGGGAGCAGTGTGAGACGTGGTTATGGGAGTCTATCAATAAGGGCTCAGGCAGACAACTGTTTTAATTGTACATCCGTGGTTATGACTGATCGCACTCGTACCTACCGTACGTTATTCAACGGGACAAGTGCACATGAGAAAAAAAAGGAGAAAATAAATGGCAGAATGCACGATTTGCATCTGAGAATGCTCGTCCACTCAGGTCTATAGGTCAATTTAAAAAAAAAAAAAAAAAAAAAACTGCACTCAGATGGCATCATGAAGAAGGTGGAGATACACTCTTCTTTTCTCTCCACCTCCAAGAAAATTGGATCCCTCGCTGATCAGAGTCTGATTAGCATTACCAGACTGATTTTCTCAGAGGGAGAAAAAAAACAAAAACTGTTGTCTGCCCTATGATAGAGGACGGTATGGAGGCCAGGGGTATTTTGAGTAGTGGTGGAAGGCAATGGGCATAAGTCTGTGAAGAAGGGCACATTGGGGCAGTTGTGAGAATTGAGGAGAACAATGCTGCAGATATGGGCAAAATAAAATAGCATTTTGTGATTTGATGTTTTTCATTATTTTATCCCACTGTCAGACATAGGATCAAATATTACATGTTTTGTTATACACGTTTATTTCCTTCGTGTGTATTGGAACAACACAAAAAAAATGGACATAATTTCACACAAAACCCCAAAAATTGTTGGCACCCTTATGTTAATATTTTGTTGCACACCCTCTGGAATAAATAACTGCAATCAATCACTTCCTATAACCATCAACAAGCTTCTTACACCTCACAACTGGAATTTTGGAGCACTCTTCTTTTGCAAACTGCTCTAGGTCTCTCATATTAGAAGGCACCTTCTCCCAACAGCAATTTTAACATCTCACCACAGGAGTTCAATGGGATTTAGATCTGGACTCATTGCTGCTACTTCAGAACTCTCCAGTGCTTTGCTTCCATCCATTTCTGGGAGCTTATTGAAGTATGTTTGGGGTCATTGTCCCGCTGTAGACTCATGACCTAGGATGCAAAACTAGGATGCTTTCTGACATTGGGCACTACATTGTTACCTAAAATCCTTTGGTAATCTTCAGATTTTTAGGATAGAAGATGAAGGGTGGCACTCCATGGACACTTACTGGTGAAAAAAAAAACATTAGCTGCATAAAAAAGACATGAGATGGGGCAGATTTCATGATGCCTTGCACACAGTCAAGGTACCTAGTGCCAGAGGCAGCAAAGCAACCCCAAAACATCTTTAACTTTCACTATATTTGACTGTAGGAACTGTGTCATTTTCTTTGTAGGCCTCATTTCATTTTTGGTAGAAAGTAGACTGATGTGCTTTACCAAAAAGCTCCATCTTTGTCTTCTCTGTCCACAAGACTTTTCTCAGAAGGACAGTGGCAAACTGCAGTCTAGATTTTTTATGTCTGTGTATGCGGTGAGGTCTCCTGCCATAGTTCATTTGATTTAAATGTTGAGGAATAGTTCACGATGACACGGATGCACCCTGAGCCTATAGGACAGCTTGAATTTCTTTGGGACTTGATTGGGGCTGCTTATCCACCATCCAGACTATTCTGTGTTGCAGCCCATCATCAATTTTTCTGGGCTCTCCACGTCCAGGAAGATTAGCTACAGTGTCATGCGTTTTAAACTTCTTGATTGGGTTGTGCATTCTGGACAAAGAACATCAGGATCTCTGGAGATGGACTTGTAACCCTGAGATTGTTGATATTTTTCAACAATTTTGGTTCTCAAGTCCTCAGACAGTTCTCTTCTCCTCTTCAGGTTCTCCAGGCTTAGTGTGGCAAACATGGACACACAATCCAAAGACTTACTCAACTTCTTCCCTTTTTATTTGGTTTCAGATATGATTTTCATACTGCCCACACACGTTACTTGCCACCGGTGAGTTTGAACGAGCATCACAAGCTTGAAACAAAGTTGCTTGCTCACAATTTTGGAAAGATGCCAGCAATTTTGTCTGGTCCATTTTTAGGGTTTAGTGCGAAATTCAGTCCAATTTGCCTTTTTTTCCTCATTTTTTTTGTGTTGTTCCAATACACACAAAGGAAATAAACATGTGTACGATGACAAAACATGTGTAATTGCAATAATTTTCTGGGAGAAATACTTCATTTTCTGGAACAATTTCAAGGGTGTCAACACTTTCAGCCATGACTATATATTAAAAACTGCAGGGGTGATAAAAGTATAAAGCTAGAGGTGGGGGATTAGGTTAGGAGTAAATCAAGAAGTGTCAATGTGGGTTTTTCATCTTCTGGGGAATGGGACAGCTTGAAACCATGCCATCAATTGACAGGTGTGGAGATTACACCAGCGAGCTAATACCAGCTGGATCTGTATTTATAGACTATGAGAAAGCAGTTTTATCCTTCATAAATATCTGTAATGGCTCATAATCCCCTTTTTTGGCAAAAGGTGACGGCCTTAAAAGGAATCTCTCACCAGGTGTTTGATACCCTGAGAGCAGCATGACATATGGGCAGAGACCCTGATTCCAACGATGTATCAATTGCAGGTCTGCTTGTTGTCATTTTGATAAAATCACTGTTTTCTCTGCTGCAGATCTAGCAGTTCTCTGAATGCTGAGCTCTGCAAAACCCCACCCACACCACTGATTGCAACACTGTGTACACTATGTAAATGCATAAAGCTGGTGGGGGCGGGGTTATAGAGAGCTCATGAGTATGGACAACTACATGGCAGCAGGTTTACCAGTCCTCAAGTGATAATATCACTTATCTGCAGAAGATCATCAAAGCTACAGCAAGAAACCCAGAAAGTGACATCGCTGGAATAAGGGTCTCTGTATCTACATGTTGCTGCTATCAGATTAAGTGACAAAAACCTGGTGACAGATTCCCTTTAACACTATGTACAGCTTGCTGGTTACTATGTCACATAACGCTTTGGCTATAAAGGAAATATTCTAAACATATAATGGAGAAAAAGCTAAGTGGGCATCCGGCAGCTGTGATTTAAGGGGGCTTTACACATAGCGATATCGCTAGCAATAGCGCTAAAGCGTCACCGATTATGTGACGCAGCAGCGATATTGCTAGCGATATCGCTACATGTGATACTTACCTCTGACCGGCTCCCCCGCTGGCTATTGCTGATCGCGCAGCTCCATTTCTCGTCGTCGGCTTCCTGCTGGCGCCGACGAGCGAGCCATGGACGCAAGCTGAAGAAGACATCATCGCTGCGTCTGAAAGGGGAGTACGACCGCTGCTGCATCGCTGTGAGATCTGCCTGTTTGGCAGCTCACTAGCGACCATTTAGCGATGCACCAGCAATCCAGACCGGGTCGTATCGTGGTCGGGATCGCTGGTGCATCGATAAATGTAAGGGGGCCTTTAGACTAAACAGCATAATGCAGCGTGCATTGTATTATAATACATGCAAGCTGCAGAAGCAAATATCAAAAAAAGATTTAAATGAATTAAAAAAGATCAGATTTTTTTCACATAGTACATGCAATGGAATAGTGTCCACGCCTTTTGATTTAATGCAATCTCCTGACTTTTTAGGGAATATCACACTACTACATCTGACGTAGTCTCCTAGTAATCAGCTGCAGACAGACTGAAATTCATAGAAAGTGCATTATTGCCACTTCGCCATGTGGTGTTCTAATAAATAGGACAGATGTAGGATGGCTGATGATCCCAGCAGGTATAGGAAAACCTTAGGAATATAGAACGGCCAAAGGGAGAAATCCAGCGTACAATATTCTTATATAATCCTCAGTGCTAATAGGTAAGGCGGCATGCTGAACTACAAATCGAAGCATTTCCAATCAGTAACCATCCTTTTTTCTTCTTCTCTTCCCTTTTTCTCTGTTTTGTGTTACATCTTTATTATTGCCCCCCACATTCGATCACTGGCTCGGTCTTGTCATCTGCACCTCAAAAACATCTCTAGAATTCGACCTTTTCTTACTTTTGACTCTGCAAAAACTCTTACTGTTTCTCTTATTCATTCTCGTCTCGACTATTGTAACTCTCTTCTAATCGGTCTCCCTCTTACCCAACTCTCCCCTCTCCAATCTGTCTTGAATGCTGCAGTCAGGATTATATTCCTCACCAATCGTTACACTGATGCCTCTACCTTGTGCCAGTCATTACAGTGGTTACCCATCCTCTCCAGAATTCAGTATAAACTTATTACCCTCACCCACAAAGCCCTCCATGGCTCAGCACCATCCTACATCTCCTCCCTTGTTTCAGTATACCATCCTACCCACGCCCTCCACTCTGCTGATGACCTGAGGTTAGCATCCTCAATAATCAGAACCTCCCACTCCCGTCTCCAAGACTTTACACGTGCTGTGCCAATTCTTTGGAATGCACTTCCCAGGTCAATACGATTTGTCCCCAATCCCCACAATTTTAAGCGTGCCCTGAAAAAGCATTTAGTCAGACTGGCCTATTGCCTCAACACATTAACCTAATCTATCCCTGTGTGACACAGCCAAAAGTTTTATCATAACCAGGTTCCCCGCATCATGCTCCCACATGCTTTATGCATTCATTAGCCCTCTGTGTCTGTACTGTTACACACTTAACATTATGGCTGGTCCATACAATCAGGGCAACTGTTACCACCCACCTTTCGTGTCTCCCTTTTTTTCCTCATAGATTGTAAGCTTGCGAGCAGGGCCCTCATTCCTCCTGGTATCTGTTATGATCTATGTGATTATTGTTATGCTGTAATGTCTATTGTCTGTACAAGTCCCCTCTGAAATGTAAAGTGCTGCGGAATATGTCGGCGCTATAGAAATAAAATGTATTATCATCATTGCATTTTATTCCCACTTTTTCTTGCATTTTACTCATGTTTAATCGGTTGTGAAACAAATCAATAACCATCTGCGCCGGAATTTAGAGCACGCAACATTGGATTGAAAAAAAAAAAAACAGGCATGGCTTGCTGCTTTGTCAAAATTTGAACGCAAATGCAACTTTCTAAAATCTTACAAAAGTTTTGCAAATTTTACTCCAATAGGCAAATGTCAGGAAGAAGAAAAAATCTCCAGATCAACCATATAGCTCCCTCTACTGGTCAATCATCTGTTGGTCACAGATTTTCTCCCATTACTTCACTTTGCTGACAAAAAAAAAAAAAAAAAAAACACCACACATACTGCACTCACCTTCCCGAGTCCACTAGCGAGTCTCATTCGCTGTTCCCAGAGTCTGGCATTGGCTGCGGTGCCGACATCACGTCAACAGCGCCACAGCCAATGAGTGAGCTCAGCTGCACGATCGCGGTGTTCACGTGCAGACGGAACGGTCCCTAGGAGGACGGCAGTAGTATTTTTTTTTTTCTTTATTACAGCAAACTATAGCCATGGGAGAAATTAAATTGAAATGGAACAATCCCTTTAAAGGGCTATTCCATCTCCAAGATCCTATCCCAATATGTAGTAGGTTTAATAAGAATAATATTAGTGAATACTTCCAATTAGAAACACAGTATAGTTCTTCTCATTCCTCATGTGTATGTATTGCAGGACCTTAGGTATCCATGGTTACGACCACTGATAGTGACAGTTAGCTAATTGCTAGTGGTCGTAACCATGGATACCTACGGTCCTGCAATACCTGCACATGAGGAAAGACACCATGAATCAGAAAAACTATACTACATTTATAATGAGAAGTACTTGCCAATATTATTACTATTACACCTACTACATATTGGGATGGGATCTTGGAGCTGGGTATACCCCCCTTTAAGTACATGCTGGAAATACAGTCGAGACCAAAAGTTTTGAGACTGACAAATTTTGTTTCTCCCTACATTTTCGGATTCAGTCTTTTTGATATTTTTGGTCTGAAGTTTATATGGTTAATGAAGTATAAATTCTAAAACATTTCATACGTTTTTAACCTCTTCTTGAGAAATATATCAAGTTTATACAAAGACTTGAAGGGAATTGAGAGGAATAAAATGAATTTCGTCCCGGCACAGGGGCTCTTGGTGCAGCAGCCGTACAGCTTCAGAGCACTATTACCTATCGATTAACCCCATATCTGCAGGTTAATAGCGGGTTATTTTTTTTACATGACAGGTTCCCTTTAAAGTGTTGTCCCTTATTGTTTAAGTCTTCAGCCCTTCACCTGGACAGCTGGATATCGGCTTCCGGGCCAAACCCTGTTTGATGACGGCACATTCTTGTCTAATCATTGCTCGGAGTTTATCACAATTTCGGTATTTTTCTTTGTACATCGCTTTAGAGGATTGAACACAGGTTGTCAAAGGGATTGAGATCTGAGGACTTTCCTCACCATAGGTGCAAAATGTCAAGGTTTTGTTCACCGAGCCACCGAGTTACCTTTTTCCTTGTGACATGACCTCCATCATGCTGAAAAAAGTGTTGCTCATCACCAAATTGCTCCTGGTTTGTTGGAAAACGTTGCTCTTCGAGGATGTTTAGATCCCATTCTTTATTCATGGAGGTGTTATTAAAATTATGAGCGAGCCTCCTCTATGGATGAAAAGCAAATCTACACATGTCCAAGCCCTGCATTTCCTTTAAAGTAAAGTTTTCTCTGACGAAGCCCCGTTCAGGCTGTTTGGGACATCTAGAAGAATGACTGCCCGAAGAAGAAAAAGGTGAGGGCTACCACGATTCCTGAGTCACCCCAGCAGTGAAGCCTCCCGAGACCATTCGTGTGGAGTTTTCATTTCATCCAAGAAAGGGGGCTCACTCACAATTTTGCCTACGAATACTGCCACTGATGAACAATGGCTCCCCCCACCATGATGGAGACCATGTCACAAGGCAAAAGTGATAACTAAGTGGCTCAGTGAACAAAACATTGACATTTTGGGTCCATGGTGAGGAAAGTTCACAGATCTCAATCCCATGAGAACCTGTGTTCAATCCTCAAAACGGGTGTACAAATAAAAGCACAGAACTTGTGATACACCCCACCACTTATTAGACAAGACTGGGCGGCCATCAGTCAGGGTCTGGTCCAGAGGCTGATATCCAGCGGCCAGGACGAAGAGCAGAAGTCTTGAAAAATAAGGGTCCACACTGTGAATATTAAGTCTTTGCCTAACCTGGCCGGAGGGTCTATCACAGTCATTTAACATTTAGCAAGCGTAAAATAAATTCCAGGCTCCTCTCACATATTGTGATGTCCCCTTTACCTCATACAAGGTGCAAATGGGCGACATGCAAGTCTAAATTTTCGGACAGTCTCTCACACTGTGTACTCTATGTGTAATACAGCTTCCATAGACTCAATTCTTGTCTTTGCACATGCCTACAGTCCACCATTACAACATTGTGTGCCTACAGCACCCTCTACTGGTCACACATTTATTGGTCACAGTGTTAGCAAAATTAGTGACCGGTACATCCCATACATACAATTCCTCGTCAGCGTTCAATCATGTCAAAATAAGTCCCCACCTATTTGTAGGATAGGTGATACGTTATTGACTCTCGGGGTCCCATAGCTAGCACCCCCTCCAATAACTCGAATGGGGAGCTTTTTATTCCCATAAGGCCATGTTCACACGTTCAGTATGTGGTCAGTATTTTATTTGTAAGCCAAAAAGGGCGAAAAATACAGAAATGGTGACGTGCTTCCATTATACTTTTCCTCTGACTGTTCCACTCCAGGTTTTGGCTTCTAAATACGGAGGTAAAAGACTGTACGTGTGAACATGGCCATAGACTGGAGCTGCAGTGCACCAAGTCATCCGCTGCTCCATTCATTCTATATGATAGGCCCAGTCTAATGATGGCTTCCCGACATCCCGCACAATAAGAACTGGTTCCTGTGAGAGACAGGAGGCGTCCACGTGATTTGCCACCGCTTTCAGGTGTTGTCGTTTTATAGGAGCCTCCTAGATGTTCCGGGAGGGTTGGCAAGTGTGTAAGCGATATGGCATCACTATCGGATGTTATTCCCTACAACCAAGACACACCGATTACTAAACTAATCCTTATGATTTCCAGCTCAATAGGAGCCAAGCCGCAGCACCTGAAGACGGCCATTACACTGTATGGTGCTGGGTGTCGGACCTCCTCTGATCAGATACTGATGACCCATAACCATAAAGTGTGGTTTGCAGCAGTGTCTACCCCTTTCTTCCTCTTGCCCCTATGTTACCCTTCCCTCTCCATGGGCTTTTGTGGGCAGCAACTATAATCTGACCCCTCAGTGATCTGAAAATCTGTGTTCACGGAGGACGCACTTTACCACTGAACTGAGAACAATCGATCAGTCCAGGCAAAGAAAGACATTTATCTGTAATAAGGTATATTACAAAATTAGCAGTTTTGTTTTTTTACTTTGATTTTATGATTAATTTATGAAAATAAACGATTACTCTTAAAAAAAACTCTCTATTTGTTCGTTGCACATTAACGTTCACAGCTTTTTATTACGAAGCCATGAGCGGCTTAACGAGCTTCAGCCTGTAACTCCAGGTATGATCCTATAATGTCAAAATGGCAGGAGAACTGAGACCTAGACAATCACGGCAAAAAAATTCCCAGTAGACGGAGTCGCGGCAAATAAAAAACTGTTTAATAGAAAAGCAGTCCTTACTGCTTATATCAACCAATCAGAGCACAGCTTTCATTTTACCAGAGCAGATTGAGAAATGAAAGCTGAACTTTGATTGGTTGCTTCGGGCAAGAATGAGTTTCCCTTTAGATAGTTTTCGTACTTGAAGCTTAATGCGACCTTGGGGAGTGTGCAGACGTAGAAATGACTGATGAACACAGAGCAGCCTCCTTCCATTCTAGTTTTTTTTCCAAAATCAACTTCAGGCCATTACTAGGCCTCTGGCTGCCACGGCAACCCTTCAGCATGCTGAACCCATGTAGTTGGAGAGCCGATTGGCTTGCAGGGGTAACCCCTTACGTTCAACAGTCACTATTGACCATGGCATATAAGGGGCTGATTAGCCCAGAATCAAATTTAACTTTGATCCTGCCTGGCAATTTGATTAATTTCAAGAAATACTGTTGTGGCTCTTCCCTTTGATGCAAGTTTAAGGAAGCCCTCCTCCTCCCATCAATGTTTTTAATATCTTACTATATAGCAATCACCATATTATATAGCAATGTGCACTTACAATTGCTCATTTTGCCTTTCTACCAGCTAATTCTTCTCTTTTATTCAGTTGCCATGACAGCACCACGAGAGAGGGGATCCGCCCTTCGGGGACAGGAAACCTACAGACATAAAAAGGGCGGCCCTCTCTCCCACCTCAGTTGGTTTCCTGTCCCTGACAGGGGATCCCTTCAGACATATCTCTTCAGGAGTTCGAAGTTTCTTGAGTGGAATCCCGGGCCAGACAGGCCGGTTCAGGCAGCGGGGGTCCCCTGACTCGGTCTGTCCGGAGGACCGGAAGCGCCGCACGGCAGGGAGACTGTTGGTGCAGGCGGCAGCAGGTGGAAGAGGCCTTCAGGGGAAGTGCCTGCTTCTGGAGGCCCAACGCCAGTACTCCTGGTCCGGTCCTGCGGGGGGGCGTCCACCGGAGGTGGGCCGCTGACTGTCGTGCAAGGGCCGATGACGCGCCGGTTATATTTTGTGGGCCGCGGCGGTGACGTCAGGGGTGGCACCTCTGGGGGAGCTTGACGACCGTGGCGCGGTTGGGTGGGGCTTTAGTAGCCGGACGCCAAGGGGTACTTGGCAGGCCTGGATGAGAAACTCCTGCGCGCCCCATCGGGGGCAGTACCTGGGGGATGGCTGGCTACTTATCAGACTCAGGTCAGCTGCGGGATGCTTCTGGCCCTGTATAGTGCATAATGGCATCTCTGGAGCATGCAGAGTCTCTGGATGAGCAGCCACAGCCTCAGCCTTCAGAAAAGTCTCAGCAGCGGTCTAGCAGCAGCAGCCGCTCTGGGAGGAATAAATCTATCTAGAAGGCGAAGCCTGAGAAGTCCACGAGCTGTAGAGGATCGGCGGCTATATTGGAACCCCCCACAGAACCCGGGGAAAAAGTGCTCCGGGAAAAGCAAGCACAGAGATTGTGCCGAGTGCGGGGCTCTCCTTCCAGACGGTCATGGAAGGAAGCTATGTAGACCCTGCATACATCGCCTAGTCACAGAAGAGACCTCCGGCTTTACCTCCAGTCTACGGGAGATAGGCAGGAGGTTAGGGGTTCGGTCAGCTACCCATCTCCGGACACGGGGTTTAAAGGGAAGTCTCCTAGATCCCCAGTTTTAGTCTCAGACAACGACTCGAGTTAAGATCAAACTCATCCCCATCATCATGATCATCATCATCATCATCATCGGAAGCCAGATCGACCCACTCCTGTTTTCTGCTAGAACGAGTCAGTCATCTAGTAAAGGCGGTAAACAGCACAATGGGGATTGAGGAGACCCCGACGGAGAAGTCCGTGCAGGATTCGATGTTCAGGGGGTTGGACCGGAAAAATCGAAGGTCCTTTCCGTTGGTAGACAAAATCAGCGCCCTTATCACAAGGGAGTGGAAAAAGCCCGAGAGGAAAGGCTCCCTGCCACCCGCCTTCAAAAGGTATTCATTTGAGGAGGCAGCCTCATCCTCATGGGATAAAGCCCCAATACTGGACGCAGCAGTCGCCAAAGCGTGCAAAAAAAACTTCCCTACCCTTTGAGGACCTTGGTAGCTTAAAGGACCCGCTGGATAGGAAGGCAGACGTCTTCCTTAAGGGAACCTGGGAGACATCAACAGGAGCCCTCAGACCAGCGATCGCTGCCACGTGCACTGCCAGGTCCTTAATGGTATGGATGGACCATTTAGAAGAGCAGCTTAGAGATAAGGTCCCAAGACAGGACATCCTTTCCTCCCTTTCTACAATCCATGGGGCGGCAGCCTTCCTTTCAGATGCGTCAGCGGACTCTGAAGTTAGCAGCCAGATCCGCGGCCCTCTCCAATGCCGCCCATAGGGCCTTGTGGCTTAAATGTTGGCCAGGTGACATTCAGGCCAGATCAAAGTTATGCGACATCCCGTGTGAAGGGGTTCATTTATTTGGTAAAGTGCTGGATGAACGGTTAGAGAAAGCAGGCGACAGCAAGAAACGATTCCCCTACTTAGGAAGGCCATCTTACAGACTGGACTCTTACAGAAGGTGGTCTGACCGTAGGAGAGCAACAAGAGAAACACCCAGATATGACAGCAGGAGGAATATGTTTAATACCCCACGGGACCGTAGTAATCCTAAATGACTGCCGGACCAGGTAGGGGGAAGGCTGTTGGCCTTCTTCCCAGCCTGGTCAAGTATTTCAAATAGCCCATGGATACGGAGCATTATCAGAATGGGACTGAGGTTTGAGTTCCAGAGAACCCCGCACGAGAGATTTCTTCTAACTCCCATCCGCTCGTCATCTACAGAACAGAGGCGTTGGAGTCGGAGGTCCGGGAACTTCTCCAGAAGGGTGTCTTGGTGAGGGTTCCTGAGCTACAAAGAGGCAAGGGGTTTTACTCCCCCCTCTTTCTAGTCAAGAAGCCAGACGGCTCCTTCCGCACCATCATTAATCTCAGAAGCCTCAATAAATTTATTGAAATTCACTCTCTCAAAATGGAGTCTGTGAAATCTGCTATTAAATTGCTATTCAGTGGGTGCTTTATGCTAGTCTTAGACCTTAAAGACGCCTATTATCACGTCCCGATACACGCAGATCATCAGCAATTTCTAAGGGTGGCAGTTTCACTGGGCGGAATTATATGCCACTTCCAATAGAGGGCACTTCCCTTCGGGGTTGCAGTGGCACCCCAGGTCTTCACAAAGATAATGGCTGAGGTCATGGCTCATTTGCACGATCAAGACATTCTCGTGATCCCCTATCTAGATGATCTACTAATTGTGGGGCACTTGGAATCTCACTGCACCGCCCAATTAGGGAAGGTAATATCCAGCCTTAATTTTAAAGAGTCACGGTAGCAGCCCTTAAAAGTTCAGCAGTTCCTCGGCCTTATCCTAGACTCTGATATACAGGAGTATCTATTACCAGAATCTAAAGTATACAACATTAAGCGTCAGACACTCAGGGTGATAGACAACCCATCAGTTACACTTAGGGGGGCAATGTCGCTGTTGGGCTCACTCACATCATGTACAGTTGTGGCCAAAAGTATTGCCACCCCTGCAATTCTGTCAGATAATACTCAGTTTCTTCCTGAAAATGATTGCAAACACAAATTCTTTGGTATTATTATCTTCATTTAATTTGTCTTAAATGAAAAAAGACAAAAGAGAATGAAGCAAAACATTGATCATTTCACACAAAACTCCAAAAATGGGTCAGACAAAAGTATTGGCACCCTCAGCCTAATACTTGGTTGCACAACCTTTAACCAAAATAACTGCGACCAACCGCTTCCGGTAACCATCGAGTTTCTTACAATGCTCTGCTGGAATTTTAGACCATTCTTCTTTGGCAAACTGCTCCAGGTCCCTGATATTTGAAGGGTGCCTTCTCCAAACTGCCATTTTTAGATCTCACCACAGGTGTTCTATGGGATTCAGGTCTGGACTCATTGCTGGCCACCTTAGAAGTCTCCAGTGCTTTCTCTCAAACCATTTTCTAGTGCTTTTTGAAGTGTGCTTTGGGTCATTGTCCTGCTGGAAGACCCATGACCTCTGAGGGAGACCCAGCTTTCTCACACTGGGCCCTACATTATGCTGCAAAATTTGTTGGTAGTCTTCTGACTTCATAATGCCATGCAAACGGTCAAGTAGTCCAGTGCCAGAGGCAGCAAAGCAACCCCAAAACATCAGGGAACCTCCGCCATGTTTGACTGTAGGGACCGTGTTCTTTTCTTTGAAAGCTTCTTTTTTTCTCCTGTAAACTCTGTGTTGATGCCTTTGCCCAAAAAGCTCTACTTTTGTCCCATCTGACCAGAGAACATTATTCCAAAACGTTTTAGGCTTTTTCAGGTAAGTTTTGGCAAACTCCAGCCTGGCTTTTTTATGTCTCGGGGTAAGTAGTGGGGTCTTCCTGGGTCTCCAACCATACAGTCCCTTTTCATTGACGCCGACGGATAGTACGGGTTGACACTGTTGTACCCTTGGACTGCAGGGCAGCTTGAACTTGTTTGGATGTTAGTCGAGGTTCTTTATCCAACATCTGCACAATCTTGCGTTGAAATCTCTTGTCAATTTTTCTTTTCAGTCCACATCTAGGGAGGTTAGCCACAGTGCCATGGGCTTTAAACTTCTTGATGACACTGCACACGGTAGACACAGGAACATTCAGGTCTTTGGAGATGGACTTGTAGCCTTGAGATTGCTCATGCTTCCTCACAATTTGGTTTCTCAAGTCCTCAGACAGTTCTTTGGTCTTCTTTCTTTTCTCCATGCTCAATGTGGTACACACAAGGACACAGGACAGAGGTTGAGTCAACTTTAATCCTTGTCAACTGGCTGCAAGTGTGATTTAGTTATTGCCAACACCTGTTAGGTGCCACAGGTAAGTTACAGGTGCTGTTAATTACACAAATTAGAGAAGCGTCACATGATTTTTCAAACAGGACCAATACTTTTGTCCACCCTCTTTATGTTTGGTGTGGAATTATATCCAATTTGGCTTTAGGACAATTCTTTTTGTGTCTTTTCATTTAAGACGAATTAAATGAAGATAATACCAAAGAATTTGTGTTTGCAAACATTTTCAGGAAGAAACTGAGTATTAACTGACAGAATTGCAGGGGTGTCAATACTTTTGGCCACAACTGTATACCAGCAGTACTCTGGGCCCAATTCCACACCAGAACCCTGCAGTGGGACGTTTTGCACAACACCCGTCGGCTAGAAGGTCGCCTCGAGGGTAGATTCACCTTATCCGACGATACCATTCAGTCTCTACGATGGTGGTCACAGATACCAAATCTGCGTAGGGGAGTTCCATGGGTAAATCATATCTCCCGAATCATAACCACGGATGTTAGTCCCAGGGGCTGGGGAGCACATATGGGGGATATATGGGTCCAGGGGACGTGGACACCGTCAGAACAAAAATTTTCCTCCAACCTTAAAGAGCTGTTAGCCGTGGAGTGGGCTGTAAGTGCTTTCCTTATGTCCCTACAGGGTGAACACGTCAGGCTATTCTCAGACAACCAGGTAACTGTAGTCTACATTAACCACCAGGGGGGAACCCAGTCCAGGCCCTTAATGGATGTGGTGAATCGTATCTTTCAGATCGCCGAGGTTCACCTTCTATCCCTTACATCCCTCCATATAAAAAGGAAAACAAAATATAACAGCCGATTTCCTAAGTCGCAACAGGCTCAAACATGGAGAGTGGGCACTAAAGAGGGCCATCTTCGGACAGATCGTACACAGCAAAAGGAACAGGTGCTTGAGGCAGCTATCCCTAAGTTCTCTTCATCTCTGTAAATCTCTCATGGTGCTGTCATGGCGACTGAATAAATGATCAGCTACTTACCGGTAGCGGTGTTTTTCAGGAGCCCATGACAGCCCCTTTACATTCCCTCCCTCTGCTCTCACGTATGGGTCAGCACCTTTCTTTCGGTTAGACTTTAGTTACAGGTGTGAAGAATATTTAGTTTGACTGTGTATATATGAATTGCTACTAACCAGGGAGGTCCTCTCATGCTCTGTTATCCAACTGAGGCGGGAGAGAGGGCCGCCCGTTTTTATGTCTGTAGGTTTCCTGTCCCCAAAGAGCGGATCCCCTCTCTCGTAGTGCTGTCACGGGCTCCTGAAAAACACCGCTACTGGTAAGTAGCTGAGCATTTCTCTGCTCTATGTAGAAACAGGAAGTCTCTTGTCCCTGCAGGAATTATTCCCCTCTTCAACTCCTTATTCAGACGCTCCATCCTCCCTTGCCAGAGACTTTTGCAGTAATTCATGACCCATACAGGGAAAATTGACCTCCTGTTTCTACATAGAGCTTAGAAGGATTCAGCTAGTCAGTTTTTAAATCACAAGATATCATAGACCTAATGGAAAAGAGAAGAATTAGCTGGGTAGAAAGGCAAAATGAGCAATTGTAAGCACACAGTGCTATATAATATGGTGATTGCAGTATATTAAGAGGATAAAAACTTAGATGGGAGGAGGAGGGCTTCTTTAATACAATTTCTTTAGGAACTTTGTTATGTGGTAAAAGCAGCAGCTGAATCCATTTCTCATCCTCCGGCACTTCACCTCGGCCAAAAGAAAATGGAATTTTTTTTCCCCAACATTTGCACCACATGTAGAACTTTTTTTCCCCCAGTTTTTAAGTCCATTATTTGGTAACATGGATGGTGTAATTCAAAACCGCACCCTGCCCTGCTGAAAAACAATCCCTCATAGGGTTACATTGAAGAAAAAATGAAAAAGTTACGGCTCTTAAAAATGACATTCGACAGTAATGAATAATGAATGGGTTAATTTTTTTCTCCTATTGCATTAATCCTTTTGAAATCTTGTGATTTTCTTTTTTTTTTTTTAAACCATGAATTGTTATACGCCTCCCTTTACTGCTCTCTAAAATAATTACTAGTTAAGGCGCTGCATCACAGATTCCAGATTTTAACAGGATGAAAACCGTTCAGCATTGGAAACATCAGGGCTCATAGGGCTCCATTTCATGCGACTGATCCGTTTCTTGTATGGTTTCAGGTTTTCTGTTCTTCTAACGTCCCAGTGTGAATCCCGCCTTAAGAAATGGATGGAGAGTGGAGTTCTCCAGTTAGCCACAAGGGGTCGCCAAATACACATAAGTGAGCCGGATTCCTGACATGTTAATCCCGGAGGACACCAATTGTGGTCACATTCTTTATGGCTTCAGGACAAGCTGAACACAGGGGAGACAGTCACTAGTCATAAGCATAATGTATCATTACGAAATGCAGTAAACCACTGATACCTTACAACCAGTCGGCTCTGTGGGTCACTCAGACATTAAATATAAACTATATAATAAAAGGAAAATTACAGCTTCTCGGGGCAGTGTGCATTTCTGCTGATGCGTTAGGAAAGTCTAAAGATTGGACATATTGTTGGCCTGATAACGTTGGCAGCCTCAGTGCTGCAGAACAGGTAGCGGGCGATCGCAGCCACACTGCAGGCGCTGGCTCTGCCCCATCAATGATACGATCCTGCCATGTCATCACATCTCTCGTAGCCTCAGGCGGCACAATGTCTGCGCCAACATTTCTGTTTTTGGGAAGAGGAATATTTCATTTATAATATGCATTATGCCACGTGCAGATCGTGGACGATGACTGCAACATACTGATTCCACCGACACAATGTCTGACCGGAGGGCAGGATCATCGCCACAACCGGTGAAATACAGCCAAGGACATACAGAAGGAAAATGGACCACTCGACATTGGCGTCATTGGATGACATAAGCCACACCAGGGGTATCCAGCAGTGATCGAAATCATGGATTACTCCCCCGCAGATACCCATGACATACGCTGCAAACAGGGCACAGCCAATAGATAACGATATCTATCCATAGGGGAGAACATGTGATCACTGGGGGTCGGACCATTGGGACCCTTAGGCCTCTTTCACACTTCCATTTTTTACAATCAGTCACAATCCGCCAGGTTTTGAAAAAAACGGATCCTCAAATTTTTTTTGAGGATCCGTTTTTTTCCCATTGACTTGCATTAATGGCGGATTGTGACGGATTGCTGTCCGTTGCATCCGTTTTTTTTGAGGATCCGCCAAAAATTGCTGTCCGTCACCATCCTCAAAGATTTCAAAACGGAGCTTGCAACGTTTTTTTCTGTGGCGGATCCTCCAGACACTCATTTAGCGATCACAAGGACAGGGGGTCCTGAAGTCCACGACTGATGAAGTGTTGCGACTACTGCTCCATTATAGAAGTTGCAGACAGTAATGGAGCAGAGGTCGGACATGATCACCAACGCTTTATTCACACAGGAGTTTTGGTCCCGCTATTGTAATCGCTGATGATCTCATAGGACATACCACAAGCAATCATACATTAATGGGATGAGGTCAGCACACACCGACTGTTCAAACCAAGCACTGGCGCTCTGTATACCAGGACATGGACCATGCATCTTTCCACCTATTGGTTTTCCATCCATGTCTGCCATCTTTTTATTGATTGATAGCTCAGGCATTACGGGTGCCAGAGGAAAGCAGGGATGGACAAGTAGGTGGGAAGGAGCACAGAGTCCCCTTGCTTGGTTTGAACAGTCATTTTGTGCTGACAGACTCCCTTTAATCATTTATCCTGTAGATGAGCACTGTTTAGGGGACAACCTCTTTCAATGTGCCACCTACTTAATGTACAGGCAAGCCCCCGGGGGGCACGTGTCAGGCAAGCCCCCGGGGGGCACGTGACAGGCAAGCCCCCGGGGGGGCACGCGACAGGCAAGCCCCCGGGGGGCACGCGTCACCAAGCCCCCGGGGGGGGCACGCGTCAGCCAAGCCCCCGGGGGGGCACGCGTCAGCCAAGCCCCCGGGGGGGCACGCGTCAGGCAAGCCCCCGGGGGGGCACGCGTCAGGCAAGCCCCCGGGGGGGCACGCGTCAGGCAAGCCCCCGGGGGGGCACGCGTCAGGCAAGCCCCCGGGGGGGCACGCGTCAGGCAAGCCCCCGGGGGGGCACGTGCCAAACATATCCATAGGGCTTCATGGACAACGTTAGGGAGCCATGTGCAGCCATACGTACTTCTTACTGCTTGGAACTGGAATAACATGCTATTCACACCGAGACCTCCTGGACACAATTATAAACTGCACTTTTTTTTTATCATGGAAATCGATGGGCAATGTATCCCACCTGCCGAAGATCCACATCAGGGGTGATATGAGGAAAGCGCTGTGTGACCGGAGCAATATACACACTACAATCCAGGCTGATCGCAGCCTCACTGCAAGATAAACAGCATCCTGCCCACACTGAAATGACGGCACTTATTGCAGATGTGACCTGTAGTATTTGGATGGACTTTCCCTTTAAATGTTTCTACCGCAGTAAAACCACACATCGACTATCCGGATAGAAGCGGAGGCCGAATCTCCCACTTCTAATCCCTCATTATTGACATTTAATCTTCGCTCTGCTGGAGAATTTGATATTTCTAGATTTAAAGATTCCAGAGCCTGAAATAACACGTAGAATATTTTTGGGGGAAGCCAGCCGAGGGCCGTAATATTCCTCCGTGACTCCACACAACGGAAATATTTAGCAAGTACACAAAATCCTTAATAGCTTTATCGTATGGGTGATTCATACCAGACGGATTACAAATGGGAACCCATCGGTTTATGTTCGGAAAGTCTGAAGTTTCTACGTGTCCCTGACCAGGACTGGGAGCCGCGGAGCCGGAATGTGCAGCGCTCACAAAATCAGGGGGGGGGGGGGGGAAAGGAAGAGAGAAAGTTTGATGGCGCGCGTGGGGAAGTGATAGGGGAGAAGAGGCGCGCTTGTCCTGGAGTTACCCAGCGCGCGTCGGAGGGGAGTATTAATAGCGCAGAGTTCTCGGTGTACAGTGACACTGTTTATTAACAGATAAGATTTCATTGTATTGCTTTATGCCCGCGGAGATCTGAAAATGTCACCGAGGATTTTTTTTTTCTTGTATATTTTGGAACAAATCTATTTATAAAAGTAGAACAGCAAAGAGGAAGGGGCGACCAGGAAAAACGATGGTAAACAAGGGCTCTTAAAGGGAAAGTGCACATAATGGAACCAATAACCCCGGCAGGTAGTCATTAGACCACATGATATTGTGGTTACTTGTGTGCCCCAATGTGATTACAGTGGAGAGGCCACAAAAAGCAGTAGAGGCCTTCAGAGCACCACGTAGATTTACACTTAACGGATTATCGATTTAATTAAAAAAAGATAGGAAATGGAATTGCGGTCATGTTAATTATCCAATATTCATAGAATAGATGCACTATAGCTAAGAAATAATTCAATTTGCGGAATATGGAGGGGCTTTCTGTGCTAAGAACTCTTTAGAAGGGTATTCCAATCTCAGCTGTGAATACACGTCTACGTGCAGCAGCCAGAGGCGGACGGGATTTTTAGCGAGCTGTGCTAGGTTTGCCTAATCTTGTCCATCTCTGGTCACCACATATAGTCAGGGGAATTAATCTTTAAAGCATTTGATAAAGTATCTAACACTATCCTTATTGAAAAAACGTCTAGGTTAGGCGAGTTCATAACTGGCTCAGTGATTGTACTCAAAGAGTGGCAAATCATAGAATGTTGGAGTTGGAAGGGATCGCCAGGGTCATGGTGTCCAACCTCCTGCTCAATGCAGGATTCACTAAACCATCTCTGTAACAAATGGTTGCGCATCCAATTAGAGGAGTCCTTCAAGTGGCTCTGTCCTGGCCCCAGCGTTGTTCAACATTTTTATAAATGATCTAGAAAAGGGAACTGAAGGTAAACTAATGAAATTTGCAGATGATGCAAAACTAGGAGAGATAGCAAACACTAGAGAAGACAGAGAAAGGACTCAGAAGGCTCTAGATAAGCTTGAGCAAATGGCAGCAACTAATAAAATGGTATTTAAAAGGGAGAAATGCAATATTCTACATCTGGGCAATAAAAAATGATAATTATGCATACTGAATGGGAGGAACAGAACTAAGAAACAGCATGTGTGAGAAAGACTTGGGTATACTAATAGATCACAGATTGCACATGAGTCCACAGTGTGATGCAGCAGCAAAAAAGGCAACAAGTTCTAAGATGTATTAAGAGATGCATAGCGTCTAGATCACGTGAAGTAATTATCCCCCCTCTTTGGTCAGGCCTCATCTGGAATACTGTGTCTGGTTCTGGGCATCACATTTTAAAAAAGGCATTGAAAAACTGGAGCAAGTTCAGAGAAGAGTTATCAGAAGGGTGAGCGGACAGCAAAGTAGGTCTTACGAGGAACGGTAAAAGGATCTGGGAATGTTTAGCTTGCAAAAAAGAAGGCTAAGACAAGACTTAAAAGCGCTCTACAAATATCTGAAGGGATGTCACAGTGTAGAAGAATCCTTATTACTATTTGCACATGGAAACAATGGAATAAAACTGAAAGGGAGAAGACACAGATAAGATATTAGAAAAAAATGACAGTGATCAAAGAGGGGAACAGGCTGCCACGAGGTGGGGAGTTCTCCTTCAATGGAAGTCTTCAAACAGAGGCTGGACAGACATCTGTCTGAAATGGTTTAGTGAATCCTGCATTGAGCAGGGGGGGTGGACACGATAACCCTGGAGGTCCTGTCTCCCTTGCAACGCTAACAATCTATGATTGTACAGCTTCTTTGGACAAATATTCATGGGGGTCTCAATAGGAGTCAGTCATACATATTTGACCCCCATCAATTGTAATACCTGGGTTCCCATCTCCCATTTCTGAAGGTGAAAACATTTCCAACCTTTCTAGAACACATTAGGGGAGCTGCCATAAAAGGTGATGGTGGAGAATCACTGTTAGGTCAGGTTCACTTGTTCGCAATATATGGTCCGTGCTTGGATTGCAATACTCGGCCCAACCAGCGGTGCTCTTGACCTATACTAACTGCCATGTAAGCATTAATGAAGCAGATCAGGTTAGGAGACCCGCCGAGTGGGCCCGGTACGGTGTTCCGAGCATGGAGTGCATATCACAGATGTGTGAATCTGTCCATAGCCCGGTTTCACATGGACAAATTTTCATTATTTTTTTTTTTTAAGCTGTGCGTTCAGTATATGGATAGAAAGAACACTGTCTCGAAATACGGCCAACTAAACCCAAGAATAATCGGCGCATCTGAGCACCCCATCGGATCATGTGAAAGGATTGCAGCATGCAATAATCATATCCACACCAGACTAGTGCACATAAGTGCAAGCTGCTTTTGCACCCATCCTAGTAAACAGACAATCAGGTCAGCAATTTGTGGATGTGTAATTTTTTCATACCGCTGCCTGGGACATGAAGCTATGCTAATCAATAGCCAACCATAATCATAAGCTATACTTCGTCCTCTGGCTCTTCGTGGAGGTTTGAAGCAGGAGACCCCAAACTAGGAGTCTATATGGCCTAAGAGTGTATGAAAAAGGGCAGACAATCCCTTTAAATGAGCTGTTGGAAACAGTTATGACCATATTGATTGCGGAATCCATTAATCATTGACACAATCCCTAAGAGGAGCACATTGCTAGACCCTCCCAAGATTATATATACCACATTGAGGGTCCTCCAGCTCGGTCTTTCTCGCGCTATGTAATATAATAACTGTAAAGGGTTTAGAGGTGAATTCCAGCCCCAGGATGAACTGTTCCTTCTGCTTCCCATCATCTGTAAAGTTTTGGCCGGAGGCTGGAATCAGTAGTCTGATTTATTCAGCTATTTGGAATAGGTCTTAGCAAGTCAATTACTTTGCAAGATGGGGGACATTACCGATGTAATCACTTCTCCACCCCTGACATAGCGACGCAAGGAAAGATGTGCAGGTCTAATGCTGTCACAACCAATAAATTATGACTAACCTTCTATTAATCCGTCACACTGCCCGAGGCGAGTGCAATCAAAGTGACGTCTGCGTCCTCAGTGAAGGTTTCCGTGAGCAACAAACAATGCAAGGACTTGTCCACTGGTCACTCGACCAGAACTTGAAAACCTTATATATGCCTTTGAAGCTGTAAAGTTAGGATCGGAAGACCCAGACAGTCCATGCATTGAAACTTCCCTAAGTGTTTTAACTAACCAAAGCTGAATTCACAGCTACACTGCACAGTGCTGCTGCTTCTGAAAGTGTCCTACTGGAGACAGGGGAGCAGGAATCCCTTATGCGTGTGTGGCCACTAAAAATTAGTGACGAAGATGACAGAAAAGAGGATAACGTGAAAAATACAAGGGATATAATAGCCAGAAATAGCTTTATTCCTCATGTACGCAGACATGACAGCCTACTCCAAAAGCATTACCCGATGACAGGTTTGCAGTAAGGTGGGGTTGTTGCTTTACAGTTTATGTATTACATTATGTTCCTAAATGATTTCACGAGCATGTAATGTTATTACACTACAAGTTATGGCATCCACCGGCAGGCCGAGAGTTGTCAAAGGCCTAAGGCCTGAATCCTAACAGTGCTTCTAATGAGTGATTAGCATTCACAATTAAAATCTGTCAATCCAGTACATGCGATCATTTATGGAAATCTTGGAAAAAAAAAAAAAAAAAAAAAAATCGAAAACATGCCGAATGTAAAATTACAGATATACGCTTACTTTACTGGAGTGGAATGGAGATAGAAATTCCCCAACTGTTTGTTAGGCTGGGGTCACACGACCATATTCTCGCCCATCCGAGAAAATCGGGCCAATTATGCTGATCATACTCTGATCAGACTGCGAGCAGATTCTCTGACATGAGAAGGTGGAAAAAAAAAGTCTCCATCTTCTCCATTGTGTCAGTGAAAACAGCACTGTACTCAGATCTCCTCCGAGTGATATCAGATGTAAATGGTGCATGCGGTGATTCTTTCCTCGGTTAGACACTGTCCGGGTGGAAAACAAATTGGACATGTGCAAGGCCCCATAGAATAACACTGGGTACCGAAAATACAGTCGTCCTTAGACTCCGGCACTGCCCTTATTTTCAAGCATGGGAACAGAAAAACAAATGTGGTCAGCCCTTATCTGTATGGGGGGCTCACACATCGCCCATGAAAATGTCATTTTAGAAGGATTGAGAAAGTTGGATTTTAACACTTGATCCGCCAATTTTGTTCTCTGATAAGCCACTGCCAGAGGTATGTGACAATGTCTCATGCCAGTCTCCCCGTTAAAAGCACATGCACCTTCTCCCAGACTGAGCCTACATGTGTGATCAGAAGTGACAGCTATCAAGGGAGTGCGAGCACATGAAGGCTGGATTACTATTTCTTGCAGTCAGCTCCTAAGTCACCATGTGAATGGGTTTTTCAAGCACAGGGACAGAAAGTTGTCATGTGGGCACAGGTGCAAAAATATTTTCGCAAAGCAGGTTTTTACTTCCAGATAAGGATTTTTTTTTTTTTTTTTCATTTAAAGCATTGAAATGGGCAGTGATCGATAGTTTAGTTTTCATATTAAATGCATTATGTGCTAGGACCTGAGCAGCAATTATAGGGGAAGTAAGACCATCATAATGGCCAAATTGTCAAAATTGAACGGCACTTTAAATCTGCCCCCGGCCTTAGGATATGAATTGGGAAATTGAGATAATAATGGTGGTGGGATGAAACTGCAGGCAGGGGTGGCCTGTAATCATGTATGAAACATTTCACCAGTCCGCAGATAATGACGGCTTTGTGGATCTCCGCTGACAGTCGTGTTCTTACCAGTCTTCTGCTGCTCGGTCACAACCCCACATTATTCTGTTAAACTTCACTACTTTTCCCGCAGGCGCTTCTTTTATTATAAGGGTGTTGCGGTTTTGCAGGAAAAGCCAATTATGTATTATAAATCAATTTTCTCTGCTAAGTGGGCTTGTAGGGAGGAGGCAGTGGCACAATGGCAGGCTGGCAGGAACATCCTCCCTACGTCCACATAGCTGGTGCATTGCCAGAAGTTGGGATCAGGTTCCCCGGAGTCACCCCTCGCCGAGCTGTCCTCGGATTAGTTTCCTGTAGGAGACTAGGTGTCTCCGAGACTCGGTATGTAAACACAACCTCTTCTAGACTGAGCGGATCGAGAGCCCAGAGCCTAATTATAGGAGGATCTGGCCTATAAAGAGGACGGCCTCACTGAACTGCGTTTCAGTTTTCCACACACAAGAAAAACGAACAGAGTTCGAATTTCAGCGGAGGGTCAGCAGCGTTTGGTGCAAGTTTCATTAGTTTTTCTCACATGAGGCTAAAAAAAGTCCACAGCTTTTGGCTTCTAAGTGCGGTCTGAATTTTTTTTTTTTTTTTTTAGACCTGCAATGCCGATTTTGGTCAGACAGGTGTCTCGGAATTTGTGTTGACTACACAATCCAAAAAAACAAAAAAAAATGGATATCTAGAAAGCCTAAGACTACAAGGGCTCGCGACTGTAATAATCAGACCAGCCCTTGTAGTCTTAGGCTTTCCACATATCTGAATATTATTTTTGGGGGTTGTGTAGAATGCACAAGTTGCCTCCGATAATCGGAACACACTCGACCACTCAAGTCTGTGGTTCCATTGAAAACATTGGACGACGGTCGAGTGCGGTCCGATTTTCATGAACACTATGAAGGGAGAAGATGGGAGGTTTTTCTTCATTCTCCACATTCGAGAAACTGACCGCACGTATATAACTGAGCGCACGCGCCCACCGCGTACTCCGAGCGCACCCCCCCAATGCACTCCGAGCGCACACGCCCCCCCCACGCACTCCGAGCGCACGCCCCCGCACTCCGAGCGCACGCAACCCGCCCCCACGCACTCCGAGCGCGCGCACACGCACTCCGAGCGCACGCGCCCTCCCACACGCACTCCGAGCGCATGCACTCCGAGCGCATGCGCCCCGCCCCCACGCACTCCGAGCGCACTCGCCCCGCCCCCACGCACTGCATAATTGGAACAATTTTCTAGGAGGAGAGAAAATCGGTCTTTTGAGCCTAGCCCAATAGGTACGAGATCTATCTGTGAAAATCACAGATAAAACTCGCATGTGAAAAACAGACAACTGTATAAGCCCCGATTGAAGAAAAAAAAAAAAAAAATTTGTCCAGGATATCCAATCAATCGAGAAAACCCGATGAAACATGAACCAAACTCTGATAACTTGCTGAAACTCGGATGAATCTCTGATGAAATACATTCATAAAAAAAACCAAAAAAAAACTAGTGCACAAGATGCTTTGTGTTCAGTTTCATTACGGTACCTAGGGCGGGTTTTGATGACCACATCAGAGAATAAACTCTGCTTTTTAGGTGCATGTTTTGTACTTTACTCCCATGTAGGTTTCTCCAAGCCTTTTCAGGAGATCTCACGGTTATCTAGAAACTATAAAGCCAGTGTATTTCCGTCTTGAGCACTCCAGTGTAAACTCCGGAGAAGTCGATGGGAACTGGAGCCAAGTGCTGTAACTAATAGTTTAGCCGTCGGCTTGTCTGACCCTGGACCATCAGCTGTTATTACCGGGGAAGCCACATCCGCAGTACATAGGTTGGGCCTGACAGTGGGAGATGTTCTTACACAGCCAGCCCTGTCGGACGTGGAATTGACAGGTCAGGAGAAACTTCCCTGGCTTCACTTCATGTGGGATAGAGGGCACAAAGGGAAACATTTTTATGGATGGGGACACAATGGGTTTTTATGGCTACTTTGCAGCAGAAAGTTCTATTAATTAAGCCCCCTTTCTGCCCAAAAGTAGTATAACACCCTTAGTGACCCTACACAATATTTGATCTCTATTATTTTCTCGGGTGCACACATGAGGCATTATAAATTTGTAGAGGGCACACAGGTGGTCATTGTTAATGTGCAGTGGACAAAAAGTGGGACATTAATGTTGCGTCGCTTTCCCCTACACAACAATATTATGTGGCGCTAATTGGGAATATAACTTTGTGGGGTCATTATTATGGTTTGTGGTACTAGAGATAGCGCTTGCCTGGTGCATGACTACTGGAGGGGGCAGCTTCTGTATAGCACTATTATTTGGGGGGCTATAATGTTGATAGAAGGGCTATCCAGGGCAATCTAGTAAAGTAACACTATAGAAGGGACGGTAATGGGTGCACAGTTGGGGCTGTATGTGGGAAGGGGAGTCTGTGATGGTTAGTAAAAGATAAGGAGGATGCTAGATAGGTGAAGGGGCAAAGATGGATTTGCAGGGAAACTGTGCCGACAAGTTGAGGTGGAGATTATTTTTATGGCAGTCGGGATCAGATGCAAGAGAGGGAGAAATGGAACATCTCCAATCAAAGTCACTGGAACTAACGTTCTGCCGCCATATGGCCCAATGTATGGTGGTAATAGCGCACTTTGAACCACTACTGCCTTACAATGATATAGCCCTGGTGTGCCATAATTACTCTCTGGGTCGGACTCTGTGGTATTATTGGCAACAGTGGTCTTAACATGTGGTCTTTTATTTAGTGTTTAGTAATAGTTTGGTGGTACTACGGAGTGGTAACAAAACACGACCATGAGCATGGTATGGCGGTAGTATTTGGATCTCATCTAGTTGTATTATTGGTAATAGTTTTCTTTCTAAACTGACTATGGATGATAGAATATGCCGGTGTTCGTCATCTATTCCAGAATTTGGGGTTTCACTTTGATCAGGCTTTGTCCTAAATTGATCTTGTGCTTATTCTGCATAATTAGAAGGTCAGTTATAGTAAAGGAGACATACAAGATGCAGATCATCGGACCGTTCAAATTAGGTATGGCTGGTACACAATTTTGAGATGCAGTCCTATGTAATGCCACGGGGTGTGTACTGGCAGGTCTTGCCCTACCAATGTGGCCAAGGATGAGAGTCTCCCATGGGCCATACAGAGCGAAGAGAGTGATGACTGCAGAGATGCCGGCCAACCTTCTGGCTTGTCGTACAGTAACCGGCAGCCTGATTCCAGTTACTCTTCCAGAAGCCTCGGTGGTTTCATGTGGAGTAACTGTGCCGCTCTTGCAGCATTCCTCCTCTCCTGCTGAGCCAACACATTGAGAAACCTCATCCCGCACCGCAGTCTGGAAGGGCTCGGGTCTCAGCGGCCACGCAGCAGCGCTGTGCACAGACACCATCTAACAAACTCCATTAATTATAATGCACCAACACTAATTAATGACACATTTACAGGCTATTCATAGACTGCAGACTTATCACAAGCCACAGAAAACAACAACTCTTCAGCGAGGACTAGGAAGGGACAACCAGCAGACCCCGAGCTCCCAGCTTTCAGGCTTTGTGCACACATGAAGGCAAAAGTGACAATTGTAGCCAACATCATGGTCTTATTTCCAAGAGACATACTTTGGGCTCACTCACAGCACTATATTTATTGGACAAGTGCCATCTTTTTTTTTTTTTTATCGGATAGTACTAGAACCAATGTTATTTAATGTGGATCAGTGCAGATTACCGATTATTTTCACTAACAGAATCCGTCTGTGAAAAAAAAAAATAAAAAAATTACAGCATGTTGTGACATCACTGCGAAATCAGAAGCCACTCATCCATTATAGTCTATGGGTGCGTGGAAATCATTGTACTGCACTTGGATGTCATATGAGTGCAGCATGACTTCCGAGCACTCGCAGAATGGAGAAGATGGAGAAATCTTGTTCTCTGTCTTCTCCTCATCTGTGATATGATTATCTCATCCAAGAGAATACAATCACGCAAAGCTGACACCCGGCTCAAACTTGGAGCAGTTTGATTATAGTGTCAGTAACAATCAATCCGATTCTCTTGGAGGAGAGCGTCTACACTGGTGTGACCGCGGCCTTACAGTCTACCTTGTCCGAAGACCACAGCCCCCTTCTCTAAAGATTAGCCGATCGCCCTCACCCGGCCCAGCCGATCGCCCTCACCCGGCCCAGCCGATCGCCCTCACCCGGCCCAGCCGATCGCCCTCACCCGGCCCAGCCGATCGCCCTCACCCGGCCCAGCCGATCGCCCTCACCCGGCCCAGCCGATCGCCCTCACCCGGCCCAGCCGATCGCCCTCACCCGGCCCAGCCGATCCATCTGTCCCATAAAATGCAGAAGACTTGAGCGTATCTCCAAAAATATTTTTTGGACAGATTCACTCAATTCAGAGAAGATGGTAAGTATTCCATTTGCCGAGGGTTCCATCTATGAGCAGACCCCCAGCAGCTTCAGTCCTGTCATTGGGGACACTTCATACAGTAAATTACCCTTCTGAAATAATTACAATGCTGTACACCGTCATCGTTACATAAGCATCATTATCACCGTGACATAACTATAACATAGGTGTACACACGATACAACGGGAAAGTGAATTCCTGCCCAAACAAGCCATAATCCCGCACAGACAGTCACGGCAATACAAGTCACTGACGCACCACCTGCACATCATATGATTTGGACGGTAGTAAAAATACATGACCGGCTCTTTCCAAATTTTTCTTTCCAAGAAAGCTGTAAAATATGCAGACTACGTCCAAATGACTCATTAACATGTACTTTTCTAGCAGCACAGGCATGCTTTGCCCAAATTTGTACTGAAATTTATAATTTAGGTCTTTTCCCTTATTATGTCAACATATTCCCAAAAGGAAAAGCAGGAAAAAATGCCAAGCCATAATTAGAGCCTTTGCGCGCAGGTTTTCTGGCAGTAATCAGTCGCACCGCGCAGAAACTCCGTCTCCGGATCATGACGAACGGCTTCTGTACAAGGAGATTAATTCATCACTTCAACAAACAGGTTAAAAAGGTTGATCTTGATTTCTCCCTCTTCAAAAAAATATACTTTATAGACATTGACTGTACTATGTGCAAAACTACAAGGAGTTATTCCAGTCGGAATAACAGATTTGTCACTATTACTACTAGGCTTTAGTGTAGTTTTTGATGCGCTCCTTTTGCTGGAAATGAATTAGAAAAAAGGAATTCACAATACATGCTACATTCATTATTAAATAGACTTCTTAGACCTGATGAGGCTGAAGTAGTTACAGTGAAATTCATTTTCAAAGTTTCATCTCAATCCTTTTCCCATCTAGCCCGATTTACAGAGCCTCAGAGTCCCTCTTCCCTGCTGCCGACCTCTGACGCTCAGTACAACCTGTAGATGTCAGTCAGGATGCCAGGGCAGAGCCTGAATAAACTTGAGATACTAAAATTCATAGTTAGGGATATAGCTCATGTATCAGGATTACACAGCAATTCTGACATGGATTTCCACAGTTGCTAACACCCGTCTCATGAGGTCTAAGTGATCTAAGAGAATATGAACATTATATTGGGTCCTGCTCACAACCAACAACTATGAGACCAATCAGTCACTGCAAAACATGTGCTCTGATGGACTTAGCCTATTGGGTTTAGACATAAATGGGTCCTCTCGAAAAGCTATCTGCCCTGGAGCTTCCCCCAGCAACAGTAGCTGGGGTTTTGAATGGAGAACTGTAGCAAACAGCTGATCGATGGGCCAGCTTTCACATTTGATAAAGGGATTATGCTAAAAAAACCCTTTTAAAGGGGATCTATCACCAGGATTTGCAATTGTCCCTAATCTGACAGCAGCATAATGTAGGGACAAAGACCCTGATTCCAGTGATGTGTCACTTGTTGGGCTACTTGCTGTAGTTTTCATAATCACTTTAATTAACAGAACATTTTCTCTAAAGGACTAGTAAACCTGCTGCCTTATAGTCCTCTGTATTCACGAGCTCTGTATAACTCCACCCCCACCACTGATTGTGTACACTTTGCATAGGCTGAAAGCGGCCAGAAAGCTGCCAATCAGGGGTGTGGGTGGGGTTACACAGAGCTCAGCAGTCAGAAAAGTGCTAGATTTGCAGCAGAGAAAACAGTGATTTTATCAACACTACAGCATGAAGCTCAGTAAGGCTGGTTTCATATTAGCATTTGGAGGCGCAGCGGATGCTCGCCGTGAAGCTCTGCCCCCTGCCGCACCTCCTCCGGTCAGCTCCGCCTATGGGCGCATGCCACTGCATGCGTACCCCATCTTTAGCATTGGGTACGCAGGCCGTGCGCAGGTATGCTTTTGCCGCCGCGTGCGTCCTTTTGACGGTGCGGCTACCTGCGCCAAATGCAACGTATTGCATTTTGGTGCGATTGCCGCACCATCAAAAGGACGCATGCAGGTGGAGCTTCACGGCGAGTGTCCGCTGCGCCTCCAAACGCTAATGTGAAACCAGCCTAAGAGACAAATCATTGGAATCAGTCTCTACCCTATATCATGATACTCTCAGGTGGGGTAACAAAAACAGATTATTAAGCTGGAGAAAAATTGCTGATTTTTATTGTTGAAGAAGGATAAAAAAAAAAAAAAAAAAAAAAAATATGAATAATATTACATGTCTGGACGGAGCCCGACGGCAATTTCTCCCCGATTGATGCAAATACTGTAAATGTCTTTAATGTTAATACATGTTCTGAATCCGGCTTTAGCACGCAATGAGAACAAATCATGTATTTTAATATAGCACGACCTTCCCAAGATTATGCATCACCATAATCAGAAAATTCAGTTCCTTCACCCTTCAGGTTTATGGACATCCGCTGCCCTCTTGGTCTGCCTGCATAGGAGACTTTTTTTTTTACAATTTATTTTTCAGGATTTGAAAGTTCTTGTTACTCCTTATTAAATTATAGGGTAAAAACTTTCACAAAAAAAGTGTCACTTGGTGGCCTGACCATATGCTGGCAGGCAAGACGGGTTGTCCTAGTAGGACCTCATCGGGCACAGGACCATCACAGGGAAGGTTCCCACGTTACATGGCAGCCCCCTCTATTATCTGAAGTTGGGCGCAGCACCTCTCGCGGACATGTGCGGTCCATGAAATTTTACATTACTTTTGTAGTGGTACTAAGCAAGCAATGGTAGCCACTTCTGTCAAAATCAGCAGTTTATAGGGGTCTAAAAACTTAGACCGGGAGTAAGCAGGTAATTTTAGCTTCACATTAAGGAGGTTAGCTTTGGTCATACAGCCCCTAGAGAGGCCTGACTGATATTTTCATGATGATCAGTGAGGGGGTCTGACTGCTGGAACCCCATCAATCCTAAAAACAGGTCTCTGAAAAGTAGCAATGGTCAGACATCTAAACCCTACTTCATTCATTCTCTATTGAGGAGACCTCAGCACTGGTTATCGTAGAGATGAGCGAATATCTTCGGCTCCCTCCTTATTCGGTGAGCTATAGCGCTTACCGAACAAGCTGCCGCAGGAACCCAGATGCCTGGATCGCTTCTGCAACCACGGTGGGTACCAGTGATCGGACCCCTCAACTCAATCATAATTCCGATGGCATAGCCTAAACCTTCACTTAAAGAGAACGTCCCTTTAATATTCACTCTTAGGCCGACACCCAGCTGTGCATTATTCATCTATAGCCACCAGGTAGCCCTTGCTCCGAGTTACATACTAATGATTTCTCCTCGTTCACAGAATAGGTGAGCAGCGTCACAAGTCATACAGCTACAGCCCAAGAACCTTGTAAGCACACAAGGCAAACAAGGACAAGGTATTGGGTTGGGATAAAATGTCTGTGGTTTTGGAGGTTTATGAAGGAGATAAGTAACAACGTGTTAATAAAGACGGAACAGTATATCAGAAACACTCGAATGACCTGAGCAACATTTTTGAGCACACATGTTAAAGAGCTCAAGCTGAAGGAAAGCTGAGAAAAGCCTCATCTACGAGCTCCCTGGAGATGCAATGGAGCCAGACTCATAAACCAGGCTTTGCAAGGGCCTTAACGCTACTCAGTACATGGAAATGTGCTAGCTTTACTTCATTGTGACACGGAGAAGAAGTCTTCTCTAAAGAAGAGATTTACAAGAGACGATAAAGAGAGACTTATGATGGTTGGAAATGTGTGGCCCAAACCTCCGGCAATCAATGGGATGAAAGTAGAGAGGCTGCGGACACTGGAGCTTACAGTCTACTAGGATGAAGGTATATGATAACGTAGGGTTGGGGGGGTATTTTTGTATAGTGGACCAGACAAATACCAAGGGGGTTAATACACAATGCTGACGAAGACGTCACCCAGCTTTGACCCATGAAATACCAGAGATGAGGAGGACTCAGTTTAGTGGTTGAGTTACGAGGAAGAAGTGTAGCCGCAGCTCATCAGTAGAGGAGGGCGTGAAGAAGCATGACGGAGATCCTAAAAATTTATCTTGTCGATTCCTCTCCCCTTTTCCCTCGCTCTCATGTCTAACCTCTATCTCTGACTCATGTGCTACATTTAGATTTGGCGCTTCTCTCTACTGAAAGAGGAGTTATGCTTTTTTGTTATTTCACATACTTATTGTGTCTCATGTTTGTTTTATGCAGCTTTTCTTGCAACAACTCAACTGTTATACATATAAAATGTTCTTACCTTGATCACTTCAGGTGTCTGCTGGATAGATAAAGTAGAGCTTGCATCCTTGACTTGGCTTTGATAACTTGGTGACATGAGGGGACTCTGAGGAACCAAAGTTTCTTGGAGGATCTGCATAACTTCCTTCTGCTTGGACAGGGTTCCTTTACCGGATCTCCAGTCCACAAGCTCTTGAGCAAAGTCCTCAATGCTGCCCAATATGCGTAGTAGAAGGTCGTCATCTTCTGTGGGGCTAATGTTAGATTCATTTGCGAGTACAGATGGAGCAGGTTGTGCTCTGACGTCTTCCTTGAGACCGGGCAGTCCAGTTGATTGTTTGGAAGGTGCTGGTGAAGATATTGGTGGGTTTTTTAAAGTGCTTTCAATTTTTTGAGAGAAACGTTCCAAGTCTAAGAGCAGTTTGTCTATTTCCTCATGGTCACTGCTCCTGCCCATTCTCATTGGCACTGCTGCATTCACATTATTGGGAGCTGCGGGAGATCGGGCATTGGCAGTGTTGGGATGATCTGGAGAACTAGTCGAAGGAGTCTCTTTAGGTACATGAGGACGAGTGGATGGATCACGACGCAATTTCTCCGTTGACCAGCATTTGCTTTCAGACGTCAGCGGTGCACGTGTAGTTGGTGACTTCTTTTGGTGAGGCGCCATTTGTGAATCTGAATCCTCTTCAATAAAGAGCTTTTCTGTCGCGTTCCTTGGCAACTTCTCCCTATTGTGAATCTGTGATGGAGGATTTGTTTGCTGAGAAGTTATAGAATGATTTTTTAGCGCAATAGATTGGTTCTGTTTATTTCTTTGCCATGTCTTTGCAGGTAATGGAGGAGCTACGTCTGGAACGGACTTTATGGTACTAGTTTCACCAACAGTGGCGGGTTGTGACGTAGACTCATGATTTTCATTGGTGGTTGATGAAATGGCTTTCAAAGAAGGGGGAGTTTGCACAACATCTTCATACTTTGGGGGCTGTTCATGACCATATATTGGTGAAAATGGATGTTGCTGCAGACTGTGGAGGCTTTTAACAAGTTCAGCCAAGTCATTAGGCTCAGTTCGTCCATGGGAGCCCTGCTCCAGTTCAAAAGGAAGCTTTTTCAGATAAGAAGATAGTCTTGCCATGACATTCATGTAAATGATCTCAGGATTTGGAAAATGATCAGAACCCTTACCATCTCCCATACCACCGCCGCTTCCACCAACCGATCTATTTTTTATACACTGCTTTATTATATTAGTACATTTCTTCAGGTCTTCAGAACATTTCAGTAGAATATCCAAACACATCTTTATATCCTCCCCAGATCCGGAGCTGTCAAGTTTATGCTTCTTCAAAATCTGGTTTATCAGGTTCTCCTCTGAAAGTCCTTGCAGATACAGCGAGGCCAAATTAATATTCTGTTCTAGCGAGGTGCCATGGGGCATTATTGTTTTTTCTTCTGATGCCTGAGACTGTAGCAAACCCAAAGGCGGACAATTTTCATTGTTATTGAATTGGCCATATATAAAGTCATAGTCTGCTGACTTCCGGCCAAAAGATTCAGGACGGACTTTTCGGCCTTTTCTGAGATTGACATGCTGGTTTGAGGCATTCTTGAGCTTTTCAAAAGAGAACTCTTTTGTTTTTCCACTTGCGAGATTTATAGCTTCACCCGTTATGTCTTTCAAACTGCTAGTGTTCTGAATGGTGGCAGTCTTTTTACCCTTATGGTTCACATGAGGGTAATCTTCAGCGGAAACCACACTTTCCCCCACTATTATTTTGTTGCCATGATCAGGGGTCATCTCCGGACCTTTCAGAAGGTCTGAACACACAGTGTGATGAGCAACCAGGCACTGGACCCCCAGTCTATGAGCCTGGCAACTTCCGAGACAATAATGTACTACATTCTGAAACTTATTGTCCAGTACCACACTATTGTAATATGTGATTTTGCTTACAATTACCTTGTAAGGTGCAGCCATCAGGAAAATAAATACATAAATTAGATTAAAAATGAAGAAATTCAGGTATTTGCACCATCATATGCTTTAGTTATAATGTAAAACGTATCCACACAAAAATCTTGACTTCACTGTCAAAAGTTAAAAAAAACAAAACCATTCAAATTCACACATGCCGAGAATAAATACAGTCTCCCATCACCATTCACAGAGTGATCCAAAAAGGGACTTCACGTTCCAGTCAACTTTCCTGGGGATGTGAGAAGTAATAGTTTCTAGATCTCTGTATCTTGTCTCCAGCTTGTTCAAAACTGCATCTCCTAATGGTCTTTCCATGTAACGTGAGGCTTCTTGCAAAAATATAGGCAGCAGTTTGCAAGAACATGGCCATACAAAAGGAGTAAATTTTTTTTTTATATCCCTTTACTTAAAAAAAAAAAAAAAAAAAAAAAAAAAAAAAAAAAAAAATAATAATATACTTTTCCATTGCTCTCCACACCAAGGGTTTCCTTCAGAAACTTCAGACACACTGTTCAATGAGAGGACAACCTATGAAAAAAAAAAAAAAAAAAAAAAAGACAGGCAGAGAATTAGTAATACATTAATTCATACCAATACATGAGTATAACAAAAAAAAACAAAAAAAAAAACAACATGTGGGTATATGATTTATAAAGTTAAACTATTTTTCATAACTTGCACCAAGAACATGATAAAGGTGATGCACTTTAAAGACTATCTAGTCTTAACCTCCCCAGGTAAAGCTTAAATAACCATTTGCCATACAATGTTTTGGATGATCATTTGGCCAAGAGCCATCTCCCCCGAGGATCCCAATCACAGGAGCGCTCGCACTGCCATGTGATCCGGACATCTCTAGGGGAGATCTGCTGCCAGACTCCTCTGGCGGCAGCTTAGTCTTGGAGAACAAAAAGGATTGGCAGGCAAAAATCAGATTTGCTAGATCTTTCTGTTCCCTGACATATATTGGGGGACATTCGCGAGGCGCCCATACGTAGACTGTCAAACCAGTCTATAATGGCAGGTTCAGCGGACATTAGTCTAATGCACATAGAAGGGGGAGAGTCGATTACCCAAAAATGAATTTTAAATTGTCTGTAGTATTTTAGGGTCATATAAAAACCATACCAGCACTGTACCATATACTGTTACAGTACCTGAAAAATTAAATTTATATGAAACTCAGGAGGCTTCGGGGCACCCTTGTCGTGGCCAAGAGTCTGGGGCACCCTTGGCGTGGCCAAGAGTCTGGGGCACAGTTACGCCTCCTCATTTACATAAATGGAGATCTTCCCTGGGTGTGTCCTGCCACATGTTAACACAGTGGCCGCAAGCGTTTCCCTCCCAGTCTCCTTTCTTCTGACACGACTAGCTGAATTAATACAACCGACGCAAGACGAAAGGAGAGAGGGAGGAGAACGCGCACGGTCAGACACAGCCAGTGCGCATGCGGACACGCCGGCAGCATTCAGATAGTCCTCGCTCTGTTAAGCAAGAACTGTGAATCGGAAGTGCAGGAAGATCCCCATTACGCCACGCCAAGGGTGCACCAAACCCTTGGTCACGCCGAGGGTGCACCTAAGCCTGCTCACTTGCATACAAATTAAAAGCTATTTTCTCAGGCACGGTACCAGGCACAGTGCTAGTATGGTTGTTATAGGGGCTAAGTCTACTATAGCCCATTTTAAATGCATTTTGGGGGTGATGAACTACATTTAAGTTTGCACAGTCTAAGAATTAGACAGGACTGATAAATATGCCACATTGGATGTAGGGTAATTAATCAAGATGATCTCATATGTTATTCTTAAACCATTTACTTGAGTAAAGTGTACCAAATTTCTTAAGAAGTGGATGCCTCAATAAATTTGTCACATACTTTGGACAGAAAACGAAATCGACACCAGCTATGTACTACCCCAGATGTGATAAAACATACGCCATATTGTAGTATGGTAAGCTATTTCTTGGGTAGCGGTTGGTCATGTCCCCTTTGCAAAGCACTGGTTGACCAAAAATGGCACAAAGTCTTTTGCCTAAATACACTTTGAGCTAAATTTTGTGTCCATTTCACACGAGAGGGAACAAGAAATTTTCTTCCATTGTGCGATATAAAAACCATTGCATAAAATGATTGGAAAATATAAGATCTACTTTTTGGAGACCTAAATGGATACCCATTTTGAACCTGCAGTTCAGCAGCTGTGGGCAACGACCTCATTCAAGAAGGAAAATGCACCCACTTCCAATAATGGATTTTACAAGCCCCTTTCGTTTTGGCCACCACTCTAGCTCTGGCCTGCCGCTACTTCTGAATGACAGCTTGCACGTGTGTGATCCACCCGGTATGGACATGTGGCCAGCTGTCCGCCTCAGATCTGTGATTTACCCGGATCAGCAGTCCACTCCGGGGTTTTAAATCATTTCTTGCCGAGCTGAGAGCTCACAGGCTCCAGTGCACCGACAGCTGAAAGAGCTGCCAGGCGCAAGCTGCCACTTCACACGGACTCTGAAGATAAATACTATTACTTGTATTTATATTTATTTTGCAATCATTTCGGCGGTCACTGGCCGAGGACATTTTTTTTTGTCACTTGCAACAAATTATAAGATAAACATCTGAAAATCCTGTTTGCTTAACAACGTAAAAGTGGCCGACTTGATTTTCTGCAGCTTGCAAACCGTGATATTTATAGGACAGGCTTTGTATTCAAGTCAAAGCCCCATTTTCTGGCAATAGTTCTATGGTCTTCAAGTCTAGTTTTTCTTCAAAGCACGTCAAGGATTAGTGCCGAACGTCAGAGACCCCGTGTGCAAAAGATGTGGCAACTGAAGTGTACCCATTGCCAATAGTTTGCACACATGGCGCGAGTCGCGCTCTTGTAGTGCGTCATGCCAGGATGCAGGATCGCTCTCAATGGTTCCAGCACTTATCTAAAAGAAGATTTGTGGCCAGAGGTGACAAGTCAGCAATCACCTGTATGTCAGAATCTCTCTGTACTTTCCATCTTCTCACACCACATGCTGCCACTTTTGCTCTTAAGGCTCGGTCACGTGGCCGTATTTTCGTTCTGAGTGCTATCCATGAAAAAAGAAAAAACGGATCACAATCAGACTAATCTTATTCAATGGGGCAGTGCTGATGAGCAATTTTTTTTTTTTTTTTTTTTTTTTTTGACTGTTCTACATTTTAAAAAAAATGGCAGCATGCACTAGTTTCTTCTGGAAATTGGATGAAAATCTAATAAAATGTGAATCAAGGATGGGTGATCAAGGACAAGTGGGGTCATATATGCACACACATGGGGCCCGTTTCATTAAGACTGGCGTTATGCACGCTATTGCTCAATGTCTAATTCATTAGGAGGTGCACTTAATGTATTAGATGCACCTTATAGCTTGTGTGCGCCATGGCAGACATGTTACTCCAGTCAGTGACTGGAATTCATTTCTGACTAAAATTTAAGCCACTAAAGTGGTCCAGGACACATCTATGATCTGCCCATTTTGGCAAAGCTTGCCAGCACTTGCGTAAAACACCAAAAGCGCCAACATTTTTTAACAAAAATTTTACAACGTTTTGAAGTTTTATGTAAGAGAGCTGACGAAAAAACAATAAACAATCATAGCCAATATATTACAGGACTATAGGTCCAGATTCCAGTCTAGGAAGCAATCTGACTGTCATTTTTAATTTTTATTTCATAAATGTATAGTACATGTTAAAATAAAAAACTAATATATCTGATCAGCTAAAAAAATTTTCTCCTCCAGGGCTGATCTTTCATTTTCTAAATTCTCAATTCAAAGTTAAAGTCTATATTCAGTGAAGACGGATTATTACATTAGTGAGATGGGAGACGGCAGATGGTGCCGATAAGATTCTATGCAGGAGGGAAGAGGAGGAAGAGGTAGGGGCTAGAGGCAGAGCTACTAATACTCCCCTCTCCATAGAATCTTTCATAGATCCCCACTGACTTGTGTGGCAGAGTCTGATCCGCAAGATATGAATCCGGATAGGACCTGCCGTGAGCCTCACGGATCTCGCACTCAGATCTGGGATTTAAATCCATGAATAAATCCATGGATCCTTTTGCTGTCAGAGGAAAAAAAAAAATGCTCTCTCAAGTTCAGTAGACATTAGTATTAAGGCTAAGCCACGTTCGCTGAGCCACGTCCATTTGACTTAATGATGGTGAGCATGTTTAATAGAAGGTTTCCTATAGTCACTACACATCAGTTCTTTAAGACGCCATAATAAGAGTATTTCATCCACTTTGTACTGGAGATGCCGTGACTGACACAAATACGAGCGCAGCTGACAGCGTCACTACAAGTCAGGATCAATCCCCCGGGCAAGTCACATCCATCACAAATGCTCATTCTCCAATGAACTTGACAAATCGCCGCAGAGGCAGGAACGTGGACAAGAAGGGGTAAGAAAAAGGCTAATTAGACAGCAGCTGACAAAGCTGCAGAGACCAAAATATCTGAGGTCAAAATGTCAGTGAGAAATCTACAACTATGACCAGACAGCTGCAAAACCAGCTTTGTCATCTGCTGGACAGCAGGACTACAGCCGTCATCAAGGAGGTCGTCCAAAAAAAGACCGTCATTTATGTATCCACAAAGCGTTCCAAAAATAATCAGCCCTAAAACTCATTCCATATTACCGGGAGGCCAGGTGAGTGATGGTGCAGGGTACCACCACACAGCCGGCGGGGATTTCCATATAACAGCACTACCATTCACACTCCGTGGGGAAAGGAAAGGAAAAGAACAACCCCTGATGGGCACATTGCTGACCCAAAACTGGAACTGTCCACTCCAATGACCATCACACAGTAAGAATACATCAGAACTGGTAGGAAAGAAATCAGCAAGGACAAATAAAGAATGTAAAAACCAAGCTACAGAAAGATACAAGAGACATATCAATACAAGCTGAGAAGGATCAGCATACACTCCAGGAAACATGGTGGAATCCACGTTCCTAGACCTGCACCCATAACATTAAACCTTAAGAACCATCCTCGTTCAGGGCGAACATATTGCTGTGCATCAAAGTACAGCTGCAACGTAAATAAAGACATTTTGTGGAAGCCTACAATGAAATGTTCACACATTTGATAAGGATTCTGAGGATAATTTACTCTAAAGTTCACGTCGAAAACTACTTCAAATACGCATTAAATACTCTTTCTATTCATTTCAAAGGAAAGTCTCTTTCGCTTTTGAGAGTTTTTTTTTTTCCACCCACGTACAAGGTTTTGAAAACCTCACAGCTAAAAACCAAGGGAAGAGTCAGATGGCCGCATAACTCGTATGTGGATCGCAACGCAATACTCAGACTGGCCGCCGGCTCTCCCGACCCGAGTGTGCGGCTGCATAGAAATACCTGCTGTCACGCTTGGGTTGGAAGAGCAGACAGCCAGTCCGAGCATTGCGCTGCGATCCAGGCCCGAGTTATACGCCAGTCTGACTCTTCCATAAAGACCGCAAAGGTCAGAAGCGTGTTGCCTAAACAATGTGCTTTTGCTGTCAATTTTTTACATATTTTTTAATGCTGGTTTGACTATGTTTGTTTTAAATATGATCAAATAAAGAGTTAATTATTGAAGAAAATGAATACTGGATATAACTCAAAGTGCTTCTATCCCTACGAGTGCCACTGCTGTGCGACATTAAAAAAAAAAACGGGGACATATCCTCTAATACTGAAGAGTCATGGGAAAAACGACCTTGGGGATTTTTACTCCACTTACAGTCCTTGAAAATTGCAACAGTTTGCAGGACACTCGGGAGTTTCGCTTCTCGGCTTCTTCTTGGGTCTTTTGTGGATCAGGCTTTGCTCATGGATCTTCATTATTGACAAACACAGCCTGGTCTGGTGCAAAGTATGAACATGGAGCTGTCTTTAGATTTCTGGACTGGACAATCAGTGGAACTCTCCATTTTTTCGCCTGTTGACAAAATGTGACCTCTTTGCAGCAGAGGTTTGTGTGTAAAGTGCTATATTCTGTAGCAGTCGTCGGGTTTACCATGAGTGGAAACACCGCCGTCCCTGCACTTATAGATTCCGGTGTAATTTAAGTCTATAGTATGTTTTTGGGGATGGGCAGTAAGAGCTTTCATGGGAATTTGTGAAAAATTATCTAAGATGGTTATAAAAGGAGCAAATGTAAAGAAGCATCTAATAAATATAAACCTTAATGAAGAATCGATTGGCGCCTGTATCCATTATTACGATTTTGGTCTTCACTCAGCACATACGCCTGGATAAACTGGTGAATTAGGATCGGTGCACACAGAAATAAGGTCCGGAATCATGGCCCACGGATGTACTACACGGAAATTATATGGAATGGACAACTTTAAAGCTAGTTGCTGAAAATTGCATTCTTATGTGAATTCTTTTAAGATGCAAGTTGTGAGAATAATAACTCTGATGACAAGATCCCGTAAAGGGTTATTTGTTGGGTAGTGTTTGTAAAAAAAAAAAAAAAAACTTTTGCAATTTAGCATAATTTTTTTGTGTGGCCATTTTAACACTTTTCTTTTGACTATACCTCATTGTCTAGGTGACCGACCACCACTGCAGTCTAGCGGCGGTGGTCGAACATGCACAGCGCTTACCAACTCTTTTGCCTTGAGCTTGTAAGCACTGCTATGTAGCATGGAGACGCACCGTTATCTATTAATCCGGGCCATCTTCATTGCAGTGTTTCCAAGCTAGAGAGCAGCGGCGGTCGGTCTCCTAGGCAATGAGCTAAAAACAAAAAAGTGTTACTATCGCAATAACAGCGACTAATTTTAATAAACTGTAAAATGCAAAAGTGCCCGTCTTTAAAAGAACTGTCCAACAACACACATCTATGATGATGGGAATAACCCTTTAAATAATATATTCAGAGAAAACCATGGCTGCTTTTAGTTGCCAACTTTCCACAAGTCCTTAAAAGCCTTCATGGATTTGTAAGTTCCCTCTCTCAGACTGTACTGCATGTGTCAGTCATCACTGAAGACTTGCGATTACATTCCTGAACTGGGAGGATCTGGATGAACAAGCGATCAGTACAGGGAATGAGGGCTCCTGGAAAAGCAAGTAAGTCATCCTAAAGTATGTGTGCCCACCATGGCATCATTAAAGCGGGCCATAGTTATAAAGGCTGAAGGTAGACTTGAGCCCATTGAGCTCAACCTACGTCCAATATTAGCAAAACATGGCTGTTTTCTCTTTTTCAGAAACAAAGCCATCCCTGACTATGGCTTCGATGCCAGATGAATTGAATAGAGTAAATATATATATATATATATATATATATATATATATATATATATATATATATATAAATATAATCAAGACACCAATAAAGGTTGGTGAAATGTGTGAAAACATATCAATAATACCCGTAAAGCATCTACAAAGCTTTTTAATTGCTATGATAATTTCGAATGGTTATAAGGATGTGACGCCTTCTGTAACTTCCCATAACGTTCCAATTATTCACAAGAGAATGTCCTAAAATCCAACAAAACCTCAAACCAGACTATAGGTCATCTCCATGTTCTCTAGAGTTACATACATTCTGTTGTTCACAGTTATCAAACATTTCAAAGTATTAAAAAAAAAAAATTCACAAAGTCCAAAAATGTCTACCCCAGTGATCACTAGTTTGATCAATATCTCCAGATCTGTCACTTTTTGGACCAGAACTCACACTGGTTCTTATCTCCTTTAAAGGCCAGCTCCTTGTGTTTTTCAGGCCCCACAAATCCGAAATAAAAAACCAAAACATACAGCGATCAATCATTTCCCTTTAGCTATCATTTCGGTCACATGACCGGGATCCACAACTTTTGACAGGTCTCCATCATGTGGCATAAAAGTATAGTTGCCCTTCCATCATTCCCGCAGTATATAGGCGTCCGTGTCTCCCCATCATTCACTACAGTCACTAGGCAGGGCACATACACCTGAATATGTTGTTTGGAGAAGTACAACACACAGATGTAGCAGAGTTGGGTTTGTCATTTGACATAACTCCCCATTGTACGATCTGCCGTTTACATGGGGCTGTGCTTACCCCTTTCTAAATACAGTCCCAAAGAGATGAATGACAAACTCAGATCTGCTCCATTCCTAGAACATAAGATTCAGCTTTAGATTTCCTCTGCCAAATCCCCGAAGTGTTCCCAGACATCACAGCCCCTAATAACAGCACTATTGCGATGGAGATGAGCTTACCGGAGGGTGCGACGTTCGCTCAGCGAGCTCTGGGGACGGCGGCGGCGACAGTAAACACGTACGAGGCCAGCTACGCATAAAAGGAAAGGGTTAGCAGGGAGCTGCTGCGGATCCGTGCGGCAGATCACATCTGATGACAAGACCATAGATAGAGAGGAGTGCACCAAACAGCAGAGTCCTCACTGTGGAGAGGAGGTAGCTTCGCTGCTGGGTGGCTCAGGGGAGGATTTCGCTCACGAGCAGCCTTTTTACCACCAGGGGCAGATCAACTCTGAGATGACACTTCTCCACATTTAATGCTTCCACAAACAGGACTAAGCACTTTCAAATCTTTTTTTAAACACAAAACAGAGCAGCTGTAGCTGCGGGGAGGGAGGGCGGAGAAGAAAAAACATGTGAATGTGAGGGATGAAAGGAGGAGGGTGGACATGGCAGTACAGATGGGGGCGATCCAACAGGACAGACGGGCTGTACTGTACTCACAGCTGTATACAGGGTGCTCACATCCAGCCGGACACCGTGTCCAACACTAAATATAGGCTGCAGGGGTCCACAGCCGAGGGAACGTAAATGGGGGCAATGCTTACAACCCAACAGGCTCCAAAGCAAAACCAAAACGTCCAGCGTTTCCCTGAATAGTAATCTGAACATCCTCTTCTCACGACCAGCAGTTGCACCAATGTGCCTCCTCCTCACACACATGGCCACCCAGCTTTTCTAGATTCCTAAAACTTATCAGCCAAAAGGCTGTAGTGGACAAACCAGACCGGAGTGTGGTGATCAGGCGACTGGGAAAGCTTAAAGGGTTATTCCTAAAAAAGCAAGTTCTACCTTATCCACAGGATTGATAACTTTGTGATCGCTGAGGGTCCGACCACTGGGACCCCACCAGTCCTGAAAATGACAAACTGTATGGAGTCTTTATAGTGGTTTCTGGGAAAGGTGACTTCAGAGCTTCTTATAGAGGACCTGTCAATTGGTGAAAAGTGGGCAGATTTTCCTATTTTTTTTCCCTGATGTTCCACCAAGTTTGGTTGTTTTTTTTTAAAAAATCCGCCATATTGATCCAGAGATGTTGGCCCTTTTCACACTGCGTTTTTCCCCACTTTCAGTGGTCCCGTTGAGGCTTGCATCCGAATCCCATTTTGCACCAATGGGGACAATGACAAGAATGATGCAGATGCAGTCACCTTGCGCTCTGTCGGGCATCATTTTCAGGCATGTACCCTTACTGGAGGTAGGCAGCAAGGCGCAGTCTACTACATCTCCCCCTAATAGGCGAAAATGATGCACGACAGTATGGTGACTCCGTCTGCATCATTATAGTCAACGGCCCCATCGGCACATACATCCAATCCTACGGACATAAGCCCTAATAGGACCACTAAATGTGGGAGAAAAAATGTAGTGTGAAAAGGAGCGGAAGTCCCACACTTATGACTTATGGCAGACAAAAAAAAATCCCAGTAATTGGGTGGTCACACAGATTTCCCGGAGATAGACATACAGATGTAGTATTGGTCTCATTTCTGCAGCAGAGTAGAGCAGGTCATTTAGCGATTTTCATCACAGTGCAGTTTTTCACAGGACTGCAGATAAATGTACTGAGCTATAGTAAGTCAGTGTTCACACTTCTGCCATAATGAGGCACGTTTCAGCAAATTGCTGCATAAACACTGGAGTTTAACCACGTTTTCAGATAATTGCTTCAAAAAATGTGCCTCAATGAGAGCCCAGCCCCGGGGCAGACCACCAAATAATTAGATATGTGGCAATCTCAGCTACATTGGAAAATTCTGCTATGTCTGAATGGAATTCTAGGGAGGATTCCTCGGACGACAGTGGAAAATTCTGACAATCAAATCACAGGGTATTTGGGTCCAAACTGGACTAGGAAATATCTAGAGCACAAGGGGGCGCCAGTGACTAAGTGGACCAAGTCTGACGAGGATCAAAGAGCAAGGAAAAAAGGAATAAAGTGAGACCAATGAGCAGCTGAACAGATACAGATAGCAGCGACCATCATGGTTAATGGAAACGCAATAGCCTGAAATCTGCCCCAAATGAAAAGTATCTCATCTCTTTCTCTACCTAATAGATACAATGAATGTGAAGTATAATGCCACTGATAGAAGAACCCACATCTCGACGAAAAATCTTCACTCTTAAAAAGGGAACCAGTCATCTGATTCATGCTGCCCAAATCACAGGCAGTATGAATTGGAGCCTGGTTGCCCGACTGCAGCACTGAGGAGGAGCAGGGCGCTTCTGAGAAATGGAGTTAAAAAAATAAGACAGTCCATTCATTTTTTTGCAAGTACAAGACAGACCTTTCTGTCAGGATTAATCAGTATAATAAAGGGACTGTCTAGGCTTGGGTGAAAGGAGTACAGTCTCTGTGTGACAGCAGAGTGGTGACTGTGTGGTGTGCACGCTGTCACGATCCCCCAGTGTGAGTGGGCAGTCACAAGAAAACATGTATGCGATCGATTTGCATGCTTACAGTCACATGCCAACTAGTCGTGTTCAGCTTCTCTCAATACACTACAACCGAGGTCAGATAAACACTTGATCGCAAGTATACAATTTGCATATATATGGCCAGGTGACCGCACGCTTGCACTCAGTAATCGTGATGGCGTACACATGGTGAGCTGGCGCAATTTAGCAGTCACAGAGTGATCATAGACTTTTGTCCTAAGCCTGGACAACCCCTTTAACAATAAGTATGCACTTACTATGCTTTGTGAAAAATAATGTGAAATTGTGGAAATAACCCTTGTGAGGTAGCGCTGTCATTTAGTTAGGGGATTCTCGCTAGGCAGCGAACAAATCGCATCCGGCACAGGTTTTCCATCCAAACCTAGCAGTCCATGCAGTTTATTATGCAGCATAAACCGTGACCCATAACAGACAGTTCATTTCACCAGCATAGCGTCCATTACAGAGTTTCCCTCTGTTAGCAAGGTCCAGCATACACAGGCTCTTCAGCCTCATCATTATCTCACCCAGGTCAGGGTTCTCTCATGGCTGTTGCTCCCCGCTGCAGACATCCACTCTCTCCTCTGGGACTCTCTGACGCTGGCAGCCATTACACACAGACACGCCACAGGCTGTTAGCCAGGAGACAACTCTCCTCACGGGACCTTCCGCTCTGGACCAACCAGGTTCCTGCATTCACCCCTTGTGACTCACCCCGGCCACATTATATCGTTCATGGCCACGCCCACTGGGTCACATGACTGACCTAATCACAGGTCCTTCAGGCATTTTCACACTCTTCGCAACCGTGCTTTAAACACACCCCCTGGGTGGGTTTGTAAGTAACCAGGCCCCCCCCAACTCTCTAGTTACCTGGAGACTTCTCCCTCACATATTAACGCAGCACCTCAGCAACGTCCTTGCTGATCACACATAGATAAGTCACCCATCCACTTTGAGATACATAACGGCCACTCAACACTCTGCCATTCATTCCTTCTCCTGGGACCTCCACACAGCGCCCCCTAGCGGAGACAGTGGTTACTACACCACACCCTTTAATATTCTGCAAACCAGTGTCAGTAAGAAAACTCATCCTGCAGGAAGTTATGGCTTTCACAGCAGCGATAAATAATCCATTACCACGGGCCTTGTGGCGAAAAGTGGCGACAGTAAAGACCCGGACACCTCCAGCATGGTATCACTTACTGGTGTCTAGAGCGGTTTTCAGAAAACTAGGCCCCAAACTATCATGATCTCTGCGACATTGTTTGTAGTGAAAATTGTTCCAATGGGGACTCGTGTTTGTGCCCCATTCTTTAATTTGCACTTAATTTTTTTTTTTTTTTTAAAGATAAACTTTACATGGATTTGTATTTTTACTTGCTCAGCAATGTGGACATGCCTCTGCTTATCCATACGTGACATTTTGCTCATCTATATAAGCCTAACTTGTAATTTTTTATTTTTTCCAAAAGTCACATTTTTTGTGCAAATATCTGCACAATTGTACTCCAGCACACACGTCCCAATTTGAAGAATTTAGAGTAAAAAAAAAAAAAAAAAAAGCAACAAAATACTTCAGGCCAATAAGGAGACGTGGCATAACAAAAATGCAAACGTTGAATCACATCCTTAGGGTCTACCTGAATCAGTGGGAGGCCATCTCCGAGGCCTGGTATTCATCTACTGGATGCATGGAAATTGATTCTATAAAATCTGAGTTTATCTGCTATAGTTGGGGCCGAGCACTGCAGTCCCCTCCTGCATGTGGGGGGTCCTGCACTGCAGTCCCCTCCTGCATGTGGGGGGTCCTGCACTGCAGTCCCCTCCTGCATGTCGGGGGTCCTGCACTCAGTTGTCTTGCTAAATGAGATGGCCTTTTTGCCATGTCCTCTGTTTTGTACAGCACGTGACTACTGTACTGGAGAGCAGGCTGGCAGGGGCAACAGTACCTAGTATGCATGGGTTTTTTATTTAAATTTTCAGTACATTTCAAAAATAAGAGGTGGTTGTTCCCTACTATTTTTTTTCAAAGAAACTATTTGTAAAGTTGCCTCAATTTTCCATTTTTGATGCAAAGATGGACAGCTCCTTTAATTTCGGATGACCTGGTGCAATGGTCCAAATGGTAAAAAACAGTTTTTCCGCTCATTGAAATATAAGTACATGTATAAACCATTTTTTTTAATGAAATAGTTAATGTTACTCTTCGGTCTCTTCCTAAAATGACTTTATGAGAACATTCCAGCAATGGTTGTCGCACCAGTTTCCTAGACTCTGAATGCCAAACCTACCCCTCCGCTTGCCCATCACTGCCCTGTCCAACTTGTCATGGTTGAATTACGGTAATTCTTGTCACTTGGAGAACTGACCCCAGATCTTCTGTTAATGTAGTCTTGTGGAAATCTTTCTATTTCTTCATGCAAACCCAGAGAGACTTGATGTTGAGATCATGGCTCCGATGGGGCCATATCTTCACTTCCAGGTATCCTTGTTCGTTACACTGAATATAGTTCTCAATGACCTTGGTTGGATGTTTGGGATCGTTGTCCTGCTGCAGAATTAATTTGGAGACAACCAGATTCCTCCCTGCTGGTATTGTAGGATGCACAAAGAATCTTCTCAGCATTGATGACCCAAACAAAAGAGAAACACTGAGGACTGTAGACTCAGAAGATCGGCCAAGAAACTTTAGTGCAACAGATGAAAGACTCATCATGATTACTTTTCTTCTAAATTGGAAGATGTTCAGCAGTGCCATCAGCTCAGAAATGGTAGCGACCAGTGGGAACAAGCTACATCGATCAACTATTAAGATGACTTCTGGCCAGAATTGTGCTCATGGAAGAAATGTGCCCGAAAACCATACCTTCTACAATAAAACAAGGCCAAGGGACTTAACTATGCACTTAAACATAGGAACTGGGGAGCAGAAAAATGGCAGCAGTGGCTTTGGACCGAGGAGTCAAAATGTGAAACATTTGTCTGTATTAAAGGGAGTTTGCTCCCAAGGGGCTAGAGAACGGTACAATAATGAGTGTCTAGCAAAAGGAGTTGGGGATTTGGTCAGGATTAATGGCGTCCTCAATGTTGAGAAGTACAGATCGATACTTACTAGTGATGAGCGAACGTGCTCGAGTGCTAAAAGAGTGTCTTCGGCGTGCTCGAACAATATGTTCGAGTTCTCGCGTCTGCATTTTTCGCAGCTGTTTAACAGCCGCAACACATACAGGGATTGGCTAACAGCGGCAAGACATGCAGCAGCGAGGACAGGAACATAGTTTTCGAGCACACCGAAAACACTTGGTTAGCACTTGAGTATGCTCAGATAACGCCTTATCCTAGCACGTTCGCTCAGCACTAAAGGGGGCTTTACACATAGCGATATCGCTAGCAATATCGCTAAAGCATCACCGATTTTGTGACGCAGCAGCGATATTGCTAGCGATATCGCTGTGTGTGATACCTACCTCCGACCGGCTCCCCGCTGTCTGTCGCTGATCGCGTGAGATCGTGCAACTCCATTTCTCGTCGGGTGCTTCCTGCTGGCGATGACGAGCGACGCGTGGATGCGGGCGGGAGGACCTCAGGATCGCCGCGTTTGAAATGTAAGTAATGACCACTGCTGCATCGCTACGTCGCTGTGAGATCTGCCTGTGTGACAGCTCACTAGCGATCATTTAGCGATGCACCTGCGATCCTGACCGGGTCATATCATGGTCGGGATCGCTGGTGCATCGCTAAATGTAAAGGGGCCTTAATACTCACCCATCTTGTAATACAATCAGGTATTAATAAGAAGGTAATGCCATCTGATTGGCTCCATAATTTATTATGCAGCAGGACAACGACCCCAAACATACAGCCAATCTCATCAAGAATCGTCATCAGTGTAAAGGAGAGCAATGTGTCCTGGCAGTGATGATACCACCACAGACCTGGACCGCAACATCGAGTCTGCCTGGGATTACATGGAGAAACAGAAGGAGTTGCGCATGCCTACATACACAGAAGATCTGGGGTTAGTTCTCCAAGATGTAGGAGACAACCTCCCTGCAGAGATCTTTCCAAGCCTGCAAGTTCCTAGAATGGACACTTTGATGTTGTTTTCAAGTGAAATCGCCATCCCACCAAATAGTCATCAGAGTTAGATTTCGCTTTTGTTCACTCACTCTGAATTTTATTAATTGATAAAAATCATCTCAACTTTTGAAAGCATCCTAAAGTTGTAGTACTTTTTACATTCTTGCCGAACTGTCTGCAAAGTTCTGTACATAGGGAGTTACTTTCTCCTTCATTGGTACGCCAGCCAGGACCATGTCAAGGACACCGGTCACTATAAATAAAGCCATGCTAAATGCCTCGACAAGGCAAAGGAGATAACCCCTCACAACACTATTGCCGGTGCCCGATAACAGATGTCCTGCTGAGGCCCCTTTTTCTCTCCTCCGTGGTCCCACTGTGCTTTCCAGTTCATACCTCGCTGCCTTTCCTATTAACAGAGGACCTCGCTGCATGATCAATGACCTTGACCACTTGGAAACTCTGGTTAATGTCTTTCTATAATGGCCGAGGCCAAGTTCTGCTCCAAATTCATCATCTATTTTTCCCCAAACAGGACAGGAAGCAAGCAATTAGCAACTAGACAAAGTCCTGCAACTAATCCTACACAAGCTCACCCGTCGCCTCCACAGGAGGAGGATGAAAATAATAATTGCAATATGCCCTATTAATCACCAGAACACTACAGAGACGGGAGACCTTTTTGAAAATATATGAATAAACTTGCGTTAAAAATAAATTAGAAATAAAATAGCAAAAAAACAAAAACAAAACACAAACAGATGTACATGAATGAAACCCAAATAATTCTACCAAGTCCTCACTTTTACTTCTGAAACATTCAGGTTTATTAACCTATGGTATTGACCGACAGCTCCGTAGTTACTCAATAATTACCGTAATCATCAAAAATCCAAATGGCCTAATAATTGTGCAAATGTGCAGTTTGCTGCTTCTAGCACAGGCCAAGAAAAGTGGCTTGTTGCCCCTCCACCCTTGGACATACAACACTGGGCCTTGTGCCTTGTTGCCCTCACTAGCTACTGCCTGGATTTAAAGGCAGTCTGTCTGCAAGTTTTTGCTTTGTAATCTGACAGCAGCATGATGTAGGGGCAGAGACTCCGATTCCAGTAATGTGTCACTTAGTATCCAGGGTACAGCAGTTACAATGCAATCACAGTTTTCTCTGCTGCAGATCTATCAGAGCCCAGTTGTTAGCTTTCTGTATTGTACAGTGACAGAGCGCTGCTAATCAGTGCTTGGACCGGGAGGCACGAGGCCAGTTGTCCTGCAGTGATAATCTCCTGCTGATAAAACGCCGCTTGTATTAAAACAGCAAGATACAGCCCAGTAAGTGACACATCGGGGTAATCAGGTTCTTTTCCGTTACATAATGCTGCTCTCAAATTACATAGCAAACACCTAATAACAGACTCCCTTTAATAATATTCTATATAAAAAAAAACAAAAAAAAAAAAAAAACAAACACATTTTGGGGTACAAACACGGCTTGTACAGCCACACCCCCACTCAAAACGGGATTCGGATGTATGCACCGATGGAGCCATTGATTATAATGGTGCCAATAGAGTCAACGCGTGCTCTGCTATACATCATTTTCAGGAGTATACCCCAACCTGAGGCGGACACTCAGACGTAGTAGACTGCAGTGTCCCATATCGGAGTGTGCGCCTCCAGTATACACCCGAAAATGATGCCAGACAGAGCATGCGGCGACTCCGCACACCCGAATCCCACTATTGCAAGGGGGTTCAGATGTAAGACCCGACTGGACCACTGAGCATAGGAAGAACGCGGTGTGGAAGGGGTCTTAGGCCTCCTCACTGACGCGGGAATGGAGTACCACAGTCTAAATGAGTGAAGACTGGATGTATCCCAGGTCATAAAATGTCATGGCCGGATGTTAGCTTGAAGCCATCACTCTTCCGAAAAGGACAGGAAAAAAAAAAAAAAAAAAAAAAAGTATATACAGCATATTTCTACTAGCAATAAAAAAAAAAAATTGTGCTATGAAGTCTTATTTTACTAAATCAATTAAGAATCTGCAATTCTTTCTACATAGGACATCTCCCTCCGAGGGGCCGGCTTCACCCAATTAAACTAAATGTGTGGTCAAATCAGGGTGGAGTGTTAAATGTAATTTTAAAACCATTTTTTTCCTAGATCACAATCCATATTCAAAGTAAGAATTAGAAATCTTGCTTTTTCACATTGGTCACATGAACATGAGCAGCAATAGACAGACTAAGGCCGGGATCACACATGCGAGAAACACGGCCGAATCTCGCATCTTAATACTCGGAGCGGAGCGTGCGGCTACATGTATTGCTATGCGGCTGCATGTATTGCTATGCGGCCACACACTCCGATCCAAGTGCCGGCAGGTATTAACAAGCGAGACTCGTGCAAGTTTCTCACAAGTGTGATCCCGGCCTAACCCTAACTTTTGCATTGACGCCTCTAATGAGCGTGTGCAAAGGCCATTATAAAAGGAAAGGAGCAGGGAAGCTGTGATTTTGCCTGTTGCTGGATTCTGTGCTATCAGCTGTTATCTTTCATGGTAATTCGGCCTCTGATAAGGAAATGGCTGTAAACTCTTCCTGAAAGGATAAAGGCCACAAGTCTAAAATAGCCCTAGGGGTCAGTGTGAAAACTGCAAGTTTCTAATTTTTAACATAGATCATGATATAACAAAAAAAAAAAAAAAAGCGTCAAAACTTTTTAGAAAATACATCCAACACAAAAACCGGATGTAAAATAGCTAATTTTCTGATATTTTCATTTAACCCATTGTTGCTGCAAAGGAACCAACAATTAATCAGCCAATACAAATATGTAATATTATGCCTGAAAAGTGGTAGTAGCATTAGCCATTGTTGACCCCATCAGTCAGAGCCTGGAGAATAGTCTGAGTCATTTCTGCTGACATCTGAAACTTCCTACAGCACCGACAAAGTGTGACCTTACAAGGATTACCAAAATACGGCCGCCGCACCCCTGGTAGAGGAAGGGGAGCTACGTCTGCTGGCTACAATGTCTCTCGGAAATGATACATCGCTGATTGACCCTAGCAAAGCTTCACAACATGAATGGAAACATCGAGCCCATATTTAATACATTTTTTTTCAGAATTCTTTTAAAAATAAAAACAAATTATTGCAGATTTGTCTTTATTCTTCACTTGCTTTGTCTTCCCGGTATAACAAACGTTCTCATGGTGTTGAGTTCCTGCGCTCAGACTGCCCAGCACTGAGACTCACCAGTGCCTGTAAAGCAATCTGTGCCTGCGGTCAGGAATAGTCATTATGGGGCAGTGAGGTCATGTCTTATATACAGAGTCACATTCCACATGGCCCTCACACCCCAGTCTGCATGGCATGGATCGAAGGGGGAGCACAAAGGGGAAAGAAGGAGGGGAGTCTCTATTAGGACCAGAAAACAAGACAATGGAAAAGTATATAGGGAAAAAGACTGATTGTGGTGCAGTTTGGGCGAGCTCCTCTGCCAACAAGGATGAGCACAGCCAAGGAAATGCAGATAGAATCAGGATCTGGCTCTACGGGATATAAACCCCAGCTGGAGCCCCGGGTGAAGATCTGGAGGCGAAACTATTCATGCAAACAAGTGATTTATGTTACATAATACATACAGATTATGCGTTTTGTATAAAGCACATGCACCAAATTTCCAATACTACTGAAAATGTGAGATGTTCTTAACATTCCAAGGACCTCACCTCATTACTGACATCAGTATTCTGTAAATGCGCTCTTAAAACAAATTAAAAAAAAAAAATTCTACTCACTTAACTAGCAGTATTAATATCCATAGCACTTTAGACATCATCACTGTCCCCATTGGGGCTCACAATCCACATTCCCCATCAGTAGGTCTCTGGATTGTGGTAGGAAACCCACTCAGACACGGGGAGAACATACAAACTCCTTGCAGATGTTGTCCTTGGTGGGATTTGGAGCCAGGACCCCGGCGCTGCAAGGCTGTAGTGCTGTCCACCGTGCCGCCGCCTCCTCATCTTGCAGCACTTTTTCTGCATTGTGCTGTTCTTCTGTTACTCTTCAATAAGAGCGCTTCTACGCTGGCAGAGACGAGTGTGTGAATGATCACAAACGGAAGTGGTGTCACCCAGTCGTTCATTCATTTCCACAACGAACAAACTAGTAACAAAAATGGAAAAAAATGAGCACAAATTGTCATTTAATGAGGAATACTAATACTTTACTCGGGCATATCAGGGGAGCCGACCGGTCAGATCAAACGTTAAGCAGCTTTCCAAAACAGTATATCTAATTTGAAAAGGACACCTTTATTTTTATCCAATTTAATGTATTTTGGACTAAAATTCAGTTATGCAATGAAGTTTCAATAAAAAAAATGCACAGCTTAGCTTTACAGACCATTTGTTTCCCTGCAAATTTTCTGTCTGCATAATGAGTTTTCTAAGAATCCACCAGTGAGCTCTTTCTGAAAGGACCGTTTACAGCAGGGGTGGGGAACCTCAGGCCCCAGGGCCATTTACGGCCCTCGATGACCTTTTATCAGGCCCCCGGGCAGATTCTCAGGGACTGCCTTCTTGGGCAGGGAGCTGTATTTTGATTGCCACCAGCTCATTACATTCTTCTTGCTCTGTTAGCACACACGCAGTGTTCACTACTGAACACTGAAGGGCATGCAATGAAACACTAAGTCCTGACACCAGTGCCAGAGTCAGCGTGTACTTTGTGGGTGGAGTTTGTACGGCCCCTGAAGGATGGTATAAATATCCAAATGGCCCTTGGCAGAATAAAGATTCCCCACCCCTGGTTTACAGGAAGAGAAAGAGCTTTTCCCTTCTCTTATCTCCTTAGCTGATTTATGCCAACAAACCACATCAAAAGGGAGATTAACTTGGTGGTCACAAATCAGATGAGAGTCAGAAAATAACGATAATTATAAAGTGTCAGGACAGTCTCACTAATGGACTCTTAGATAAGCTCAGTGTGAAAGCACCCTAAAGGAGCTATCTTCATGTTCGTGGGTCCCGTCCGGGCTGGCGCCTAAACCACCCAGCAAAATGGTATCCGGACGCCTGTGCCAACAGGGCCATAGACTATAATGGTGGCGACAGAGCAAATCTGCTTCATTTTCTGATGTATACAGCTGCTGGAGCCGGACACTCGGATGCTGTCTACCATGTCCGAGTGTCCACCTCCAGTAGGAGTACACCCTAGAAAATGATGCCCAGGAGAGCACAAGCTCGCTCCGCCGGCACTAGGATAGTCGATGGCCCCGTTGTCGCATACGCCTGAATCCGGTTATGCAGAGTGCGAATGTGAAGAACCCTTAGCTTGTAAAGGTCAAAACTGTGCAAACGTTTTAATGAATCAGAGTTGCAAAAATTATTTTTATTTAAAACACATTTCAATAACAAAAAAATGCCCCCAAATCCGCCCGCACCCTTTAGGCCCCTATTACGGTCTTTTGGGATGGCGTGATTTCATCAGCTGTACAATATGCAGAAGCCCTTTAGATAAAGTGATCCCTTGCGGCTGGGAACGGGCCCATTTCTAGGTCATTTCTGCAGATTATCAGAATTTTCCTTTCAACACTTTCTTATATTTTTAGCTTCTGAGTAATGTGATCCTGTAATTCTTGTCATTTCCAAATCCACATTTTTCCAGTGTCGAGTCTGCACATTACCAGACTGGTTACTGCCACTTCGGCCATTCCACCAGCCGTGCGCCCGCCGCACGATTAACCCTCTGCAATCACACGGATCTTTTCTACGCTATCCTCACATTTTAGCTCTTTGAAAAGCCTTTGCTGACGTAGAACAGCAATTCCTGGACCCAACAGCCGAGACGTCTCCCCGGGTCAGGGCGTCTTCACACAGCTGGATTTTTCGACTTTTCTCTGATGGGATCCACTCCCACTTTTGGCATAGAGCGAACACATGGATGCAGCTGAACATTTACTGTGTGACGTGCCGTAGGGTTATTTCATACAATTATCTGGGCTCCCGTCTGTAATTTTATGCTAAAGTGGGAATAGATCCAGAGGGAAGAAGGAGAAACTTTCCATCAGGACGGAAAGAGTGACCTCAAATATGGTAAATGACCCAAGATTGGAAAGATGGGGACACGTGTCATTTGGGTCAGAAAAAAAATAATTAACCTGTCAGTTTTTATTCCCCATTACTTATTGCACGGACTTACATAACCCCATCATAGTCCGCAGCGCTTTACAGACATCATCACTGTCCCCATTGGGGCTCACAATCCAAATTGCCTATTATTGTGTCTGTGGAGTGTGGGAGAAAACCAGAAAATCCAGAGGAAACCCACGCAAACACGGGGAGAAGGTCCTAACTCCTCACAGATGATGTCCTTGGTGGGATTTGAACCTGGGACCCCAGTGGTGAAAAGTAACAGTGCTGACCATTGAGCCACCGTGCCGCCCAAAAAGATGGGCATTAATCTAAACAATAACCCACATTGTGCTATTCCGTCAGTAATTCATTCTGGAAATGAATGCACAGATGGACAATTCACTGTAACCCCAAAACTTGTCCTACACATCTGCAGCACGTGCCAGGATTTCTGCAAGTCACATCCACATGCGCAGGACAGATGCACTTTAGGAACAAAATCGGCCGCATGTAACCCACATTTATTGCAGACAGAAGTGAAAGGAGACACTAAATTAAATGGGGGAAAAAAAACATGTGGTTCATAATTGCCCAAATTAACAAAATCCTATACTAAAAGCAACCTGTATTCAATCCTAAAATATGCAATGAAAGATAGAAAAAGTTGACTAATATCAATTTCTTCCTGAGTTAAGAAATCTGAGACACCAGGGATGTATTATCTGGCAACCACATGGAAAAAGGCTATAGCTGTCGGACAATGTTCCCAAAAATACCAGACAGTCTCAAATCTACCAGCTCAAAAGTTGCCACTGAAATGAATATTAAAGCTTGGTAGCTGCTGTGCTGTAATTATTGCAGTGCCCAAACACCGATCATATCTGGTCCCCCGGCCATTTCTTAAGGCCGGAGTTACACTAAATGTATGAAGAAAAGAAAAAAAAAAAAAAAAAAAATCGGTCCGAGTCTCCCTGCTGAGAGTCGCACGAGTGGAATGAGCGTGTCATGCGAGTATGTGATGGTGTGATATGTTATGTGGGTATCATTTTGTGTCTATTTATATTTAACAGATTTCCATAGTGTTCTCTTGTTGCCCTGTATCATTCCGTGTATTCCCCATATTGTCTAGAGTCTCAATTACCTTCCAAAAGTCATATAATTGAATTAGCTCACTTAAGCCCCCGTCACACATAGCGATCTCGCTAGCGAGATCGCTGCTGAGTCACAAGTTTTGTGACGCAACAGCGATCTCACCAGTGAGATCGCGGTGTGTGACACTTACCAGCAACTACTAGCATTGCTCCTACTGGCCAGTTTCCTACTCCACACTGATGAGGGGCAATACCCCGAAACAGCTGTCTGTGGATGGATACCATGTTTTGGCATAGGTGGTTTCCTTCATTGGAGACTGCCCTTCCCGTGGTTGTTCCTTCCCGGGGAAAGATCTGGCTAGTCATTGCTTGCGTTGAGAAACATGTGATGGTGTCTCCGTGGCTTGTGTTTTGCATATATTTACATATTTCCCATAAGGGTGGGGGCATTGCCCTAGAATCACTGCATTGAGAAACATTTGATGGTGTCTCCGCAGTGTTGGATGTTGATCTCCATGAGTTCATTCATCCTCATTTTTCACTTACCAGCGACCGGCCCCCCCTTCCGGGTATCGCTGATCGTCCTGGAATGGCCTGGACATTTTTTTTGATCGCTGGTCTCCCACTGGCCAGCACGCATCACTGTGTGTGACAGGCGGGACACCAGCAATCAGCGAGCTGCCGCTGGTAACCAAGGTACACATCGGGTTTCTAAGTGCCGCGCGCCGCTTAGAAACCCGATGTGTAGCTTGGTTACCAGCTCCCTGCAACAGCGCGCTGGTAACTAAGGTGCACAGTGGGTAACCAAGCGACGTGCGTCACTTGTTACCCCCGTGTCGCTGGTGCAGCTGCCTGGTTGGCAGCTCACCAGCGATCATGTAGCGACACACCAGCGATCCTGACAAGGTAATATTGTTGTCAGGATCGCTGGTGCATCGCTATGTGTGACGGGGCCCTAAAGGGCCGTTTACATTTAGCGATGCACCAGCGATCCGACCCGGTCAGGATCGCTGGTGCATCACTAAATGATCGCTAGTGAGCTGCCAACCAGGCAGACCTCACAGCGATGCAGCAGCGACGCAGCGCACGATACTCACCTTTCACACAGCGATCCTGACTTCCTCCCGTCCGCCTCCACGCGTCACTCGTCGTCACAGCAGGAAGCCTCAGCAGGAAGCTGACAACGAGAAATGGAGCCGGACATTCTCGCGCGATCAGCGACAGACAGCGGGGGAGCCGGTCAGAGGTAAGTATCAGACATAAGTATCAGACATAGCGATATCGCTATAACGTCACAAAATCGGTGACATTATAGCGATATCGCTATGTGTAAAAACCTCTTAACTGTCTGCAGCCTGACTGTATCTATGCCTCTTGTTGAACCCCCTGTAGTGCCTTAATCCCCAAGGCACCTTTGTTAGGTCTGGGAAGCCTGAAAAGCGCCCCAACCTGTCTGACTACCCCTGGACATAAGAAGGGGGCTGGGTAGGACAGGAGCTGGTCAAGTCAGACGCTGTGTGGTGATGAAGACGGCACGTCAGAGAGAAGGGGAAGTATAGGGACCCATTTTATCCTCTGTCTGCCGGATTATTGGTCTCATCTCCTTGGACATTCATCCTGTTACTGAACTGCATTGGTGTTCTGGACTATTGTATCCTCAGTGTGGTGGATTGTTTATGGACCTTTTAGTTTTGCCTATAATAAAGGTCTTGGGATTGTTCACACTTTCCGTGCTCTGTTGATTGTGTGGTATGGGAGAAGGACCCGTAACAGAATACAATCCCAATTTTTCACACCTAGCATCCGATTTACATCCGAATGCAATGTAATTAACATGAGTTTTTACATAGAGCAATTCTCTATGTCATTTACACATCATTTTCAAAGCAAATATTCGACAAAACACACACATACATATATATTTTTTTAGATATAATAAAAGCCAGCAATACATCTGCAGCACACAGTAAAATCACAGAGTAACAGGCTAGAATACAGTAGATATATACACAGATATATAGATGTCAGTGACACACACATACAGTATATGTATATATATTACATACATAGAACAAAAGCCGGCAATTCATCTGCCGTGTACTGTAAAATCACTGCAGGAGCCGATAGGATAGAAGAGATGGATTACATACAGTAAATACAAATATAATAGGTAGATAAATAGATGTCAATGACAAAAACAATTAGTAACTGTGTGTGCAGCTTACTGGACATGTATTTAACAAAAGATTATTTTTCGGCTGGGGGCCAATGTTTATAGCCTGGGAAGAGGGTATTACCCATGGAGCTTACCAGGCTATTGATATCAGCTCACAGCTGTAGACTAGCCTTTACTGGCCACCGCTACAGGGCATGTAGGAAGAATGAGGCACATCTTAGGCCTCATACCCATTGGCGATTAAAAAAAGGTCCGATTTCTGGACTGCGGGCTCTTCAGCTAATTGAATTAATAAAAAAAACCTCAGTGTGAACATACTTCTAATATTTCATAGATGTACAAGTAAAAAACAAACCAAGAAGACCCCTTGATATGAATGGATTACTTATGTCTTATTATTGTAAAGTTTGTGTGAATCGATTCGGTGGACCCAGTCCATCAGCCGCCCCGAGGACTGCACCTCTTACCACCGACATCCCTGACTCTTCATGTGACTAGCCTAAGGGCCCCGTCACACATAGCGACTCACCAGCGATCCCGACAATGATATGACCTTGTCAGGATCGCTGGTGTGTCGCTACATGATCGCTGGTGAGCTGCCAAACTGTTTACCTTGGTTACCAGCTCCCTGCACCAGCGCGCTGGTATCCAAGGTACACAGAGGGTTTCCAAGCGCAGCTTAGAAACCCGATCTTTACCTTGGATACGAGCTCCAGCTCACCGATCGCTGCGCTCCCACCTGCCACACGCAGCGATGCGTGCTGGCCAGCGGGAGACCAACGATCAGAAAAAAGGCCAGGCCATTCGAGCACGATCAGCGATACCCGGCAGGGGGGCCGGTCGCTGATAAGTGTCACACACAGCGAGCTCACTGGTGAGATCGCTGTGTGTGACGGGGGCTTAACACAACGTCATTGCTGCGGAGTGACGCAGATGTGACATCACACCAGGGCGGCTAATAAAAAATTCATCAGGTAAAGAGCTGTTTTCCGGGCTCCCGTCCGGGGCCCGATAGACCAGGTCCTGTGAACTGATTTGCGCCAAATCCAATTCCTTTTAATCCAAACCATAAAGAAAAAGAAAAGAAGGTAGAACAACGCCTCACAATGCAGCTGACCTAACTGTCATGGCTTTCACCAACACATGTCACACCAGGGTGGTGGCCTATAGGATTACATTACACATCAGAACCTTTCCTCACCCCGCAGTGTTAGATCTCGGCCAGATATACATCAATAGGTTACCGTGAAGACGAACGTCAAATCCTATTAATGTTATTACTGTTACCAAGTCAGAAAACGGGACGTCACATCAATACTTGACAGGTGTGATGGAGAGTAATCCTGTGTAGAGCTTAGAAAACTAAAGGGATCAGAGGTTGTGAATGTGAAATTATGAGCCGTCTGTCAGGAGAGAGAATTTTTACATTCCTCACTTTCTTACATACAGTTACTGACAGTGCGGCATTATCCATGTGCCTCTCTATACAGCTCAGAGAACCAGCCGCAAAGTGAGGGATGGGGGCCGAAACTAGCCTGTTATATGGAACTGTAAATTCATCATCATGGCACTGATTACATAACTCTCCTCCATAGTTATACAGGAAGTCTGTCTGCATACAATTAGTAGTGGCACTCGGCCCACTCTAGGGGGCGGACAAACAGCTCGGCCCACTCTAGGGGGCGGACAAACAGCTCGGCCCACTCTAGGGGGCGGACAAACAGCTCGGCCCACTCTAGGGGGCGGACAAACAGCTCGGCCCACTCTAGGGGGCGGACAAACAGCTCGGCCCACTCTAGGGGGCGGACAAACAGCTCGGCCCACTCTAGGGGGCGGACAAACAGCTCGGCCCACTCTAGGGGGCGGACAAACAGCTCGGCCCACTCTAGGGGGCGGACAAACAGCTCGGCCCACTCTAGGGGGCGGACAAACAGCTCGGCCCACTCTAGGGGGCGGACAAACAGCTCGGCCCACTCTAGGGGGCGGACAAACAGCTCGGCCCACTCTAGGGGGCGGACAAACAGCTCGGCCCACTCTAGGGGGCGGACAAACAGCTCGGCCCACTCTAGGGGGCGGACAAACTGCTCGGCCCACTCTAGGGGGCGGACAAACTGCTCGGCCCACACTCTAGAGGGCGGACAAACTGCTCGGCCCACACTCTAGAGGCGGACAAACAGCTCGGCGCACATTCCCACCTACCTAGTTCAATTTACCTCTACTCTTTTCTTACTGTAAATCCAAAGCTGTCAATCAAGGAAGAGTAGGGAGGAAATGGATGGGAAAAAGTTGGGGGGGGGGTGTACTGAACTGTTTAACCATGCCAAGTGTTCACAGAGTGCCTGTACTTGGTTGAAACAGTCATTTTGTGCTGACGGACTGTCTTTAAGGTAGAAGGTAGACATCAGTCCAATAAATTCAACCTTTAACCACAGTTATCCACGGGAAAACAAAACTGTCACAAGACAAATGCAAATTGCCTGCCATTAGAGGAAACGTTTCTTCCTGACCCTAAATACAAACATCAGACTAGTTCCTTTATCGATATCCCATCACAGAATCTAATACTATAAAAATGTCATTATATTTTACAAGAGAGGCATCCAGGCCATCCTTGTAGTGAATCAACCATTACAACCTCGTGTGGCAGAGAGCTCCACAGTCTCACTGCTCTTACAAGTAAAGAATCACCGTCTGAACATGATCGAACCTTCTTTCCTTTCCTTGCAGGCCTAGGTGTAAAGATCATTACAAAGATCTGTTCTGACCATTCATAGTACATTGTAATAAGATTGCCCCTAAGCCTTCATTTTTCCATATTGAGTCACCCGTTTGATAACCTGTCTTGATATTGAAGTCCACCCATTCTCTTAACCTTGGTCACTCTTCTCCACACTCGCTCTAGTTCAGCTATGTCCTCCTTATGCACAAGAGACCACAATTGTACACAGTATTGTAAGTGTGTGACTTGTATGGGGTAAAACTATGTTCTTGTCATGAGCATCTATGCCTTTTTTGCAGCAGCTGCCTTTATGGCTGTGTAGTCGGTAAATAAAACCTCCAACTCCTCAATCTCCCTGACTCGCGACTCCCCAGCATCGGTCACTACTGAGCATGGACAAAGTGCAGCTCACATTCCTCTCAGTTGAAAGCCCAGATCCTCAGATCTGGAACAAAACAGACATTTATAGGACATTTCATAACTTTCACAAATTATTATGAAAACATTTACAGCACATCCTGCACTGAACTCAGACTCCACCAAAATGGACACCGACTCCAACTCTCTGGCTTCCTGGCACTGGTCCCTAAAATTAATTTCAATTTTAAGGGAATTACAGAAACAGTATAGCGCAGCCCCCTCAACCATATCCACGACCACATGCCTTGCGGCTGGCGCACTCTGAAAAATCTTCCCATCTCAGTTATGATTGAATGTGATGGGAGAAACCCTTTAAAAAGGGAAATTTCTGATTTTTGGCACAAATAACATATAAAAAAAATTACAACCAGCAATTCAGCAAAATATTAGTTTTGTAGGGATCATGCTTAAAAGGAAAAGGCAGCAAGAATCAAATACTAGATGCAAAATTGCAGACAGTAGTTGGAGTGAATCAATTTCACGTCTCACTCCCGCAGTCACGAAACTTTGGTCTCCGGACGTTAGCGGAAGTACTGCCTCTTGACTTCACACATGTAAAGTTGACTTCTATGGGTAATTTTGATCCAAGACTTGGTTGATTTTTTTCTGGTCCACAAAAGAACAGATACATATGAAGAGCTCCATAGAACATATAACCATTACACGTTATCTGTAAAAATCCAAGAACGAACCTGTATGAATGTGAATAAGGCCTTAATAAATCGCCTCGTTTCAAGATCTTTATCTCCTGACAGTCGTGGAGAGTGGTGGCACTGACAGTTCTTTGCTAAACCTTATCGAGATTTAACAAGAAGTTATTCCAAAGTGAATAATTCCTTTATAGAACATTCCTAACCAGACAATCACACCAATTAAACAAGCTTGTGAGGACCTTGGCCCTCTGACACTCCAAACAAGAAGAGGAGGGAATGAGAAAATCTCACTCCTCTTGGAAATTGCCCAAGAACTAGTGATGAGCGAATGTGCTGGGATAAGGTAATATCTGAGCATGCTCGTGTGCTGAGTGTCTTCAGCGTGCTCGAATATGTTTGGCGGCCTGTTTGTTAAAAATTCCTTATAACCTGGGGATTCACATCACTTCTATACCTGTACTTTGGAAGCTACAAGCCCCATGGGAGAACTGTGATCACTCGGGGCCGATTTTAATGTGGGAGTCAATGTAAAAAGGTATTACGGGGAATGCAGGATGTGATGTTACCATAGCGATGCGCTGTAAACGGTGCAGATTCCTCTCCCATATCATCGCTTCTTGTCTCATTTGTATCCGCAAATACACAGGTATTATACAATTCAATGACAGGCTGTGCATGGAAAAAAAAACATTAGTTTAAATCCATCTAAAGTGACGGGAGAGAATTTGTACTTGTGATTACAGTCATGACTGCGGGCATCACTTGTGGAGACCACTGGGTACATGATGCAAAACACACACAATACCCTCTGGACTCAGCATGTCTCTATATGACCAGAAAATACCCCGCTCACGTGTTGGCTCTTTTTATGCATTTTGGTTCAAACAGAATAAATACAAAGTCTATTCAGGGCTTATGCACACGTCACAGATTTGGTGCGTTTTTTTTCCTTGAAGATTTGCTAGCAAAACCTGAAGCAATCCTGATGCCAGAAAAGTGAATGAGAAACCTGACAGATCATGTTGCTTATTTGTGACTTCCAGACCTGGCATGTCAATTCTCAGTGCGTTTTTGCCCTGCGTTTTTCAGTCAATAAAGCAGGGCCAAAACGCAATAATAAAAAGGTGCAATTTTTAGCCAAGAGATGCAATAATGGTGCAGAAAATTCTGCATCCACTTACTCAACAATGTGCCTTAAACAGGGTCACACTTGCGAGAACCTTGCACGAGTCTCGCATCTCAATACCCGGCACTGCCGCCGGCACTCAGGACCGGAGTGTGCGGCTGCATGTATTTCTATGCAGCTGAGCGCTCCTGTCCCGAGTGCCAGCGGCCGGGTATTGAGATGCGAGACTCGTGCGAGGTTCTCGCAAGTGTGACCCTGGTCTTAGGATAATACTGAAATGCTCAAAAGGCCAAATTCAGCCCCATGTACGATTATAGTGTAATAAATTATCCCAATAATAGAGGAGAGCAGCTTATATGATGCTATTATTGTCCAGATATTAACGATTACAAGCATTTACAGCAGAGGTGCACAACATTTTTTGCTCCAAGGGCCGCTTTGTCATACTGAACCAATCCCAAGGGCTGCAAAACATTTAAAGGGGTATTTACATGAACACATCACCAGAACCACCACATTTTGAGTATTTAATGAGGATTTGGAGAGAATCTGCTCAGTTTATTGAGTTTTTGGAGCAGAAACTCACCAAATCCACCTCAATCTCAAAACTCTAAGTCTTGAGGATTTTTAAGTCTTAAAATAGTCATGAAAAATGCTTTGGATTGCTACATGTGTAAAAGATCAGGACCACCATCAGCATACAGTGGGGAAAAAAAGTATTTAGTCAGTCAGCAATAGTGCAAGTTCCACCACTTAAAAAGATGAGAGGCGTCTGTAATTTACATCATAGGTAGACCTCAACTATGGGAGACAAACTGAGAAAAAAAAAATCCAGAAAAATCACATTGTCTGTTTTTTTTTCATTTTATTTGCATATTATGGTGGAAAATAAGTATTTGGTCAGAAACAAAAGTTCATCTCAATACTTTGTGATATATCCTTTGTTGGCAATGACTGAGGTCAAACGTTTTCTGTAAGTCTTCACAAGGTTGCCACACACTTGTTGGTATGTTGGCCCATTCCTCCATGCAGATCTCCTCTAGAGCAGTGATGTTTTTGGCTTTTCGCTTGGCAACACGGACTTTCAACTCCCTCCAAAGGTTTTCTATAGGGTTGAGATCTGGAGACTGGCTAGGCCACTCCAGGACCTTGAAATGCTTCTTACGAAGCCACTCCTTCGTTGCCCTGGCGGTGTGCTTTGGATCATTGTCATGTTGAAAGACCCAGCCACGTTTCATCTTCAATGCCCTTGCTGATGGAAGGAGGTTTGCACTCAAAATCTCACGATACATGGCCCCATTCATTCTTTCATGTACCCGGATCAGTCGTCCTGGCCCCTTTGCAGAGAAACAGCCCCAAAGCATGATGTTTCCACCACCATGCTTTACAGTAGGTATGGTGTTTGATGGATGCAACTCAGTATTCTTTTTCCTTCAAACACGACAAGTTGTGTTTCTACCAAACAGTTCCAGTTTCGTTTCATCAGACCATAGGACATTCTCCCAAAACTCCTCTGGATCATCCAAATGCTCTCTAGCAAACTTCAGACGGGCCCGGACATGTACAGGCTTAAGCAGTGGGACACGTCTGGCACTGCAGGATCTGAGTCCATGGTGGCGTAGTGTTACTTATGGTAGGCCTTGTTACATTGGTCCCAGCTCTCTGCAGTTCATTCACTAGGTCCCCCCGCGTGGTTCTGGGATTTTTGCTCACTGTTCTTGTGATCATTCTGACCCCACGGGGTGGGATTTTGCGTGGAGCACCAGATCGAGGGAGATTATCATTGGTCTTGTATGTCTTCCATTTTCTAATTATTGCTCCCACAGTTGATTTCTTCACTCCAAGCTGGTTGGCTATTGCAGATTCAGTCTTCCCAGCCTTGTGCAGGGCTACAATTTTGTTTCTGGTGTCCTTTGACAGCTCTTTGGTCTTCACCATAGTGGAGTTTGGAGTCAGACTGTTTGAGGGTGTGCACAGGTGTCTTTTTATACTGATAACAAGTTTAAACAGGTGCCATTACTACAGGTAATGAGTGGAGGAAAGAGGAGACTCTTAAAGAAGAAGTTACAGGTCTGTGAGAGCCAGAAATCTTGATTGCTTGTTTCTGACCAAATACTTATTTTCCACCATAATATGCAAATAAAATGAAAAAAAAAACAGACAATGTGATTTTCTGGATTTTTTTTTTCTCAGTTTGTCTCCCATAGTCGAGGTCTACCTATGATGTAAATTACAGACGCCTCTCATCTTTTTAAGTGGTGGAACTTGCACTATTGCTGTACATGATGCAGCACCAGAACCTTCATGTAGTACAGGCGCCATGATGTGACTTCCCTCTTCAGTCTTGGGCAGCACTTCGACACAGTGCCCTTAAAAAGTATTCTACTGCCCCGTAAATAAAAATATCTCTTGTGCTGTGTCCCTGAATATATAATTACTATGCTACCTGCACAAGAAATCACTCCCACACACTACTCCTCTCCAAAATATTCCTCCTCCCATACGCACTGCCCCTTTCCAAAATATCTCCCCACACTGCCTCTCTGTAGAATATCCCCCTACACACACTGCCTCTCTGTAGAATATCACTCCATCTCACACACACTGCCCCATCTGCAGAAAGTCCCAACCGCTATACTGTACACCTTTCACTACTGCCCGCCATTATGTGCCCTTAAGGTATCATCAACTTCCTTCTCCCATAATCCAAAATGATCACACATTTATAATCTTCGGCTCCTCCTTAGTGCGCCTTCTGTTGACCGCTGTCTCCATGGTGCTGAGCTGCCAGCAGCAGTAAGTGAGGAGGTCAGCAGTGCGCACGCCGGGGCTGAGGAGCGCTCCTCTGCCCCAGGCCACGGCGCTCCTCTGCCCCAGGCCACGTGCTTAAGCCTGAAAGACACAAATACATTTGAATATAAGAAGGAGCAGCATCTCCTGGACAGCTCCGTGGGCCAGAGTAAACCATTTCGCAGGCTGTATGCGGCCCGTGGGCCGTATGTGGTGCTGGCCTGATTTACAGCAATAATGCCTCAGAAAAAAGGAAATGATCAATAAACAAACCCTCAGCATTAAAAAGGAGACGTATTTCTGAAATAGCGGTATGCAAATTGCCTCTTCAGAGAGGAAGAACTTGAACTATAGTAACACCTATTGGAAGTAGCAATCCCCAAAATCTGAAAATTGAGCTTCTTGTTTGGCTTCCATCCCAAGTAATATGGCAAGGCTTCCAGTAGGTGGCACTACAATTCAAGTACTCTCTCTGAAAATATACTCTAATTTGCATATTTAAATTCCCAGAGGAGCATTGCATGGCCTATATGTCTCCTTACACCCTCATGTCAAGCATGTCACTCTCCAAGAAAAAAATAAAAATAAAAAAAAAAATAAAAAAAAGGGGGGGGGGGGTTTACCCCTTCCATGATGCCGAACACGGGAAAATATATGAATTTATTTACTACATTTGCAGCACATGATATTGTCCAAGTTTTTTTTTTTATATACACTGGAATCATATATTGCTAAAACTCCATCTCTCAGGAGAGATCTTGCAGACCTCTTTAAAGCTTTGTTCTCATGGAAGAATTCTGGCAAATTGTTCCAAACCTTTTAAGGACATTTATTATTAGTACAATTATCTAGGAGGAAATGGCCCTTCTGTGAGGGGCAGAGTCATCACCGCCAGGTCATATATACTAGCCCCTGTACATTTAAACATTCTCACACTCCCCATTTACCCATCCTGCCAGCACCAGATTTTATCTATGCACAAGATCCATTTTGCAGCCTCCTTTTCCTGATGTTTTATTCAAAACGACAAAATCTAAGAAACCAACGTCAGTATCCATTAAGAAAAAGCGACAAAAGTGACCAGTCCAAAAAAAAAAAAAAAAAAGCTTTTCCCTTCGCTGGTTCCTCATCAGTAAAATGAGTGAAGATCAGGAATCCTCACACTGGATCAGAAATTTCTTCCTTTTTAGGTGTTTTACAAATTGAGAGACAAATGACTTTACGACTGTAATGAGATAGCCTCGTCTAATTGCTTATTTCCAGAAGCAGGTGGCTCATCTTCCCAGGAGGGATGAACAATCTCGGCCCACCCAATCCATCCACCCTCTACAGCCTCCCAGATCACATAAAAAGGCCAAAAGGAGGAAGGGAACCAGATGGAGGGAATCATGGGCCGAATGGGAAGTGCCAGGTATCCGATTACAGGCGCTTTATGACACATACGTACAAGGAGCTGAAAGTCACCGGCCCAGGCACACAGGACACAGATACAAATAAACAGAACCCTGGTTTCCTACAACAAGGCATTACACCTATAGACCATACTGACCACTATACTGGATAGACACAAGACGCCTGTGACCACCGCATGTCCCCGTCACAGTGAGGATACAGGGTCCTGACGCACATCTCACTTTTGGGCTGGTTGCAGACCAACGACTCTCCAGTTATTGGCTACAATAAAAAGCATGCACTGAAAGACTATTCGGGCTTGCTGGGTGTTGTTTCCAAAAACCTGGAGGTCCACAGGTTGGTAGACCACTAATGGTTCAAGTCATCAGATCAAATCCACAAGGGGTGAAAGTGATACTTAAGTATATTATGGGGTTTTAAGGAATGAAATAAGGATAACCTGGTGGGCAGGCCAATAACACAATGCTGTGCGCTGTATAACATGGAGAACACATCCTAGAGCGGGAAACCTCCACTTCAATACAACTTTGTAAAAGAGAAACCATGAATGTAAGTCTATGTTCCAACGGTCAGTGGCTAAGTGAGGGCTTACGTCTGAAAACCTGGAAAATGGGATTCGAGCGTACAGCCCACAGTGTCATTGACTGTAGTGATGGAGTCACTGTGTGCTTTGTCAGACATCATTATCAACCATACCCACCTATTTTTGAGGGCTCCTTGATGTGGTCAACTTTGTTTTGGTTCCCACCTCAAATAAGACGGGGTCATAAATTGTGTGACAGAGCTCACAGTGACTCAGTCTGCATCATAACAAGCCTCAATCTCATTTTCCATGGCTTGAGACATAAGCCCCAACTGAGCCTCTGATGGGAGGGTAAAACACAGCCTTACGCTGGCCATACACATATGATAGATGAGCGTTCATTCATCCATCACCTACCTCTCCTGACTCCCCATGGACATGAACGTCTGGCAAAAGGGTCAGGACTCGAAATTTAAACTGTCCAACCTTTAACTCCCCTCAAAATCAAGTGTTCGTGGAGCGTTAGGGGGCCGCCACACACATTAGTCTGGCAGCCATCCCCGCCGTATTTTTCCTTTCATACTATACGCAATCTATCATCATCCATATAGGTTTTGACATGCACGATTAAAGGTCAATCCTCGATTTCTACGCAATGAATGTGGGCGAGTCTCATCTGTAAAATAAGAGATTTGTTTCGCACATGGCGAGGAGAAACCGCTCTTCTGAATTAGTCCATTCACTCAGTGCTTCCTGCGCTGCACATTTTGCAAATTTACAAATAAAATTGTCTGAGTAAAGACGTGTCTTGTCGGCATCGGTAACTCATCTAGGCAAACGGCATGTGCTTATTTGACACCTCCGTCTGCTTATAGGTCCGCTACACTCAGCAGCTGTCCGTGACCAGGCCTGTTCTGTTAGCAAAAGTGAAAAGATACATTCACACACACATACCAGTCTGTCTCTTCTTACAAAAAATATGGAATTATTTCCATGAAGAAAAAAAAAACAAAAACAGACTCCCATGAATCCAGGTGGGGTTGGACACTGCGCCGTTTTATAAAATATAACCCACCTCCTGGAGATATTACACAAGTCGAGATAATACACAGTTTCCACAGTAACCAAAGACAATACAGGCGCTTGGTGCATTATGACACACACTGTGAATGCTAAAACTTCATGTATCTGTCCATAGATACCAGCTATAAACATCATCATCATACAGAGATGGCGCTGCCACCTCTCAGGGTCTCAGGATCTCCTAGGAAGCTGTTCATGGAGCAGTCATCGTCCCACCAAACACTCTTGGCCAGTGAGAACGCTGACAACATCAGCAACATCTAATTTTCATTGTTCTAGATTCATCTTTCCACTGTGGTTTAAAAGATGAACTTTAAAAATCGAGTAATCCCTCCAATTGGCGCTGCTCCACTGATTCTGGAACAGCTTCTCTTTTTCTTCTGTCCCCCTCGGTTCCAAAGTTACACCCCCGGGAAATAAAGATGCAAATTTTCCCTACAGCCAACTGGGTGTGTACTTTAGAAATTCTCTCAGAGTGAGGCCGTATTTTGATTGGCTAGTGGCAGAGGAAAAGACACAAATATCTGCAGAAAAGTTCCGGGGTCAACGCCCAGTTGTTGAAGGGAACATCTGCACTATTAGCAGGGGGAATAACTTTGGAACTGAGGGGAACAAAAGAAAAACCGCTCCAGAATCAGTAACATTTTGTAGGAAAAATCTAGTGAACGGTAATTTTTAATACTGACTGCTTAAATTGCAGACGTTCTCTAGTGGCATATGCCCAGGTATTGTCCAATTAATTGCCTGGTGATGCCACTGATAAAAAAAGTGTAGTAAAAATATTCTATTTATATCATCACTATTTTTCATTAAATGGGATTTCCACCTCCAACATTTTGCCTGTAAAAAAAAATCAAGCATAAATTCAGACTTCCTCCAATCCGTCGCTGTATCCCTGCTGCCGATCCGGTGACTGCGTACTTCAGCAGTGATGATGTCATGTCAACAGCACTGCAGACAATCACGGAACTCAGCGGCTCTGCTGATGTAGGCGGCTCTAGCTCATGAAGCCAGGCGACATCTCTGCTCGAGAAATCAGTAGTGCAACGGCGGAGACACAGTGATGGACAGGGAAGAGGAAGAGTACGTGACGATGTTATTATACCCTTTAAATAACTCAATTGTGCGGTGCCCACTCACAAAATGCAATTCAAAGGGCTTGAATACATCAAAGAGTAGAGCAGAAATGAGAAGAGCCCAAAAGCCATCACATAACTATAAAGCCACAGACCAAAATAGATACAATACTCGGGAGCATACATATGTATATATGTGTACGTATGTATATGCATGTGCATGCAGATTCTTAAATGGGATCTGACAGCAGGTTTTTGCTATGTAATCTAAGAACAGCATGATACAGAGGCAGAGACCCAGATTCCAGCGATGTGTCACTTACTGGACTCTGTTGCAGTTTCAATAAAATCAGTGCTTTATCAGCATGGGATTTTCACTACAGGTCTAAATGTCTCTTGCCTCCTAGTCAACTGTTCTGTGTAACCCCGCTCCCACCACTGACTAGCGGTTTTCTATGAATACACATCGTAAACAGAAAGCTGTAAATCAGTGATGTGAGGGGTTATACAGGACTCTGCTAGATGTGCAGCAGAGAAAACAGGGATTGTGTCAAAATAACGGCATGCAGATCAGCAAGTGACATTGCGGGAATCAGGTTCTCAGCCCCTACATCATGCTGACTGCTTCTCTTTAAACATATTGTCCCATAACAGAGAGCCCAGGTAGAAAAGCCCAAAAATATAAGCGCAAACCCAAGTTGCATGGCACCAAAGTTGTTAGTGAACGTTAGGCCGTGTTCAGTATTTGGCGAGTTTACCTCGGTATTACATCAGCCAAAACCAGGAGGAACAATCAGAGGAAAAGTATAATAGAGACACGTCACCACTTCTGTATTATCACCCGCTCCTGGTTTTGGCTTACAAATACTGAGGTAAAATACTGACCAAATACTGAGAGTGTGAGCGTGGCCTTAGCTGTAGTCTATTGTCCTGATACATGTCACCGAGAAGAAAATAGAAAGAAAACTATATTTCATCCTCTCTTGAGGCCATGGGAGTGACTTAGCGCTCCTCATTACTGCTCCTCCATTGTCATTACTCAGGACTTCAATTTATGTGAAAATTCCTTAAAGAAATATACAAGTGACATAAAAGAAAGAACTAGATTCTGGGCCCAAGCTGCACATTGTCCCTTGAAGCCTCCTGGCTGTAGTATATCTTTTAGATCACATGTGATGTAAATGGCTGAGGGCCGCACCGCACACACTGGGTGGCGAGTATCGGGACTTGGACTGACTCCTCAATGGAGAGCTTTCTAGTCAACACTTCCAGAAGTTTCCTTTGCTCACACTGAAGGCTTTCAGCACTCGCGTGGGAAAAAGGCCTCCTCAGCACCAGCTCCTCCGCTGCCCTAGTAACACAAAGCGGTATAGCAAGTCAGAGGTCACTTCCCTGACGACAATCTTACCGGAGGAGAAACACATGTCGCCCCATGTTATGCCCTTTTCTTGTGGCTGGATCAGTCTGTAAATTCTCAGACCGGGAGTTTAAAAAAAAAAAAAATAATTGTACAGTGTGATGATAGAGGAGTACAATAGTGGTGGACAGCGGGTCGTAAAGAACAGAAGTGTCATGGCGGAGGACCACATCAGGTCATCAATAAACACACATGGGCACATGCTCTATTATCAGAGCGAACCTCTCACACCTAACATGGTAACTTTTGCAGCCAGGCGGTGTAAATCCTGAATATCTTATGTAAAGGGAACCTGTCAGGTGATCAATGCTGCCCAAACCACAGGCAGCAGGAAACAGTCACTGGCTTCATTCTTACAACCATGTAGTTTTTACTCTGAAAAGCTGTGGGTTGCAGAGAAAACATACTTTGAAAATATGTTTGGGGACTATGCTAAGTCAACCAAGCCCCCCCAAGTCAACCAAGCCCCCCCAAGTCAACTAGTCCAAGGCAGCTGCATGGCGGTTTCTTCCTGACCTGCTTCCATTGACGGACAGGTGTCTCCCTGCACGTGGTCACCAGCTGGAATGTAAAAGTATGTTGTAACACATGCAAGGCTGAAATAACACTGCCCGTGTCTGATTTGTGGTGCACATAGTTCGGGCAGCATGAATTAGCTGACAGGGGAGGTTTTTGCCCCCTATTCTGAGAGCAGCATAATGTAGAGACAGAGACCCTGATTCCAGGAATATTTCACTTACTGCTAGATCTGCAGCAGGCAAACTACATTTTTACAAAGCTGCAGCCAAAACCTGGTGACAGAGTCCCTTTACGGCTGTGTGTCCACGATTAGGAAATGGCGTTCTAATCACGCAGTTAAATCTGCATGTGTTCAGCGAACCATGTGGATTCATCGCATCTAATGAATGGCAATGGGCGAGACTGCGCAGCAGATAACTGACACGCTTCGGCTCGTAAACCCGCACTGTGGGTGAGCTTACGCAGCGTTAAATAGACGCACAGTGGGTGTGGGATGTCTATACAAGCACAGTGCATGGGATTTAATGGAGAACGTTATGGATGCAGCACAGGTGAGCTGTGTCCAAAACGCTGCTCTTCCCGATCGTTGGGGTCCGTGCCCACTCTCATGCAATGTAGCAGGACCAGGTCATCTCCGGCTGTCTGAGTTAGATGTGGACCCAAAGGAGAAGACTTTGTATTTGTCTTCTCTTTTGTCCACGTATTGAATAAAAGCATTACTAATGCCAATAGTTCTCTTGGATCCGGCAATCACATATGCTCACCAGGTATTCCCAAGACATAGCAGAGCTGAGGACAGATTTTTGACATAACCGGCTCCCATGGATATCCCAGGTAGGCCACGTTCACACTTCAGTATTTTACGTCAGTATTTGTAAGCGAAAACCAGGAGTGGGTGATAAATCCAGAAGTGGTGACGTGTCTCTATTATACTCTTCCTCTGGTTGTTCCTCTCCTGGTTTTGGCTTACAGACACTGATGTCAAATACTGACCACATGCTGAGTGTGTGAACGTGGCCTTACAAGTGATATACTGCACAACACAAACCTAATGTCCTCCGGAGAGCTTTTATGACCTCTGAACAACACTATGTAAGGCTGTGCTCACATAAGCATATTAAGATCAGCAGATTTTGTGCTAGAAAAAAAAAAAAAGTGATGATTTTTCATCCTGTATTGTCGCTGGTATGTCCAGGTTTTAGAATCTATTGCCAATCATTTATATGTGTCAGGAGATACACAAAGTTTTATATGCTAAGAACTGCAATGTATCCGTAAAAAACAGAAAACGAGAGCGCGATTGATTTTCACAAGCATCAATAGGCAAGCCTCATCTGAAATAAGTTAGAGACTAGTGAGGGCTGCAATTTCTTTTCATGGCGACATTTGGTCCATGTAGAGGAAAAAAAAAAAGGTATTCTGAACAGCCCAGCTGAATTACAATCTTCTCAGTGCTGTCCATGAGGCTTCAGGGTTTGTTTTTTTTTTAACCACTGATCATAAATATAAAGTTATATAATGAGAATATATATATATATATATCTCTCTCTCCTTTGGGTGGCTCTACTGACAGCTCTCTCTATACGCCATGATACAGGGAAGCCCGTCAGTCTCCAATAAGACCACCCACTGGACTTTTTAGCAATGAAAAAGCACAAATTTCCCCCCCCCCCAAAAAAAAAAAATTAAATAAATTAAAACTACACCAAATACTTTCTCACAAACTAGGTCTCACCCCGCTCAGCTACTTCTGCTGTACACCATTTTTTCCTGTAGATGTTTAACATCACCCCGCAATGGGAGCTTAGGTTTTCGATCCGTGGGGGGGGTGTCAGGACTGGCCGTAGGTAAAGTTTTATGAACATATGATAAGTATTACTCTACCCCCCCCATACATCATTACACTCCACACTTACCCCTGACTCGGATTTTCTTGCAATGGTTTCAGGACCATCCTTGCAACGTAACCTTGCATTGCCAACGTAATCTCCAAATCTCACTAGATGGAGGTTTAGCAGCCATCTTCCCTTAAATCAGCAGGACCGATGTTCTCCATAATGATCCTAGGATCTCCTATCAGCTGGTAAACTGGCAGAGAATGAGAAGAGCGGTGACCTGGGCTGTAACACAATGGGTACGACACCTCGTCATCTCCAAATAACTACGTGGTGACGCAGCATAGTAATAATCCATGACATATGTCAGGCTGCTATCGTGGTCTATATTTGAGAAGTCACGCGTCATGTGAGCATAGCTGGCATAGTCCGGTATAGATAGTCTTACTGGATATCCGCGCCATCCACCTCGCAACAAAATTACATTTCCTCATTCTAAACCAAGAACGAAGAGACGTGTGCTTAATATTAATTTTGTATAATTGCACAAAAAGAGAAAACCGATGTCATGTACCAGCTGAGTGATGGCAGATAAAACCATGCACAATAGTCATTACCATTTTCATTTTTTCTTTACAGTTGAGAAAAAGTTTCTCCGCTTATAAATTAAACAAAGAAGGGAAAACCTTCAAGTTTAGGAATCAGAAGCCAAGACGACACACGGCATGCTACTGTGTCCATTAGGAGAATCACTTACCGTACAAAAGGCAGGGGGTATGCAGAACGAACGCATGGTCGTACAAGACCTACAGTAATATTACATCAGATGTAGATAACAATGCACAGTGTTGATGAATTATAAACACTTGTCCCCACATGGGGGGATTAAGTTGAGAAGTTCAGTGCATGAGAATATAAAGAAAAAATGCACATAGATGAACCAAAAGTCATTAAAATATGATAGTTGATTAAAAAAAAAAAAATTGTATTAAAAAGCATACAACAATAGTCCAAAAGGGGTGATCAGGCAGTGAGAACCACCAAAAGTGGGACCGCAGGTCAGAAGAACAAGAAATAAGTTCAAGATGCCTATTTGTAACAACATATAGGTGAGCTACTTGGTGCAGAATGATTCCCATCCCATGCATGAGACCGTGACAAAGATGTGCAGTACTGTCAGTGACCGGCTACTTCATCCTAAATGTGAGAGGGAGCGCTATCGAAAGTCCTTCCTTCCTGCTGCAGTTAGGCTGTATAACCAGCACTGTCCAAAACGGAGAACGACCCAAACAGTGAACTGATAGATCCAAAGTTGTGATAGTCCGGTTGTATCTTTTTTTTGTATATGTACCTACCGTATATACTCGAGTATAAGTCGATCCGAGTATAAGTCGACCCCCCTAAATTTGCCTCAAAAACCTGGGAAAACTTATTGACTCGAGTATAAGTCTAGGGTGGGAATTGCCGAAGATACTGGTAAATTTAATGCTGCACAACATACAGTATGCCGCCAAAATGCAGCACAGTGAATGCTGGCCCAAATAATGCTGCACAACATACACTGTGCAGCATTTATGGGGGCATACTGTATGTTGTGCAGCATTATTTGCTGGCCCAAATAATGCTGCACAACATACAGTATGCCCCCCCCATAAATGCTGCACAGTGAATAGTGGCCCAAATACCGTAATGCTGCCCCCAAAGTGATAGGATTACTAGTAATCCTATCATGTTGCTGTTCCTGCTGGAATTTAAAAAAAAAAAAAAACCCACTATATACTCACCTACATTGATGACAGCTGCTCCTGAGAGTCGCCGGCTCTTCAGTGACTCAGGCAGAGGGCGCGTGCTTTCCACTTCATCGTGCCCCCTGCACGTCACTACCAGAGGACAGGAGAGAGCGGCGCGCAGAGATTTTGAACGCCGCCGCGGCCCTATCATCACCCGCCGCCGCCAGGACACTGCAGGGGACCGCAGACGAACACCGGGGACCGCGGAGACGATTGGGACCGCGGAGATGACGGGGACCAGGTAAGTTGGCACCGTGACCCGAATATAAGTCGAGGGGGGTCTTTTTCAGCCCCAAAAGAGGGCTGAAAAACTCGACTTATACTCGAGTATATACGGTACCTACTGTCAATGTAATGCCTTTATGCATCTGTATCTGTACTTGTTCCTGCCTTGCTGCTGTAATGCGCTGAATTTCCCCATAGTGGGACGAGTAAAGGATTATCTTATATATAACAGGTAAGTACCAGATCACTGTAACAAAAGTATAGGGCCACCAGTGAATATCACCAAAAAGTAGTGGAAAGAAAAGAGGGCAAAAAGAACATGATGGTAATAAACAGTTACCTCAGACCTGCGGTGCCATGACCCCTACACGCGTTTCGGCTTGTGTGCCTTCTTCCATGGGGGTCCTACAGTAAGGCCACTCACTGATCAGTGGTCAGAAATCAGACATACACGATCAACATGTCTCTTGACCATCAGTCAGCCAGTGACCAATACAAATTAAACCAGAGGCCCCCATCTTGTGGCTCGGGAGCCACATGTAGTTCACAGGCCTATGGTTTGCAGCTCGTGGCTGTCGGCCAGGTTGGTTCGGCTCGTGGTTTGGTCCATGTCTCCAGATGGTGACCTTTGTGAGTATCTCCACATAGAAGAGCAGATCTGTATGCATATACTGGCCTTGGGGAGTATAGTAAACTGGAGATAGAGTAATCCTGCCCATTGGAGGTGCTGGGAGCTGGATGCGACACAGTGGACGGAGTGCTTGAAGATAGAACAACGTATTGGTATAAGGTGGGAACGCCTGGATGTAAAGATGTGGCCTATGATGGAGGGCGGCAGGTCTTGGTGTGATGGGGAAACTATGGCTGTGATTATACTGGTAACGGGGGCTTTAGGTGTCGTTGGCTTCAGTCGTGGTAGCAGGATGTCCCTACTCCATGAGAAAGGGGGAGATGGCCTGGATATGGCTACAGACCCTCTTTCAGAGCTGAATGTGACTCTCCAGGTAAGGAAAGTTGGGTACATGGCATTAATCCAACATTAGTCTGTGTATAGAGGGCATCAGTTGCATCAATGTATGCTGCCAACAGCTCCATATTCTCCCCAAGAAGCAATAACTCCACATTAATTGCAAGTGTTAGATGCTATAAATTTGTACAAGACTGTGTCTGATGTTTTTGTTGGCGAGATAAATCAGTAAAAAGATTCCCAGCATGCCCCTTGTGTGACTGTATAGGTATAACAAGTCAGAGGTTTTCCATATGGTACGGTTGTAAAATACATTGCACAGTATATGTTTTGTGTTGTCATTTTATATAGGAAAACATCAATTCTTCTACTTTCCTTTACAGCTGAAAGGGTATGCCGAAAAGGACACCCCATTACGGATCAATGATGAGTAGAGATGGGCGGACACCTGAATGTTCGGGCCCGGAGTGTTCGGCTGAACAGTTCCAAAAAGTTCGGGTTCCAGACCAGTACCTGGACCCCATTCACTTGAATGGGGGGCCCGAACATCCAGTGTTTGCTGAGCTGCAATGTGCATGACAGCATGGCAAACACCGCTTCTGATTGGCCGTGAAATCCTCCCCGCCTGTCAGAGAGCCGCGGTTCCCACGCTGTCAAAAGACAGCGTGAGCGGTCAGCTGTTATCGGCGCTGTAAAGTTAACGTCCGGTCACTGGTGTCAGCTGATGGGACTACTGATCCCATCATCCGACACCTGCTGCCACTCATTACTGTGAGAGCAGGAGCGGCGGATGGGAGTATTCATCAGCCCCTCCTGCGCTGTAAGTAAAAGAATTAAAAAAAAAAAAAAAAAAAACAGCATGGGGCCCGCCCCATTTGTAACAACCATCCTTGCTAAAGCAGACAGCTGGGGGCTGGTATTCTCAGGCTGGTAAGGGACCATGGATATTGCCTGCCTCCCCCCACCAGCCTAAAAATAGCACCCTGCAGACACCCGGAAAAGGCACATCTATTAGATGTGCCATTTCTGGCACTTTACCCGGATCTGCCCACTAGCCCTGTAGCGGTGGCAAGTGGGGTTTATATTTGTGGGGTTGATGTCACCTCTGTATTGTCAGGTGATATCAAGCCCATGGCTTGCAATGGAGAGGCGTCTATAAGACACATATCCATTACTAATCCTACAGGTGAATGGTAAATAAAGACAAAGCCAGAATCAAGTCCTTTATTAGAAATAAGACTAAAACACAGTTTTCCATTTTTATTTAAACGCCTAATCCTAGCAAAGCCCTTGTTCTCCTGTAATATAAGTAAAATAAAAAAACAACAATATACCACACCTGTCCGTCGTTCTGTCCGACGCCGTAATCCATGTCTGGGGGATAAACAGTTTTCAACCTGGACGATGCCAAGATGCGTCTGTCCAGGCTGAGAACCACTGGTGCCCGTACTGCTGCGAGCGCAGCCTCAGTGACTGGTGGCGACGTCATAGAGGTTACGTCCGGTCACTGACGCTCCGTTCTCAGTCGGGCTGAACTGTGGTGACCTCGGTGAGATCCCCACTAGCACAGTGAGAAAACAATTATTAAAAAACAGCGTGGGGACCTCTCTATTCTTGATACCTACTAACCTTACTGAAGCTGACAGCTGAGGATTGCAGCCCCCAGATGTGAGTTTTGCCTGGATGGTCAGCTAAAATACAGGGGGACCCATGCAGTTTTTTTTTTTGTTTTTTTCATTAACAGCGCAGGAGCAGCTGATGAATACTCCCATCCACCGCTCCTGCTCTCACTCTAATTAGCGGTAGCAGGTGTCAGACGATGGGAGCTGTTGTCCCATCAGCTGACACCAGTGACCGGAGGTAAACTTTATAGCTCCGATCACAGCTGAATGCTCACAATGTCTTTTGACCGCGTGGGAACCGCGGCTCTCTGACCAGCTGTAATAATTTCACCGCCGATCAGAAGCAGTGTTTGCCTCGCTGCCAGGCACATGACAGCGCAACAAACACCCGGTGTTCGGGCAACCAAACCCGAAGGGTAACACGGACTTCCTGGTGAATTCAGTGTACGGTGTCCGTGCCCGAACAGTAGGTGTTCGGTATGGATGCCGAACTTTACTGTTCGGGTTCGACCATCTCTAATGATGAGCTTTCCCTGAATATTTGCCAAACACAAACCACATATGCAGTGTGAAACCAGTATAATGTATTCATGAGATTTCCCTTATTTTTGCCTTTAAAATGTGACGGACACTAATTGTGAAGTTAAGCAAGTTAAAAGATGAAATAATCTCTAAAAGGCCTAAAATAAAGTTAAGCGATGACATTTCATTTGTATTTTAAGCAAACAAAAAAAAAAAAAAAACAACACATTTTCAGCTTTTAAATTTTAAAGATTACAAAAAGGAAGATGGGCTGATGCAAAAGTTTGGGCACCCTGCAAGGTTAGTATCTAGTAGCACCCCCTTTTGAAAGTATCACAGTTTGTAAACGCTTTTTGTAGCCAGACAAGAGTCTTTCAATTCTTCCACTTCTGAGATTCCTGGGCTGTCATGCATGCACTGCTATTCTGATGTCTTGCCACAGATTTTGAATGATGTTCAGATCAGGGGACTGTGAGGGCCATTGTAAAACCTTTAGGTTGCGCCTTTTGAGGTAGTTTATTGTGGATTTTAACGTGCATTTAAGATCATTATCCATTTGTAGAAGCCATCCTCTTTTCAGCTTTAGCTCTTTTACACATGGTGTTATGTTTGCATCAGGAATTGGTTGTAATTTCATTGAATCCTTTCTTCCCTCTAGCCGTGAAATGTTTCCTGTGCCATTGGCTGTAACACCTCCAAAACATGATTGATCCACCTCATGCTTAATGGTTGTCGAGATGTTCTTTTCCTGAAATTGTGCCCTTTTTTCTCCACACATACCTTTGATGATTGTGGCCAAAGAGTTCTATTTTAACCTCATCAGTCCACATGACTTGTTTCCAAACTGGATCATGCTTGTTTAGATGTTCTTTTGCATATTTCTGATGCTGAATTTTATGTGGAAGACGCAAGAGAGGTTTTCTTCTGACAACTCTTCCATGAAGGTCATAATTATACAGGTCTCTCTGAACAGTAGAACAATTTCCACACCTCTAGAGTCTATTAAATCTTTCTGAAGGCTTTTTTGCAGTCAAGTGGGGGTTATGATTTGCCTCTCTCCTACAAGCAGCTATAACTGAAATTTTGCTTGGTCTTCTAGACCTTATCTTGACCTCCACTGTTCCTGGTAACTGCCATTTCTTAATTACATTTCGAACTGAGGAAAGTGCAGCCTGAAAACGCTTTGCTCTTTTCTTATAGCCTTTTCGTTCTTTGTGGGTATCCACCATTTTCATTTTCAGAGTACTAGGCAGCTTCTTAGAAGAACTCGTGGCTGCTATTTTTTTGACACAAGCTTAGAGGAGACTGGGTTTTTATAAAGCTGGAAAATTTGCATCACCCGGTCTTTCCTAATGATGATCGTGAATAAACCATAACCCTAACAGGCTAATTAAGGTGTGAAACTGTGGTCTGAGCATACAAATCTCCAAGAGTGTCCAAACTTTTGCATTGGGCCGATGCAAAAATGATGTACACAGGGTGCCTAAACTTTTACATGCCACTGTAGTTGTATACAGTTTGTGTCCCCCGACTTTTCTATTGGTGGCGTTGTGTATGGTCCTTTTGATTTGCCTCCTGTTAGAGATAGACGCAGGAAGCTACATACTGGTAATATAGTAACCGCAGTCCAGAAACAGGCAGATTTGTAGAATAACCTGAAGCGTACCAGGAGCCTCGAAGCCATAAATAAGCAGATCCGCCTGCGCCCCCTTCCATGGCGGAGTGAGCACATAACAGGTTTTGCAGCAGGAGTAGCCGAGGTAGGAGCAGCCTGACCTAGCACATTTGTAAGGACACTCTCAGAACAAGAGGTACATGGCTACCAGCCGACATACAAGGGTCATTCTCAAGTCAACCACCTCTGCAAAAAATAAGTTGTTCCGCGCACAAAGTGAACTCTCTGCCAGTGTGAAGGGGGCGAGGTTTATGGGTGAAAATTAACCAGCGCTAGATTTAATTATCCATTTCCAGGTACAGGTTCTCGGGTTTAATTAGGCATGTTATTTTTAATGGGCACAAAACACATTAATCCACTTTTCCAAGGGCAAAAAACATTTTCCAGGTGACTGCAGTTAAAAACAAATGGAGATCTCTGGAGTAAAAAGGTCCAGTTCATGTTTGGTTATTTTACAAGAAAAAAAAAAAAAAAAAACAGTAATAAAAGCAAAACAACATCACAGCAAACACGTGACCATATGAAAGCGCCCTCCTGATGGGGCCGTATTAGTACCGTCTAGGTAAATCCGGAGCGTCTCTTCTCAGAAATCTGCATTGTGATGTTCCACTGTTATTTCTGCAAACTCACCATATATTTAGTTGGGGTGTTTAAAGGGTTAAGCCACCGATACACATTAGACTAACATTGGCCAGATTCAGCCGACAGTCTAACATGTATGGGAGCCTCTCAACTCTCTGCCAAAAGAGTATGTAGGGGAAGGAAAGGATCCATCATGTACAATTTCAGGCTGCTGATCCTTTTCGTCTGTGAGATAAGCCACCGCCAGAGAAGTCTGGCAGAAGCTCTCTCATAGCAAGAACAGGAGAAGCTCAGTATAACCTATGGCGTGTATGGAGGAGTCGGAAGAGATGGCCATCAATGGTTCGGTCAACAGCTATATATTGTGTAAGGGTCCCCAAGTCTCATCACAAATGGTTAAACTACACAGCGCTTGTGAAAACATGCAACTTTGAATTTCACTAGTTATTAAAAATGCTCTTGGTTCCCAAGAAAGGAGGAACTTTTACTTTACCTGTTCATGCTCGTTGTCCATCACAGGTGGCCAAGCATATGCAGTGCTTACAAACTCTTTCATACAGCTTGTAAGAGCTGCTCTGAGGCAGACCGGATTGCTGAAAATCTTCCTCTGCTTGTAGCATGGTGGAGCACATAGGTAGGGCCAGAGGCCCAACAATGGTGCTGGCTTAAACTATCCATCCTCAGGAGTGCACTGTGCCTGGCAAACAGGAATCAGCGAGAGTTCGGAGCAGTGCGCTCCTGAAGACTACACTTGAGTTTCGCCCCCAGGAACATCACCGGAGTTGAACCACCCACGTTAGGACAGGGTTTTGAACATTTGTGGTCCCTAGTTTGCCAGACTTATTTTTGAAAATTCGGGACCGTGACGATAAATTCAAGACTATTGGCAACTATGGCTCCTGTAAACTGACATCAGTGACTGGGAAGTGACAGCATGCGTACAACCACCCCCGATTGACACGGGAAACCTCCAGTTTATTTGTACATTGCCAGGTGGAGCAGCAGAGGAATGGCACAATGCGGCATGAGGTATTTTATACGGAGTACAAGTCATTACTAAAACAGACAACTACTAGAGAACAAATAAAATGAGTCCTCATTAAAGGGATTGAACCCCTGTTACTAATTGAGGGGGTCCTCTTTGAAGACATCATTGTTCTATTGCCAGGACTCCATTTTAAATCAGCTGTAATCACAGGGATGACAATTTTTAAAAGAGAATTTTCTTAGGAATTACAAGGAAAAAACTGAATGCAGTGATTCCAGTAGAAATCAGTGGTCTTAATGGACACTGGTTCTCGACACCCCACTGACCCATTAAACATGCCCTTATAAAACACATGGAAAACACAGGTCCACAGCCGACAACACTAATAACAGTTAAGGACAATTATGAAAAAAAAAAAAAATCTTAAAAAGCTTCTATATGATCTCTGATTACAATATAAAACATGCACCACAACAGTAAGACCAGCTGCAGTGTGGCTCCTACACCTGACAAGCATCATTTAGCGCTGTACAGAGGGCAGACATCGGCGCTGGAGCTGCACGCCACGCTCTGCAGGGGGTGGGAGACAAGCTGACATTGATTGGCATCCACGTTTCTGTCTAAATATGTCCCAACCTGCATCACTGTGTGAGCCGCAGCCACATTGTAACTCACGGGCTCCAATGACTCATGACTACATGACTCAGAGGCAATGTACAAAGCATTCTCCGCTGTATGACACTGTATAGTCATGGTCATATTTTCAGCACTCCCTGCACAACTAAAGGGAGTAAAGAAGAGAAGAATTTTGTTAAGTAAAAGGCCATTTTTATAAAGGTTCATCACATTATATAACAGTTTACAACTTATGATCATATGATGGCAATTCAGATGAGTGCACTTTACCATGTTAAATATACAGACAAAAGTAAAGGGACACAAATCTTAATAATTAGAGTCAGGGTTTTTGTTCATCCCATTGCCCCGGTACTTAAAATCCAGCGTCTCACCATGCCCTCTGCCTGTGCAAACATGTATTTAAAAATGGCTTGTTCTAGAGAGCTCATCGATAGCAGCACGGTGATACGCGTTACAGGTGTATCAAGTCCGTTCATGACATTTCTCCCCTCCTAAATATTCAACCATCAACTGTGAATGGCATAATTGAAAAATGGAAGCGTTTAGGAACTACAGGCATGAAGTAGCAGACTACAGTCCAAACCTCCTCTGGGAAAAAGTGTGTCAAGAGCTTCACTGCACAGGTTTCCATAGCCAAGCAGGTGAATGCAAACCTTGCATTACCAAGCACACTGCCAAGCATCGGATGGAGTGGTGTAAAGATGCCACTGGACTCTAGAGCAGTGGAGACGTGTTCTGTGCAGCGACAGCTCACACTTCTCTATCTGGCATGTGAGGAACAAGTCCAGGTTTGGTGAATGCCAGGAGAACGATACCTGCCTGACTGTATTGTGCCATCTGAAAAGGGAGGAGGGATAATTTTGGGGGTTTATTTTTTATGGGGAGGTGTCAGGACTTCAAGGGAAATCTTAAAGGGAACCTGTCACCCACCCAGGCGTTTTGAAGTAAAAGAGCCACCTTGTGCAGCACTAATGCTGCATCCTGTCAAGGTGGCTCTTTTAGTTGGGGTCCCTTCCACCGCTGAAAGAATCGTTTTTATAATTTGTCACTCATACCTCTAGTTTGTCCGGGGGGCAGCTCTTTACCCTCAGACACAGGCGCATCACAGCCATCAGTCATTTCCTCCATTCTTCTGGGCGCCGCCTCCCCAGCGTTCAGTTATTTACCCGGTGCCTGCACTGTAATCTGGTTTCTTGGCACCAGATGAGGTCTTCCTTCTCGCGCCTGCGTGGACGTGCGGCCCGAGATCCCACCCCGCAGTCTCTTCTGATTTATTCACACTGTGGGGCGGGATTTCGGGTCGCGCGTCCACGCAGGCGCGAGAAGGAAGACATCATGTGTCAGTGGACGGGCAGCGCTAACTGATGGCTGTGATGCGCCTGTGTCCCGGGGGGGGGGGGAGGGGGGGGGATGACCTGAAACCCCAGACAAACTAGAGGCATGAGTGACAAATTATAGAAACGATTCTTTCAGCGGTGGAAGGGACCCCAACTAAAAGAGACACCTTGACAGAATGCAGCAGTAATGTGGCTCTTTTAGTTAAAAACGCCATGGGGGGGGGGGGGGGTGACAGGTTCCCTTTAATCTGGCATATCAAGACATTTTGGTTAATTTTAACTTGCAACTTTGAGGAAAAAATTTGGGAAGGTCCTTTTCTGTTCCCCATGACTGTGCCCCAGTGCACGAAGCAATTTCCATGAAAGACATGGTTGGGGGAAGTTTGGCGAGAAAGAATTTGACAGGCAACATCCAACACTTTTGGGATGAACTAGAACAGATTGAGCCAGATCAGATCCTTTCATGCAACATCAGTGTCTCACCTGGCAAATGCTCTTCTGGATGAATGGGCCAAAAAATCCCTCAGATACCTTCAAAATCTTGTGGAAAGACTTCCCAGAAGAGTGGACGTCTTTACGGCCACAAGAGGTGGCCCCCATTCCATATTAATTCCTGTGGATTTATTATGATGGGATGCCATAAAAGTTCCTCTGTGTGTAACATGGAGGGTCCCAATACTTTTCATACACAGGATCTTAGAACAGGTTGTTTTTTGCCCGTGCCTTCTTATGTGTAGGATCCAGATAATTGTGCAGTGAGTAACCAGAGATGCTTGGGCACAGATGTGTGCCGCCAACCTTCTGCAATGCCAGTGAATATATCGCACAGGATAACGCATCAGCTGGCATCCCACCCATCATCATTACTACCAGGGGGCAGGAAAGATGAAGTAGAAGCGTACAGACACACAGAAGTCAATGGCCGGAGTTTAACACGTTGTGTTAAATACACTTCTCAGCTGAAGTTCATATTTCTGCTACCGAACGGCCTTGACAACTGAAGGAAGCATCTGCAATGCGTGGTGTCAGGAAAGCGAGACCTCGACAGTGGATATATGATCTCACTACAAAAGCTGGATGCCCTCCAGGTCCAATGCTGATCTTGTCCCACTTAGCCCCAGCTTGTCAAGATGTCGCAATGTCTTCCTAGTCAGCTTTGTGCGGATACTTGGGAGAATTCAATTTCACTTAGCAACCAAGAAAAGGAAGATCAAAACAGCTCCTCAAGCCTAGAAACACAAGGGGCCACAGGCAGTGAGGATTATTAGTCTTCCAGGGGACCACTCCTCCGTCCGGGAGAGAGAGATCTGCCTTCTGGCAGCAGATAATACAGTGCAGAAAGCTCGCTTTTTAGGCTATGTGCACACGCTGCGGTTTTTGCTGTGGATCCGCTGCGGTTTTGGCCGCAGCGGATCTGCAGCAGTTCTGCAGACAGCGTACAGTAGCATGTAAGCCTATGAGATTTACAATCTGCAGTGCACATGCTGCGGATTTCTAGCTGCGGAAAAGCTGCGGTTTTGAATCCGCAGAAAGAAATGACATGTCACTTCTTTTCTGCGCATTTTGCTGCAGTTTACCATCTCCTCCATTGTAGAGGTGATAAACCGCAGGGAAAACCGCAGGTCATTTTACCTGCGGTTTTACCTGTGGTTCCGCAGATAAAAATCCGCAGACCAATCCGCAGCGTGTGCACATAGCCTTATGGGATCATCGTGAAAATGATGTTAGCTGCTTTATTATTATTCACCAAGGACCTTCCACTAAATTCCACTGTCCTGCAGCCCCCGCTGACATTCCTCCCCGCCGTAATCGTGCACTTAAACTTCACCTCATCTTCAGCAGATAAAGCCATACACGGCGTGGTCGGTCAGCGGGTAATGCCCAATAGAGAGAACACCCACTTGTCAATTTATTACTATACTAAACTAATATACTAGTATAAAAGGCTCGTCTATAATGGGGTTTTATTTTTATTGAAAATACAAGCAATTCCTAAATCAGACAGGTCAGAGGAACCCCTTTATGGATTCTAGGACCCCTTTAAAATACAGAGGCTTCATTGCGAACCTTTCGAGAGGACTAATGATGAGCACAAGTGCTCGGGTATGCACCAAGTATCGCGCCTGCTCGAGTGACATGTTCAGGACCCCCACAGCTCCATTTTTTGTTGCTTTTAGACACTGACAAAACATGTGGTGATTGTCTGACAAAAATGGGTAATCCCCACGTTTTGCGGATGTCTAACAGCCATGAAAAAGGTTCAAGTCCCTGTGAGCACCTGTCACCCCAGCACCTGCCACACTCGGTGCACACCCCAGCAACCGGCGCACACCCCAGCACCCGCCACACTCGGCGCACACCCCAGCACCCGCCACACTCGGCGCACACCACAGCACCCGCCACACTCGGCGCACACCCCAGCACCCGCCACACTCGGCGCACACCACAGCACCCGCCACACTCGGCGCACACCACAGCACCCGCCACACTCGGCGCACACCCCAGCACCCTAGGCAAACTCGAGTAACAAGCACTTGCACTCATCACCAAAGACGACCTCTTACCAGGTTAGCTGTGTTAAGTTTCTGCTCTTATTTTATTTCTGCTTCTCCATGACTATACCATGGATCAGCAGGAATAAAGCAGAGGGAATCAAACAAGCACAAAACTGGTCACGCCTGACCTGGTGACAGGTCATCTTTAAAGCGGTCCTCCCATAAAACAACATTCCTCATCTATACACTGGAGAGATGATTAAACACGCCCAATCCTTGAAGTCAATGGGTCGATCTTCAAGAAGAAGAGTTCGTCAGCAGCTTTTTCTGCTCTTCCAATCGAGGATGCTATATGTATGCTCAGCTGAACAGAGCGTGCATGCGAACAAGAATTTCGCCGACATCTACTGAAAATGTACAACCACCTTATGCCTCCTTCACACATCCATGTTTAAATACATGAAAAACCAGTACCGGTGCCATCAGTGTGTCATCCATGTGTCAGTTTTTACCATTAGTGTGGTCATCAGTCTGGATAAAGAAATAAATTACAAAGCCTCTCCTATACTTTGAATGTTAAACACGTACAGCACACGGATGGCGCACAGACTGTACTCATGCTATCCGTGTGCCATATGTGGTTTTCACAGTTCCGTAGACTTGTATTGGCTGTTGTCATCCGTGCTGCTGGAAGACAACGGACATGTCTCTCTGATTTGCACGGACACAGGTAGGTGCACGCAGTCCCATCAGAATTCGGAAACCGTGACGCGAGTAAGAGACGTAACTTGATCACTCTTCAGTGGCTTAGTCTGGAAGCCACACACTCTTTATGGACAAAACAGGAAAACCGCCGGTGGCAGGCAGAGACGCCGCAAAGACCGTCGCTTCTTCCAGAATTAGTTTTGCCTATTAGAGAGTTTGTGTACCGATAACTTAGCATAAAACAAACTCCCTAACTCATTAATACAGTATTAGTCAGGTTGGCCATGCTAAGCCGGATCCTCGTTTCTACAGACTATACGACCCTGTTCTGTAGATGTACCGCTGAACTACTGCCCATTCTTCCCCTTTAAATATCTTTTAGAGATTTATACTGTACGTAAAAGTGTCTTTTAGAAAGGGCTCATAAGTGAAGATGGCTTTAAGGTGCAATGATACACTGCGCTGCTGTAGGTATAATTCAAGGAAATTTATTGGTGCCTACGCGCGTTTCCTGAGCTGTCCCAGCTCACTTCATCAGGGCATTCATCATGGCACCAATAAATTTCCTTGAATTATACCTACAGCAGCGCAGTGTATCATTGCACCTTAAAGCCATCTTCACTTACAAGTCCTTGGACCCAGTGCAGACTGCAGCAGCTGTTTCATGCGTTTGTAGGTGTTGTGACCGAAGTTTCACAACCCTATCAGGTGAGTCTCTCCTTGTCTCACCATTACAATTGTGTTTTAAAGGTTTTCACACAGTGGATGCGCCTTGTTTTGTTTCTTTTAGAAAGGGCTCATGATAGTTACAAACTGGGAAAATATTGGATAGGAGAAGGGGGAAGATTACCGTACTTTAGATGTAAAGTAAAAATAGTATTATGTGCAGCAGAATTTGCCAGAGCTAAAGACATAGTTTGTTAAATTTATCGACACTAACTCCCTGAACTAAATGCCTGGCAGCTGTTCTTCTCCATGGTCATCATACAGGCAGGCACAGAAATGGCTGGACCAGGAGTGTAAAGAGTCAACTCGAGTCCTATGAGCATTGCGGAAGTCTAGCTACAAGTGCTGCTCATCTTATACTCCCCTCGATCCAACAGATCAGTTTAATATTTGTGGGCCAGTGACTACATGATGTGATGAAACGACATACAGTGGTGCTTTTAAGTTTGTGAACCCTTCAGAATTTTCCATATTTTTACATAAATTTGGCTTAAACTTACAGATCTGGCAAAAATTAAGAGACCACCACATCAAAACCCTGTCATGGGCAGCCCATTCTCCAGACCTTTACCCCCATTGAAAACCTCTGGAATGTAATCAAGAGGATGATGGATAGTCACAAGCCACCAAACAAAGAAAAGATGCTTACATTTTTGAGCCAGAAGCAGTGTGAAAGACTAGTGGCAAGCATGCCAAGACACATGAAAGCGGTTTTTAAAAATCACAGTTATTCCACAAAATATTGATTTCTGAACTCTTCCTGAGTTAAAACATTAGTATTGTTGTTCCTAAATGATTATGAACTTGTTTTCTTTGCATTATTTGAGGTCTGAAAGCACTGGGGGGTTTTTTGCTTTGTTTTATTTTTTTTAATTTTGACCATTTCTCCTTTTTAGAAAAAAAAAAAAAATTATTGCTTGAAAATTCGGAGACATGTCAGAAGTTTGTAGACTAAAAGAACAATTTACATTTTACTCAAAAATACACCTATAAGGAGAAAAATCAGACAAACTGAAAATTTGAAAGTGGTCTCTTAATTTTTGTCAGAGCTGTATATCAGATTTCCTTTAACTTAAAAGAAAAAAAAAAAAAAAAAGGAATCGATAAAACCCTCAAATTTAGACTCACTCAATTTGTAAAATGAGGAAAACTATCCAATATTATGTGTGAACCTTTGCGTTCAGTATCTGGTGTGACCAGCTTGTGCAGCAATAACAGCATCTAAACCTTTTGGGTAATTGCGGATTAGTCCTGGACATCGGCTTGGAGGAATTTTATCCCATTTTCCATATAAAACCTCTTCAACTCTGATGTTGGTGAGTTTTGCCCCATGAACAGCTCACTGAAACAGGGACGGGTTCACAAACTTTCAAGCACCGCTGTATTTGACGTTTGAGGTTTTTACTGAACGTACATGTCTGAATTTCCACAGAAATAATGGAAAGCCTGACGCACAATAACTGAATATGACAGGGAGGTTTTGTGGTCTTGTTATGACTTTCATTGTTTTGTAGTCTGGCCAATCTTCACATTTTGGAAGTCGAGTCCTCTTCTTTAAGGGCTTTTTACAATTTATGGTCTGGGAGAAGAAGACCAATGAGAAATAATACTGATTCACAGGTGATCTTGGTGCATGCAGACAGACATCCTGCCACATATTAGGCTCTGATTATACCAGGTTGGGGCTATACACCAGCAAAGTCTCCATCTGTACGCCATGAAATGCCCTACGACTGCCGTAGACTGCCATGGATGTGACCGAATCCCTCCGGCCGAGGTTTATTTTCCTGACCACGAGTCAGTCCTGCACTTACAGGCGATTACTGCCCATTACAGCCTCATCTTTCGTCTGAGCAATGTGCCGCCTGATTGGCCATGCACTAAGTGATCGGTTGGGTTGGATCTAAAAGTGGCAAACTCAGCGGACTTCTCCCTTTAAACCCCAAACCAGGTGACAGGAGGCATCACTCCCATTCTCCAGCATTGCTCTCTGCACAATGCTGTTTCCTCTGCTCTGTCCTGGACTTGGCATGGAAGGAAACATTTGTCTGCGCACAACAGGAAGTATGAAGGTTCCTGTAACACGAGAGCTGGCGATTTCTCCTATCAGGCTGCCAGGGGCCCGCTCAGTCCTTGCAACATGAAGTTGTAGTAAGATATGGTTACAAAGTGTTTGCCATCAGTGTCATGCCCATTACAGGGGCTTCATCTATGCAAAAGCAAAGTACAACGTTTACGGCAAATCTTTTTACATAAGTTTCTGGCTGAAAAGTAAAAAGGCACAGTGTCCCCGGGGGTTGTCTGCCAGCTTTCCAAGAGCTGCAAATCTGCCAAGGAGTGGGGATGAATCACAGCAGACGTTATGTGGCAGCCCCTGCCAGGACTGCAATGTGCAGAGAAGTACTAGTAAGAAGTCAAAAGGAAACGGTCAAGGCGCCGTCTTATATTATAGCGGTATGAATGTGGCTTTATTCTTGTAAGATGATCTATATGCTTTACTAACGCGGCAATTATTGAAGAATTAACATTTCTTCCACAGGCTAATTAGGCAGGACTAGTCCAGCGCAGCACCTCTTCCTCTAGACTAGTGCTGCGATATGTGCATACTACCCGGCCACATTTCGACTAGACTGTTCCCGGCCTGGAGCAATGCACTTGTATTGAGGATAGGCCCGATACAGTCTAGTTGGAATGTGGCGGTGTATATGAATAGCGCTTACTTGCTGTCACATGACTGCCTACACCTGGGGAAGCATCACCGCGCGCAGTGGGCTTCACAAGTCTGCAGACGTGTAGCTTAAGACCGGACAACGCCTTTAAACTGGATTTTAGAATTGCAAAATAGAACGCCACAATGACCTGCATTTGGTAATAGCGGAATTAAACTTGCTATTAAAGAGGACCTCGTCAGAGCTCCTGTTTTATTAAATATTTGTTATCCATCCAGACTTCCTCATAGCAAATTTGGGGGGTAAAGAAGCATTGGGCTCTCATATTTTAACATGGCAGGTCTTAGAATCTCAGATTTCATAAATCGCTGACATTGGCATTGGTTTATTCCCCTCTCCCTATTGAGAATCCATAGTTGCTTGGAGCAGCAATGGGTAAAGGAGGGATGGATGGCGCCTGAACAAACATTCATTATACAGCTACCGGACGTCCGTGGCGAGTGTTTAGGGCGCACTCAATTGATAAGGGGAACGGTAATACCCAATTGATATTTCTAGGACGAACGGGACAGTAAAACTCTCGTAAGACACTTTACTCCATAATTCCATATTTATGAAGGATGAGAGCATGTACCAATACAGGAGAACTGAGCATTCTTATATAGGAATAACCCACTAAGCAGTGAACTACGAGGGGATCTCAGAGAGGACGTACAGACCTGGTCAGTGACGCGCTGCAGTCACACAACAGCGATATTGTTCCTATGCGCAGCTTACTTTATGAAGTCAGGGTTTAGTCTTCCAGGAAGAGGTTCTACAAAAAGTCTCAAAAGCAATCCTTTAAAAAAAAAAAAAAAAAAAAAAAAAAAAAAAAAAAAAAGGGTCAACCAATCAATCTACAAACGAGCTCACACACACCGTAAATTACATTTACATCACACATAAAGCTGATGCAGCCAGAGGTTAGCAGAGGAGGCAATGCCAGCACAGGGAGCGGGTGCAAGCTTGGATTGTGATCTCTGGTATGCACCACCACACTGCTCTGTTCAGCACCCATAGGCGGGGGCGCAGGCCAGAGAGGCTTGCCCCACCCCGGGGCGCAGCTCAGAGAGCCCTGCCCCACCCCGTGGCAAAGCTCAGAGAGCCCTGCCCCACCCCGTGACCCAGCTCAAAGAGCCCTGCCCCACCCCGTGGCCCAGCTCAAAGAGCCCTGCCCCACCCCGTGGCAAAGCTCAAAGAGCCCTGCCCCACCCCGTGGCAAAGCTCAAAGAGCCCTGCCCCACCCCGTGGCAAAGCTCAAAGAGCCCTGCCCCACCCCGTGGCAAAGCTCAAAGAGCCCTGCCCCACCCCGTGGCAAAGCTCAAAGAGCCCTGCCCCACCCCGTGGCAAAGCTCAAAGAGCCCTGCCCCACCCCGTGGCAAAGCTCAAAGAGCCCTGCCCCACCCCGTGGCAAAGCTCAAAGAGCCCTGCCCCACCCCGTGGCAAAGCTCAAAGAGCCCTGCCCCACCCCGTGGCAAAGCTCAGAGAGCCCTGCCCCACCCCGTGGCAAAGCTCAGAGAGCCCTACCCCAACATTTGAATGGTTGTGCTCGCAATTTGCTTCGTGCTAGTTGTTATTGTCAAGGCATGCTCAATGGATGCGGATGGAGTGGGATACGGTATCAGGTTATTCAAGTCAAGTTCACACACTGCAAATTTGCAGTGCAGATTCCGAAAAGCGAGTCCACAGCAATCTACAGTACAATAAAAAACTAATGGGTTTTTCACAAATCCAAATAACATGTTGCAGAAAAAAAATCTGCAAAAAAAATGAAAGCATGGTGCGTATTACAAATCTAAATGAAAATCCGCTTTATAATCCAATTCATCATTACTAAATGAAGTGAGGTGAAATCCGCAAGTAGCACAGGCAGGTTTTGTCTGCGGATTTGCAACCAGATCCACAGCAGAAATTTCCCACAACATGTGAACATGGCCTAACAATATATTATGGAGTGGTTACAGTTACAAAGTCAATCACAAACAGACCTTTAAAAAGGTAAATCATAATGCGGATTCCCCGCAGGGAAAAGACGCACATGGTCTGCAGCATTAACGGTGTACATGAAGAGCATATATAGAGCTATATAATAGAGGGGGGAAAAGACAGAGATGGACAAAAAAATACATTTAGGTGCCCTTAGGTGCAGTCACCCAGCTTTCATGGAGGTCTGGGGCACCCCATGGAGTTGAGTTTGGATTCTCCTGTATAAATTGAGAGCACATGCAAAAAAAAAAAAAAACCTTCTGCCCCCATGTGGATGATGCAGAAGGCTGATTTTGTGGGTCTGTATTTTTGCACATGTACATGACATCTTTTACAAGTACAGTCCGCTCTAAAAACTATGTGAGCAAGTAGTTTTGGTATAGAAACACATATTTTGATTACATTTTCTCAAAAATAAAAAAACAAAAACAAAAAAAAACAAAAACAAAAAAAAAAAAAACTTTGGAGTTTCCTGAAGTGAGATCCACTGAAAACACTGGTTAAGTTCACCTGAGCTTGAAAAACATTGTGTACATTGTCTTATTTCAGGCCACAATTCCCATTCGGATGGCCACGCTTCCTGACCGAACAGCCTTCTGCCTGTGACACTGCGGGGTCACACCAGGAGACCCTTGTCAGAGTTGGGTATTGGGACCAGAGCATAACACGAGTATGTGAAAGTGACTTGAGGGTGAAGGTTTATGTAAAAGAAATGCTGGAACTTTTTGGTGCAGATTTGGCATCTACCCAGGGTTTCCATGCTGCACAACGCCGCGTGGGGTTCCAGGGCCGCGTGGGGTTCCAGGGCCGCACAACGCCGCGTGGGGTTCTTTAGCACAGAATTAGCCTACAGTTCAGTTTTCTCACTTCTTGTCCATTTTGGTTGAACATTTTCATTGTGGATTTCACACTTTTCATTAGAAAAGAAAATTTGCCGGCAGATGAAGAATTCTCAGAGGATTTTTATAGGGAATCATCCCAAGACTATTTCTAGAAATGAGAGACTAATCACACAACATCTAATAGAAGTGGGCGACACGGTTTACTGTTCAGTGAGACAATAACTTCACCACAGCGGGAAAGCTAGGTGGCCAGCAGCTCATCCAGCTTTTCCATAGCCCAGAAGAGCAGTGGTCTTCAAGCAGCGGCACAGATTCATTACATGGACCTGCGTCATGGTTTTATCAAAAGTATTAACGCCCCTCAACCCTGATGCCATATTGTATAGCCAGAGCCAGCTGGCACCGGATGAAAGGAGAAGTGTTACCGTAAATCCACAGTCCAGGCTGATCCCGGCCATGGAGACAAGTGACTGTGACACAGCGCAGAGTAGATTTCCAGTCCTCCAGCAAATCACTAGAAAATATATTCATGACGAACACTTGAGACGTGTCAACAAGGTCTGACCTTAATCCGTCACCATGTAAGCGGCCTGAAGAAACACAGGAGAGCGCGACAAAACTAATCATGGCTCTGTGATGACAGGCGAAAACCTGCGCAGTGGTGTCAACAGGGACCTGGCCTGTGAAGAATAAAAAGTCTCCCCGGTATGGCAGAGACATTAGAGTAGGACCACCAAAATGGAAAGATGCACGAAAGGAAAACTTTTCTGTATTGTGTTCCGTCATCTAAGCCTGTGCTCCAAAATCTAGGAAACGTCGCACATTTAGGGTAGATTTGTTTTTTGTTTTCTTAACACAACTCTGGTTTCTTATGGGGAAGAATAAAATTCCAGCCACAGATGTTCATACAGTGTAACACAAAAGTGAGTACACCCCACACATCTTTTGTAAATATTGCATTATATCTTTTCATGGGACAACACTGAAGATCTGACACTGTGATACAATGTACGGCTTATATAACAGTGTAAATTTGGCGCGCCCTCTAAATAACACAGCCATTAATGTCTGAACCGTTGACAACAAAAATTAGTACACCCCCTTAGTGAAAATGGCTAAATTGTGCCCAATTACCCATTTTCCCTCCCTGGTATCATGTGACTCAGTGTTACAAGGTCTCAGGTGTGAATGGGGAGCAGGGGTGGTAAATTTGGTGTTATCGCCCTCACACTCTCTCATACTGGTCACTGGCTCCTTATGGCAAAGAACTGTCTGAGGATCTGAAAAAAAAAAAAAAAAAAAAAATTGCTGCTTTTACATAAAGATGGCTTCGGCTATAAGAAGATTGCCAACACCCCGAAACGGAGCTGCAGTATGGTGGCCAAGACCATGTAGCAGTGTAACAATAGAGGCTCCATTCAGAACAGACCTCACCATGGTAGACCAAAGAAGTGCTCAACGTCATACCCACAGGTTGTCTGGTCAGAAAAGGATGAGTGTTGCCAGCATTGCTGCAGAGGTTACAGGAGTGGCGGCGTCAGACCAAACACCACCGCATAAAATTGGTCTGCATGTCTGTCATCCCAGAAGGAAGCCTCTTCTAAAGATGACACACAAGAAAGCCGCAAAGAATTTGCTGAAGTCAAGCAGAGTAGGGACATGGATTACTGGAACATGTCCTATGGTTTGCTGAGATCAATATTAGCTTATTTTGTTCTGATGGTGTCAAGCGTGTGTGGCAGCAACCAGGTGATCAATACAAAGACAAGTGTGTGCTGCCTACAGTAAAGCATGGTGGTGGGAGTGTAATGGTTTGGAGCTGCATGAGTGCTGCCAGCTGTGGGGAGCAGCAGTTCATTGAGGGAACCATGAATGGAAACAAGCAGTGACATACTAGAGCATGATCACCTCCCTTTGGAAAATGGGCCGCAGGGCAGCATTCCAGCGTGATAATGACCCCAAACACACCACCAAGACGACCACGGCCTTGCTTAAGAAACTGAAGGCAAAGGTACTGGACTGGCCAAGCTTATTGAGCATTTGTGGGGCATCCTCAAACGGAAGTTGGAGGAGTGCAAGGTATCTAACATTCACCAGCATTGTGGTGTCATCATGGAGGAGAGGAAGAGGATTCCTGTGACCCTCTAGTGACCTCCATGCCCAAGAGAGCAAAGGCAGTGCTGGAAAATAATGGTGGCCATGGAAAATATTTACACTTTGGGCACAATTAGGCCATTTTAGGGGTGATATACTTTATCTGTTAAGCAGCCTTGAGCACACATCTGGATACTGTCAGCGTGCACTGTCAGGATTCTTCGGTGTTGCTGTGACTCTGCTGTTTGCATACTTCCGGCCACCCTGTGGCTACTTCTTACTCAGAGAGAGAATGAATATATATATATATATATATATATATATATATATATATATATATATATATATATATATCGCCTTACAAAAAGCAAAAAAACTTTTCACTTCTGACCTGGTGGCAGATGTCAAAACCTTGTCTTTTTATATTAAGGTAACAGGTGAATCATTTTTAATGAAAGCCAATTGCAAAAACGTATTTTTAGCAAAAATACATTTGTTTAAAGATGAAAAAGTTATACGGTAGCTATCTCGAATTGGTGGCTCTACAGTTTTCCTTCCTTATAGATGGAAGCGAATTTACAGAATATTGAAATTTTATACCCCAAGTTTACTGCAGACAACCTCTCGTTATTTGCCCCTATGGAGTATGCCCAGCCAACGGAGCCACAAGCCAAAGCGAACTGTCAAGGACCGGAAGAAGCCACTGAACATGCGTGCTCATCGCTGTCCGTGGCCATCTTGCCTCTTCTGCAATGTGTGCAGAGATGGGGGAATCTCTGAGATCATCTTCTATGTATCTCAGCTCATGATAGACTACAAGCCTCCCCATGGACAATGCCACCGCTTTTGGTCTTCGACAAGACCCCCACGAGTCTTCTAACCAAGACCAGACCGCGTTGGATGCCTCTGTAGAAACTTTTCCATGACACATTTCGGATTTCACGCACGTTGCAGCCTGTCAGCAGCGATGGTCTCATTCCTCACTGTTTTCCAAAGCAAACACAAATGTTATGAGCACCGTCAGGAGGAAGCTCGCATGTGGACTCTGATGAGGTCAGTCGTAGCTGAGCGGATTCCAGATTCTATACGTACAGCAGTGACCTCATCCACTGTCAATTGTTCCCAGATGACCGGAAAGTCTCCTACCCTCTAACCCATCCGCTCCTAATTCTGGGGACAGTCAATCTCAGGAGAACCAGTCGTTTTGTGCAGTATTAATAATGCCTATAGCTCTCAGGGGTGGCCCCCTAATTGGCCGTACAGCCACTGAAATCTGTTATATGGCTACCATAGCAATAGAAGGAGGCTCCATGTTTTTCCCCTCACAGACTACTATTAATAGAGTTAAAGGGGTTGTATCGGATCCTAAAAACAAGAAAGACTGCTTTCCTCCAAAACAGCGCCACACTTTTCCCCTGGTTGGGTGTGGTAGTGCAGCTCTATCATATCTGAGCCTCATTCAGACATGCTTTTTTGTGTACGAGTGCGATCCGTGTTTTTCACAGATAGTGCTCGTATCTATTATAGTGACTGGAGTCATTTATGTCGGATTTTTCACAGATCGAGTAGTCTACGCAAAATGATGGTGGTATGTCTTTTTTTTTTATCAGAGTGTAGGATCAAAATAAGCAATGCAAGACTATGGATCCAAGAAAAATAAAAAAAATTGACAGCACTCTGAAGGCATCTAAGAGGGACGATTTTCACAAGTTGTCAGAAAGGAGAAGGTGGAGAAACTTTATTTTTCTACATGTAGGAGAAAAACAGATGACACAAGGACCACACTGACCAAACTCATCACTCCGTTTTTCTTGTATGTGACATCTGCATGAGCCCTTGTCTGACAAAGCCGGGCTTCTATACCAAGTGCAAGTTATGGAGTGGCACTGTTTCTGAGGAAAGCAGCCATGTTTTTCTATAGCTGTACAATTCCGTTCAATGAGAAAATCACTGCTGTATTCTGTTACCTCTAACTGGAGTCTGTTGTGCATGGATTGTGGTAGATGGATTCACTCAGCTGCTTAACGAAGTAGTCTCAGGAACACTTTCCGTTTAAGTTTTCAACTGGTTTATTAAAAATGTACTGCATAAACCAGTGCACAATTATGAAAAAAAAAAAAAAAAAAAACACAGCCCTTCTGGCATAATAGGAAAAGCAAAATAGCATACAGTATGGTCTGTGTGGCTACGGGGATCCAGCAACACAAGGGGGAAAAGACAAGGTTCAGTTCTCTAACATGAGCACAGCTCTGGAGATCTCCTCTCCAGACACTGAACATTGAATGAGTCCAAAGGCTCCACACTTACCCTCTGAACCACACCCTGGGGTGGAGATATGGTGAACAGCCTTCCACCCACTCCTCAGCTGTCCACCAAAACCCAGCCCTTAATATGGCTGATTAACCTCTCTCAGCACATAGTGTGCTGGAGCATCTTTCCAGGTTCATATCACTGAGGCTAACATCTCCCCTCCAGTATTTTACCAGTGATCTTCTCGCAGGACTTACAGTATATAAATAGTATAGTGATAAAAATCTGAATACAGCGTGCACCCCCAAGCGGGATATGCCTCTGTGGTATTTACACTACCAGCAGAAAGCTCAACAATCTCCAGCAATACCAAACAACTTTTGCTGTCCCTAAAAATTGAGCAAATATTTGCATACTTAAAAATTAAACCGCCGGTTACTCTATTTCATAAATCAATAGTACATATGAAAATGACCCATCAGATAAATCTACTTCTTTCTCCTCCTGGACTGATCCCTCACTCTTTATTCATGGGTTTAACCCATATTCAGTGCAGACTGTTTTTCCCGTTCCGGAGATAGGAGATGGCGGGTGGTTCTTACAAAGTTGTATACAAGCAGGAGCTAGAAGCCGACAGACGCTCTGCTGCAAGTTCACCCGAAATGAGACGGCCAATGTTTCGATCCATCCCAGATCTTAGTCACGGCTCGAGTATCCATTGGGGTCGCTGTAGTCTCCATATTTCACTGCCGTGATTGCCTACTACACACAGTCTGACATATGCACCGGAGCCGTGTGTGCTGGATACGAGGTACACATGGGCAGCACATGGCGCCCAATACCACCACTAATAAGAAGCAGCACGCTTCCTAGAAGTCACATAAGGCAGCCGGGGGGCACTTGCAGCACACGTTAGGGCTGGGTGGAATCACTTTCTTGCCTCCCACCCAATCTCAGGCTTGGCATCTGGAGCCACAAAGAGGGCAATGTGTGAATGGCTCTCTGCGTCCCTCCTTCATTCATCCCAAGAACAAAGGGAAGCTGTGTTGTAAAGTAACATTTCCTCCGAGAAGTCCGCCCTCACATTATTTCACGCTGCGGGCATCGCTAGCTGCGCCATGAATGCCTTGTAACCTTTTATTCATGGAGGAGGAACAGATTAGTCAGTGGGGAGAAAATGGTTTAAATTAACAATCCACAAATTAACGCTCACGGCTGTAATGACTTCGATTTCCTCACGCTGGAAGTAAACAGCTGTCAAGATGTCACTGGCAAGGCGACTGCGTCACATGGCCATAAGAACGACAAGCCTTAATGTACTAGACATGGCCACCATGTTGCCCCATCATTCCTACATAGAAGTGAAGGGCAAACATATGCCCAACCCATGCCGTATTTCTCATGTCTTGGAACAAAAAGAAAAATGGCAACTGTGGCTACTATCCTTTTTACAGAGATCGATAAATGGCCGGTAACAAGCGCCAATGACCGGTACGTAAAGTCATCTGATGCTGGTCTACTTTTACTACTGTCGGCAGCACACCCCCCGTTCATACCAGATGTGCTGCAGACCAACCATCATTTTTAAACATGCAAAAAAAAGATGCAAAAACAAATTAGCGTATTGCATCTGCATCAGTGGGCAGGTTTATAGCACTTATAGTGACTGGTGGAACAGAAAAAGCAATGAGTACAGTGCAAATAACAGCTCTTTGCTATGAATATTGATAGAAAGCTACCAATCAGTGCTGTGGGCGGGGTTATATAGGGCTCAGCATTCTGAGCTCTGCAGCAGAGAAAACCACGGATTCTATCACAAGTGCAGCACCCAGTAAACTAAGTGATACGTCGCTGGAATCAGAGTCTCTGTCCCTACATCATGCTGCTGTCAGATTACATAGCAAAAACCTGCTGACAGATTCTCTTTAAAAAAGCCTCAGACACCTTATGATTTCAAAATCCTGTGTGCTCCTCTTCCACGTTTTGGACACACCACGTCTGGTATTAGCGTACAAATACCGGTAAAATACTGATACTGACATAGTACACTGTGAAAGGGGTCGGGGCCCTATATCTTGCATACACCATGCTGAATGCAGCAATCCTCAGGCCTTATAATTAGCCAACATTAGACTTGCGGAGTAGCTCTAATCGTGAGAAAAAGAAGCTGAACAATCAACTCTGATAATGTATATGCCATACCATCCTCTCCCCAAATTCTCATAACTCACCCTAATAGTCTGCTCCTAGCTCTGCCAGGTAGAGATGTATACACATGGTAATTGCCACAGCTCCAGCATCCATTACCCTGGGCTCTCTGACATGCCAGACTTATGACTCCACAGATCACAGCGCCCGATTTAGGAGTTCTGGATAAAAAGACTAAAGTGTAATGGTTCAGCGCATCGGCCAAAAGATGTCCTATTAATCATAGCCAAGGCTGCCATGCTGCGCTGTAAGTGCGCACCCAATGGACGCACCCTTCAGCACCGAGCAGGAGATAAAACATTTACATGTAGTAAGCAGGCGTTCCCATTCCCTCCGGCATTTCCATGGAATCTGCCTCTTGGATGCAAAACAGCTGCAGAAACCGTGCACTGATGGAAAACAGAGCAGATCTGGTAGATGTGGTGCTGGAGAACAACCCATCACCACAGGGTCACACCACAGGCAACCTGTCATGGAGACGGACGGCCATTGATATGCTGCATTCCGATAGTCCTCCAATTCTAGAACTTCACCCAAAGTAAATACAATAAAGCAATGGCAGTATATCTTTTTTGGGGGGGGAATATCAGAATTTAAGTTCTCTACTCATTCCGATAATCAGTCCTATAAACCCGTCCTTGGGTTCTACCCATGCGGCAATAATCGTAGTTTACCTGCATCTTCTATGAGGGCTAGAAGGCTATGGTCCCACATTACAGCCATGATTTGTCCTAAACCGAGGCAAATCGGCCAGGCTAAACATTTTAAGGTACAGTCGCACATGGCATAGGGGTGACTATTTGCCCTTTTTCAGCTACCTGGCATATTTCTTAAAATAGACAGGGTTTAGTAATCGGGTATGGTCATGCACCAAGCAACCCCGGTGGCCATACGTGTACAGCGGCTGATCATTAACACTGCACGGAGACATCTCAGAAGCTTGGCCCGCTCCAGACAACGTGGATGTCAACTGCGTTATATAGCCGGTACTGTACACTACCTGCGGAGATCAGAGCTAGCTCCGATTGCATCAGCTTAACCTCTTAAATGCCACTGTCAAGTGTGATAGGCTTCATCATGGCCTCAAGATTACGGGGTGCTGATTGATCGCAATGGCAGCTTGGGGCTTGGCGACCACAGGCTGGGCTTCATAGGAGATAATCAACTTCACACAGTAGTGTAGCAGTGTATTGCGTAGGTGAGCAAGCGATCACAGCTTCAAGTCCTCTAAAGGGACCATTTAAAAAACAAACAAACATTTAAATAGAAAAAAAAAATTCAAAATATAAAAAATTGTTTAAAAAATGTTGATAGTGAAATGTAAAACCAAACAAAAACATTTAGCATAGTTGCATATGTAATGGCCTGTACATTGAATTATTTTGGCATTTCAAAAATATTTTTGCAAAAAAAAAAAAAAAAAAAAAAAAGCCAAGCATTTAGATTTTCTGTAGCCACAATTTACTCCTAAAAAGCAATAAAGCTAATCAAAATGTGATCTGTACCATTAGGCTATATGCACACGTAGTTCAAGTGCTGCAGATTTTTCCGCCTGGATTTTGAAAAATCCACAGGTAAATCCGCAGGTCAAAATACCTGCAGTTTACCTGCAAATTAGCCCTGCGGTTTCAGACCTCACAATGGATAAGGTGTGAAACCACAGCGGAATCCGCACAAAGAATTGACATGCTGCGGAGTGTAACCTGCGGAAAAATCCGCGGCATGTGCACAGCGTTTTTGGTATCACCATTGAACACAATGGTACTGTAAAACGCAGCAGGAACAGAAACGCTGATGATCCGCAGCAGAATCCGCAACGTGTGCACATAGCCTAAAATTGTATTAATTGAACAAAAAACAAAACAAACAAAAAAAAAAAAAAAAAACAGCAGCAGCAGCAACGGAGACGAACAGAACATTTAGGACACTGAACTTCAGGAAAGCAAATTTCCAACAGATGAGAGATGATCTTGGTGCAATTAACTGGGACGATATCCTGAGACATAAAAATACACAAAGAAAATGGGAGACGTTTATTAGCATCCTGAATGGCACCTGTGCACAGTATATACCGTATGGGAATAAACATGCTAGGAATAAGATGAACCACTATGGCTAAATAGAGCTGTAAGGGGCGCAATAAGTGACAAAAATAAAGCATTTAGAGAATTAAAGTAAGTAGGTAGTGATGAGGCATTAACTATATACAGAAGATTACCGTAAATAAATTCTGTAAAAAGCAAGTCAAAACAGCAAAGATTGAGACAGAGAAAGTAAAAATAATCCCAATATATTCTTTAACTACATAAATAGTAAGAAACTAAAAAAATTATAGTGTTGGCCCCCTTAAAAATAGTCTGGGTGAAATGGTGGATGAGGATGAGTAAAAAGCCAATATGCTAAATGACTTTTTTTCAACAGTATTTACACAAGAAAATCCCATGACTGATAACATGATCAGGGATAAAAATTCTCCATTAAATGTCACCTGCTTAACCCAGCAGGAAGTACGGCGGCGTCTAAAAATCACTAAAACTGACGAATCCCCGGGGCCGGATGGGATACACCCCCGAGTACTGCAGGAATTAAGCACAGTCATAGATAGACCATTATTTTTAATCTTTAAAGATTCCATAATAACAGGATCTGTACCACAGGACTGGCGTATTGCAAATGTGGTGCCAATATTCAAAAAGGGGACAAAAACTGAACTTGGAAATTATAGGCCAGTAAGTTTAACCTCAACTGTGGGTAAAATCCTGGAGGGTTTTCTAAGAGATACTATACTGGAGTATCTGAAGAAGAATAACCTCATGACCCAATATCAACATTGGTTTACAAGGGACTGTTCCTGTCAGACTAATCTGATAAGCTTTTATGAAGAGGTAAGTTCCGGACTGGACCAAGGGAATGCAGTGGACGTGGTGTACATGGGCTTTTCAAAAGCTTTTGATACGGTGCCACACAAAAGGTTGATACATAAAATGAGAACAATGGGGATAGGGGAAAATATGTGTAGGTGGGTTAAGAGCTGGCTCAGGGATAGGAAACAAAAGGGTGGTTATTAATGGAGCACACTCAGACTGGGTCACGGTTAGCAGTGGGGTACCACAGGGGTCAGTTTTGGGCCCGCTTCTTTTTAACATATTTATTAATGACCTTGTAGGGGGCATAGAGTGTAGAATTTCAATATTTGCAGATGACACTAAACTCTGCAGGGTAATCAATACAGAGGAGGACAATTTTATATTACAGGAGGATTTATGTAAACTAGAAGCTTGGGCTGATAAATGGCAAATGAGCTTTAATGGGGATAAATGTAAGGTCATGCACTTGGGTAGAATGAAGATGATGTATAATTATGTGCTTAATTGTAAAACACTGGGCAAAACTGTCACTGAAAAAGACCTGGGTGTATGGGTGGACAACAAACTCACATTTAGCGGCCAGTGTCAGGCAGCTGCTGCAAAGGCAAATAAAATAATGGGATGCATTAAAAGAGGCATAGATGCCCATGAGGAGAACATAATTTTACCTCTATATAAGTCACTAGTGCGACCACACTTCGAATACTGCGTACAGTTCTGGTGTCCGGTGTATAAGAAAGACATAGCTGAACTGGAGCGGGTGCAGAGAAGAGCAACCAAGGTTATTAGGGATCTAGGGGGTCTGCAATACCAAGACAGGTTATTACACTTGGGGTTAAGATTGGAAAATCGAAGGCTTAGGTGTGATCTTATTACAATGTATAAATATATGCGGGGACAGTACAAAGACCTTTCTAATGATCTTTTTACTCTTAGACCTGTGACGGGGACAAGGGGGCATCCTCTACGTCTAGAGGAAAGAAGGTTTAAGCATACTCACAGACGCGGATTCTTTACTGTAAGAGCAGTGAGACTGTGGAACTCTCTGCCATATGATGTTGTAATGAGTGATTCCCTACTAAAATTTAAGAAGGGCCTGGATGCCTTCCTTGAAAAGTATAATATTACAGGGTATACACACTAGTTTCCTTAATATTGCGTTGATCCAGGGAGCTAGTCTGATTGCCGTATGTGGAGTAGGGAAGGAATTTTTTTTCCCCAATGTGAAGCTTACTGTTTGCCACATGGGGTTTTTTTGCCTTCCTCTTGATCAACATGTAAGTCCAGGTTAGGATAGGATATGGGTTGAACTAGATGGACTTAAAGTCTCCCTTCAACCTTAATAACTATGTTACTATGTATTGTTCTAACTACTTTTGCTATAACTGAGGGCAGGTGCAGACGGACGTAGATTTCTTCAGTTTGATCAAAATGTGATCGCTATTTTTGACTCTCTCATAGGAGGAGAAATAGAAGAAAAAAAGAAGGTCTCCATCTTCTCCATTCTGTCATTCAGCGGAAATCGGACTGCACTCGGATGTCATCGGAGTGCTGGGATGGTTTCCACGAACTCCTTGACCTGCATGGTTAAGTGAGATCCCAATATCTCTGCCCGAGGGGGGGGGGGGGGGGGGGGAATCAGACGTGTGCGCGGGCCTCATAGAATAACACTGGTCAGAGTGTGATCCGACGTTTTGCTGGATTGATCCTGTATCGCTTTCCAAGCCACAAAACCATAACAGAGACGAGTTATAGTTGCACCATGTAAACACAGCCTTTACCGACAGAATATGGGCGCCAATCATGTCCAGTTCACATTGGTTGGAACCGATAGCGACGATTGTACAGCTACGCCAACACTTCTCTAGGTAGATTACGGTCGTCATTGGGAAAGTGGCAAGTGCACAGCATCATTGGAGTTAAATTTCCAAAGCCCAAAAGAAACATTATCTTGGCAGCAGATGCAAGAAAATGCAGACATGCAATGAAAAGCATTTAGCGAGCAAGTGTAATTAACTGAATGGGTTATGCCTCAAAGAGAGATCCCAGGATGCTTATGTAAGGGAGCGTAATTTCCTGTAGTTTCCATCAGCAGATGATTGCTCGCCCCACCGAGTACCCCCCCGTAAAGCTGGGCTCAGTACAGGGAGAGGTGGTGCGGCTCACGTACAGCCACAAGGACCACCGCATCATGGAATCACAAATATGTAAAGGGCCAGAGAATGGAAGAAAATAGTCTGCATCGCTAAAAGCCTTAAAGACAATTACAAGGGGGAACAAAATGCACCTAAAAATCAAAAAATTGAGAGCGATGTACGATATCTGTTTGCATGTCCACCGATCAGCCACATCAATGCCACAATGCTGCATCAGTCCTACCTGTGCTCCCCAAACATCTGGCCCACCTTCTCCAATCACTCACCAATTCAGCACAGTCTCCGTTTTTGGTCTTTACAATGTTTAGATAGTTGGTATATGCGGAAAGGTCATTCCCATGATTGCCAAGACCCGAGGTTTCCCAGCAGAACATGCCCAAGTTTCCTTTGCCATCTTGTTGCCTTCCCACTGGGCATATAGGCGACACATAAATACATGAAGATGTGATTTATCAGGCGGCCCACCTTCCTTCATGACTGCTACGTCACGAAACCCGGTAAATATCAGCGTACGATTGTGGATCTGGATCAGAGAGGTCTCCATAGATCAGGCATGAGAAGTCAGGCTGGAACTTTCCCTTCTTGCTCCCACTAATGAGCACAAATTGCAGAAACCTTCCAGTTACAGTTCTGTAGATCAGAAGATGTACGATAACAGTGCCTGGAAGCAATTTTGGAGGAAGTTCTGTGAACCCTCATTATGTAGAGGTTAGTGCAAGTCGACAACAATTTACACTACAGAAATAATGAGGTAACTCTCCATACAACACAGCCACAAATGCTCTATATGAATCATGATGAGCTGTGTGTGCAGCCCTCGGACAACGTGAGTCAACCTCCACAGCCATTAGGTCGGGAACCTATTAACTTCATCCATGCTGGGGATCAGGTAACGACTCGTATTCCCCAATGAGCTGCCAGACTCACAATTTATGTGCCACAACACACACATCATAACTCAGAGGCCAAGAAAATCTGGAGTATTCATAGCAGCTACTATCATATACAGTGCAGGGCAATCACAGTACCACATGGCAGTGTCCGCTCAGGAAAGGAACATCCCAAGCCAAATCAGCGAGATAAGTGAGGAGTCATCACTCAAAGTATGTCATTCACTAATTGATCAAAGGTGGCATTTTACCAGCAAAATTACACTTGTCCCCAATGAGCAATGAAAATGATCCTATAGAATCAAAAGGTACATCTCCTTCAACCTACGTCACAGCAGCAGCCACCACAAGAAAAGCAGCCTAGTACCACCACAGAGCTCCTAGAGCAGCAACCTAGTGCCACCACAGAACCCCTAGAACAGCAGACTAGTACCACCACAAATACCACCACAGAACCACAAGAGCAGCAACCTAGTGCCACCACAGAACCCCAAGAGCAGCAGCCTAGTACCACCATAGAACCCCAAGAGCAGCAACCTAGTACCACCACGGAACCCCAAGAGCAGCAGCCTAGTACCACCACAGAACCCCAAGAGCAGCAGCCTAGTACCACCACAGAACCCCAAGAGAGTACCATCAAGGAACCCCAAGACCAGCAGCCTAGTACCACCACAGAACACCAAGAGCAGCAGCCTAGTACCACCACAGAACCCAAAGAGCAGAAGCCTAGTACCACCACAGAACCCCAAGAGAGTACCATCAAGGAACCCCAAGAGCAGCAGCCTAGTACCACCACAGAACCACAACAGCAGCCTAGTACCACCACAGCACCACAAGAGCAGCAGCCTAGTACCACCACAGCACCACAAGAGCAGCAGCCTAGTACCACCACAGCACCACAAGAGCAGCAGCCTAGTACCACCACTAGGTTGACTCACTTTAACAATCAGCGTCCATATACTTCCAATAAGGGACATGGATATCATAAAGGTAGGTCCTCTGTGAGGGACCCCTACCCAGTGCCAGATCAAAAATATGGTCTGTTTGATTGGTTTCATTCCTAGAAACATGTTCTCTGTATGGCCAATTCATTTCATAGGCCATCATCATGTAATGCTACACTTCTCCTGCAGTGGCTATGCATCTATAATACCTCTATGATGGTATGCTTACTCTAGCAACACCAGGTAGGACTACAAGAATGAGCTCATTTTGGGAGGAACTAGAAGAAATATACCACTTGCACTTAAAAAAAAAAAGTTATTAGTTATTAATTTTGTAAATATAATTCATGTTCTTCAAACTAAGACCCCTATAAAAAAAAAAAAAAAAAAACACAGTAATAACCAGTAAATGTACTACATATAATTCACTGGCATACTGTACAGAGATTTTGGTGCCAGCGATGTCTGAACGGTTTTACATTAGTTTATGGTGCTGACTAAGAATATGACTTCGGTGTTGCCAGATTGGCTCTAGTTTCTGAGATATTTACTAGTTAGTTAATTACAGTAGAATTCTGGTATAAAAAGTCACTTATAGCGTTGTAAACCTACAAATTATAATATCTCATATAATTATTTTGTATTTCATTACCTAAGACACTGATAAAGAGACAAAACACCAAAAGATATTGCATTTGCTATTACACACAAGTCGCATGGGGGAAATGTATTATTTTCATGGATGATTAGAAAAAAAAAAAAAAAAAATAGAACCAGTTCAGCAAAAATAATGGGATTTGTGAATTCAGCACCCTCAAAATACCCTAAATCCAATCAAAAAACCTTGGCACCTACAGTAAAAAAAAAAAAAAAAAAAAAAAAAAAAAAATTGTTTTTTTTAAGTCATGGACCATTTATAAAAGAGTCGAAGCGTTGAACACAGTAAGGGTCAGAGCTTCGTTTCCTTCTCATGCATGAAAAAAAGAAAACGGACATATTCATCAGTGTGCTGGGTCAGATTGATCGTTATCTTTTTTATTCGGTCAACCATGACAGCACCACCTGAGAGAGGGGATCCGCTCTTCAGGAACAGGAAATCCTACAGATACATAAGGGCGGCACCTCTCCCACGCATCAGTTGGTTTCCTGTTCCTGGAGGACAGGATTCCCTACAGATCGTACCATCATGGAATCCCCAGGCCGGCTGTCTGACTCAGGTAGCGGGGGGTCTCCTACCTCGGGCAGTGCGGGGTCCCCTGGAAGCGCCACGGAGGACCCGGGCAGGGCTCCACGACAGTGTGCGGAGCAGGTGGATGCCAGTCTCCAGGGCCGGCAGGTATGGACCCCCCCAGACCCCGATCCTCCTGGTGCGGTCGGGGGCCGGTGGCTGTGGCTCGGTAGCTCCTGTGACCCAGCTGGACCGAGAGCAGGAACGTACCTATAACGTAACTATAGACCTGTCTCTAATCTTCCCTTCATCTCTAAACTCCTGGAACGCCTGGTCCACTCCCGTCTTATCCGCTATCTCTCAGAAAACTCTGTTCTCGACCCTCTCCAATCCGGTTTCCGCTCTTTACACTCCACTGAAACTGCCCTCACTAAAGTCTCTAATGATCTGCTAACAGCTAAATCAAATGGTCATTACTCCATGCTAATTCTCTTGGATCTCTCTGCAGCATTCGACACTGTGGATCATCAGCTCCTCCTCACTATGCTCCGTTCCATTGGCCTCAAGGACACCGTTCTCTCCTGGTTCTCCTCCTATCTCTCCGACCGCTCCTTTACTGTTTCTTTTGCCGGTTCCTCCACCTCTCACCTTCCTCTTACTGTTGGGGTTCCTCAAGGATCGGTTCTAGGCCCCCTCCTCTTCTCCTTGTACACTGCCCCTATTGGTCAAACAATCAGTAGATTTGGTTTCCAGTACCATCTCTATGCTGATGACACCCAATTATACGCTTCTTCTCCTGACATCACGCCAGCCTTTCTAGAAAACACTGGCGATTGTCTAAACGCTGTGTCTAATATCATGTCCTCACTATATCTGAAACTGAACCTATCAAAGACTGAACTCCTTGTGTTTCCTCCCGCTACTAATGTACCTACACCCGACATTGCCATTTCCGTCTGTGGTTCCACTATTACTCCCCAGCAACATGCCCGCTGTCTTGGGGTCATACTTGATTCCGAGCTTTCCTTTGCCCCCCACATTCGATCACTGGCTCGCTCTTGTCATCTGCACCTCAAAAACATTTCTAGAATTCGACCTTTTCTTACTTTTGACTCTGCAAAAACTATGACTGTTTCTCTTATTCATTCTCGTCTCGACTATTGTAACTCTCTTCTAATCGGTCTCCCTCTTACAAAACTCTCCCCTCTCCAATCTGTCTTGAATGCAGCAGCCAGGATCATATTCCTCACCAATCGTTACACCGATGCCTCTACCTTGTGCCAGTCATTACACTGGCTACCCATCCACTCCAGAATTCAGTATAAACTTATTACCCTCACCCACAAATCCCTCCATGGCTCAGCACCACCCTACATCTCCTCCCTTGTTTCAGTATACCACCCTACCCGCGCCCTCCGTTCTGCTGATGACCTGAGGTTAGTATCCTCAATAGTCAGAACCTCCCACTCCCGTCTCCAAGACTTTACACGTGCCGCGCCAATTCTTTGGAATGCACTTCCCAGGTCAATACGATTAGTCCCCAGTCCCCACAATTTTAAGCGTGTCCTGAAAACGCATTTATTCAGACTGGCCTATCGCCTCAACACATTAACCTAACCTATCCCTGTGTGGCAGAGCCAAAAATTTTACCATAACCAGGTTCCCAGCATCATGTTCCCACATGCTTTATGCATCCATTAGCCCTCTGTGTCTGTACTGTTACACACTTAACATTATGGCTGGTCCATACAATCAGGGCAACTGTTACCACCCACCTTTCGTATCTACCTCTTTCCTCATAGACTGTAAGCTTGCGAGCAGGGCCCTCACTCCTCTTGGTATTTGTTATAATCTACTGTATGTGATTATTGTTATGCTGTAATGTCTATTGTCTGTACAAATCCCCTCTGAAATGTAAAGTGCTGCGGAATATGTCGGCGCTATAAAAATAAAATTTATTATTATTATTATTACCTCAGAGGTCCCAGGCCAGCTCCCAGCAAAAGAAAAAAACAAACTGCACAATCCTGCCCCCCCCCCCCGATCCGGTACCTACGCCTTCTGCTCAGGGTAAGAGATCTTCATGAATGTGCCCTGATGCAGTGTTCCCCTTATGTTTTACTCCTGTAGGGGAAGAAATGCGCTGATAAAGCAAAAAACAGGGAGTGTGCCCTTTGCAAATGCCCCTTGCCGGACGCCTACCCTAAAAACTGTGCCAGTCATGTATACGGCAGACGGAAAAAAAAAAAAAAAAAAAAATATATAATAATGAGGGAGTAGTCCCAAAAGTTACCATACATACTTCCTTACCCTTTCCCTACTCCTACAGGTGGCGGAAGAAACCCGACTTCGCTACGAGTCTAAGGGAAATTATCAGGACGGAAGATAAAGCCCTAAAGTCTGTATCCCAGGGGGAGTCATCTAGGAAAAGAGAGAGAGCAAGTTTCTCAGGGTCGGGCTCCTCAGCTGACCCTAGAGGAAATGAAGATTCCTCAGAGCCCTCGACCACCTCATCAGCATCCTCTTCATCCGGCGAGTCTGACTTCTATACCAGGAAAGATCTTTGAACAAATTATTAAACATGTATGTCAGTACCTGGATAAGAATGAAGTGATTAAACAGAGTCAGCATGGGTTTGTAACTAATAAGTCTTGTCAGACTAACTTAATTTCCTTCTATGACGGAATCACTGATTGGGTGGATCAAGGAAATGCTGTAGATATAGTATATCTTGACTTCAGCAAAGCATTTGACAAAGTATCTCATACAATCCTTATTGAAAAAATGACTAAAGTATGGAATGGACAAGGCAACTGTTAGGTGGATTCATAACTGGCTTAGTGCTCGGACCCAAAGAGTGGTCGTAAATGGCTGCACATCCAGTTGGAAGAATGTCTCAAGTGTGGTACCACAGGGCTCTGTCCTGGGCCCTGTATTGTTCAACATCTTTATCAACGATTTAGATGAAGGAATTGAGGGTATACTGATTAAATTTGCTGACGACACAAAGCTAGGAGGGATAGCTAATACTAGAGAAGAGAGAGAGAGGATTAAAAGATATAAATAAACTGGAGCAGTGGGCAGCAACTAACAATGGTTTTTAACAGGGAAAAATGCAAAGTACTACATCTGGGCAATAAAAATGAAAAAAGCATATACAGAATGGGAGGAATAGGGCTAAGCAACAGCACATGTGAAAAAGACTTGGGTATACTAATAGATCACAGACTGAATATGAGTCAACAGTGTGATGCAGCAGCAAAAAAGGCAAATGCAATTCTAGGATGTATTAACAGAAGCATACAGTCTAGATCACGTGAAGTCATTATTTCCCTCTACTCCTCTTTGGTCAGACCTCATCTGGAATATTGTGTCCAGTTTTGGGCACCACATTTTAAAAAAAGACATCAACAAACTGGAGCAAGTTCAGAAAAGAGCGACCAGAATGGTGACCGGTCTGCAATCCCTGTCTTATGAGGAAAGGTTGCAGGATTTGGGAATGTTTAGTTTGCAAAAGAGAAGACTGAGAGGAGACTTAATAGCTGTCTACAAATATCTAAAGGGCTGTCACATTGTAGAAGGATCATCTTTATTCTCATTTGCACAAGGAAAGACTAGAAGCAATGGGATGAAACTGAATGGGAGGAGACACAGATTAGATATTAGAAAAAACTTTGACAGTTAGAGTGATCAATGACTGGAACAGGCTGCCACAAGAAGTGGTGAGTTCTCCTTCAATAGAATAGAAGTCTTCAAACAGAGGCTGGACAGAGGAAGACGCCAGTCGTTTCTGCCTGTTCCTAGAACAAGTGGACAAACTAGTCAAGGCAGTTAGGGCTACCATGGGGGTAACAGACACAAAACCAGAACGGTCGGCGCAGGACATAATGTTCGGTGGTTTAGACCCCAGGAAACGTAAGTCGTTCCCATTAAACGACAAGGTCCAAAACCTGATCAATAGGGAATGGAAGAAACCAGAAAGGAAAGGCTCCCTACCACCAGCTTTTAAGCAGCGATATCCCTTTGAGGACCCCGTGGTGAACAAATGGGACAAAGCCCCGAAATTGGACGCAGAAGTGGCTAAAGCATCCAAAAAATCCGCTATTCCCTTTGATGACATGGTTTCTTTAAAAGATCCACTAGATAAGAAGGCAGACTCCTACCTGAAAGGGACATGGGAAATGTCAGCTGGCGCCCTGAGACCGGCAGTAGCAGCTACCTGCACAGCCAGATCTATGATGGTCTGGCTGGACCAGCTGGAATCACAATTAGAGGACAGAGCCTCGAGAGAATCTATCTTGAAGACACTACCTACCATCCAGAATGCTGCAGCCTTTTTAGCCGACGCTTCGGCAGATTCGGCAAGAATGGCGGCCAAAGCCGCAGGTGTATCAAATGCAGCCCGAAGGGCTATATGGCTAAAGTGCTGGCCCGGGGATATCCAGGCCAGATCCCAACTTTGCTCCATCCCGTGTGAGGGGGAATATCTATTCGGACCAGTCCTAGATGAACTCCTGGAGAAAGCCGACGACGATAAAAATTCCCTTCCCTGCCCATCCCTTCCTATAGACGTCCCTTTGCTAGGAAGAGATTTTTTCGTAGAAGATCATCCAGAGACTGGGGCAGATGGGAAGATAAAAAGAAAAAAGGTACCGGGTTTTTGGAGGGGGGACGCCGAGAAGCATCCCGTGAGGCCAAGAAACCTCCCCAATGACTAGCGGCTCCGGTGGGAGGTAGACTATCGGCCTTCTACCAAGCCTGGTCACAGATCTCAAACAGTAACTGGATCCTAGGGTTGGTAGCCTATCCTAGGGTTGGTAGCCTCAGGTCTAAAGCTAGAATTTGCCTATGCCCCACGGAACAGTTTTAAGGTCACCCCGCTCAGGTCTTCCCTGTCAGAACAGGCTGCCCTAGAGATCGAAATCCATGACCTATGCCATAAAGTAGTACTGATAAAGGTACCAGAGGCGGAGAAGGGCGAAGGCGTTTACTCCCCCCTATTTTTGGTCTGTAAACCGGATAATTCTTACAGGACCATAATCAACCTGAAGGCACTCAAATACCTGGTCATTCGGCCATTTAAAATGGAAACGATCAATTCCACAATAAAGTTACTGTTTGAAAACTGCTTTATGGTGGTGTTGGATTTAAATGATGCCTACTACCATATACCCATCCATGCGTCTCATCAGCGTTTCCTTAGAGTGGCGGTTCATTTAGAGGGGTCATTGCAGCATTTCCAATATGTCGCCCTTCCCTTTGGTATAGCAGTCGCCCCCCGGGTGTTCACTAAAGTTATAGCTGAGGTTATGGCCCATCTACGAGAAGCAGACATCCTGGTAATCCCCTACCTGGATGACTTTCTTATTGTAGGCAGAACAGTAGACCATTGTCGGGATCAATTGCAAAAAGCAAAATCAGCTCTGGAACGGTTAGGGTGGCTACAGCCCATGAGAGTTCAGCAGTTCTTGGGCCTAACCCTAGTTTCGCGGAATCAGGAGTGTAGTCTTCCACCCGAAAAATTAGTACACCTACGTCATCAGGTCTTGAACGCCTCCAATAACCCCACCATGTCTCTTAGGAAGGCGATGTCCCTCCTAGGTTCTCTCTCGTCCTGCATCCCTGGGGTCCGGTGGGCCCAGTTCCATACAAGGGTGCTGCAGGGCAAGGTTTTACGTCATCAAAAAAATCCTGGGCAGTTATCTAGAAGGCCAGTTGACTTTGTCCCAACATACTTTGAAGTCCCTTGATTGGTGGCTAGACGAAACCAATCTAGCCAGAGGGGTGCCCTGGGAATATAACGTAACCCGGGTAGTCACCACAGACGCAAGCCCTATGGGTTGGGGGGCCCACATGGGGGAGGTCTTAATCCAGGACCTATGGGAGTACCATCAGTTTGAAATGTCCTCCAACCTGAAAAAGCTAACAGCCGTAGAGCAGGCAGTTAAAAACCTTATGTATCTAGAGGTTCCGACAATCAGGTCACCGTGGTTTACATCAACCACCAAGGTGGGACTCGCTCCAGACCCCTGATGAAGGTAGCAGAGCGGCTGTTTCAATAGTCGGAGCAACATCTCCTGTCCTTAACAGCTCTGCACATAAAAGGAAAAGAAAACACCACAGCAGACTTCCTAAGCCGCAACCTTCTAAGGCAAGGGGTTTGGTCCTTAAAAACCTCCGTCTTAGACCTGATCGTACAAAAATGGGGGCAGTCAGAAGTGGACCTCTTCGCCACCAGGGAGAACGGGAAAGTGCCTCAGTTCTGCTCGCTAAATCCCAGAGAAAGCCCTCTGGCGGTAGATGCTCTTCTATGGGACTTCGGGCTAGCATACGCCTTCCCTCCCCTGTCCCTACTACCACTGGTGATGAGGAGAGTCAGGAAGGACAAGGCGAGGATTATAGTGATCGCCCTGTTTTGGCCCAGGAGGGCATGGTTCTCATGTCTCAGGACCATGTCCGTATCTGACCCTTGGGTCCTACCAAACATCCCAGATCTCCTATCTCAGGGCCCAGTTTACCATCCTCAGGTGGCTGGCCTACATCTGACGGCGTTGATTTTGAACAGATAATGCTAAAGGAGAAAGGTTTCTCCCTAGCCCTAATTAACACCCTGCTCAAAAGCAGAAAGCCAATTACAACCAAAATCTACATAAGGATCTGGAAAAGATTCCTTCAGGGTTCAGGGGTAGTAGCTGGGCAGTCCACTCCCATAGCGCAGATCCTAGAGTTCTTACAAAGAGGTCTGGACATGGGGCTCTCCACCAGCACCCTTAAAGTACAGGTGTCAGCCTTAGGGGTGCTTTTTAACTGCAACATCGCCAGTAACTATTGGATCAATAGATTTATTAAGGCAACAGGCATGTCCAGACCGGTAGTAAATAAATTTATGCCATGGGATCTAAACCTAGTCCTCACGGCCATGACGGAGGTCCCGTTTGAGCCTATCTCATCAGCCTCCACCAAAAACCTGTCACTTAAAGTGGTTCTTCTGGTAGCATTGACATCAGCCCGTAGAGTAAGTGACATCCAGGCGTTATCTAGACTTCCTCCTTACATACAATTTAGGGACGACAGGGTAATTCTTACACCCGATCCAGCATACCTGCCTAAAGTAGCCTCCAGTTTCCATAGAACTCAGGAGATAGTCCCCTTCCATCCTTCCTCCCTAATCCCACGAACGATAAGGAAAGGAAATTACACACTCTAGACGTTAGGAGATGTCTCGTAGAGTACCTGGCAGTTACCGACCCCTGGAAAAAAAGATAATGCCTTGTTTATCTCCTATCAGGGCACTAGGACGGGCCTTAGGGCTTCAAAAAGCCCGCTAGCGAGGTGGATTAGGGAGGCCATTTCATTAGCATACACCTCAAAGGGCAAACCAGCTCCTGGCAAGCAGAGGGCGCATTCCACCAGGGCCATGGCAACCTTGTGGGCAGAGAACAGAGGTCTTGATCGACCAGATATGTAAGGCAGCTACTTGGTCCTCTCCGAGCACCTTTTACCATTATAGACTAGACCTGAGTGCTTCCGCAGACCTCTCCTTTGGTGTCAGGGTTCTGCAGGCTGTAGTCCCTCCCTAAAGTAATTATTACTCTGCAATTCTCTCAGGTGGTGCTGTCATGGACGACCGAATAAAGTCGTAGTTACTCACCGGTTAACGGTATTTTTCGGAGTCCATGACAGCACCCTTATATTCCCTCCCTTTTAGTTTAATTTGGGTGTGCACTGCTTCCTCATGTACACTGGTAATTAGTAGTTGTGTAAAGTATTGTACATAATTTATGCTATTAACCTCGGTGCTCCTCTTGTGCTCTGTAAACCAACTGATGCGTGGGAGAGGTGCCACCCTTATGTATCTGTAGGATTTCCTGTTCCTGAAGGGTGGATCCCCTCTCTCAGGTGGTGCTGTCATGGACTCCGAAAAATACCGTTAACCGGTGAGTAACTGACTTTTTTTTTTTATATAGCACCAACATATCCCGCAGCGCTTTACAGTTCTGCATATATCATCGCTGTCCCCGATGGGGCTCACAATCTATATTCCCTATCAGTATGTCTTTGGAATGTGGGAGGAAACCGGAGAACCAGGAGGAAACACACGCAAACACGGGGAGAACGTACAAACTCCTTGCATGTTGTAGGTTGGTGGGATTTGAACCCAGGACTCCAGCGCTGCAAGGCTGCAGTGCTATCCATTCTCAGCGTTTGGTCAGTCAGTCCGTTTTTCCCATTGTGATTTTACTGTATACGAAGAAAGAACAAGAGTGCCAATGTAATGGTCAGTCACTAGCGGTGTACGCCACGTTAGACCCAGGCAACTACTCTTAGAACGACGACGTACTACAGATGACATACTTGTACACGAATGTGCTCCTCTTACAGAGAAGGTATTTAACCCCATGTGTTCTAATCCATAGGATAAGAGAAACTAAGCTCCTAAGGGATACGAACAAGTACATCCCTTCAATATATTCTACTTTTTATAGCAGTCGGTACACTGATGAAGTTCGACTAAGACCGAAATGTCTGAATTATGTACCACTAACTGTTAAGTTTCTTTCTACTTATCTAAGTTGAGTGCCAAGTCTTGTTTATATATACTATTGGATTGGGACCCTACTTGAGCTCCGCACCAGTAGTGCCACGTTTCTCTTTATCATTGTATTAAAAACAGACATGGCTTCATAATATTTATGTGGACACAGTCTGCAAAAAACGCCGGCCATATGAAAAGGCCCATAGATTATAATGGGAACATGTTCTATCTGGAGGGGTCCTGCAAGACTGTAATATTATGGACCCCTCATAAGGATCGGTCATTAATCACAAGATCAAGGAACAAATATTTAAAACATTAAAGAGAAAGTTTTCTACATGTGAATATGTTGACGTCACATAACTGATTTACAACGGAGAGTCAGAAAATGACAGATCGAGGACAGGAACATGTAGTGAATGACCGGCAAGAGATGGCCTGGAGTTCACACTGATAGCGGAGCTCAGCACTCCTCTTTTATAGCCTGAGCGTGCCAGTGACCGCCGGAGCCAGGCCTGTAATCACAGCTGCCGTACAGGAGAACCATCGTACAGTACAGAAGAATGGAAGCACAGTCATCCCCGATAACACAGCCTTATCTTTTTAAGAAGCCATATAAAACGATGACTTGATAATTAGGCATGTAAAAAATACACAACAAGGTTCATGCACGCAGCCATAATTATAATATGGGACCAAATGGTACCTCCAATCTTATACTTGGGCAAGTAGACGTTTCCTCGGTGAGAGCCTAAAAAATTGTGGCAGGTAACCATGAAGGATGGTATGGTGGCACCATGCAGAAGCGTCTATAGATGCCTCCATACACAGCCCATGCATCAATACATTTGGAATGAAGCCCAACGAGTCCTAAGAGCAAACATGCGTGAAATTTAAAGGCTTCCCAACAAACTGTGTGGATATGCGAGTTTTGAACAGTGTCAGTACTTCGGTTTTTACAAGAACTTTTATATAATTGATCTATTTTACAATAGATCCTAAAAGATTCCCATAGTATATTGTAGATCTATACAGCTTTCCTTTTCTTATCCTGGCAATAAAAAAATAATGGGAATCTTTAAGAGGAAAATCATCCCGAGTGTGAACACAGCCTATTTTTAGCCACTCGAGATTAGAAAAAAACCCCGATATTTTCAACAAGGTCATATTCCTTCAGATTTACCTAAAAGGTCTGGATATATGCATCCAGAATGCCTCTGATCAAGGGCAGAAACAGAAGTCAGGGGTCCCCTGTGCAAGAATTCGGCCTGGGGCCCCCCTCTCCATACAATAATCCATAAAGATGTACTGTTTATCACTAGTTTAGAACACAGCTATCATACCTTTATCCCCACCGATCACAAGTCATTAGTCGTACTTGTCATACATTCACACAAATAATACAAATAAAAGCTACACTAACTGGTAAAAAAAAATTAGAAAATTGGTTTGTGTGACCATATTCGGAGACCTAGAAAAAACTTGTTTTAAATTCTGTGGAGAGCTGGAGTTTTTAATGATACTAAGAACCTGTCTTGGATATGATGATTTGATCGGTTCTCTTTTTTACATTTTTTATGGAAGTGTAGTGACAAAACAAAAGTTGTTTTTTTTTTCTTCACCGGCTGTATGTTTGCCCCTTCCTCTGATGTATCTTATTGATGCTTGAACCCAGTAGTTAGCTATAAAGTCAGAGGTGTATCAAAGCTTTCTCGCACCCGGGACAAGAATTTAGTTTGGCGCCCACCTCCTCAATATACTGTCCCCTCCTTGCTATGCCCCAACGCTGCCCTCTATACTTCTCCCCACACTACCCAGTCTCTATTCTGTACCCCCCTCTTAGAATACTTTATACTTTTCCCAAAAGTCTCTTCATACTGTCTCCTCACATATTCCCCTTTCACTCTCCATACTGTCATCCTACATCCCCACTTCCCATAGCTCATACTGTTTCCTCACGTCTTCCACCCTCCCTTTATTCTATCCTCCCAGATCCTCCACGCTCCTCATACTGCAATACTGTGTCCTCACAGGTCCCCCTCGCTCCCCATACTGTCTTCGCATTATTCCCACTATCCCTCCTCATACTGTCTGCTCACCAATCTCCCCCACTTCTCATACTGTGTCCCCACCAATTTCAGCCACCGCACCTCATACTGTGTCTGCACCAATCCCTCCCTCTCTTCTCATACTGTGCAAGCACCAAATCCCCCCGCTCCTTATACAGAGTCTATACAATCTCTTCTGCTCCTCATACTTTGTCTGCACTAATTCCCTCACTCCTCATAGTGCATCTGCAATAATTCTCCCAGCTCATTATACTGTTTCCACACAAATTCTTTACTACTCATACTGTGTCGGCACCAATCTCCACTCCATATACTGTGTGCACATCAATCCCCAAACCCCCACTTCATATACTGTGTTAGTCTTGCTCCCAGGTTTACTTAAATTCCCACCCATCCCCAAATACAAGAATTCTTCGGTCTCTTCAGCTCCAGAGAGGCGCTTACCAGACTGACATTTACCGCGCCTCTGCAGAGCTGAGTGGGACGTCAGCAGAGTGACTAGATGACTTGGTTGCGCTGCGGACTTTGCCCTGACCCGGAAATGCCAGCGTTCAGGGCTACAACTATGCTCACATCTGAGAGACGTGAGTACAATTGATTGCTGCATTTCTGTGCAGGTTGTCAGCCGGGACAGAGAGTAGCCGACTCCCACTCTGGGGGTGGCAAAATGTAACCACCTGGAAGACGCATCAGACCTGTGTATCAGGCGGCCCAACAGCGCCCCTTGCCGGCTGCACCCCCTAGATACACCCTTGATCAAGTCTTAATGCGCTCATACATATTGTATAAAGTGAGCCCATCAATTTCGGTTCACTAATGTATACGGGGGCATCATGACACTCTCCCGAGAAATGAGATCAGTGAAGAGAACATCAAAGACCAATTCTTTTGTTCTCTGAGCAGAGCGCTGCTGTGAATGGGGTAGGTGGGATAGATAGCCATTGGTTAAATAATCTGTGTATGGGGGCTCTAAATCCATTTGTCTATACCTTCAACATTCGAAAAGTTGGGTACCATGGTTGGAAGCCTGTGGGCATCTTTCCTTACTGAAGGACAGCGCAGGTGTCTAGGTTATGCAGCAAAAAAAAAAAAAAAAAAAATATAATAAATAATAGCCCCCCCCAGATACCAGCCTGTTAGAAGCCAAAAGGAAACTATTTTTGCTTCAGGTCAGTGGGTTTCATACGCGTTAGGGTTTGGGCACACAACGTCTTTTTCAGGCCGACTCCACCAAGAATTCATCTGAAAAAGTGGCACATAAAATGAAAGTAATGAACAGTAATGTTAAAACAACATTGCTGTGCACATGCCCCATTTTATGTCACTTGTTAACCGCTTTCATGTTTCTGAAACCCAGAAGCTGTTAAACGAAGTGACATGCCCACTAACATAGGCTTAGTGCATTTTTGTTTTTAACTGGATGAAGTAAAGCCCCCATATACATAAACTAGCTGTCAGCTGAACGATCACTCAGCCAACAGCAATCTCTCCCAACTCTACTCGTCCAAGCCTTCCTGTGTTCTCCATGAGAGAGTCGCCATCAAGACTCTGACAGTGGCTTACCTCCTGGTGAACAAAAGTATTGGCCGTTGGAAGTCCAAGGTGTCAGACACTCTTCTCTTCTGACATCTGTTGGCAAAGAATTGGAAGGCCCCCATACATATTAGACCGCCAGCCAATCCCGCCGATATCTGCAGATTTACCCAACTTTAGTCCATTGTGTATGAGGGCCTTGAGGTACACTACGATCTGAATTTTTGCAAACAATGAGTCTTCTGGTTGCAAAATGATGTTGCTAATGTTGAAATTCGATTGCTGGAAAACGTCAATATTCCATCTTCATGCTTGTAAGATCGGCACTCCTAGAATCAGCAGGGGATGAAAGGAATATTCCTCTTTCAGCACCGCATGTACGACACACAGAAACCCTTATTCACTGAATTCCTTCTAGTCATCACCCCAAAATACTCCTTCCACGAAGAACTTTCAAGCGTTTCTACACCATTTTTCTAAGCATATAAACAGCAATCACAGTGCAGGGGTTTTAATTAGCATGAAGAAACCTTAATTAAGTCTTTTGTGTCTGACTGTATTAACCAGAGCTCCCTGCGGAGAGAATTTCCTAGGATTTTCTATCTATAAAAGGCAGTCACCACCCAGTTTTAAAAAGCTTCATGAGTCTGGAAAAAGAAAAATCTGCTTTTGCCAGATAAATGGAGCTTAGGGGTAATGCACATCTGCACTAATCTGCTTTCCTAATTTGGTTTGTGCCCAATCGTTTCCACCCTGACGAGGTTATACATAAAGTCCGCACCCATGTATATTGGAACAATGAAGACCATGCAATTGTCAATACATCTTCATACCAATTTGGAGAATCTTATATCAGTGCGTTTGTGATATTGCTCTTTAAAAAGGGGTCGTCTCAACTTCTTAAATTGGTAAAATTTCAAAGTGCTTGTTAAAGATGGATTTTTTACATTTTATAGCCTACGACTCTTTGGCTAGGATATTGGCCACCTTTTAAGTCTATCAGAAGTGGCTGGTTTCCTTCGGAAGGGACGTGCACATGCAAGTCAATTGCGACAGCTTCCAAGCAAAGCTCTAACCTCCATTCTCGCAGTGCTCCTCCAATGGTGCAGACGGGAAGCTGCCTACACTTGTTTGTAGCATGAGAAAATGCACAGTTCAAAGCAGAGGCACAATGATGGTGCTAGCCTGAACCGCCAGTCTTCAAGAGTGCACTACCATCCCCTGGCAAGTAGGACGCTGGGAGGTACAGGCATGGTGTGCTCCTCAAGAAACGAGTTTAGACAATCTCTTTTAGAGATTGTCCAGATGAGAAAATGGGTCTTGCTTTATCCAAAAACTGTGGCACTTGTCTATGTATCTGCTGTTACAGTTTATGGATGCAATAATAGACACTAGAGATGGTTAGTACCGTCAAAAGAAAAAACAAAAAAAGCAACAGCTGAATAACCTCCACAGGGTATATGTACACGGCGTCTTGTAGACACCAGCTTACTCGCATAGTTTTTGAAGAGTAAGACGCTTTAGGAAAATGCCAGTGGCGTTTTTCCTGAATCATCTTGGTCTTTTCTATCGTTTTTGTTATCAGCAACTTTTATTTTTAATTTTACAAATAAAATAGTGAACGCTTTCAATTCTGAAGAATGGTTGGGTTACTTCTTGTAAGGAAGAGTCAAACAACAGTATGACTCAAAGATCGCAATGCTTAGACTGGCCGGCCACTCTCCTGACCAGAGAATTACCGCATGTATTTCTATGCAGCTGTCACGCTTGGGTCAGGAGAGTCGATGACCAGTCCAAGCATTGTGTTCCGATCCGCATCTGAATTATATGGCCGTCTGACTCTCCCCTTAGCCGCCTCATAGCTTTGAGAGCCTTAGGCGGTTACGAGAAGTTACAAGAGGCAGAACATATGACTAATCATTTTGACATTCCTGTACACATGTTGATTATTTTTACAATTACTTTCTAAATGTCAAGAAAGGTGACGAGTTCTCCTTAATTATGGTATATTGATGACATGGACTGGAAGTAATGGCGTCTATTTGCTAAAAGCCCTGAAATATTAACAAAAATAAATACAAACAACTCTAGTTTATCCAAGAAACAAAATAATAAACTTTCATAACCCAAACAGACCTACCAGTATGGAGTCCTGGATAATTATGGATGTTCGGATATACAAAACTTCTGTCCCAACGTAAAAAAAAAAATGTTAAGAAATAATCCTCGTCAATCATAAAAAAAATGACAATTTGTCTTTCAGCCTAAGGCACATTTTAACGAGTTTAGAGAACATTATAAAAGACTAGATGGTGGCCCGATTCTAACGCATCGGGTATTCTATAATATGTATGATACAGCAAAAAAACACAATGACAGATTTGCAAAAATACTCTGAAATAAAAAAAAATGGCAATAATCAGCAAGTGCTGGATAACAAATACAGGGTATTTAGTCGATACGTTTTTTTGCGCAAAAAAATGGACACCAAGCTGCTCCACCACGTCAAGGTAACCCCTATCGAAGCAGTCCCTATGTAATGTAATAAAAACGTGAACATGTGAACAGTGTCTAATATGAACAGGATTCAGACAGGTCGCTCCCTAGTATGGGCTTGTATCTCAGTTAGTGGGTGGTGTGAGCATTGTCTGATCGACGTGTTCACACTTGTGCATGTCACGTGTTTTTATTCTATAATATGTATGTAGTTTATTTAAAGGGAATCTGTCACCCCATTTTTGCCCCATAAGCTGGGGCCACCACCATCAGAGGCTTATCTACAGCATTCTGTAATGCTGTAGATAAGCCCCCAATGAAACTTGAAAAATAACAAAAACACGTTAGATTATACTCATCGGGGGCGGTCCGGTCCGATGGATGTCGCGGTCTGGTCCGGCGCCTCCCATCTTCATACGATGACGTCATACTTCTCCCTCGGCTCCTGCGCAGGCGTACTTTATCTGCCCTGTTGAGGGCAGAGTAAAGTATTGCAGTGCGCAGGCGCCGGGAAATGTCAGAGAGGTCCAGCGCCTGCGCACTGCAGTACTCTGCTCTGCCCTCAACAGAGCCAATAAAGTACGCGTGGCCAGGAGCCGAGGGAGAAGCAAGGAGGAGGATGTCATCGTATGAAGATGGGAGGCGCTGGGGTGAGAATAATCTAACTCTTTCTTACCTTTCAGGTTTCATCGGGGGCTTATCTATAGCATTATAGAATGCTGCAGATAAGCCCCTGATGGCGGTGGCTGCAGCTGATAGGCCAAAAATGGGGTGACAGATCCCCTTTAAATTCCGTGCCAACATCGCTGATTGCGGCAAATTCGTGCAGCAGGAGATGACCCATGGCAACCGTCTGGAGATCAGAGGCTAGCGCCGTAGTCTCCCAACGGTAGTGGTGGCGTGTATCATTCGAATTCCATACCAATTCGCGGCCGGACGGCGCCGGTCGCTGATTGGTCGCGGCCGGCCGTGACCAATCAGCGACGCGGATTTACGTTACAAACAGACAGACAGACTTAGACGGTTATATAGTAGATTATTAAAACATTTTTGCCTAAGAGATTGCCTATTGGGTTCACGGGCTCAAGATTTAAAAAACTAAAAAGGTTCTAAGTCCGCATTCAAGGAGAATGCAACCTGGCTTCCAGAAACTTTTAGATACTCATGGAAATAGACTTCCTTCTAGTTACCGTATATCATTTTTGAACTTTAACTACCCTTATTTCATCCATTTTGCTAATATGGCATCATTAATTCCACAGCACTTTACAGACTTTAGACATGATTGATTATTTGCAAGTTACTGAAGCCACTTTTTTTGTCTTATGGCAGCCGCTGACTTTTCGCTTCAAATTTTTCCAAAATTCAGTCCATCAATTTGGTGCAATATCAAAAAAAGCACTTTATTTTTGTCTTCTCAAAGGGTTTGAAACTTCTGGTGCTAAAAAAAGTCACAAAAATGCACCAAGTAGAAAACCTCCTCCTCCAAAAAAAAAAAAAGTCATGATTTCTATTATCTATATACAGCGGTCTAGTTAGAAAGTGATGAAGTGTGGTTTTGTGCCAAAAACTGCTGACCTCAATTCTGACCAGTGTCACTTTACGTAGCAATAACTCTGAAACGCTTCAACAGATCCCACTGATTTTGAGAATGTTTGTTATATTCTACTTCATGATAGTGGTAAAAATTATTTGATATGACTCGCGTTTATTTGTGGGGGGAAAAAAAAAGCAAATTTTTGAAACTTTGAAAAATTTTGCAATTTTCAAACTTAAATTTTTATGCCTTTAAAGCAAAGAGTCATGTCACACAAAATAGTTAATAAATAACATTTCCCACAGGTCTAAATTACATCAGCACAATTTTTAAAACAATTTTTTGTCAGGAAGTAATAGGGGTTAAAAGTTGACCATCGATTTCTCATTTTTCCATCAAAATTTACAAATTTTTTTATTTTTTAAGGGACCACAACACAGTTGAAGTTAATTTTGAGGGGCCTATATGATGAAGACATTGACTCTGAGCTTTTGGGCCTCGTTAGTATACAACACTTTTGGTGCATCATCTCTTTTCAAAGAGGACTATTCATCAGATTTTTCACGTTGAACTAGACACATGATGTAATAGCGGTGACAGAGCTAAATAAAATGGTCAGAGTGAAAATTTAAAATCCATACTGACACCTCGAGAGAGAGGAACCGATCACCCTCACATTGAATATATGGGATTAATTATAAATGGGGAAGTGAAAAACTAACTACAGTACTGGGGAAGTGAGAGAGAGAGCTGACACTCCAACCTGCAAAGGGAACCTATCAGCAGAATTGCGGACAGAAACCTACACAGTGTCAGGTCAGCGCCGTTATACGGATTACAATGACATGTGTGGTGAAATCCATCTTTTGGTTGTTACATTTTTATTTTCAGTTTTTAGTTAATGAAATTCTCGTGTTCCGGGGCGGCCTGTGGGGGGTCTTTATGGGGTGCTCCGATCATCTATTCATGATCTGCCCCATAGTTAACATATTATATGTATTGAAAAAAATCTCCTTCTGCAGGTGCCGATGGTAGCGCCTGCACTTCAGTATTGTTTTGCTCCGATTTTTTTTTTTTTTTTTTACACACACATACAAACACTGCCTACATTTCCGGGTTAAATGTATAAAACTGAATAGCTCTGTTAAGATAAATCGCACCCCTGAAGCCATACGCTACTTGTAACGGGTGTCCGATCAGCCTTTCTAAACGATTGGTGGTGGCAGCTAGTAGTTCTTTTGTTATTGTGCCGTTGGCTTCATATGAACAGTACGTATTTACATATGTACGTATGTTATATATCCCATGGAATCGTTAAGGCCGCGTCACACATAGTAATCTCGCTAGCGAGATCGCTGCTGAGTCACAAGTTTTGTGACACAACAGCAATCTCACCAGTGAGATCGCTCTGTGTGACAGCGATCAGCGAGCGGCCCCCCTGCCGGTATCGCTGATCGCTGCAAGAAACCTCTGGACATTTCTTTCGGCGCTGATCTCCCGCTGGCCAGCACGCATCGCTGCGTGTGACAGGCGGGAGACCAGCGATCAGCTGTAAAATAATAAAAAAAATAAATATTGTTATTCTCACCTTCCGGCGTCCCGCGCAGCATTCCCGCCTCTCTCCACGCTCCCGGTCCCAGTAATCCTTTGCAAGAATGACTGCGAGACTTCGCGATCCCGCGAGAACGGACATCATCGCGGTCATTCTCGCAAAGGATTACTGGGACCGGAGCGTGGCGGGAATGCTGCGCGGGACGTCAGAAGGTGAGAACAACAATATTTTTTATTTTAATTCTATTTTTTACATGGATCCATGGCATCAGTGCTAACGAACACAGCAATGCCGCGCGCTCGGCATCACGGTGCTAATCGCTGGTGAAGCTGTCTGACAGCTCACCAGCGATCACATAGCGACTTAGCAGTGATCCTGACACGTTGATATCGTTGTAGGGATCGCTGGTAAGTTGCTATGTGTGACTCCAGCTTTAGGTGTACACTCACTGTGAGATCCCAGATAACCGGCTTAGTAGTGGAAGCAGACGCGACCATCATTTGACAGTCAACTGCATAATTGTCCTGATGATTGGAGGCTATGGACTTGCGACCCCTGACAAACTGGTGGCAGTGGTGGGATCTGCGCGACATCCCCTGGCTGTTATCTTTGACAAAAACTTTTATTTCAATTAAAGTATTTGGCATCCAATGAATGAACTTTTTTAAGTCCAATTGGGTGTTATCAGACAGTTTTCACTGGAGTATGTTCTTCTTTCCCCTGTAAGATGCTGACCAACCATATGTAGGCAGCAACACAGCGGAAAAAGAAACCACCCCCATCATATCTTAGAGCAGATTTCTCAGTGTGTAAGATGTAATCATACTTATGTTTTCTGTGCTGCTGGCAAAATTGTACTTGCTCTGCAGTGAGATCAGGGCTGACATTACATCTCACACAGGAGCAGTTTGCCTTTTCTGGGCTAAACCTCTGAAATGTGTTGTCAGGCTACTCTGATCTCACGACAGAGTGAGTACACATTGAGCGCAAGGAACATAAGTGTGATTGTTTACACATCTCCAGACAGGCAGTGGTGGAGGGGCCGTACAGCAGAGCTGACAATGCTATGAGAGTAGGAGAGCTGCTATAAGGGTTTGTAATGTGACCCAGTTAAACTGAGCTGTGCTGGCCCTCTCACCACACTGAGTTATGTAGGACTTTAGACCTGCAGATCAGGGCTGTATCATTACATCTCATACACTCAGAAACTAGGTGTGAGCTATGGTAGGGGTTTGATTTTTTTTCCTGACGTATTGTTACCTGTTAATGATTGGTCAACATCTACAAGGGGAAGAAGTACACGCCCCCAGTGAAAGCTGTCTGATAACTTTTTTTTTCACATCCAAGAGGATGTTAATTCAATAAGTGCCAAATACTTTATTTGCTAATTTCTCTACAGTAGAGTGGCGGAAAAAAAAAAAACACACAAAATATTTTATTCCTCTCTGCAGCACCTATTACATAGTGTTTCCAGTTCAACTTAAAAAATTTGGGGAAAGGTTCTCTTTAATGCCATAGCTTTTTCACAGGGAATTGAACAGACCTGGCATAGTATCTCAATTCAGTGCAGATATTGTCTCCATAGCACGTCAATGAGGTTTGTTGCATATTCTTGCTGTGAAAGAATTCACAAGTTGCAGAATGCATATGTACAATGCAATGGCCTGCATAGAATATATGGAGATTTTCATACCTGGTTTGTATTTTCTTTAGATAAGGATTCACACAGAGGTGGCACCCCCCTCCCTGTTTATTTTAGCATTATGTCTCCTCTATGGCCTAAAGTTAGGTTTGCATACAGCAGATGCATTGTGAATTTGCAAAGCTGTAAAAACTTCATCGAAAGCGAAGAATACAATACGTTGGGTTTTTTCCCCCCCCTCTTGTTTTGAATTTTCCATAAAAAACACGGAATCCCTGATGCCATAGTGGAGCATGCACCTGGCTCTGGGTGCGGTGCCTGACCTGGATCACATTTTTTCCTCCATCCTGCAAAGCTGCAGTCGTGTTCTTGGCGATAAATTCCATATTAACAGCAGCTCCTAATGTGAAAACATTTATGACACATGTTTGGATGAGGAGACTGTAAATCCTCTCCTGCCCGAGGTGTGCGAGTGCATTGCTGTCAGCACCGCACGTTGCACCAGATGGACACGTCGCTGATGGCTCCACCTGACAGATCTCAGCTACATGACCGCACGCTTCAGGAGAGACGAACGGTGAGGGGTCCGAGATGTGTGGTGTCTAACTACAGACAAAGCCATACTGCTGGGGATGAGTTTCATGAATAGTCTCCTGTGGAGCCGCACTTACAAGTCTTAAAATGCTCTAGGAGGGGATTCCATGTACCCTTGCCACCTTCTCTACAAAAATAAGCCAAACTGAAGTTCAAAAGTAAAAAGTTCTGAAGTTAAATGACAAAAAGGGTGAAAATGCAAACAATAGAGGTCTCTGATACAACAAATGGTTAATAAAATGCAATTTTGGAGGAAATTGCAATCAATTAATATACGTAGGACTGTTTGTGACTTTCGGTCGTGGAATTTCATGGGGGAAATTTGGCACATGACGATTTTCAGACACAAAACTGACCTCATGTAGAAACTTCACAACTGCAAAATCTGCGCCAAGTTGTGAGGATTCGGGTGCGAAGATGCGGAGGATTTGGACAACTTTCACCCTTCGCGGTGGATATTGCTCGGGTACCGAGCTTTCTTAACATCTCATCTCCTCTGAAGGTACGGTAATACACAGCAAATCAGCAGTGAAAAGTCCGCGGTGTAACTGACTCGCATGGACAAAACCTTAGCACACCAGAGAAGTGGATAAAAGAGCTTAAAATCATCAAGAGTGCAGAAAGAGAACCTGTAGTGTACATTCACCTTCAGTAAGGACGTGTTAATTTATGCTGCAGATGTTTAGTACGGGTGTCAAACTTCGCACTGAACACTGGTGAAATCTGTGGCAAATCTATAGCAGTTCAGCAATGACATTTGCAGTGTTTTGATATAGATTTTTCTGGCTGAACATCCTAAAAAACGCTTCTAAAAGACAAGTATTTTTTAGCGTAGGTTTGTAGGAACACTTTTTCTTAGAACTATTTTGAACGCAGCTTTTGACAATTTCTTTCAGCATGATTTTTAGCGTTGATTTCAGGCCGGCATGTTGGATTCTGAAAGGCTGCAGCCTTTCAGAGGAAAAAAATAACTTGAATCATAGAATCATAGAATCGTAGAGTTGGAAGGGACCTCCTGGGCCATCTGGTCCAACCCCCTGCTCAAAGCAGGATTCGCTAAATCATCCCAGTCAGATGTCTGTCCAGCCTCTGTTTGAAGACTTCCATTGAAGGAGAACTCACCACTTCTCGTGGCAGCCTGTTCCACTCATTGATCACTCTAACTGTCAAAAAGTTTTTTCTAATATCTAATCTGTGTCTCTTCCCATTCAGTTTCATCCCATTGCTTCTAGTCTTTCCTTGTGCAAATGAGAATAAAGTTGATCCTTCTACAATGTGACAGCCCTTTAGATATTTGTAGACAGCTATTAAGTCTCCTCTCAGTCTTCTCTTTTGCAAACTAAACATTCCCAAATCCTGCAACCTTTCCTCATAAGACAGGGTTTGCAGACCGGTCACCATTCTGGTCGCTCTTTTCTGAACTTGCTCCAGTTTGTTGATGTCTTTTTTAAAATGTGGTGCCCAAAACTGGACACAATATTCCAGATGAGAAAGCCACAGGGGACTGAGCCGCAGGGAGACTTGTCAGACAAGCTCCTGCTACCTGGATTGACAGGCCTCTCCCTACATGTGTGTCGTGCCCTATCACTCAGGAGAGCAGGCAGGGACCCGCCTGTCTGACTAGTCTCTTGTGCGGTTTTTAAGTCATGGTTTTGTCTGAAATGACGCAGCAGTTCAGAATCAAAACATGTCTGGCTGATATCATGCAGCCAATGCCCGATACATGCTGCCTGATCTGCAGGCAGCATATATCAGCTGTCAGGGTCACTTTAACAGGAATTAAACACAACAGGAAAATAAAAAAGAGTGGCCTGCACTATAGACACGTTTTTATAATCAGGCCATGCTCCCACATAGTCAATGCTGCAATTAACTGTCCAAGGATGTGATTCCATGAAAATTTATGCTGTATTATATGCAAATAAAAAGCAGTTAAAAAACCGAGTTTACGCTAAGTGTGAACACTACATGAATAGAGAGCTTGTTTCATACCCCTCGGTGGGTGCGGGTCCCAGAGATCAGACCCCACTGACCATACAGTGTATAGCTGGGATACGTGAGGCTAGATTTGCAGGCCGCATCACACCTGCATGAACAGAAAGGTTATGTTTGCCTAAGGGCTTTAAGAGTTTTTTTTTTTAATAAACTCTCTGGAAATAGGTCCTGAAAGGCGGGATTTTACACACCGTCCATGCCATAGTGCGGGCCTTGTAATGCTCGGAGACCACCAACAGCTCAATAAGAATCCGTTTGCAGCTTTCAGGTGTCTGATGATCCCTATTTACAAAGCCCGCTCTGTTCTTGGCAGTTTTCCTCAGACTTAAACCTTTTATCCCGTGACCGCCCACACAGTTGTAGTGAGATAACGCCATCAGAGCTGCCAAAACACCATTTTATAAAAGTTATACGGTGTTAATTTAACATAACTAAGTAAAACATAGGTGACAGCAGCCCTATTTGGGATCTTAGGCTCACACACCCCGGGGTCTGATGGATGGACTGTCCGGGGCGGGAGGTCTGAGGGCACAGAGATAAAGGGATTTGGAAACGGTTCTGTTTAGGCCACTACAAGTTTCATATACAACGTGAAGGAATCATTTTCCACTCCACCTAGTTATGACTTTCCCTTGAAGATGTCATGTCTGCTCTCCTGGCATATCAGTTTAATGCCATTGTCTCCTCTTTGGCAAGAGCGCACCCGCTTCCCCAATCTCCTCTTTGGCAGGAGCACACCGGCTCTCTCCCCCCCCCCCCCCCCCCATCTCCTCTTTGGCAGGAGTGCACCCGCTCCCCCCCGTCTCCTAGCTCCCTGCTCGATTAAGGCTTCTTTTACACTTGCCGTGTTTTTTGCGGGCCACATTGCCGTAATTTCCACGGTGTTCTGCAAAAATAGGCCGCAAAAACATGGCAAGCGTAAAAGAAGCATAGCAGTTCGGATTAGAAGCAGCGTTGCCTCCGCTATTCATACATAGGAATGAACTTGATAGAAGCACATGTGCATGTATATTTACAAAATCAATTTAGGGCAGGTCAATATGGAATTACTGTAGGTAACAGTACCCACAGCTAAACTTCCCTGTGGTGCAGATTTCAAGCCAGGTTATCACAGGCAGGGGCGTAACTACCACGGTCGCAGAAGTCGCCACTGTGACCGGGCCCGGGGGGAGTCAGGGGCCCGGCAGACATATCTCCCAATCGTCCCGATTCTTGCAGGACAGTCTCATTTTTGACCCCCACCCGCGTCCCACACTAAGCCGCCACGCCCCCCCATGCACCCCATCCTCGCCCTCCCACAGAGACCCACCACACAGAGCAGCCCATCGCTAGGCTGTTTTCTCCAATGTGTCCACAGGACCTGTGATGAGGTCACAGGAGGGGAGGAGTCAGGGATCACATGATCAGGGACTTCGGTGTCTGCAGGACTCTGCTGTGCTGGTTGTCATGGTGCTGGATGAGGTAAAGTTTATGTGTGGGGTCAGGAGGGGTTTACCGGGTGGACGGAGCTGCGCGTGGACGGAGCGGAGCCGCGCGTGTATTTTAGCATGGGGGGCCCATTTGAAAGTTCGCACCAGGGCCCCCCAGTTACGTCACTGATCACAAGTATTTCTGCAGATTACCTAGCCATTTTTTGCACAGCTGTAAAGCTGCACTTCTATTTGCAGGTCACTTTCCGTTGCAGATACTATTCTCAGAGTGTACATAAGCATTCTGAAAGGGCATCTGTCAGATAATCAAATCCCTCCAACCAAGTCATTGTGTGGATTTTTGTAATGTAAATCCATATACACCATTATATATTTTATCTGTTGCTGCATTCTCAAGAAATCAGTATTTTAAATCATATGAAATTTAGGTGATAAGTGCTATGGGTGTGACAGAGCACTTCCCGAGCCTTTGCTTTCCCCACCAGCATTGGTCTCTTTAGCTTAAAGTCTCATTTCTTTGCCTGGTGCCTGGAATCACACAGACGGTGGCTATCAATGCAGCTAAAGAAGGTGGTGCTAGGCAGGGAAACAAACACTAGAAGCACAGGCTTTGAAAGTGCTCGGTCACACCCAAAACACTTAACATCTCATTTGCATATTAATGAAAAACACTGTTTAGTTAGACATTATAAAGGGGTCTATGAATTTATATTTTATAGACCTGCATGCCCATATATGCGTTTTGTTTTGGTTTTTTTTTTTGGGGGGGGGGGGGGGGGGGACGACGTTGACCTTATTGACAGATTCCATTAAAAATCTCAAGTGCAGAACAATTCAATACATTGTTAGGTTGCTAATCTGCAGCAAAGGTATAGTGGATTTGTCATGTCCACATACCCATCACAGGGTTTTTCAGGTTTCTGAAAGCTCTTGTCCCCCAGGTTCAATTTTTTTTTAATTTCCTTTACTCACCCTCCCCAGGTCCAGCATTGAGTCGTTGCCCCCAATGTCTGTAATTTTCAGTAGTGCTGACGTCACGTCGACAGCACTGCAACCAATAACTGAGATCAGCAGTTCTGCCCGAGTACACAGCACAAGATGGCGAGATTACTGACTGCAGCGCTATCGATGTTACGTCCGCATTGCACGTAATAACAGACATCATGGACCTGGGGAGGAGGAGTAAAGCTCAGTTTGCTTTAAAAAAAATGCCTGTAGACAGGGGGTTTCGGAAAACAGAAAACCTCTGTAATGTTCGGCAGAGACGCGCTGTTTAGCTCAACAAACACTTCAACATGTTTTATTTACTTCCATGACGCATGGCCTGTATAACTAACCTTTTCAGCTGGCTCCAGACTCGAATCCAGAGTAAATCCTGATCTATAAAATCCCGAGTTACATCAGCAGATATAAATTCTGAAAGGTTACAAAAAGGTTACGATCTCCCAGTACATAAGACTAGCCGGCCTTGTGTTGCATCCTGTCGTAGACATTGGAGAGAAGAGGTCAGTGGTCTACGGCAGCTCTGGGGGTCGTGCAGAGGAAACGCCATAGAATTATGTATATTTTTCCTGGTAGCAGAAATGTGCAATGGTATAGTGACGGCCTGATAACAGCTCATAGGGAAGGAGCAATAATCGTAAAGAAATATGCACAACGGTAAAATTATACTAATTAATAAGAGATAGACATGTTAAAGGGGCTCTCCATTTCTCGTAAACTATTGTGCCCCATGCAGTTATGCGGGGGGGAGTGGTGCTTTACTTACCTTTGGTTAGCGCATGACTGAGCTCAGTGACTAGTGCCATCTGTACAGGAGTCACTGCTGCAGACAAACTACAAGGACCGGGGCAGCTGCATAGCACTAAAATCAGGGAGGGCGCTTTTTAACACTGAACTACAAAGAGAAGCAGAAGCCAACAGGGTATCACTTAGATTAGTGAATGCCGCCATTATGACAGATTTTACATTTAGCAATGAAGCAGAGCTGAAGAAGCTAACCCCTCCCTCACCAGACTCTGTATACACAAGGTCTACAGACAGTGAGCTGCTTATCACAGGAGGGGGCGTGTAGGACCAGGGCAACCAGCTAGTCACAGCACTGATAAGCTACTGATGCTAAAACAATCATTGTAGGCAAACAAAACCTGGGAGCTTGATGAGAGACATCACTGAAATCTGTGATTTAGCCACTACCTCATGCCGTCTTCAGATTGCAATGCAAAAACCTGCTGACAGATTCCCTTTAACGGGAACAACCCCTTTAACACTATGGGAAAACACAGTAAAAGAGTCACACCAAAAACAAACAATTGCCCCAATCCCTACTGTAAGGCTGTGTGCCCACGATGCGATTTTTAAGCGTTTTTGCTGCGATTTTCGGCGCAAAAACGTTTAAAAAATCGTGTACAGAACGCCCCCCATGCATTCCTATGGCATTCCGCACATGCTGTGCTAATGCTGCGCTTTTTTCCGTGGCGGAATCGCATCACGGAAAAAATATCACAGTATGCTCATTCTTTTGTGCGGAATCGCAAAGAATTGCTGCGATTCCGCACCCATAGGAATGCATGAGAATCGCTTACTTCCCGCATGTGGCTATGCCCACTATGCGCGAAGTTAAGCGTCTCATGTGCGGTTGGTACCCACGGTGTGGAGGAGAGGAGACTGTCCTCCAGGCCCTGGGTACCATACCCCTGTAAAAAAAAAAAAATAATAATCGGGGTATATTTACCTTCCGACGTCCCGCGCTGCATTCCCGGCCTAAGCGTTCCCAGTAATGCCTTGCGGCAAGGTCCTGTGATGACGTAGTCGCGCGTGACTCTAGCGGTCTCGTGAAATCGCTATAACAACGCAAGACCAACGTCATCACAGGTCTCGCAAGGCATTACTGGGAACGCTGAGGCTCGGGATGGCAGCGCGGGACGTCGGAAGGTAAATATACCCCAATTTTTTAATTTTTTTAATTTTTTACATTCTCTTTTACTATTGAGGCAGCATAGGCGGCCTCAATAGTAAAAACCTGGTCACACTCGTCAAACACTATGTTTGACGTGTGACCAACCTGTCAATCACTTTCCAAGCGATGCTTCAAATCACTTGGAAAGTGCTTGAATATCGCACGCGAAAATCGCGGCAAAAATCGCGCGGAAAAAAACGCGCAATTTCTGGGAAGGAGTCCGGTTTTCAGTGTCTGGATTTAAACGCTACGTGGGCACATAGCCTAAAGGTACTGTCACACTTAGCGATGCACCAGCGATCCCGACCAGCGATATGATGCGGTCAGGATCGCTGGTGCATAGCTAAGTGGTCGCTAGTGAGCTGCCACACAGGCAGATCTCACCAGCGACATAGCAGGGGTCGGGGGTCGCTACTTACCTGTCAGACGAGGCGATCCTGACGTCCTCCCGCCCGCGCCCACGCGTCGCTCGTCGGCGCCACAGGAAGCCCAGCAGGAAGCTGACGACAAGAAACGGCCCAGGACGATCTCGCGCGATCAGAGATAACCAGTGGGGGAGAGGTCGGAGGTAAGTATCAGACATAGCGATATCGCTAGCAATATCGCTGTAACGTCACAAAAACCATCCAGATAGTATTGGGGAGAAAATGACGGCACATGTTGAAATACACCAACCATCCTTTTGTTTCAGGAGATAAGTCAGAAGATGTGTCAGACATAGATTTGCTTCACTCTCTCCAAAGAAAACACATGTATGCTATAAGCCGGGAATGCATCTGTATGGGGAGTTGGGAGTGAAAGTTGTTGGATGAAAGTGCGTTGGGCCCTATGCCGTCTAAAGTGTATGTGGGTTTGGTACGGTAACCAATAAAGGAGTCCAATTCAGGATTGAGTGTCAGTGCTGCTTATTCTTAACATGTTTCGAAGTATTCTTACTTCTTTAGGCGTCCCACTGTGGTTCTCCTGAAGAAGTAAGAATACTTCGAAACGCGTTGCGATTAGACTACTCTGCTGCTTTTCTTGTTCCCCTCTGCTTTTTTCGTCTATGGGCACTTTACTACTTTATGGTGCTTAGCAATACACTAACTAACAAAGACTTAATTCCCGCAAAAGACACTCATTACCACAGCTCTATAGCAACTATTACAAACATGGCAATTTAATCCAGACATTGGCCAGTTTTATTGAGCACCAGTTTTCCTCCCGGGCCCTGAGTATTGTAGCTATAAACATTTATTCAAGTGTCTCGAGCTAAAACAATAGGTTTTCCTCTGGAAATCAGTCCGTAAGAATTCAGCGAACAGCTGTGAGCGCTATCAAAAGAATTGCCTCATGCAACATCCGTCTCCATGGAGAAAAGCGGGCCTTGGTGGCGGTACACAGCGAGGTTACATTGGGTAGCAGAGCAAAAACAACACAAACTTCTAGATGTTCAGTTATATATGTATGAAATGGACTGGAGCTTATTAGAGAGACCTGATCGCAGCCTCCTACAGACAGCACTTGGCCATATTATGGCTTGGCTGAAACGAGCAATCAAGTAGAGCTCTTACATGGATACATGGTACTTTAAGAGGAGGAAATTTTTCAGATTTCTCACAAATCCCAAAAAATAAATAAAAGTTAATAGTGGAGATATGTTCCAATGTATGCTGTCATACAGATCTAATCTCCCCTATAGTTCCACCATTTAGCATGTAGTAGAGCTCCATATGGCGTCACACAGATTCACTGCGTCTCCATAATATAAAGCTACAAGGAGCTCCATGTGCCTCAGCGCCGCCTCCTTCACATGACCAAGAACGCACAAAACTAATATCTTTCCATTCTATATAGCAACAGACACCTGTTCTTAAGTTTCACGTTGTGCCAGAAAATGCTTTTACTTCACATCCATTGGAAATAAAAGATGAACGTTACAAAGGAGACTTCTCCCACACGTCCCATTACAAGGCCAAGTTCACATTAGGCTGCTATTCCATGTTCCCGCCAGATGTTAACTTGACAGCATTTTTAACCTCTTCCCGCTAGGCGATGTACGATTACAGAGCTGGCACAGCAGCGATGCCCACACAATCCAAACTGTTATGAATGAGTCACCGGAGGAGAAAACAAAAATACAAGCTAAGTCCAGAAAACCGGAGAGGTTGGTAGCTATCGGATTGCAGACCCCTGATCCTATACACCACAACTAACAGTAGCCGTGAGGGGTTCCTACGGTGCCCTAGACCCCTCGTCACAGCCGGAGAACTACATAAGCCTAAAGAAGGAAAGGGGAAATCTAAACTGCCCCAGAGCAGAGCCCAAAGCAATAGACAGCCCCCAACATGTATTGTCGGTGAAAAACAGATGAAAACACAAACAGACAGAAAGACAGGCTGAGCAAACGATGGGGCCCAACTAACTAGATAGGACAGGACAGAAAAGATGCTGGCTGCAATCTGCAAAAAACCCTACCAAAAATGTCCCAACCGTCTGATAGGGAAAAAGGCCCTTAAGTCGCTAGACTTCAAAATCACCATATCAGCACTCAGGTATATTCTGAAAACAGAGCAAAGATAAACTGATCAGAGACAAAAATGGAATTCAGCCAGTCCCAACCAGGACTGGCTAAATACAAACACTAAGGAAACCAGACAAAATCTCATGGAATAATAACAGGGCAAAAACTTAGCTTCTAGTAGACAGGAACTAAGCTGGATGCAAGAGCTCTGAGCAGTAAGGATCACCAGCAGCCCTGCAGGGCGTCGGCTGCCTTATATCCACTCAGAAATTCCAGATGTCCAATCACACTCCGCCTGTTCAGATGACAGGTTCTTCCCATCCCAATCAATTTCACTACCTCTCTTCACCAGCAGAGGGAGTTCATCAGACATCAAAGGTGAAGGGGAGAATGAACTCACAACACCAAACCATCTAAATGCCAAGATACTGGAATTGATCAAAAGTTAAATGTAGTAAATGAAAATTACAGATGGCAATGACTTAAAAAAAAAAAAAATAAAAAAGTAATAACACACACACACACACACATATATATATATATACACATACACACACTCAAAAAAAAATATACATTTGGTAGCCTTATATCTTGAAGCTCACACTTCATTTAGGTCTTAAATCAGAGGCATAAGTCGCAAATGTTCTATGGAGGTATATGCCAAAATAGCTTCTGTTGGGCATATGTTGGACACTTTTTTGCAATATAAAGAAAAAAGGCATGCCATGTGCTGCATTTTTGCTTGTTCTGCACTGGAAAACAAAATAGGCGAACACGTCGACTACCAAAATTAAAGTGGGAATTCATCATTCAATTCTCGCCAGAAAACATTCAGCGTTGTGCAAAAATTCTAACACTGAGTTTTTAGCCCAGCTCTAATACTTTTCAAAAAAGCGAAAGGGGGATGTGCCCTAGTGTGACCCCATAAATTCATTGTAATTTACACCGAAAGTGGCTTAAATTATAGCGGAACTGTACTCCAGGCCATGGCTGGGCAAAAGGAGGGTGCGCGTCTTCAAGAATTTGGCGTATCTTACTCCACAGTAAAGAACCTCCAGAATTGATCAGTTCCTCCCTATGTTATTTGCAGAATAAAATGATACCAGAGACTACGAGACCCCAATACGCAGAAGAAAAACCCTAAAGTCTCACACAGACGTTCTATATAAAACATGAAATTTGGGTCACACCATCGACAATAAATAAGTTAGACTATGACATCTCTCACATGGCAGAAATACTGTGCAAGTCTCATATTAGGGAGACGCAGGGACTATGTGCTGCCATATAATGTTTCTCGAGGTGCGGCTTAAATATAGTTATGCCACAAGAAGACGTCTAAAGGAGCACAGCAAAAAACTTCTGCATGCCTCCATTGGAATCGAAGGCATAGAGGTACATCAGAGGGCTCATGCCTTTCCATGGCTATTACAGCTTTGCAGAAAATGGTGCATTTATACAGCTACATGAACCGATGTTACTCAACCAAAGGGAACAGAAAGATGCTTTGTTTTTTTTGATTGGATGGAAGTCCATTTAACAGCAGTTAGCTACTGAACTTTATTAATGGTTAAAACAGCAAAGAAAGGAACTAGGAATTAGAGACCGTTGGGGACCCAGGAAAGGTCAAAATGGTAGCGTCAGAGAATTGGGAAGGAAGGCATCACTGAGGATTTTTTTCATACCATTCTAGAAAGAAAATAAAAAAGGCTCGTCCACTTTGTTTTAAAGTTGAGTGCTCTTTAAATAAGCTTGACTTGTGATTGCCATAAACTTTGAGAACAGTAAGGAAAATCTGACAAAGTAAACAAAGTAAAACTTGTACATGTGTTCAGTAGGTTCCACAGAAGCAGCTTGTAGCAGAGAAGACCACAGGCTGACATCTGATTCCTAAACACAGAGGATCATCAAAACCTTCTGCTTATCTCTATATCCATAAACAGAAGACTCGCACAGACGGACCTCAATCAACAATCTGGAGCGGTTATAGAAACAGGCTACTAGACAGCGAAGAGACAATCAGAAACAAAAAGTCACAGGACAATTGGTTGTGAGAATGTGTGCCGATCAATAATACGGCAATCAAGAGGCTCACGAGCCGCAATCAAGAGGCTCACGAGCCGCAATCAAGAGGCTCACGAGCCGCAATCAAGAGGCTCACGAGCCGCAATCAAGAGGCTCACGAGCCGCAATCAAGAGGCTCACGAGCCGCAATCAAGAGGCTCACGAGCCGCAATCAAGAGGCTCACGAGCCGCAATCAAGAGGCTCACGAGCCGCAATCAAGAGGCTCACGAGCCGCAATCAAGAGGCTCACGAGCCGCAATCAAGAGGCTCACGAGCCGCAATCAAGAGGCTCACGAGCCGCAATCAAGAGGCTCACGAGCCGCAATCAAGAGGCTCACGAGCCGCAATCAGACGAATTATCATATAACATTAGTATCCTTTATGAAAAGCAGCGATACCCATTATCAGTACTGAGCCTTAATGGCTTCACACTGTGAAACTACACAGACTAATGCATAGAACAAATATATTAACGAGTAAACTTTCACAGACATGTGACTACCATAACTACCATCAGCATTGTATTAAGAAAATATATTAGTTTTCAATGGTGAACCATTGTTAGGTTGTTCAGTGTCAGAAAAACACAATTTCACATAGGCATAAAAAATTGAAGTCATAAAATAAAATAGGGCTGGACTGCAGGTCTCATTATCTGAACCAACAACACAAGGACCAAAGATGACATCAGTTCACGCCACAGACCCCCAGGAAAACAGGGACTGATACATATACACAGTTCTGAACAAAAGTTTGAACACACACCTGTTCATGCAAAATGATTCTACTTGTTCTTATTGGAATGTGCACATTGTGGAATCAGTCTGACGGAGGAAAGTCCGCGACTGTACACACATGGAAACGAGGAGTAAAGAAACACATGTGAAAAAACAGACTAACTGTTGAACCTTAGATTCTCAAAGTACCCCCTTTTACTCTGATGACAACTTTACACGCCATTAGCATTTTCTACAGTAGCTTCATCAGATCATCACCTGGAATGGCTTCCAAGGAACAGGTATGCTTTGCCAAGAGTACATTTGTGGAATCCCTAGACTTCAGGAAGTGTTTGCAGTTATCAAGTGTGTTTATGGAGCTGTGCACTAACACTGCCTCTGCAACAGTGCTGAGCCATATTCCACAACTGTTCTAAGTCATAGTATCACTCAAGTATGTAAAGAGAAATAACAGCCAGGATGATAAACATGACTCTGATGAGGACCACCCAAGAAAGAAAGACCCAAAACTACCTTTGCTGCATGGGATAAGCTCATCAAAGTTACTAGTCTCAAAAGAAGCACCTCAGAAAACAGCTCCCACACATGATTCACAAACATCAAGTAACTGACTTCTCAACGTCAACTGTCCATAGGACTAGTCAAAACAAGCCTTTCTTGTCAAATTGCTGCAGAGAAGCCTCTACTGAGGACAGCAGACTAGAAGAGGAGACTTGTTTGGGTCAAGTAACACAAGTACAGAACATTAAATTTGTGGTAATCTGTATTGACGTCTGAGGACTCAAATTTGAGATTTTTGGGACTAACCATGTCTTTGTGAGAAGCAGGGAAGGGGAGTGGTTGGTTTCTACATGTGTGGTGCCCACCACAAAGCCTTGTGGAGGAGGCGTAATTGTGTTTGGGGGTGCTTTGCCAGTAAGCCTGTTGATGATTTATTCCAAATTCAAGTCACCCTTACCCATCATGGATACCACAGCATTCTGCAATGACATGCCATCCCATCTGGTTAGCACTAAGTGAAACCATCATTTGTGTTGGAATTGTACGATGCCTCAAAACACCTCCAGGCCATGTAAGGGCTATGTGGCCAAAAAGGAAAATGGTGGAGGACTGTGTCAGATGACATAGTCGCAACCCAGTTGAGATGGTTTGGGATGACTTGGATTGTAGAGTGAAGGCAAAGCAGCCAACAAGTGCTCATTATCTCTGGGAATGCCTTCAAGTTTGTTGAAAGCCATTCTAGGTGATGGCCTGATGAAGTTACTAGAGAGAACGGCAATGGGGTGTAAAGCTGTCAGAATAAGACGGACACTTTAAGAGACTTAATATTTCTGGTTTGTTTCACATATGTTTCTTTACTTCTGCTTTCCATGTGTGTGCCTTTGTGGCTTTATTGCCTTCAGTCTGAAACTACAATGTGCACATTCCAATAAGAGCAAGAAAACCATTGCACGCAGAGTTCAAAGTTTGATGGCTACTGTACATACGTTCATATTCTACCATTGGAGGATAGTAGAGAGGCCCAGTTTGACATATTGTGTTCAGCCAACTTTTATTTAATGTTTGTAGGAAACTTTAGTTTCTGTGAGCTCACCTGTAAAATGCAGGAATGTCATGAGTGACATCGCTGTATGATTTTAACTTTGGGATGTCAAGATCAGTAGGGAAAAAAAAAAAAAAAATGAATCAGAGGAAATTTGATGGTGTGCCAAAAAGGCCCCTGTTCTCAGCGGACCGATCTTATCACTCTGAAGATTGAAGCTACTAGCCATGTACTAGACATACTGGACAGCCAAAAAAGATAGTTTAGGCCATTTTCTATTGTGCGTTTTTGGAACACAAGCGTGTTTGGCAATGAGCAACCCATAGCCAATATCTGATGAAAACTTGATCTGCTATGAGAGTGTTTCAGTGATTGTTGGGTTCTGTGGAATAGATCAAGTCATTTAAAGTCAAATCCATTAATGGAAACCCAAACCACAAAACAGATTGCGAATGATCAGTTATGTTGTCCCAACCGTTGTCTTAGCTCATAGCGACATTCACAGCCCAATTGTGAACCACAGGTTATTCAACTCCAGTCCTCAAAAGCTACCAACAGTTCAAGTTTTCCTTAGTATGTCCCAGGAGATTATCACCTGGTCAATACTAAGGAAATTCTGAAAAGATGATCTGTTGGTGGCTTGCGAGGACTTGAGTTGAGAAGCACTGCCCTAGCGTATGGTCAACAATTTGAGTTGAGGAGCACTGCCCTAGCGTATGGTCAACAATTTGAGTTGAGGAGCACTGCCCTAGCGTATGGTCAACAATTTGAGTTGAGGAGCACTGCCCTAGTGTATGGTCAACAATTTGGCTGATGCTGACAGTCACTTCATACAGATTTTGCAGCTTCGGATTCTCAATAGATGAACCCTGGACACTGCAGAAAGGTAAAATCACAGGTGAAAATCTTCCTTTTCCACAAAAAACTAAACACACAGGATGATTTGATTTCTGTGTTAATATTTCCAGCTACATGTAAATGCATACTGCTAAATTTGCAGCAATTCAAAGGCATCCCAACTTGGCTTAAAGAGGTAATCTGTCTCGTTTCACTTCTGCATCGTGAGGTGACGTGACACCTACAGACCCATGCGAGCGGCAGGTACTGAACACCTGTCCTACTCTCATGAATAGGACATGCGCACCATAACTTTTGGCACCTATGGCACCGTATTTAATGCCTCACACTTAGCACCACCATGTTACAATTTCGTCTAGTAACTACTGACAAGGCTTCTGTATGTGCCAAGTACTGGAGCTTGTGGCATGATGGAGATATTTTTGGAAGCGGTGAGCACAGTAGACTGTGGATGTGAGCAGCATAAGAATACACAATCATGGTACGGTCGAAAAAAACTCTGAACGGCACGTTCAGATGTGGCAGAACTAATCGTCCGGTCGTGAAGTCGCCTAATTTGTGGCTTTTGACAGCAGGTAACGTACAACAATGAGCAGAAGATGCATTTGAGCAGTTCCCCGCTACATCTGTACATCACAGTGATCACGGGAGCCAAGTAGCGGCAGTCACGACTTACTGACGACTCCACGGCTCACAACTAGGAGCTAATCAGGTCTTCATTCCCGCAGGTTGTATAACGGCACAATTGACACTGAACGCCTCCATTGTCACAGTTTGGAAGTTACGTGTTAGGTGTGTAAAATGCTGTGACATGAACACTGGAGTGTGCAGACCCAGAGCTGACATCGTACCCGTCACCAGTGGTGCCTGCTCTGAAATATTTGGGTACAGTTTTTGCAAATCGATCGAAAGTGGAAACTTAGGCTGTGTTCACACGTTGCATTTTTTCCCCCAGGTGGTCACCTTGCAGCTTATTGCAGTACCAGCAAAGACTGTACCAAATTTCAACCACAAAAAAAAAAAAAAAAAAGAATCCATGCAGAGAATAACCGGTGGATATTGTAGGGTATGTCCCGTGCAGCAAATAAGCTACGTCTTACGCATATAAAGGCATGCAAACGATAAAATAAGGCAGTTTTCCCACCTGCTGGGAATGTAATGGCTGCAGCTTCCTCCTGACCCAGAACTGTGCAGGGTAGTGAGTTAGTGGAGAACGGCAGTACAAGAACCCTGAAGAGATCCAATGACCTTGGAGTATGCGCACACGGCGACCATAGGATGCCGGCGGCCTGCCGAGGTCTTGCCATGTAAAGTTTCTTCAGGAAAAAGCTGGCGGTCTCTTTTCTGGAGAAGCTTTGCGGCAGTTTTGCTGGAGTTTGGCCGCAGGTGTCTTTTTCTATAGTCCAAGCTATAACTAACAAGCAGGTCTACGAGCAGGTCACTTCTTTTAACCGCTTAATGTTTTCCAACCCATGAAGAGGTTAAAAGAAGCAATAAAAGACCAAACATGCACAGCAAGGTTGTTTTCACATTACTGTGCAATATGATCATTTTTTGCAGTGTTTTGGTGGCACTAGAAAAAAAAAAAGTTGTGTGTACGCATTCTTTCGGTTTTTGGAAAAATCCTCTACCCCGGTGGCAGTTAGTTTAAAAACAAACTAACTGAGCTTTACTCGCCCTCCCTTGGTCTCAGACTGGGTCCCCGCACTGCTGCCAGTGTGTTATTTCTGCAGCGCTGACGTCATGCCAGTTACTGAGCCGGCACAGGCCGCTGAGCTCGGCGGTTGGGTGCAGCGCTGCCAACGTGATGTCAGAGCTGCAAACAACAAGAGCAGAGGCAGAGACTCCGCGGTGGACCTAGGGAAGGTGAGCAAAGCACAGATTGTTTGCTTTTTTAAATAAACTGCAGCCTGGAGACAGGGGTTTTTCTAAGAAGGAAAAAACCCTTTAAAGGGCACATTCACACATCCATATTTTCAGCCATTGCGCTCTCCATGGGCTTAAGGCACAATAAATCAACCCAATAATAAACAGTAATGAGTTTTCAAACAGACCAAGGGTCCACGCGAGTAAATAATCAGAGCACGCGCTAGTCTTCTCCGATTCACGGACCAGACTGGCTCATGGCAATCACTGGCAGCCCCTGCACTCCTCCATTACAGTGAGACCCCGCACTGAGCTGTATCCCCCCATTCAAGTGATAAGATCGATCACCTATTAATTAGCGCTGGACATCCCTTCAAGACAAAAGGAGAAATCTTCAATATGCAGGAAAATTCTTTCGCGATTAGTCCACATACCCGTTACTGAATGAGATCTAATGAGATCTTACAGGCACAAATCCAGGAGCAAAGTCGGGGGCAGATCTGCCCTGTGCCTTCAGGGGTGGGGATTCCAGCCGTCAGACCACCACCGAGTCAGGTGATCCACAATAAAGGGGTTTTCTCAGTGTTTTTTCTATACTGCAAATATTCCTTAGGATTGCATCAATTAAAAGTAACATCAGCAGCCTTGGGGCTCGTTCAGACAAGCTCAGAATCGGTCCTTGTACTGTGTGGGCGCCATGGATGGCAAGGCCTACGGAATCAGATAAACAGGTAAAATTATTTTTCAAATTCTGCCATATGGTTCCAGATATTGTTTTTTTTTTTGTCCATGAGGGGGGTGGGACTTATAGGGTAATTATGCAGAGCAGCATAAAGCCACGCCCTCTTGGAAAAGATCCTAAAGATGAGCACTAAATAAAGAGTGCCCAAATCTCTAGTTCTGCAAGGCAGATTTTATAAAAGTAAGAAACGGAATACTCGTGAGAGCAGCGGGAATAAAATAAGAGCAATGGTCACTTTCTGACCTGATGAAGGGTCCTCTATGTCAGGGTTCCCCAACTCCAGTCCCCAACGCGCACCAACAGATCATGTTTTCAGGATTCCCTTAGTATTGCTCAGGTGATAATTGCTTCACCTGTGCAATACAAAGGGAATCCTGAAAACATGATCTGTTGGTGGGCCTTGAGGACTGGAGTTGGGGAAACCTGCTCCATGTGACCCCTCACACGATGTGGGACCTGTGCAGAGGTGTCCGGCACATGCCCCAGAGATGATACCGGGGGAGGGGGCAACGCAGGCGCATGCCCCAGAGATGATACCAGGTGGGGTGGGGGGGGCAACGCAGGCGCATGCCCCAGAGATGATACCAGGTGGGGTGGGGGGGGCAACGCAGGCGCATGCCCCAGAGATGATACCAGGTGGGGTGGGGTGGGGGGGGCAACGCAGGCGCATGCCCCAGAGATGATACCAGGTGGGGGGGGGGGCAACGCAGGCGCATGCCCCAGAGATGATACCAGGTGGGGGGGGGGGCAACGCAGGCGCATGCCCCAGAGATGATACCAGGTGGGGGGGGGGGCAACGCAGGCGCATGCCCCAGAGATGATACCAGGTGGGGGGGGGGGGCAACGCAGGCGCATGCCCCAGAGATGATACCAGGTGGGGGGGGGGGGCAACGCAGGCGCATGCCCCAGAGATGATACCAGGTGGGGGGGGGGGGGCAACGCAGGCGCATGCCCCAGAGATGATACCAGGGGGGGGGCAACGCAGGCGCATGCCCCAGAGATGATACCAGGGGGGGGCAACGCAGGCGCATGCCCCAGAGATGATACCAGGGGGGGGGCAACGCAGGCGCATGCCCCAGAGATGATACCAGGGGGGGGGCAACGCAGGCGCATGCCCCAGAGATGATACCGGGGGGGGGGCAACGCAGGCGCATGCCCCAGAGATGATACCGGGGGGGGGGCAACCCAGGCACATGCCCCAGAGATGATACCAGGTGGGGGGGGGGGGGCAACGCAGGCACATGCCCCAGGGATGATACCAGGGGGGGGCAACGCAGGCGCATGCCCCAGAGATGATACCAGGTGGGGGGGGGCAACGCAGGCACATGCCCCAGAGATGATACCAGGGGGGCAGCACTGGCATTGGGTATGATCTCTGGATGCCAGGGGAGTTCTGGAGTTTATCATGAAAACTTGTCACCACTTCCCACAGTCAGTGATGGCTGTCACATGTACAGACGCCATTCACTGCTCTGGAATATTGGCACATGCCCTCAGACTACACACATAAAGCCTGTGCACACAATGCAGTCAGTGGCCAGCGGCAATTCTGCTACTTGCACTGCTCAGCCAGGTTACAGTCGAGCTGCAATACTCCACAGCTCCACCAGCTGAAAGCCAGACACGCCGCCCCTACACAGGTGCATCCCGCCGGTACCTGCACGGTGCTCCCCGGCCGCGGCGCAGACTCCTCTCACCGGGACCTCCGCTCTCCACTGCCTCCCCCGCCTCTCCAGCTCCGCTGCCAGCTGCGATCACGTGGTGCGAATTCATGTCCACGCCCCCTCCCCATGTGCAGAATGTGTGTATGTGCAGGCTGAGGGGGGCGTGGCAGCCTGCTGGGCACTTGTCCAATGAGATAGCGAGGGGTGTGGTCAGGAATGTGGCACAGGCACACTGCCGTCGGAAAGGTCGAGGGCGGTGCTGTAACCCTGCGCTCTCCAGGGAATCAGCCTCTGGGAAGGGAAGGGTTAAACGTGTGTCTTCTGCGTCAATAGTGTGCACATATAATGGAGGGTGCGGCGCCTGTGGTGCTGACACCAATGCTGCCTGGTGCTGACACCACTGTTGGTGCTTGTTATTTGTTATCCCTGTGTCTGCAGGTGACCAGGGCTTTGTGTTGTAGCTGATTCTGCCCTTGTGCGCCCATGCCATCTCTGTGTGACTGGCAGCCTCTGCCTGCGGCTGTCTGAGTGCTGCTTAGATTAGCGGACCCGTGGACGTTCAGGTTCGCCGTGTTCAAAGAACACAGTAAAAAGTTCCATTCAGGTGCGAAGATGACCTCGAACTCGACCACGGAACCAATAGAAGTTATTGGGGACCCGAACTCCAGTGCTTTAACCCCCTTAACGACTGCCGATATGTATTAAAACAGCGGCCGCTAAGGAGCCTTATTAGCGCCCCCCAGAGTCAGACCCCGGCTACGTGGGAGAGCTGAGATCCTGGAGAACATTGATCAGGGCCGAATTTTTTGGTTCCGGTCACGTGATCACGGTTATTCAGTGAATGACGGCGATCACGAAAAAAAAAAAACTGTGCCGCTGTTAAAATAATTCCTCTCTCTTCTAATATGATATATATTTCAGAGAAGAGAGAAATGGGGTCCCCCCCAGCCTCCCCAGTACCTCAGCAATCCCCTGGGCCCTCCTGCTCCGTACCCCGGCCTTCCAGTTCATCTTCCTGGAAAACAAGCGGCGGGCACATGTGCAGTGCACCCGCCGAGATCTGCCGGCTGATACCGACAACAAGAGGGAATTTTTCCTATTAGTTCCTTTTGATCACTGTGATAGACCCTATCACAGTGATCAAAAGAAATCGTGACACAAATCCCCCTTTGTCACCCCCTTAGTTAGATAAAAATTAGAAAAACATTTTTATTTTTTCCATTCTTTGCAATTAGTGTTGGCGTTAGAGTTGTGTTAGTCTTGGGGTTAGGGTTGTGTTGGGGTTAGGGTTGTGTTGGGGTTAGGGTTGTGTCAGGGCTGTGTTAGGGATGGGTTAGGGCTGCGTTACGGTTGGGGCTAGGGTTGTATTAGGTTAGGGTAAGGGTTATGTTAGGTGTTATGAATGGGAAACCGAGGAGGAAAACAAGACAACAAGCTAAGTCTCAGAAAACCAGAGAAGTTGGTAACTATGCAGATTGCAGATCCCTGATCTTAACCGCACAACTAGCAGCAGTCGTGGAGCGTTCCTACGTTGGTCCTAGACGCCTCGTCACAACCGGAGAACTACATAAGCCTAAAGCAGGAAAAGAGAAAAGCTAACTGCCCCAGCACAGACCCCAAAGGAAAGACAGCCCCCACATGTATTGACGGTGAAGCAAGATGAAAATACAAACAAAGGCAGGAAAATAGGCTGAGCAAACGATGGGGCCCGGCTAACTAAAAAAGGACAGAAAAGGAAAGACACTGTCTGCAATCTGACAAAAAAAACCTACAAAAATATTGTCCAACACCTCTGATAGCAAAATTAACCCTGAAGTCACTAGACTTCTAAACCTATATCAGCACTCTGAAATATTCTGAGACAGAGCAGAAAAGTGGCCAATCTAATAAGGGACAAAAAGCAGATTGGCAAATACTGATCAATAGGAGTGGAATTTCAGCATAGCCCCAGCAGGGGCAGGCTGATTACACAAAAAACTGAATTGACCAACAAGCGCAAGTGTGAACATTAGCAAAAAACAAACTTAACTTGAGAAGACTGGAAGAGAGCTGAAGTCCAGGACCTGAGAAGCAGACTGAATCACCAGCACCCCCCGGATAGGGCGTCGGCTGTCTTATATCCAGTCTGACACTCCAGAGATCCAATCGTTATCTTCCTCATCAAGTGGCAGATCACTACCACTTAAGCCAACCGCACTACCTCCTGTCACCACCAGAGGGAGAACGGAAGGGGAACTCTCAACTGGTGGAGCAGAAAATGAGTTCATGACAGGTTTAGGGTTGTGTTAGGGTTGGAGCTAGGGTTGGAGTTAGGGTTGTATTAGGGTGGGGGCTAGGGTTGTGGTTAGGGTTATGTTAGGTTTAGGGTTGTGTTAGGGTTGGGGCTAGGGTTGTTTTAGGGTTGGAGTTATGGTTCTGCTGGGGTTAGGGTTGGGGCTAGGGTTGCGTTAGGGTTGGGGATAGGGTTGTGTTAGGGTTAGGGTTATGTTAGGTTTAGGGTTGTGTTAAGGTTGGGGCTAGGGTTGTGTTAGAGTTGGAGTTATGGTTCTGTTATGGTTGAGGTTGGGGTTCTGTTACGGTTGGGGTTGTGTTAGGGCTGTTTTAGGGTTGGGGTTAGGTTTGTGTTGGGGATGGGGGTTAGAATGGTGCTTTTTTAAACAGTAAAAAAATAAGAATTCTGACAATATGACGGCTAGTGTTGAGCAAAAGTGCTCGCTACTCAAGTTTGCATCGGGTGCTCGGGTATGCACTGAGTGTCACAGATGCCCCCTTGTTTTTTTGGGTGTCTAACAGCTGCAAAACATGCGGGGCAGGGACTCGAGCATGGCATTTGGGCACCCGCGATACTTGGTGCATACCCGAGTGTTCGATGCAAACTGGAGTAGTGACGACACTAATAACGACATATTCAATATGTTATCAAATATGTTATAAAAAATGTTATCAAATTCTGTGTCATAACTGTGGGTTCAAAATCCTCACTATACACATGGATAAAATCCTTGAGGGGTTAATTTCTAAAATGGTGTCACTTGTGGGAGGTTTCCACTGTTTAGGCACATCAGGGGCTCTCCAAATGGGACATGGCGTCCGCTAATTATTTAAGCAAATTTTACATTCAAAAAAGTCAAATGGTGCTCTTTCCCTTTTGAGCCCTGCCATGCACGAAAACAGTAGATTTCCCCCAAATATTGGTGTGATGAAGGAATTAACTGCTCCTACCCCCCCAGGGCCTGTAAGCATATTGAAGAATGCAGGATTTAGTGTTCCAATGCTGAATAGCAAGGCCTTTTAGTATGATAATGAGATAGGCCCAAAACAGAACTTCAAAGCTTAGGTAAGGAGCCACACCAGCATGGGGCAGGAAGATGCCTGAGGGTTCTTGGACCTGAGATACAAAGAGTGGCCCTCCACAGCGACCCAATGGGGCCATGATTGCTCTCCACACCAGCGTCGGACTAGAACACCTTGGGCCCACCAGAGAAAATCATTCTTGGGGCCCACTATGTAGCTGCATAGAGTTAAATACCAGACCACCAATTGTGCGGTAAAACACGCTAATATCCGGGTATAATATAAGGCAGTACAGGTCTTAGTTATGTAGCAGGAGTTGGGGTAGCCTCCCTTATAGAATATAAAGCAGCCCCCTCATAGAATATAATGTAGACCCCTCATAGAATATAATGCAGCCATCTCATAGAATATAATACTGCCCCCCTCATAGGGTATAATGCACCCCCTCATAGGGTATAATGCACCCCCTCATAGGGTATAATACTGCCCCCCTCATAGGGTATAATACTGCCCCCCTCATAGGGTATAATACTGCCCCCCTCATAGGGTATAATGCTGCCCCGTCATAGGGAATAATGCTGCCCTCCTCATAGGGTATAATGCTGCCTCCTCATAGGGTATAATGCTGCCCCCTCATAGGGTATAATGCTATATAGATATAGAGTTAGATAGATATAGATATAAAGATAGATGTAGAAATAGATATAGAGATAGATAGTAGATAATGGATAGAAAGTAGATAATGGATAGATATAGATAGAAAGATTCATAGAGATAGATAGAGATAGATATAAAGATAGATATAGAAATAAATATAGATAGATAGATAGATAGGTAGATAGATATAGAGATAGATAGAAAATAGATAATGGATAGATAGATAGATATTGAGATAGATAGCTATAGATAGAAAGATATAGAGATAGATAGATAATAGATAGAGATAGATAATAGATAGAGATAGATAATAGATAGAGATAGATAATAGAGATATACAGATATAATAATAATAATAATAAATAATAATAATAATAATATAGACATATATAGATAGATATAGAGATAAATATATATATATAGATAGATGGCTATAAATAAAAATAGATATAGAGATATATATAGAGATAGATATAGAGATAATAGAGATAGATAGATATAGAGATAGATATAGAGACAGATAGATATAGAAAGATAGATATAGAGATAGATAGAGATAATAGCTAGATATAGAGATATGTATAGAGATAGGTAGATATAGAGTTAGAAAGATAGATAGATATAGAGAGAGATATAGAGATAGATAGAGATAGATGGATAGATAGATAGAGATAATAGATATAATAGATAGATATAGAGATAGATATAGAGATAGATGGATAGATCAATAGATAGATATATAAAGAGAGAGAGATAGAGATAGATAGATAATGAGATATAGAGATAGATATAGAGATATAGTGTTAGATAGAAAGATAGATATAGAGATAGATAGATAGATATAGAGATAGATAGATATAGATATAAAGATAGAGATAGAGAGAGCGTTAGATAGAGATAGATATAGAGAGAGATAGATACAGAGATCGATAAATAGATAGAGAGATAGATATAGATATAGATAATAGATAGAGATAGATAGATAATAAATATAGAGATAACAGATAGATATAGAGATAGAGTAAGATAGAAAGATATAGAGATAGGTAGATATAGATAATAGAGATAGCTAGATAGACATAATAGATAGATATAGATATAGATAGATATAGAGATGGATAGAAAGATAGATATAGAGATACATGTAGGGATAGAAAGATAGATATAGAGATAGAGCGATAGATAGATATAGATAATAGATAGAGATAAATAGATAGCTAGATAGAGATAGATATAGAGATAGAAAGATAGATAGATATACAGAGAGATAGATATAGAGATAGAGATAAATAGATAGATATAGAGAGAAATAGATATAGAGATAGATAGATATAGATATAGAGAGAGATAGATACAGAGAAAAGATATAGAGATAAATAGATAGAGAAAGATAGATAGATATATAGATATAGAGATAGAAAGATAGATATAGAGATAGAGCGATAGATAGATATACAGAGAGATAGATATAGAGATAGATAGAGATATATAGATAGATAGCTATAGAGAGAGATAGATAGATATAGAGAGAAATAGATATAGATATAGAGATAGATATAGAGATATAGATATAAAGATAGATATAGAGATAGATATAGAGAGAGAGCGATAGATAGCGAGAGATATAGATATAGAGATAGATAGATACAGAGAAAAGATATAGAGATAGATAACGGATAGATAAATAGATAGGTATAGAGATAGATAGATATAGATATTAGATAGAGATATATATATAGATAAAGATAGATAGATAATAAATATAGAGATAATAGATATAGAGATAGATAGAGTAAGATAGATAGATATAGAGATAGATAGACATAATAGATAGATATAGAGATATATATAGAAAGATATAGAGATAGATGTAGAGATAGAAAGATAGATATAAAGATAGAGCGATAGATAGAGATAGATATAGAAATAGATAGATATAGATAATAGATAGAGATAGATATAGAGAGATAGATATAGATAATAGATAGAGATAGAAAGATAGATAGATATAAGAGAGATAGAGAGAGAGAGATATATAGAGATATAGAGATAGATAGATAGAGAGAGAGATATAAAAAACAAAACAAAACACAATACTCACCTCTCCTCCTCGCTCCCACGCTGATCCCGGCTTCAGTGTCAGGAGCTGCCCCCTCTGCCAGACACACAGCGGGTGCGCGATGTAGTGACGTCATCGCGCACTGGCTGTGAGCCAGGAGCAGAGAGGACTGAGGGCGGCGCCGGCCCTGATTTACAGCTGTAGTCTGCAGAGCGGCTTACTGGGCTGGGGGCGGGGCCTCTGGGGGTGGAGACTGTGAAATGAGATTCACTGCTTCGCAGTGAATATTCATTTCTCTTTAGCAGCGGGGACAGGGACTTCTGCCTCCTGACACCCGCTGCTGCTCCGCTGGCAGGGGCCCCCATAGCAGCTGCATGGTGTGCGACACACCACTGGCTGGGGGCCCCTGGAGCAGCGGGGGCCCTAGGCAACTGCTGGCCCTGTATGCCAGCAGGTGCCAGGGCCCACCAGATGCCAGGGCCGACCGGAGAATCCACCGGTTCTCCGGTGGGCCAGTCCGACGCTGCTCCACACGACAGGCAAAACAAACCGCATTCACTGGTACCTCTCATGTCCTGATTCGATCATGCTGTTGAAAGTTACCCCCTTTCTTAGATATTGGGAATAAGTTCTGCAGAGAGCTAAAGGGTGGAGATTATTAGCCCACCCTCTGACACAGGGGGAGGAACCTAGCGTGTTTAAGAACTAGCAGCCCATGGCAGAGACAGACACTCACACAGAAGAACCAGACGATGGTGATCTAAGAAGGAAATGGGGACAGACCTGCCAAGGGGAGCAGCGGCCCGTGCTTTGGGGGTCTGTCCGGCAACTAAGATTCTTGTATCTGTGGACTGCAGAGCTCCCGGCACCCACATGCTCCCTACAATGTGGTAAATTGACCTCCAGCTTAATATCTCTAAGTCTTGTACCCTTATTGTTGTATTTTACTCTGCAAATCCACTGTAATTCCATTGTATAGCTTTCTGTATATTTCTGTAATTATCTAGTGCGCCCTTAAGGCAATTAAACTATAAAATTAATCTTGGGCTGATGCTTTTACTCTGATCACGAATCTTAGAATACCCAGCGGGTAACAGGAAATCCTCCCCGGCGGCTATTCGCTCTAGGTGCAGTTCCCTTACTGACCTGAGAGAACAAGGGGGCGCCGGAGAGCTGTGCCTGTGTAGTTATGTCACATTGGTGACGTGGGAGGAATGGGTCCTGTGTTGTGTCCTCCACATTGGTGGCAGTGGTGGGATCAGAGTAATAGTGTGTGTGGGACCCCTACTCCCAGACACTAAAGTCTACCAGCTGTAACTGTCACTGCTGGGGTCCTAAGGTCAGCCCAGCACTAGACGGTCAGAGTGCAAATATAATAAGTTGTGTGCGAGGTCAGGGTTGCAGCTGTGTCAGTAACCAGAGGTTCCCAAGATGGCGGAAGGCACCAGGAGTAAGGAAAATTGGGAGGCCAATGCTATGGTCTATGAGGAGGTGGTGGAGGACAATACCAATGAAGGCGAGGGGGAGCTCAGCCAGGGCTCCCCAAGGAGCCAGACCCCCGTGCTCAGTCCCGCAGTGGACTGTCCACCACCTGCTCGCCCCAGCCTGTCCAGATCAGAGGCCCTTTTCCAAGCGGCTATGGCACAGCTTGAGGCTTGTAACGACACCGCCCATGACAGACTCCTGGTGGCGGCAGAGAAAGCAGCGGAGCGTGAGCAAGCGGCGGCAGAGCGTGAGCATGCCGAACGTGTGCTGCAGGCTGCAGAACGCCGATAAGCTGGGGAGCGCCGGCACCGACAGGAGATGGCTCAGCACGGGCTCCCGCTGGACGCTCCAGCCCCACCGGGGACCAAGGCTTCCAAGGTCCGGGCGGAGGACTTCCCCCTGCTTGAAAAGGATGGAGACCTGGATTCCTTTCTGCTGGCCTTTGAGAGAACCTGCCTCCAACACCATCTGGCCCTGGATCAGTGGGCAAGGTACCTGACCCCCCATTTGAGGGGTAAGTCCCTGGAAGTTTTGGGGGACTTACTTGCCGGGGAGGAGCAGGACTACAACAGCATCAAGCGGGCCCTGATCCAGCACTACAACCTCACCCCGGAGTCGTACCGCAGGAAGTTCCGGAGCCTGCAGCGGGGCTCAAAGGACACCTGGACTGACCACATGCGGGCACTGCTGAGAGCTGTGGAGCACTAGACCTCGGGTCTAGAGCTCACCACCTGCCAGGAGGTCCAGGAGCTGTTCGTCACGGAGCAGTTCTTGTAGAACTGCCCAGAGGACCTCCAGCAGTTCCTCCGTGACCGGAAACCAAAGGGGGCTTCTGCTACAGCCGCCCTGGCAGACGAGTATGCCAACAACAGGGCCTCTGAGCCAAAGAAGCCTGCCAGCAGCACCTGGAGAGGGGGTAAGCCCAATCCTGCCCCTGTCCCCCCAGCCCCCAGAGTTCAAGGGGTGTACCCCCCTGCTGCCCTCTCCAGGCCAGGAGCAGGACCCAGAAGTTGTCATCATTGCAACCAGCCGGGACACTTTAAGGCTGCGTGTCCCCAGCGCCATAAGGCCCCATCCCTGTCCCTGAAACCGTCCACTGTCTTGTGTGTGGGAGGGGGTGGTGGGAGGTCCCTGGACAATTACCAACCCATCACCATAGGCCGCTCAGCGGTCATGGGACTGCGGGACACAGGCACTGAACGAACCCTGGTACGTCCTGAGGTGGTGTCCCCTCAAGATTTGGTGCCTGGGAAGACCCTTTCCATCTCCGGAATTGGAGGTGTTGAACCGGCGCTGCCCGTCACCAAGGTGTTTTTGGACTGGGGCGCCGGGAGGGGAATGCAGGAGGTGGGAGTAACGCCAAATATTCCTGCCAATGTGTTGCTTGGGACCGATTTGGGGCAGCTAGTATCTCAGTATGTGGCCACTGAACCCCCAAGTCCGGCTCCCCAAGAATGTCATGACCCTACTGTGACTGCTAACGTTAATGTGTTGAATGTGCCTCCAACAGTGGAGGTGGGAGTAACGCCAAATTTTCCTGCCAATGTGTTGCTTTGGACCGATTTGGGGCGGCTAGTGTCTCAGTATGTGGCCACTGATCCCCCAAGTCCGGCTCCCCAAGAATGTCATGACTCTACTGTGAATGCTAATGTTAATTTGTTGAATGTACCTCCAACAGTGGAGGAGGGAGTGAAACCTGATGGTAAGCCATGCACTGACACTACACACACAGGGCTCACAGTGAGGACAGGTGAGAAGACTGCAGGGGAGAGCTCAGAGGTGGAGGGAGGGGCTGCTATGGGCAGTGTAGGGCCCCTAAGTGAATCCAGCCTGCTGAGTCTAGGGCCTCTGCAGAAAGAGGAACAGGCCATGGGGGGAGGGGGCGTCCCAGGAGAGGAGCCACCAGGTAAGACCCCAGGGCAGGAGTTCCCCGCATCCGGGATGTCAGGAGGCCAGGGAAGTCTGCCTGACCCGGCGACTTAGTCGGGGGCCGAGGGGAAGCACGCGCTACCTGTGGTCTCAGCGGGCGTGGCCGCTGTTACCAGGAGTAGGGGCGCCGGAGCCCAAGGAGCCTCGCGGAGGTCCGACGGTTTCCCCCTCTCCGACCAAGTGGCTGCCGAGTCAGACAGCGGCCAGGAGACAGATCCCGGGGAGCTGACAGAGGATGTGGCCGTTTCGTCAATTCTTGCCACATCGAGTCAGGGATTTCAGGCAGCGTTGGAAGCTGACGCTAGCCTGAAAGCTCTCAAGGAGCAGGCAGCACCGCCTCCCCTGGAGTCCGACCGCGAGCGTGTGGTCTGGGACCAGGGACGGCTGTACCGGGTAACGGTCCAGCCAGGTTCAAAGGAGGCGTGGCCCAGGGACCGACAGTTAGTGGTACCCTATCCGTTCAGGGCAGAATTGTTGCGGATTGCACACGAGATTCCCATGGCCGGACACCTAGGGATCACCAAAACCAGGGCCAGGCTAGCTCAGCATTTCTACTGGCCGGGAATGAGGACCAAGGTGATTGCCTACTGCCGTTCGTGTGACACCTGTCAGAGGGTGGGGAAGGCGGCGCCCCAAAGCCCCACTGGTAATTCTGCCCATCATCGAAGAGCCTTTCTCGAGGGTGGCTGTGGATCTCATTGGACCTCTGTCCACTCCCAGCCGCCCCGGGAAATGCTTCATGCTTCTCGTCCCCCGAGATCTCGGGACGAGATCTGAAGCTGCGCATGCGCCGTCCCCGGACCGGCGGCCATCTTGCCGGCGTCCATGCTCCCGGAGGCCACCGCAACATGGCGGCGCCCAGCAAGGGGTGTGCGGGGGCCTCCGGGCTGCGAAGAAACGCCGGCGGAGCCGCCGCCCCTGCACCGGAGCACAGCCCGCTGCCACCACCGCACCGCGCCACCCGCTGCCACCACCGCAGAGCCCACCTGTCCCTGCCACAGCTGCCCCTGCCACAGCTGCCCCTGCCCACCTGTCCCTGCCACAGCTGCCCCTGCCACAGCTGCCCCTGCCACAGCTGCCCCTGCCCACCTGCCCCAGCACAGCTGCCCCTGCCACAGCTCCCCCTGCCCCAGCACAGCTGCCCCTGCCCACCTGCCCCAGCACAGCTGCCCCTGCCACAGCTCCCCCTGCCCCAGCACAGCTGCCCCTGCCCACCTGCCCCAGCACAGCTGCCCCTGCCCACCTGCCCCAGCACAGCTGCCCCTGCCACAGCTCCCCCTGCCCCAGCACAGCTGCCCCTGCCCACCTGCCCCTGCCACAGCTGCCCTAGCACAGCTGCCCCTGCCACAGCACAGCTGCCCCTGCACAGCCCACCCACCTCAGCCCCAGCGCAGCTGCCCCAGCACAGAGCCGCCACCACCGCACGAGCCTGGACCACTGAATGACCCCTGTGACTACTTCTCCACCTGTGCCGGATCCCTTCCCAGGTAAGCTGAATTTGGACTGTAAGACGGACCCCCATTTGACACATTATTATTTTTTTCCCTATTTTCCTTCTGAAAATTGGGGTGCGTCTTATGGTCCAGTGCGTCTTATAGTCCGAAAAATACGGTACTTTCCATGTGTGTTAAATAGGAGACTAAGTCCCTAACAAAACGCAATCAATTAAACAGAACTAATCAATGATAATCATTACAAAAAAATTGCCATGTCTATCTTTTCATTGAAACCTATTGGACCTGTTGCATTGGTTTTCATTATCCATTTAGATTCTCGTCTCAAAAGAATTCGATTCAAATTCCCTCCTTGAGGGGGTAAAGAAACCTTTTCAATTCCTAAAAAGGAAAGGACATTCGGATCACCTCCATGTACATCTCTAATATGACCAATCTACCGTCAAACACCTTTCCCTGTTGTAATCGATTTAAAGTGTTCCCTGAACCGGACAAAAAGGGGACGTATGGTTTTCCCTATATAGAATAAAAGGCACGGGCAGAAAATCGCATATACTACATAATCTGTCTTGCACGTGATAAAGTCAGAAACTGTATGTGTAATGGCACCCAGACGGACAGTGCGGTCAGTACAATGAAATCTACAATATGAGCAATGACCGCATTTAAAATTACCTTTAGGGTGCCTTTACTAAGCCAAGTCCCCCGTTCTGTAACTACCCGATTCCTCACTAGAAAATCTCGAATTCTAGTGCTCTGTTTACAAGAGAAAAGAGGCCCTCTGGATACCATGTCACTCAAGTCTCTATCCTGTTCCAAAATATGCCAGTGTTTTCTAATGGCTAGTCTGATCTGACGATCCATGGGACTAAAACGAAAACAGAAGGTAAATCTTTTTCCCTTTTGTTTTTGATCTGTCATGTCTCTCCTTTTCTTACTCCTAAGATCAAAGGATCTCACTCTGTCCAAAGTAGTGTCTAACAAGATATTCGGATATCCTCGCTGTCTGAGTCTATAGGTACTGTCACACTTAGCGATGCACCAGCGATCCCGACCAGAGATATGACGCGGTCAGGATCGCTGGTGCATTGCTGAGTGGTTGCTAGTGAGCTACCACATAGGCAGATCTCACCAGTGACATCGCTGGGGTCGGGGGTCGCTACTTACCTGTCACACTAGGCGATCCTGCGTCCTCCCGCCCGGCTCCACGCTCGTCGCTCGTCTCTCCACAGGAAGCGCCGCAGGAAGCTGACGACGAGAAACAGTCCTGGATGTTCTCGCGCGATCAGCGATAACCAGCGGGGGAGCCGGTCGGAGGTAAGTATCAGACACAGCGATATCGCTAGCAATATCGCTATAACGTCCCAAGTTATAGCAATATTGCTGGAGATATCGCTTAATGTGACAGGCCCTTATTATATAGCTCCTTTGATTGTAAATCAAAACCCTTCACTGTATTATTCAAACGACGTACTCTTAAAAATTGACTATATGGCAATGAATTGATAGTATACATGGGATGGAAGCTGTCATGATGCAGTATGGAATTAGTAGCTGATGGTTTTCTAAAAACTGACGTACATATTTTATCATTTTTTATTTCTACCAAAACATCAAGGAACGTCAACCGTAAACCTCCAAACTTGCACGTGAATAGCATGTTCATCTGGTTGGTATCATTGAGATGTGTGATGAACTCTGCGAAAATGTCACAGGAACCATCCCACACAATGAACACGTCATCCACGTACCTCAAATATAATTTAATATGTGGAAGAAATCGATTGGTGTTATATACATATTTTTCTTCCAAGACGCCTAAAAACAAGTTGGCGAAAGTGCATGCTACGGGAGTACCCATCGCAGTACCTACATTCTGCAGATACCAAGATGCATCAAATGTGAAAGCATTGTGCTTGAGTATAAATTCCATGGCTTCACACACAAAGTTAACAAATTTCTGCTCCTTTCCCGTAGCATTTAAAATCTCTCTAATGCTACTCACCCCCAATTATTGGGGAATTCTGGTATAAAGACTCTCCACGTCTATAGATGCCAGCATAAAACCTGGTTGCCAGACAAAATCTTGAATCACATGTAAAAAGGTATTGGTATCCTTAATGTAAGACGGGATATTAACCAGCAAGGGACGTAACAACCAATCGAGATACTGGGATAGGGGTTCTGTAACAGAGCCTATCCCACAAATGATTGGGCATCCTGGGGGAAAAGAAGCAGATTTGTGAATCTTTGGTATGTAAAGCAAAGGGTACTCTGGTAGCAATTTTTCTGCCTTATTTTGGGAAATGACATTCATCTCTGCATATTTTCTCAGGAACGATCTCAGCTCCCCGATATACTTAGATGTGGGATCCGTTTTCAGTTTGACATATGTTACTGTATCAGACAGCTGCTGATATGCCTCAGAAAAGTACATTTCTTTAGGTAACAACGCCGTGTTCCCTCCTTTGTCAGAAGGTCTCACAACCGTGTCAGACCAATTTTTTATTTCTTTCATAGCTCTCCTCTCACTAACTGTAAAATTAGAGGGTACTACTGGGTAAATGGCAGATTCTAAATCTTTTATAACCTGCGCCTCAAAGACATCAATAAGATTGCCTGGAGATATAGGAGGCATATATTGAGAGGGAACCCCTCCCGTAAACGGTGTATGTGCTTGCTGTGCTACAGTACCACCCAATTCTTCTGAATTCGTTATACAAAGCAGCAAAGCCGCATCCTGTTGTATGTCTGCCAAGGCACCCGTACCTGCCATGAAACCTAATGGTCCGATCTTACAAGGTGTTTCTCCTGGTAAAAAAACGCTACCGGAGGGTTTAGACAAAAAATGCTTGTACAAATGAATTTTTCTTGTTGATTTAAATAGATCTATTTTGAATTCTGTCAGATCAAAATTCTGTGGTATACAGAAATTGAGAACCCTGGAAAATAACGACAAATGTGTTTGATCTAAAGTGCCTGTCACACTAAGAGATATCGCTAGCAATATCGCTATAACTGGTGACGTTATAGCGATATTGCTAGCGACATCGCTGTGTCTGATACTTACCTACAACCCGCTCCCCCCGCTGGTTATCGCTGATCGCGCGAGAACGTTCAGGACTGTTTCTCGTCATCAGCTTCCTGCGGCGCTTCCTGCTGTGAAGACGAGCGACGCGTGGAGCCGGGCGGGAGGACGTCAGGATCGCCTCGTGTGACAGGTAAGTAGCGACCCCCGTCCCCAGCGATGTCGCTAGTGAGATCTGCCTGTGTGACAGCTCACTAGCGACCACTTAGTGATGTACCAGCGATCCTGACCGCGTCATATCGCTGGTCAGGATCGCTGGTACATCGCTAAGTGTGACAGTACCTTAAGACATGTTCTGTAAGGTTAATTACTGACAATACTTGTGAGTCCATTAATACTTCTGTCTCCATGAGACTTGTTTTCTCTTGCGATATCGAAAACCGTGCCTTCCTTCCTCCTCTTCTGATTCTCCGCCTAAAGGGGCACTTGCTCCGACTACGGTATCATTAAACGTTGATTGCTGACCGGGTGAGGTGGAAGTACTATTGATTCCTTCACCTGCACTGGAATCAAAGTCTGTGGTAATATAATCTTTTTTGACAAAATGCTGTTTCTCTTTGTTGCCAATGCGTTTATATTTCCTGGATTGTCCCACATTAGAACCAAAACTGGATCGTTGTTTATTCCGGCTAAAAATCTGGCCGGTAGCAAAGTCATTTTTATCCCTCAGAAACTTGTCACGTTTTCTGGATTTAATCTCTGATTGTATAGGTAAAAGTTTATTATCCAGTTTTTTATTGAATTGCACCCACTGGTTCTCAGTTAGCCTAGATTTTAATTCTTCCTGTGATATCAGTAAATCAGTTTTTACCGTGTCATAATTCTGCAAATTAGTGGTTAACACTAACTGTAATAAATCCTGAGAGCATTTTAATAAAATCTTCTCCCACTCCACACGAAAAGACTCATTATCGTTGAAGTTAGAAATAGCTTTCATAACTCGTAGACCTCGTGGAACCCATCCACAATCACTATACGATTTCAGCGAATTGTTAGTCCAGAATAATTTAATTTCTCTCTCAGCCAAATTCGTGAGTTTATACTCTAACGACTTCGTGCTTAATGTTCGCACCTCATCACATGTTTCACACTCCTTAAAATAATTGTCTACATCCTACCGGCCTGCTTGTAGACTCTTTCCCAATGTATCTACCTCCGGCTCCATGTCAACAGACATTACAATGTGAATATTACTGCAACCGCCAAGTACCCTGCTGGATACCGGTAGAAAAACAGCGTGCACAATCCTTTATGAGACAAGTCCAAGTATAAAGACAAAAGAAAGAAAACGCGGACGGCACCGCTGTTACCGTGTCTTGTCAAGAGAATTGCGGTGTATAGGAAGCCAGCAGCTGCGTAACTCGGGTGCTTGACCTGAAATCAGATGATCCTCAAGGTACATGAAAAGAATGAAGGTCACACTCAGCGAGTAAAAATTCATGGGTTTATTGGCATATAAGTATATTCATGCCAAGCCGGGGGAGTGACAAGGAGTGCAAAAAAAGGCTGACAACGGCCGTTTCGCGCTACTCGAGCGCTTCAACGGGTCATATTGTGGAAGGAAGTGACGGATTCAAATAAAGAACACGTCTCACAACACCTCCTCCTTCCACAGCTGTTATCTAAGTGACAATGTGAATTAGACAAAAACATATAGAGCTGCATAACAACGAACGACAAATGTTAATACTAATACAAATTTTGGCTAAGCAACATACAATTGCAAAAAGAAACAAAAGAACAAATCCAAAGTAAAATTATCTTATTCCGGGTAGGAATAAAAATGCCTCACATAAGTGAGACTAATTCTACTCTCCAGACCACAATGCTTATAATCCAAATATTTAAATTATTTTAAATTGGGGGTGAGTAGCATTAGAGAGATTTTAAATGCTACGGGAAAGGAGCAGAATTTTGTTAACTTTGTGTGTGAAGCCATGGAATTTATACTCAAGCACAATGCTTTCACATTTGATGCATCTTGGTATCTGCAGAATGTAGGTACTGCGATGGGTACTCCCGTAGCATGCACTTTCGCCAACTTGTTTTTAGGCGTCTTGGAAGAAAAATATGTATATAACACCAATCGATTTCTTCCTCATATTAAATTATATTTGAGGTACGTGGATGACGTGTTCATTGTGTGGGATGGTTTCTGTGACATTTTCGCAGAGTTCATCACACATCTCAATGATACCAACCAGATGAACATGCTATTCACGTACAAGTTTGGAGGTTTACGTTTGGAGTTCCTTGATGTTTTGGTAGAAATAAAAAATGATAAAATATGTACGTCAGTTTTTAGAAAACAATCAGCTACTAATTCCATACTGCATCATGACAGCTTCCATCCCATGTATACTATCAATTCATTGCCATATAGTCAATTTTTAAGAGTACGTCGTTTGAATAATACAGTGAAGGGTTTTGATTTACAATCAAAGGAGCTATATAATAGACTCAGACAGCGAGGATATCCGAATATCTTGTTAGACACTACTTTGGACAGAGTGAGATCCTTGGATCTTAGGAGTAAGAAAAGGAGAGACATGACAGATCAAAAACAAAAGGGAAAAAGATTTACCTTTTGTTTTCGTTTTAGTCCCATGGATCGTCAGATCAGACTAGCCATTAGAAAACACTTGCATATTTTGGAACAGGATAGAGACTTGAGTGACATGGTATCCAGAGGCCCTCTTTCTCTTGTAAACGCAGCACTAGAATTCGAGATGTTCTAGTGAGGAATCGGGTAGTTACAGAACGGGGGACTTGGCTTAGTAAAGGCACCCCTAAAGGTAATTTTAAATGCGGTCATTGCTCATATTGTAGATTTCATTGTACTGACCGCACTGTCTGTCTGGGTGCCATTACACATACAGTTTCTGACTTTATCACGTGCAAGACAGATTATGTAGTATATGCGATTTTCTTCCCCTTCCTTTTTCTTCTATATAGGGAAAACCATACGTCCCCTTTTTGTCCGGTTCAGGGAACACTTTAAATCGATTACAACAGAGAAAGGTGTTTCACGGTTGATTGGTCATATTAGAGATGTACATGGAGGTGATCCGAATGTCCTTTCCTTTTTAGGAATTGAAAAGGTTTCTTTACCCCCTCAAGGAGGGAATTTGAATCGAATTCTTTTGAGACAAGAATCTAAATGGATAATGAAAACCAATGCAACAGGTCCAATAGGTTTCAATGAGAAGATAGATGTGAGATTGGGGGACCTCCGGAGTGAACCCTCAGGACCGCGACGACGAACCTCCCTCGGGCGAGCTGAACCAGGTGGACCACCCCCTATACAGGGAGCGTTAGTGGCAGACCCAAGGGAGACTATCGCCGTGGAAGTTGATACCTTGGAACAGCCAGGTAAGTAAGCAGGCAGGGAAATGTAGGTGACCAGATGAGAGATGATGACGGCCACAGGGATGGCTGCTGAGACTGCGGGAATGGTGGTGGACGGCAGACGAGACTGGCAATGGCGGGAGGCAGGAACCGGTACAGGGCAAGATACAGGAGCAGGAGGACGGAAGCAGGAACGGACTGGATCTAGGAGGGAACACAGGAAAGTCACAAACAGGAAGAACAGCGGCGGCCACAGAGTGGTACACAGCGCAGGAACGAAGAGGAACGCAGGAGCGCGTGGACCCGATACCACAAATGATAGTCAGGCAGTGAGCATAGAGTGAGACTGCCTGATATAGGACATGCTAGAGAACTTCCGGGTCAGAGTGCAGCTGAATCATGGGACCAGGAGATAGGACGCCAGGTCTAGGGTGCGTATCTAGCAGTACGCCTGTGTGAAGGAGCAGGAGCCAGCCTCAGGAAGGATGATTGACAGGTGCCAGCAGAGGGGGCGGGGCGAGGGGAGCGGACACACTGGAGAGGCCCAGACGGCGTAAGGGCACGGGAGGCAGCGGGGACCGACGGCACCGCAAGCGGTGGAGCCGCGGCATCGGCAGATGGAGAGACCCGGGCAGAGGTAGCAGAGACAGCGGCGGTCGGGACAGCGGCCTCAGACACCGCAGAGCGGACCAGAGCTGGAGAGGTGAGCGTGCCAGGTGCCGGGGAGGAGGTGAGCGTGACAGTACCCCCTCCTTACGCCCCTTCTTCTTAAGACCGGAAAGGAATCTGGCCAAGATACAAGGAGCCTGAATGTTTTCCCGGGGCTCCCAAGATCTCTCCTCAGGACCGAAATCCCTCCAATCAATTAAGAAGAGGGTCTTACCTCTGGACTTTTTCATTGCGAGAATGTCTTTGACTTCAAAGACATCCTGTGCAGATACAGGCATAGGAGGACGACCGGTAGTGGGGTGAAAGCGGTTAAGTATGACAGGCTTTAAGAGAGAGACATGGAAAGAATTTGGAATCCTGAGCGAAGCGGGAAGATTCAGCTTGTAGGCCACATCGTTGATACGAGCCGAGACTTCAAACGGGCCTATATACCGAGGACCCATTTATATGAGGGTTGCTTCAGGCGGATGAACTTAGAAGACAGCCATACTTTATCTCCGGGCTGGTACCATGGGGAATCCAGGTGTCTCTTATTGGCATGTCTCTTGATCCGGCCTTGAGCCTGATCAAGCGCGGTTTTGGTCTCCTGCCAGACCATGGAGAACTCCTCGGTCAGAAGATCAGCTGCCGGCACACCCGAGACAGGACGTACCGGCAAAGGTACACCTGGATGTTGCCCGTAGACAATAAAGAAGGGTGACTTGGAGGAGGACTCACTGTAATGATTGTTGTAGGTGAATTCGGCCCATGGGAGCAGGTTGGACCAGTCATTCTGGTGAGCATTGGAAAAATACCGGAGATAGGTCACGAGAATTTGATTTGTTCGTTCTGCCTTGCCGTTAGTCTGAGGATGGTAGGAAGAGGAGAAATCCAATGTTACCTCCATCATACGGCATAGGGCCCTCCAAAACCGCGAGGTGAACTGCACCCCTCTGTCGGAAACGATATGCTTGGGGAAGTCATGAATCCGGAAGATATGGGTGACAAAAATCCTTGCTAATTCAGGTGCGGAGGGTAACCCTGGCAACGGAATAAAATGGGCCATTTTGGAAAATCGATCCACCACAACCAAGATGACGGTGTGACCAGAAGATCGTGGCAGATCAGTAACAAAGTCCATTGCGATGTGTTGCCATGGAACCGAAGGAATCGGAAGCGGGTGTAAGAGACCAGACCGTAGATGCCGAGGAACTTTGTTTCTGGCACACGACGGGCAGGAGGCGATAAAACTTCGGACATCCTGAAGAAGAGATGGCCACCAATAGAAACGAGAGATGAGAAGGAGTGTCTTCTTGAGACCCACGTGGCCGGCCAGCTTGGAGGCATGACCCCAGTGTAGCACTCGCTTTCTCTCGCTCTCTTGCACAAAGGTCTTACCGGGCGGCAAAGAAGTCAGGTTAATGGGTGCAACCATGATGACTTTAACAGGATCTACAATGTGTGATGACTCTTCCTCAGTATCGGAGACCAGAAGCGACCTGGATAGAGCGTCAGCTTTCAGATTCTTGTCACCGGGTCGGAAATGAAGCTCAAAATCGAACGGGCAAAGAACAGCAACCATCTGGCTTGTCGGGGGTTAAGTCTTTGTGCTGACTGGATGTATGCCAGATTCTTGTGGTCGGTGTAGATTTTAAACGGATGAACAGCTCCTTCCAGGAGATACCGCCACTCCTCCAAAGCCAACTTGATGGGAAGTAGCTCTCTGTCACCAATAGTGTAGTTTCTCTTGGTGGTGGAAAACATTTTAGAGAAAAAACTGCAGGTGAGTAGCCGACCGGAGGAAGATTTCTGGGAAAGAACTGCCCCGGCTCCTATGGCTGACGCGTCCACCTCGAGAATGAATGGCTTGTTAATTTCAGGACGATGTAGGACGGGAGCGGAAGCGAAAGCTTGTCTCAACGACAGAAAAGCATCTTCGGCCTCCGGGGACCAGAGGTGAGGATTGGCTCCTTTACGGGTCAAGGCGGAGATAGGGGCGGTCAGAGAAGAAAAGTGTGGGATGAATTGCCGGTAATAATTAGCAAACCCAAGGAATCGTTGGATCGCCTTGACTCCCTGAGGACGCGGCCATTTGAGCACGGCGGACACTTTTTCAGGGTCCATGCGGAGACCCGAGTCGGAAATGATGTATCCCAAGAATTGCAGGGACGACTGCTCGAAGGCACACTTCTCGAGTTTGGCATAGAGACGCTGCTCTCTTAAGCGTAGTAAAACTTGTCGAACGTCTTTTCTGTGGGAAGCCAGGTCCGCGGAGTGCACAAGGATATCGTCCAAATACACCACCACACAGGAGTAGAGAACGTCTCGAAAGACGTCATTGACGAACTCCTGGAATACGGCGGGAGCATTGCACAGACCAAAGGGCATGACTAAATATTCATAGTGGCCATCTCGGGTATTGAAGGCGGTCTTCCATTCATCTCCGGGGCGAATGCGGATCAGATTATACGCCCCTCGGAGATCCAGTTTAGTGAAGACTCGTGCTCCCCGTAGACGGTCGAATAGCTCCAGAATGAGAGGCAACGGATATTTGTTTTAGATGGTGATATCGTTGAGACCCCGGTAATCAATGCAGGGACGAAGGGAACCATCCTTCTTCTTGACGAAAAAGAACCCTGCACCTGCCGGTGAAGATGATTTGCAAATAAAACCTCTGGCCAAGTTCTCTTGGATGTATTCGGACATGGCCAGGGTCTCGGAGGGAGATAGAGGATAGATCCGACCACGGGGTGGTGTAGAACCAGAGACCAGGTCGATCGGGCAATCATAGGGCCGATGCGGGGTCAGAACCTCCGCCTCCTTCTTGTTGAAGACGCCCGAGAAGGCCCAATAGGCCGGAGGTAATCCTGTAGGGACTGGAGCGGAAGGCTTGACGTTCTTTGGTTGAACGGCAGACAAACGGCTTAACACGACTGTCCCCAACGCAGGATGTCCCCAGAGCGCCAATCCAAAACAGGCTCATGAGTTCTTAACCAGGGCAGGCCCAAGAGGATGGTGTGAGATAACGAAGGCAGAACATAAAAGACTTTCCTCTCTCGGTGTAAGGCTCCAATCTGCAGTTCCACTTCTTCAGTGACCTGAGTGACGGACATCCGCAGGGGTCGACCGTCGACTGAAGCAATCTGCCGAGGATTCACCAGGGATCGGACAGGGATCCGAAATCTTTTAACCGCCTCAAACTGAATAAAATTGCCGGCAGCACCTGAATCAATGTAGGCCCACTCAGAGGATCGTTTGGAGCCTACGTGCAAAAGAACGGAAAGAATTAGGGGTATAGTGGAATCACAATCACCTAGGGAGGCCTCTCTTACCTGACCTAGGCGGAGGCGTTTCCCGGGCGTATGGGACAGGAACGGAGGAAGTGGGATGCACATCAACAATAGAAACAGAGCCCCTGATCAACCCTCTCTCTCCGACACTCCTCCACCGGCTTGACACGATCCACTTGCATGGGTTCCGGTGCAGAAGCTGCCGAGGACGTCACTGAGCGGGAGCGAGGTGGACTGCGAGCAGCTGGCAGGACGCGAGGCCTCCTCTCTCTAGCAGCCTCTCGGGATCGTTCCTGAAAGCGGAGGTCGATACGGGTGGCCAAGGAGATGAAATCCTCTAAGGAGGCTGAAGTATGTCGTCCCGCCAACTCGTCTTTGATTCGGCCAGAGAGCCCCCGCCAAAAGCTCCTACCAAGGCCTCGTTATTCCACCCCAGTTCAGAGGATAGGGTGCGAAAGCGTACGGCGTACTGGCATACCGAGAGCTTGCCCTGTTGGAGATTAAACAATGCTTCGGTAGTGGAGACCAAATGTCTCGGTTCATCAAACACCTTCCGAAAGGTGTTCAAAAAATTGGAGAGTTAGAGACAATGGGGTCGTCTCGCTCCCAGGGAGGATTTACCCAAACCAAAACCCCCCCCTCCAAATGAGATACAACAAAGGCCACCTTGGCCTGATCCGTAGGGTACTGCAGGGAAGACAGCTTGAAGTGGAGCAGGCATTGGTTTAGGAACCCTCTGCATAATTTGGGATCCCCATTATACCGTGGAGGTCTCGCCAAATGGGGTGAGGGGTTGACGCCTGGACCGGAGCAGAGGCTGCGGACTGGAGGGCCAGGAGACGATTATCCACCGAGGCCATATAATTTAAAATATGGGCCTGAGTGTCACGCTGCTGGGCGAGCTCCTGCTGGAGACCCGCCACTTGTGAGGCGCTGGTGGGATCTGAGGACTGAAGGGAGGACAGACGAGACTCCATAGACTTGAGGAAGGACACTATCCTCGTCTGATTCTCTCGCAGGAACAGGAGTTCCTTTTGGGTAGGGGTACCAGCCGGGTTCATGGCCTGACTATACTGTGAGATTGGGGGACCTCCGGAGTGAACCCTCAGGACCGCGACGACGAACCTCCCTCGGGCGAGCTGAACCAGGTGGACCACCCCATATACAGGGAGCGTTAGGGGCAGACCCAAGGGAGACTATCGCCGCGGAAGCTGATACGTGGGAACAGCGGGGTAAGTAAGCAGGCAGGGAAATGTAGGCGACCAGATGAGAGATGATGAAGGCCACAGGGATGGCTGCTGAGACTGGAGGAATGGTGGTGGACGGCAGACGAGACTGGCAATGGCGGGAGGCAGGAACCGGTACAGGGCAAGACACAGGAGCAGGAGGACGGAAGCAGGAACGGACTGGATCTAGGAGGGAACACAGGAAAGTCACAAACAGGAAGAACAGCGGAGGCCACGGAGTGGTACACAGCGCAGGAACGCAGGAGGAATGCAGGAGCGTGTGGACCCGATACCACAAATGATAGGTAGTGAGCATAGAGTGAGACTGCCTGATATAGGACATGCTAGAGAACTTCCGGGTCAGAGTGCAGCTGAACCATGGGACCAGGAGATAGGACGCCAGGTCTAGGGGGCGTATCTAGCAGTACGCCTGTGTGAAGGAGCAGGAGCTGGCCGCAGGAAGGATGATTGACAGGTGCCAGCAGAGGGGGCGGGGCGAGAGGAGCGGATGCGCCGGAGAGGCCCAGACGGCGTGGAGGCACGGGAGGCAGCGGGGACCGAAGGCACCGCAAGTGGTGGAGCCGCGGCATCGGCAGATGGAGAGACCCGGGCAGAGGTAGCAGAGACAGCGGCGGTCGGGACAGCGGCCGCAAACGCCGCAGAGCGGACCAGAGCCGGAGAGGTGAGCGTACCAGGCGCCGGGGAGGAGGTGAGCGTGACAATAGACATGGCAATTTTTTTGTAATTATTATCGGTCATGCATATCGTATCATTGATTAGTTCTGTTTAATTGATTGCGTTTTGTTAGGGACCTAGTCTCCTATTTAACACACATGGAAAGTATATAAAAAATTCCATTGCTAAGTGTGACAGTACCTATAGACTCAGACAGCGAGGATATCCGAATATCTTGTTAGACACTACTTTGGACAGAGTGAGATCCTTGGATCTAAGGCTGGTTTCACATTAGCGCTTTTTAAGCGCACGCACGGCCGGGGGTAGCTCCGCCCCCGAGCCGGCTCTCTGCCCGGCGTGCCTGCCCCTTGCTTGTAGCGCCGCCTCCTAGCGGACAGCGGCGCCTGCGATCGGCGCACCCTATCTTTAGCATAGGGTGCGCAGGCCGTGCTCTAGTTGCGCTTTGACCTGCGCTGCGCACTTTTGACGGTGCGCCGTGCGCGCCAAAATCCGAAAAGTTTGATTTTGGCGCGCACGGCGCACCGTCAAAAGTGCGCAGCGCAGGTCAAAGCGCAACTAGCGCAAGGCCTGCGCACGATCTGCGCACCCTATGCTAAAGATAGGGTGCGCCGATCGCAGGCGCCGCTGTGCGCTAGGAGGCGGCGCTACAAGCAAGGGGCGGGCACGCCGGGCAGAGAGCCGGCTCGGGGGCGGAGCTACCCCCGGCCGTGCGTGCGCTTAAAAAGCGCTAATGTGAAACCAGCCTTAGGAGTAAGAAAAGGAGAGACATGACAGATCAAAAACAAAAGGGAAAAAGATTTACCTTCTGTTTTCGTTTTAGTCCCATGGATCGTCAGATCAGACTAGCCATTAGAAAACACTGGCATATTTTGGAACAGGATAGAGACTTGAGTGACATGGTATCTAGAGGTCATCTTTTCTCTTGTAAACGCAGCACTAGAATTTGAGATGTTCTAGTGAGGAATCGGGTAGTTACAGAACGGGGGACTTGGCTTAGTAAAGGCACCCTAAAGGTAATTTTAAATGCGGTCATTGCTCATATTGTAGATTTCATTGTACTGACCGCACTGTCCGTCTGGGTGCCATTACACATACAGTTTCTGACTTTATCACGTGCAAGACAGATTATGTAGTATATGCGATTTTCTGCTCGTGCCTTTTCTTCTATATAGGGAAAACCATACGTCCCCTTTTTGTCCGGTTCAGGGAACACTTTAAATTGATTACAACAGGGAAAGGTGTTTCACGGTAGATTGGTCATATTAGAGATGTACATGGAGGTGATCCGAATGTCCTTTCCTTTTTAGGAATTGAAAAGGTTTCTTTACCCCCTCAAGGAGGGAATTTGAATCGAATTCTTTTGAGACGAGAATCTAAATGGATAATGAAAACCAATGCAACAGGTCCAATAGGTTTTAATAAGAAGATAGACATGGCAATTTTATTGTAATGATTATCGGTCATGCATATCGTATCATTGATTAGTTCTGTTTAATTGATTGCGTTTTGTTAGGGACTTAGTCTCCTATTTAACACACATGGAAAGTATATAAAAAATTCCTTTTCTATTCCCACATTTTTGAATTGTGATGTAGTATCCCGGCTAGGATGTTTTTTAATATTCTGGTTAGGTTTTTTACATACACATTATTGCATGCACATTTTTATGGCAGGTACTTGGATATTAATATGTATGAAGATCATTTATGTGTTATTTTTTCGTGCATATTCTGCTTCTTTAAAAATGTGATCGTTTAAATTGTTTTCCTGCATATGGTTAAATATATTTGTGTCTTGTTAGACAGAGCAATATTGATTAAGTCGATCTTATACCTATTTCAATGACCCTATTTAAAATAATTTAAATATTCGGATTATAAGCATTGTGGTCTGGAGAGTAGAATTAGTCTCACTTATGTGAGGCATTTTTATTCCTACCCGGAATAAGATAATTTTATTTTGGATTTGTTCTTTTGTTTCTTTTTGCAATTGTATGTTGCTTAGCCAAAATTTGTATTAGTATTAACATTTGTCGTTCGTTGTTATGCAGCTCTATATGTTTTTGTCTAATTCACATTGTCACTTAGATAAAAGCTGTGGAAGGAGGAGGTGTTGTGAGCCGTATTCTTTATTTGAATCCTTCACTTCCTTCCACAATATGACCCGTTGAAGCGCTCGAGTAACGCGAAACGGCCGTTGTCAGCGTTTTTTTGCACTCCTTGTCACTCCCCCGGCTTGGCATGAATATACTTATATGCCAATAAACCCATGAATTTTTACTCGCTGAGTGCGACCTTCATTCTTTTCATGTACCTTTCCCCAGGAAATGCTCACCGACCGAGGGACCCAGTTCATGTCGCAGCTGATGGAGTCTCTCTGTAAGCAGGTACAGGTGCAACATCTGGTAGCCAGCCCGTACCACCCACAGACCAATTTGCCTGTGTGAGCGGTTCAATGGCACCTTAAAGCAGATGCTGAAGATGTTGGTCGACTCCCACGGGAGAGACTAGGAGCAGTATCTCCCACACCTGCTGTTTGCCTACCGGGAGGTCCCATAGGCCTCAACGGGGTTCTCCCCCTTTGAGCTCCTGTACGGGCAACGTGTACGGGGGCCCCTTGCTCTGGTGAAGGAAGCATGGGAAGGGGATTTGGCCACCCCTGGAGTGTCGGTCATTGAGTATGTCATGCGCTTCCGGGACAGAATGATGGCCTTGACACGGCTGGTGCATGACAATATGGCCCAAGCCCTGGCTGACCAGAAGCGGTGGTACGACCAGAATGCTTGTGAGCGGACCTACGAGGTGGGTCAAAAGGTGTGGGTACTGGTCCCCATACCTCAAAACAAGCTTCAGGTGGCCTGGGAGGGTCCATACCTCGTGCACCAGCGGCTCAACGCTGTCACCAATCTGGTCACCCTGGACCACGCCCGTGGAAGGAGGAAGGCCTTCCACGTGAACATGATGAAGGCCCATCATGAGCGGAAGGCTTGTGCCCACCCAGTGTGCAACCTTCCCAAGGAAGGAGAGGTAGAAAAACTCCTGGATCTGCTCACCCAAGCCAAGGCGGGTGGATCCATAGAGGATGTGGGGGTTGGCCACCAGCTCTCGGAGGACCAACGTTCCCAGCTGGGGGTCACCCTACACCCCTTTCGGGAGATGTTCAGCAGCCTGCCCGGAAGGACTGAGACAGCCGTCCATGACGTGGACACCGGCAATCACCCCCCGATCTGGCGTTCAGCATATCGGGTCTCTCTTGAGGTGCAGCAGCACATGCGCCAAGAGATAGACGAGATGCTGAAGCTGGGGGTGATCCAAGTGTCCAACAGCTCGTGGGCTTCGCCTATAGTCCTCGTCCCTAAAAAGGACCGAACTACGTGGTTCTGCGTGGACTACCGGGGGCTCAACGCTGTGACGGTCACCGATGCATACCCAATGCCGCGCATCGATAACCTGCTCGATCAGCTGGCCGGGGTCAAGTACCTGACCATCATGGATCTGAGCAGGGGGTATTGGCAGGTTCTCTCTCTCTCTTTCTCTCTCTCTCTCTCCTTCCCGGGCTGCGGTTCCTTTAAAATTCTTCATTCATCGGATCTGTAAAAAAAAACGGTCCGGTGGCATCCGTTCACATCAGTTAGCAACGGATCCGCTTTCCGCCATTTTGGCGGATTTTAACTGACACAAAAAAACTGAAGTGTGAAACAGGTCTAAGAATACAAGGACAGAAGAATGAAAAGGACACCATTGTAGGCATTTACTACAGGCCGCCTGTGCAAGCTGAAGATATGGATGAACTCTTTATGCATCAAATGACCGAGTTCTCCAAAAAATATGACATAGTGGTCATGGGAGATTTCAACTATCCAGACATTTTTTGGGAATCTCAGGCAAAACTAACAGGTCAAGGAAATTTTTATCCTCTCTTGCTGGCAACTTTATCTTCCAAAAGGTAGGGGAGAAAACAAGGGGAACTGCTACCTTGGATCTAATCCTTATAAACAGGGAGGAAATGGTTGAGGAGGTAAAAGTGGCTGGGACCCTAGGAGATAGCGACCATGCTATTTTAGAATTTTATATAAGGTTAACTTGCGCTAAAGTGTACACAGGTTATATGCAAAACATACAGCTAAAACAAGTCCAATAACCAAATGAGAGGGCGAATTAACTTGAATAAACCTTGGTTGCAGTGGCGGATTAAGTGGACTATGGGCCCGGGGCTGTTCATAAAACCTGGGCCCCTGTACCCCCCTTCCCACCTGAGCGCTGCGGTCCCCGTGCGGGAATTGACAGCCGTACGGACCGCAGCACTTGGTTTGCTGCGGGTCCATACGGAAAACCCGCCACCATTCCACCACGTGTGGACATGGCCTAAAAAGACGTTGCACATAAGCTGTAGGCCTACGGCCAATACGCACAAAATCGCCCAACGTGATCCTGGCCATAGGGGATCCACTTTAATGTCCCCACTTTAATTTGAAGTCCCCTTACTTCATCCATTGCAGTCCCCTATCACCCACTCACTTCATCTGCAGTGCCGCTTCATCATTTGCAGCCCCTTATCCCCCCTTCCATTTTATCATGTGCAGTCCCCTTCCCCCCCAACTTCATGTGCAGCCCCACTCCCCCATCATCATGTGCAGTTAATTTTACCCCCACATCATGTGCAGTCCCCCTTACCCCCAATTCATCATGTGCAGTCCCCATTACCCCCAATTCATCATGTGCAGTCCCTCTTACCCCCAATTCATCATGTTCAGTCCCACTTACCCCTTAATTCATCATGTGCAGTTCCCCTTACCCCCAATTCATCATGTGCAGTCCCACTTACCCCTTAATTCATCATGTGCAGTCCCACTTACCCCTTAATTCATCATGTGCAGTCCCACTTACCCCTTAATTCATCATGTGCAGTCCCACTTACCCCTTAATTCATCATGTGCAGTCCCCCTTATCCCCCACTTCATCATGTGCAGCCCCACTTATCCCCCACTTCATCATGTGCAGCCCCACTCACCCCCCCTTCATCATATGCAGCCCCACTCACCCCCCCTTCATCATGTGCAGCCCCACTCACCCCCCTTCATCATGTGAAGCCCCCACTCATCCCCCTTCATCCTGTGAAGCCCCCACTCACCCCCTTCATCATATACAGCCCCCAGTCACCCCCTTCATCATATACAGCCCCCAGTCACCCCCGTCATCATATATAGCCCCCAGTCACCCCCTTCATCATATACAGCCCCCAGTCACCCCCCTTCATCATATACAGCCCCCAGTCATCCCCCTTCATCATATACAGCCCCCAGTCACCCCCCCTTCATCATATACAGGCCCCAGTCACCCCCCTTCATCATATACAGGCCCCAGTCACCCCCACTTCATCATATACAGGCCCCAGTCACCCCCCCTTCATTGTGTACAGCCCCCACTACCCCCTCCCCCATTTAATTCATTTTATAAATAAAAAAAAATAAAAAAAGTTCCCCATACTTACCTCACAGCCGGCTCGCTCCCCAGCAGCGCCTCTGCTTTCAGCATCCGGGACATGTTGGCGCGTGCACGATGACGTCATCACGCACGCCCGACATCTGACCCGGAAGTACAGCCGGAGCTGAGCAGCCGTCAAGGTGACGGCCGTGCACAGCTCCCGACCCCTCATAGAATGTGACGCGGGCGGCTGTCTGCTGCCGGCGGCGTCACAGCACAGGGCACGGCCGGCCCTGTACAGGTGCTGGGGGAGCGGTCCGGGGGGCATTTGCCTCTCTGCCACCCGGCCCAGCCCGCCCCTGTCCCTGGGCCCCCAAAAAACCTTGGGCCCAGGGCGACCGCCCCATCCGCCCCTATTAAGATCCGCCATTGCTTGGTTGGCAAGGGAGGAAACATACCGAGGAAGAAAATCTTCAGGAGTAAATTCAAGGAAAAGGTCCTTTCCACTGGTAATCAATAGCTCTGAGATAACGGTTGTCTCTGATGCAAAAAAGGGTCCAATCTCCCTGCACGCCGCTGTCCCGGCCGGAGACTAGCGTGCAGCTGGAGATATGAAGCGCCAACCTGTGCAGCTTACAGGCGCCGCATAAGGGGCAAGCCTGCAAGGTCCAAAAACGCTACAGGACCTTGCGTGACGTCACAGTCACGTGATGTATCACGTGACAGGCAGAAAATAGCTAAGGAGCGCTGTGAGAGCCAGAAACAGGTGCAAATCCTACGCGTTACGGAATTCTGGGATTCCTTCTTCAGGGTTGGCTCCAGAGAGTGAAAGTAACCCTTTTATAGCCAACAGAGACATATCATCACACATTGAAAGTGAACAATTCAATCTCACTATTGAGACCATTTGGGATCAGAGTGTCTAATTCAAAAATCCATTTGCTTTCGGTCCTGGACATTTGATGAATAACATTTTCCTTCCTCCAACTCCTTTTAACTACTTGAATACCGGTAATTATAGTGTCCTTTATAGAACCCCCATGATGCATCAAATAATGACTAGAGAGGGGATGACCTGTAAATTTTTTGCAGATATTACGTAGGTGTTCACTAATCCGGACATTTAATGGACGTATTGTTCGTCCTATATATAATTTACCACAGGGACTCGTGATGCCATATATCACACCCTTCGTGTCACACGTAATAAAATCATGAATTTGAATCTCTGTAGATTTATTCATGATTGTAAATTGTTTCCTACTGCCTAATTTCCTACAGGGTGCACATTTTCTGCAAGGAAAAAAACCTTTTAACTGCTGCTGTGACTGAAAATTATCCCTTGTCATGGGTCTCGAGATGGAGGGGGCTATTAAATTCCCCAAGTTATTTGCCCTTCTAAAAACAAATCTTGGGCGTGCTGGCAATACCGTACCAATAACCTTGTCATTCCTCAGAATTCTCCAGTACCTATTAACAATTTTTTTGAGGATTTGACTATTAGAATTATACTGAGTCACAATGGGAACTTCCTCCATAATAGAATTTTCCTTATTTTTTATTCTATGTCTGAGGAGTTGTCCCCATGGTATATTCCCAATCCATTCTCTAGTTTCTCGCAAAAATTGGGTATCGTACCCTTTTTGACCAAATTTATTAATAAGGGTGTCCGCCTCAGTAATATAGTCTTGTGGCGTGGAACAGTTTCTGTGAGCCCGTACAAATTGGCTCTTCGGAATCTTCAGAAGCCAACTAGGAAGGTGACAACTTTCTAGTGAAATATAGTTGTTCGAGTCAGTAGGTGTTAGGAATCTGTGTCCTGCCATACTATTGCAGAGATCCAGATCCTCACATTCATCTCCAGAGGCTAAGTCCTTTCTGCCAGCTTGTGAGCATGCTCCTGGAATGAGCTCCCATTGGAGTTCAGGGGTCAGGTGCTCAGGTCCTGCTCCTGATTCCAGTGGTTCAGCTCAGGTCTCTGGAGATTTCCGGAAGGTCCCGGTCACTATAAAAAGTGCGCATGGCCGTTATGCCATGCGCTAGTATTTTCTGATACTTGCTGCTGTATGTTTGTTGATGGATGCTTGGTCTGGTGGATGACTTATTATGAAACCCCTTCCCTCGGTTATTACGAGTGTGTGAGTGATTGGGTCAGCCAGTAGCAGCGCTAGCGCGAGCGCGCTCCAGCTTCAGCCATCTCAGCAGCAAAGCGTCCTGCATCGCGCTTGCAGACTTCTGTGGCGTTCGCAGTTGCGACGCCGTGCACACGCTCATTCATGGTAAGTCCGTTTGGTTGTAGTGCCACTATAACTAATCCTGTGCTCGGCTACCGTACGTGTGCCGCTGTGTCCCTGTGCATTTAACAGGCTCAGCGTTACCTTTTCTTTATTATTTTTCTGTGTCCCATAACAGAGACTGCCTCTTTTGCACTTGGGTGATTTAGAACCCTGTGCACACTACCACTGTAGTGCACTGCCTCCTTTAGCAGCGGTTTTGCCATCTGCCGCACGGTGGACCCCGAGTAGCGAAGGCACTTTAATTATTTATTTTTTTTAGTGCCTTCCGCCACTCCTAACAGTAGGTTTATGAAATAATTTTGTCTGAATGGAGTCATCCTCAATGAAAATCCTCAAGTCCAAGAAATTAATTTCCGTAGGACTAGAAGTCGCATTGAATTTTAAAAAATAACAATTTTCATTTAATTCGTTAATAAAATCCATAAGAAGGGTGGGGCCCCCAGACCAAATAAAAACAACGTCGTCTATGAAGCGGTGCCATAGGACCAGATTCGCGCGCATATCGCCATCAGGGAAGATATTTTAGAATTTTGTATAACTAGAGGAGGAAAACCTGTGAAGACTCAGACGTCAAGGTTAGATTTCAGAAAGGCAGATTTTAAGGGATTCAGAAAGAGAATTGGAGGGATCCAATGGCTGGATATCCTTAAGGACAAAAATGTCCAGGAAGGATGGGAAATCTTGAAAAATGCAATTCTCAAAGCACAATCGTTAACAATTCCGAAAAGAGGGAAGAATAGGAAGCATTTAAGCAGTGGTGGGATTCAAATTTTTAACAACAGGTTCTGTGTTTGTGTGTAGGTGTGTAGGAAAACCACCCCCATTTTAAGCCACACCCATTTTAAGCCACACCCATTATTAAGCCATACCCATTTACACGCACCTTTTCCTCATTCATATACAAGTAGGGGCGCAGTCAAACCGTTGAAAAAAAAATAAATTGGAATGAGATCAGAACAGTGCACATTCTGGCCAGTGGCTCTCCTGACCCGAGTGTGACAGCTGCATATATTTCTATGCAGCTGTCTCACTTGACTGTCCGGCTGGCCAGGCTGTGCACTACATGTCTGCTTCCTAATGGAAATTAAAAGTAAAAATCACCATACCCGTCCTGCAAACTGGTGTTACTCAAGTCCCATCTATGTCAAACAATGATGATTTTAATTGCAGGGTTAAATTGGCATATTTCCACAACTAGAACACCACAAAAAGAATGGTTCATGAAAATATCACAACCACAAGTATAATCGACAGAGTAATAATAATTTATTAATGTATAGTACTTATAAAATCACATCAGAACTACAAAGTGCCAAATCCCCAATAGGCAGGCACAGGTCCCCAATAGGCAGCATTGTTCCCTAATAGGCATCACAGGTCCCCAATAGGCAGCATTGTTCCCTAGTAGGCAGGCACAGGTCCCCAATAGGCAGTATTGTTCCCTATAGGCAGCACACATCCCCAATAGGCAGCACAGGTCCCCAAAAGGCAGACACAGGTCCCCAATAGGCAGCACTGTTCCCTATAGGCAGCACACATCCCCAATAGGCAGCACAGGTCCCCAAAAGACAGGCACAGGTCCCCAATAGGCAGCATTGTTCCCTATAGGCAGCACACGTCCCCAATAGGCAGCACACGTCCCCAAAAGGCAGGCACAGGTCCCCAATAGGCAGCACAGTGCTGCACAGGTCCCCAATAGGCAGGCACAGGTCCCTAATAGGCAGTACAGGTCCCCAATAGGCAGCACAGGTCCCCATTAGGCAGGCACAGGTCCCTAGTAGGCAGCACAGAACAGGCCCCCAATAGGCAGGCACACAGGTCCCTAATAGGCAGCACTGCACAGCACAGATCCCCAATAAGCAGCAGCACTGCACATATACAACTGACCTGGTGTTGGCCTGTGTGTACCACAGGCTGAAGTTGAACTGAAGACTGAAGTAAATAATCCCGCGGTGAGGCAGGCGGGCGGCGGGCCATGGTCACCACACACTGACTAGTGTCCTCCTGTCCAGGCTCAGGCGCTCAGCTCACTGGGCAGCCGCAGCGGCGGGTAACTCCTGAGTCCAGTCCAGCGAGCTCCAGAGTCTAGTTACCCGCCAATTATAGCCACACTGCGCTGCAGGAATCAGTGCACGGGCAGCCGGGGTCCGCCGGGGTGTGCTGTGCTGCTCTGTCCAGTAGTCAGCAGACAGAGAGCAGCACGTCAAGTATCAATGCGTGCGCGGTATCCGGCAGGAAGCAGAGCAAGAGTCCTCCTCTGCTCCTTGCCTGCAGGCAGCGCCGCCATCAACATCAGAGGACCGGATCGCGGCTCTAGATCTCCCCGGTTCGGGGAACCGGCTGCTTTTTTAACAACCGGTTCCACCAAACCGGGGAGAACCCGCTGAATCCCACCTCTGCATTTAAGGAAACCAGGATGGATGAACACAGAACTTAAGCACGTGCTAAAAAGGAAGAAAAAAATGTTTATAAAATGGAAAGAGGGAGGCATATCTAAAGAAGAATATAATGCTGTCTGCAGAACCTGCAGGGCACAAATCAGATTACTAAAGCTGACAATGAATTGAGGCTTGCAAGAGACATCAAAAGCAATAATAAAGGATTTTGGGGATATGTCAAAAGTAAAAGAAAAGTCAAAGATGCTATAGGATTTTTACAGGATGAAAATGATGAAATGGAAAGACAGGATGTTGCGAAGGCCGAACTTTTAAATTCCTATTTTGCATCTGTTTTCTCTCAGAAAGGAAATGTAACATCAACTATTCTTCACTGTCCTATTAAGGGAATAGAAGAATCCAGGATATCTATAGGCAGAGATATAGTGAGGAAACACTTAGATAACCTAAATGAATTCAAGTCTCCAAGTCCAGATGAATTACACCCCAGAGTAATGAAGGAGATAGCAGAATAAATTTTTGAACCGATCTCCATAATCTTTGAAAATTCGTGGAGAACAGGAGAAGTCCCAGAAGACTGGAGAAGAGCAAATGTTGTTCCTATCTTCAAAAAGGGGAAAAAGGTGGACCCAGGCCACTATAGGCCAGTGAGTCTGACTTCTATACCAGGAAAGATCATTGAACAAATTATTAAACAACATGTATGTCAGTACCTGGATAAGAATGAAGTGATTAAACACAGTCAGCATGGGTTTGTAACTAATAAGTCATGTCAGACTAACTTAATTTCCTTCTATGACAGAATCACTGACTGGGTGGATCAGGGAAATGCTGTAGATATAATATATCTTGACTTCAGCAAAGCATTTGACAAAGTATCTCACACAATCCTTATTGAAAAAATGACTAAGTATGGAAAGGACAGGGCAACTGTTAGGTGGATTCATAACTGGCTTAGTGATCGGACCCAAAGAGTGGTCGTAAATGGCTGCACATCCAGTTGGAAGAATGTCTCAAGTGGGGTACCACAGGGCTCTGTCCTGGGCCCTGTATTGTTCAACATATTTATCAATGATTTAGATGAAGGAATTGAGGGTAAACTGATTAAATTTGCTGATGACACAAAGCTAGGAGGGATAGCTAATACTAGAGAAGAGAGAGAGAAGATTAAAAAAGATATAAATAAACTGGAGCAGTGGGCAGCAACTAACAGAATGGTTTTTAACAGGGAAAAATGCAAAGTACTACATTTGGGCAATAAAAATGAAAAAAGCATATACAGAATGGGAGGAATAGGGCTAAGCAACAGCACATGTGAAAAAGACTTGGGTATACTAATAGATCACAGATTGAATATGAGTCAACAGTGTGATGCAGCAGCAAAAAAGGCAAATGCAATTCTAGGATGTATTAACAGAAGCATACAGTCTAGATCACATGAAGTCATTATTGCCCTCTACTCCTCTTTGGTCAGACCTCATCTGGAAACAGTTTTGGGCACCACATTTTAAAAAAGACACCAAAAAACTGGAACAAGTTCAGAAAAGAGCGACCAGAATGGTGACCGGTCTGCAAACCCTGTCTTATGAGGAAAGGTTGCAGGATCTGGGAATGTTTAGCCTTCAAAAGAGAAGACTGAGAGGAGACTTAATAACTATCTACAAATATCTCAAGGGCTGTCACATTGTAGAAGGATCATCTTTATTCTTATTTGCACAAGGAAAGACTAGAAGCAATGGGATGAAACTGAATGGGAGGAGACACAGATTAGATATTAGAAAAAACTTTTTGACAGAGTGATCAATGAGTGGAACAGGCTGCCACGAGAGGTGGTGAGTTCTCCTTCAATAGAAGTCTTCAAACAGAGGCTGGACAGATATCTGTCTGGGATGATTTAGCAAATCCTGCTTTGAGCAGGGGGTTGGACCAGATGGCCCAGGAGGTCCCTTCCAACTCTATGATTCTATGATTCTAGGATATCTCATATATTTTCAAAATGATTATGAAAAAATATTCAGCACATCCTGCACTGAACTACTGCACCCAATGTGTTCTATATATTTGGAGTTGGTCCATTTTATTTTGACTCCCCCAAAATGAACGCCGACTCCGACTCCACAATCCCGGTATTTTCCCTCATCCAAGAGAATAGGGGCGATTATACAAATCCCACTCTGATCATGCTGTGATCAGTGTCAGTGGGATCCGAGGTTCTCGAATGAGAAGAAGATGGAGACAGATAATTCTCAGGACACATACAGTATGTGACTATAATATTTCCAATAAATTATATGGTAAATTAAATAGTGTTTTTTTTTTAATAACGAGAACTTGTCCTGCATAAAAAACGATCCTAGCTCTCATACAGCTGAGTCTGTGAAAAATGAAAAATATTACAGCTCTTGGAAGAAGGGGATGATAAAATGAGAAATATCTGCCTGGAAGGGATTGATTCATTGATTTATTTTTCTTGTACGATGTAGCTCCAGTTATAATCCATGGCCGATCTCCTTCGAAGAGGGGAAGCAGGGGTCACGGCTGTGCAGGGAGAGAGGTAAATCTCTGCATCTCTGCTGGTCTCAGCCGTGTGATCACCAGAAGATGATGGTTGTTCTGGCAATATGCTATCATTTACTCAAATGGTAAAATGCCTTTCAGGCTTTTATAGGCTGCGTTCACACTCAGCGATTATACTACAGCCGAAAACTGCAACAGCTTTGTTGCTACTGCTGTTTTCATTGTTTTTTTCTGTACAATCACTTTCCACATGCAAAATTAAGCAATTGATTTAATAAGTACATCCGCAATATTGAGGTCTTGTGAGGCTATGCTCACATGTTGAGTTTTTTCAACTTTTTTACTGCAAATTTTCAGCTGTGTTTTACAGTACCAGCAAAGTCTGTGAGACTGCAGAAATGTCATGCACACAGCTTGGTTTCTTTGTCCTCTGTATTTTATGCAGTACCTTGCTTTTTGCAAAATGCAGCATGTCACTTCTTTTAGTATTTTTGCAGCTTTTTTTCACTCATAGAAAGCAATGGGTAAGTGCAAAAACGCAGCAAAAAATGCAGGCATCAGGTTTTGCTGCGTTTTCAGTGAAAAAAGCAGTTTCAGCACTACATGTGATTTTTTTTTCCCCCAGTTTCAATCATAATGTCTTGATGTTCATAGCAGTTGAGAATGGCAGTTTAGGATTAGTATGATTTAATAGGGTTAGTACAGTTTAACCGCTTTCCTACATTAGATGTACTATTCCGTCCATGTGACCTGGGGCCTAAGTCCCAAGGACGAAATAGTACGTCATAGCGATCAGCTGATCACCCGGTACTATGTGTCAGTGGCGGTACGCCGCCCCCGGCACATTAACCCCCGGAACACTGAGATCAAAGATGATCGCAGTGTACCGGAGGATCAGGGAAGCATCGGCAGAGAGGGGCTCCTTCCATGCTTCCCTGAGACCCCCGTGTGGGGAAGGTGACTTGACGGACAGACTTGACTGGAAGTAGGAGGGGACAATTTGTGCACTACAGACTAGATTGGCAATGACAGAAAGGTAACAGCAGGGAGAGACAGATATGGGAGTGCAGTACCGAAATTTGATCACAAGATGGCAGGGAGGAGTGTAGTTCAGGACTTAACATCAGCTTACGGCTATAGAAACTGCTTAGTCATGGGGGGCGGGGAGATAGGAACCCAGGAGGGAAATTCCCAGTGAGAGGGGATAAATAGGACTGGTTGGGGTTCCAGAGGTTAGGTTAGTCCCGGGAGGAGCTCAGCAGAGGAAGACTCAGGACAGAAGATGGAGAACAGTGAAGAGCTCGACCAGGGGACTGACAGGAGAAGACAGTCAGGGGGTGGCCCTGACACGACGTACCGCAGGACCAGACGAGGCCCCGGGGGTACCGATTGGATGACGACCTCGGGCAGGTGAAGCGCTGGCGGTAGATTGGTCTAGGACAGCCCCAGCGAAAGATCCGCGAGGGACATCATCACGACTAAAGGAAAGGTGATGTGCAGCGCTGCTGCGGGGGCCTCCTTCCCTGTTGGTCCCCAGATCCAATATGGCCACGGGGCCTTCGGGGGCCTGCAGGGAGGCGGCTTCCCCAGTGCCTGCAGAGCGCAGGCATGAGGAATCCTGCTGCAGTGCCTGTGTCACATCGCTGATCTGACACAGCGCTGTGTGATGTGTCAGAGCAGCGATCTGACATGTGACAGTGATGTCCCCCCTGGGACAATGTAATAAAGTAAAATAAAAAAAAGAGTAAAAATAATTTATAAAAAAATCGCTAAATAAATTAAAAAAACAAAATTCCCTAATAAATTCATTTTTTGAAAATAAAAAAAACAAACAATAAAAGTACACATATTTGGCAACGCCACGTCCGTAACGACCCGCCCTATAACTCTGTCCCACTAGTTAACCCCTTTATTGAACCCCTTAAAAAATAAAAATAAAAAACGAGGCAAAAAATAATGCTTTATCATCATACCGACGAACAAAAAGTGCAATAATGTGCAATCAAAAAGACGGATATAAATAACCATGGAACCGCTGAAAACGCCGTCTTGTCCTGCAAAAAACGAGCCACCATACAGCGTCATCAGCAAAAAAATAAGTTATAGCTCGCAGAATAAAGCGATGCAAAAATAATTATTTTTTATATAAAATTGTTTTCATTGCATAAAACCGACAAAACATAAAAAAATGCATAAATGAGGTATCGCTGTAACCGTACTGACCCGAAGAATAAAACCACTTTATCAATTTTACCACACTGGGAATGGTGTAAACGCCCCCCCAAAAGAAATTCATTAAATGCTGGTTTTTGTTCATTCTGCATCCCAAAAATCGGAATAAAACGCGATCAAATAATGTCACGTGGCCAAAAATGGTACGAATAAAAACATCAACAAGTCCCGCAAAAAATAAGACCTCACATGACTCTGTGAGTCAAAATACGGAAAAATTATAGCTCTCGAAATGTGGTGATGCAAAAACTATTTTTACAATAAAAAGCGTCTTTTAGCGTGCGACAGCTGCCAAACACAAAAACCACCATAAATAGTAAATCAAACCCCCCGTTATCACCCCCTTAGTTAGGGAAAAATAATAAAATTAAAAGAAAATGTATTTATTTCCATTTTCCCATTAGAGTTAGGGCTAGGGCTAGGGCTAGGGTTAGGACTGAAATTAGGGTTAGGGGTGTGTTGGGGTTAGGGTTGGAGTTAGAATTGGGGGGTTTCCACTGTTTTGGCACATCAGGGGCTTTCCAAACGCAACATGGCGTCCGATCGCAATTCCAGCCAAAAAAGTCAAACGGTGCTGCTTCCCTTCCGAGCTCTGCCATGCGCCCAAATAGTAGTTTACCCCCACATGTGGGGTATCAGCGTACTCAGGACAAATTGCACAATAACTTTTGGGGTCTTGTTACCCTTGGGAAAATAAAAATTGGGTGTGAAAAGATCATTTTTGTGGAAAACATATATTTTTCAATTGTACGGCTGTACGTTATAAACTTCTGTGAAGCCCTTGGGGTTCAAAGTGCTCACAAAATATATAGATAAGTTCCTTGGGGTGTCTAGTTTCCAAAATGGTATCACTTGTAGGGGGTTTCCACTGTTTAGGCACATCAGGAGCTCTCCAAACTCGACATGGCGTCCAATCTGAATTCCAGCCAATTTTGCAGGGAAAAAGTCAAACAGCGCTCCTTCCCTTCCGAGTTCTGCCATGCACCCAAACAGTGGTTCCCCCCCACATATCAGGTATCAGCGTACTCAGGACAAATTGCACAATGACTTTTGCAGTCTAATTTCTCCTGTTACCCTTGGTAAAATAAAAAAATTGAACCTGAAGTAATTTTTTTTGTGAAAAAAAGTTAAATGTTCATTTTTTTTAAACATTCAAAAATTCCTGTGAAGCACCTGAAGGGTTAATAAACTTCTTGAATGTGGTTTTGAGTACCTTGAGGGGTGCAGTTTTTAGAATGGTGTCACTTTTGGGTATTTTCTATCATATAGACCCCTCAAAGTGGCTTCAAATGATGTGGTCCCTAACAATAAAATGGTGTTATAAAAATGAGAAATCGCTGGTCCATTTTTAACCCTTATAACTTCCCAACAAAAAAAAATTTGGTTCCTAAATTGTGCTGATATAAAGTAAACATATGTGAAATGTTACTTATCAAATTTTTTGAGTGCCATATCTCTGTGATTTAAGAGCATAACAATTCAAAGTTGGAAAATTGCAAAATTTTCAAAATTTTCGCCAAATTTCTGTTTTTTTCACAAATAAACGCAAGTTATATGAATGAAATTTTACCACTAACATGAAGTACAATATGTCATGAGAAAACAATGTCAGAATCACTGGGATCCATGGAAGCGTTCCAGAGTTATGACCTCATAAAGAGACAGTGGTCAGAATTGTAAAAATTGGCCCGAGCATTAACATGCAAACCACCCTTGGGAGTAAAGGGGTTAATTAAATTAGTGATGTGTACAATGTAAACATTGGCCAAACAAAGTGTGAAAGTAAACAGTGTCCTACAAACTCAATTTTCTATCAATCTCTTAGGCCTCTTTCACACTTCAGTTTTTCACAATCAGTCAAGATCCGCCGTTTTGTGAATAAAACGGATCCGCCAATTTTCCTTGCGGATCCGTTTTTTCCCCATAGACTTTCATTATCGGCGGATTTTCACTGATGACTGTCCGTTGCATCCGTATTTCTGCGGATCCGCCAAAATTTTGGCGTCCGCAGAGATCACCGAACGGACCATGCAACGTTTTTTTGCAGTCCGGATCCGCATTTTTGCCTTTTAACCCCGAAAAAAGTCTTGCTCCTGGTTGAAAATTCATATTTCTCTCTCTCTCTCCTTACCCGCAACCTCCATTCCTCTCACGCGACGGAATCTCCAACCCCCATCTCTGATCACGCGATGACCGATCTTCAGCCACACCGCGCGACATGGTCACACGAGCCCCATCCCGCGACAAAACCCTCCAGCCACACCGCGCGATATGGTCACACGAGCCCCATCCCGCGACAAAACCCTCCAGCCACATCGCGCGAGATGGCAGCGCGATCTCCAGCCCCATCCCGTGAGATGACCACGCGATCTGCAGCCCCATCCCGCGAGATTACCGCGCGATCTCCAGCCCCATCCTGTGACATGACCGGTATTAATTTTTTTTTTTATGTTTTCCTGCCGCGGTTCCTTTAAATTTTTACCATCGGCGGATCCATACATCCGCCGATCCGCTGCCCCCCATTTCTGTCAGTCCGCCTGCGGATCTGTTTTCTGCTATTTTGGCGGATTTGGACTGGCAGAAAAAACTGATGTGTGAAACAGGCCTTAGGTAAACTATTCCAGACCAGTTTTCCTCCCCCCATTGTTACATTTTTCAAAAATGGTTTTGGGGTTCACGTGTCTTGCATTGGTGACCTGTATTCAAGCTTCTTTGGTGGAATCGAAGGTGAACATTGGGATCCTGAAAAACGCAGCAAAAAATGCTGCAAAACCTGCATTTTGCCAACAGCTTCCTTACTGTCAAAAGATCAAGTTTTCCTGCAGAAAAAAAAACGCAGCAAAAATGTGAATCAATGTGTGAACATCGCCTTATGGACAAACTGTGCCCTCCAGACGGCCACAGTAAGCAGAAAGTTGCAAAAAATTAAGCATTTTTCTTCCCCCTTTGTGACTGGAATAGGAAGGCACAAGTGCCACCTATGTAACAGCCTTAAATAAAGCCGTAAAAGGAGGGAGAAGAGATTCTTCTTACTCCTAAACTAAAACCGGTTTCCTTTGCCGTGCTGCATGGTTGACTATGTCTGCCTCACTGTAATTCCACACTGGCTCATTAGATTGTGTTTGATCTACGTTTTCCATGAGGCTTGTCCATCACTCAGTACCGTGCCGCCTCTGTATCAGTAATGTGCCGCAGTAATAAGAGAGTAACAATCGGCACATAACTGCTGGGCCCTGCTCATTAGTCTGTTATAAAGAGAAATCACAACTCCGCACGGTTACATGACGGACAGCTTTGGTTCCCAGTTTCTTAAAACCTCGAAGGAAAAAAAATATGAATTTGAAAATTACAGGGAAAAAAACTTACTGTCATACAGGTTCTTCTCACTCAATTAGAATATCATCAAACAGTTAATTTATTTCAGTTCTTCAATACAAAACGTGAAACTCGTCATTGAACATTGGTAAAAGGGTTTGGTTCAATCTCATGTGAGCACTGGCTGTTGTATTTTATTTATTTTTTTAGGTTTTTTTTTTCCGCAAAACATGTGTCTCTGGCAATGAAAATATATTAAGGAACATTACTCATTTTGACAATATGTGGTGGTGTGCATACTTATCCCTATATTTGCCTTTGTTTATTTGCTAACTGTACATTTGTGGTTTGATTGTCCCTCTAAACACGTCCTTTCATGTTCATTTGTGATTCGGGAGCCTCGCACATGTAATACTCCTATTAGGTACTATCACATCCTGATGCTCTCTGTCCGAATTACCTCATGCCTGTAGCCACACCATGGTTGTATTGTTGTCCACTTGGTTTTATTAGTTTTTGTACATAAGGTGTGGCATCACTGGGTACGGGACTTGCCGGGAGCATCGCTGAGGCCTGGTGACGCTGCGTTGGATGCCGTAAGGTGAGAATAACACCATTTTTTATTTTTTTTAATTATTTTTAACTTTATATCTTTTCACTACTGATGCTGCATAGGCAGCCTCATAGTAAAAAGTTGGTCACACTAGTCAAACACTATGTTTGACGACTGTGACCAACCTGTCAATCAGTTTTCCGAGCGATGCTACAGATCGCTTGGAAAACATTAGCATTCTGCAAGCTAATTACGCTTGCAAGACGCTAGTTAAAACGCGGGAAATACGCGGGAATTACACATGCGGAATTCTAGTGTATTTTTCGCGGCAGGGAGTTGCGGAATTTCCGCAGCAATTCCGCAACATGTGCACATAGCCCTAAGCTCCCAAAGGTTCTTTATTGCTATTCATATATTATATAGAGTCATTACACACTGAGTGATCTATTTAAAGTGTTTATTTATGTTGATGATTAGGGTCGGGAAGGATTTTTTTTCCCCAATGTGGAGCTTAGTGTTTGCCACATGTGTTTTTTTTGCCTTCCTCCGGATCAACATGTTAGGCTATGAGTTGAACTAGATGGACTTAGGCTGTGTGCCCACGTTGCATTTTTTAAGCGTTTCTGCGGCATTTTTGCCGCTGTGGAAATGCTTAAAAAACACTAGCTAAAATGCATCCCCATGAAATCCTATGGGATTCCGCAGTTGCTGTGCCAATGCTGCAGATTTTTCCGCTGCGGAATCGCATAGCGGAAAAATCTGCAGCATGTCCATTAATTTTGCGGAATCACGGCGATTCCGCTGCCATAGGATTGCATTGAAATGCTCGCTTTACGCATGTGGCTATGCCCACCATATGTAAAGTGAGCGCTTCATGTGTGGATGGTACCCAGGGTCTGGAGGAGAGGAGACTCTCCTCCATGCCCTGGGTACCATATTCCTGTAAAAAATAGACATAAAATAAAAAATAGGGATGTACTTACCCTCTGTCGGCCCCCGGAGTCCTCAGCGGCGCTGCCGGCAAGTTCTGTTTCCAGGCATGCTTTGCGAGAATAAACCCTGGTGACATAGCGGTCACGCGACAGTCAGTGACAGGCGCAGTCCAGCTGCGAATTGGCGCAGAATTCGAACGACGCACGCCACCGCTACCGTCGGGAGATCTGCGGCGCAGCGCTCAATGTGCGGATGGTACCCAGGGTCCGGAGGAGAGGAGACTCTCCTCCAGGCCCTTGGTACCTTATACCTGTAAAAAATATAATTAAAATAAAAAATATTGATATACTCACCTTCCGATGGCCCCCGGACTCTTTCTCTCCTCTCACCATGTGCCCGGCATCTTCCGGTCCCGGTAATGCTTTGCGCGAAAGAACGCTGATGACATCGCGCTCTTGCGAGAGTGACGTCATCTCCGGTCCTTCGCGCTAAGCGTTACTGGGACCGGAAGATGCCGGGAGCGTGGAGAGGAGATCGGGGGCCGTCGGAAGGTGAGTATAACCCCCGCTGGCCATATTCTAGAATACCCGATGCGCTAGAATCGGGCCACCATCTATTGTCTCTATACGCATCCTGGGGACACATATCGGCCCTCATATATGATTCCCCTTACAGCGTCACACATTGTTGCTGTGCCACCATCAAGTTCTGTGCCTCTAACAAGTGTGAAACCTTCAAGTTTATGTTCTCACTGATAGACAATAACTATTACAAGTGCCTGCCATAAGTGTATCCCTGATTAACCCTGTGCTCATCACTGCACCAGCCCCATGTGCAAAGTCATGTTTCATGAGAAGGGCCATGTATAACAATAACCCTCTTACAGGTTACCTGCTTGTGGAAGGAGCTTGGTGTGTCCTTATATAACTGCATTTAATCTAACACTTTCATACACGGCTTTTTGCCAGAACAGTCTGGAATGTATAAAATGTCTAGAGAACACATTTTATAAGCTTTGATATAGGTCCAAGTGCCAGATGGGGTACTATTTTCATGACAGCATAACTTGTGGACAGTTTGGCCGTGATACCTAGTAAAGCTCCATTGTATTGTTTCATGTTCAAAAATTGCAAAGTATAGAGGGCGACTGAGGATTCTGACTATGAAAATGATGTTATAGAAACAATAATCCCAGATGTATTTTTTTGGTTAACACAAGGTTTTCATACTTGAATTTGAATGTAACATCATTTTTGTTAATTTTTATAGATTCGATTGGAAATCATACTGATTATGTAAATAACAGAAATGTTGAACAAGACTTATGATTAGAGTTGAGCGACTTTTGGTTTTTTAGGGTCGCGTTTCGTTTCGTGAAACCCGACTTTTCCAAAAGTCGGGTCAAGCAAGATCGTCCGATTATAGGGAAAAGTCGGGGTCGTCCCGAAACACGAAACCCAATGTAAGTCAATGGGGAATAAAAGTCGGCAGTGCGAGGAGGACAGAAAACACACCTACAGTGCCCATTTGAATGCCAAAAGCATCAATTCTTCTTACTTAAGCTTGTCAACCTTAATTAACTTCATAATACAAGTTACGCACTGAAAAATGGGGGTTATTTGGCTAAAGTTGTGGGGGGGGAGGGCTGGCTGCAGGTTTTCATGTGCCCTGGGCGAAAGAGCGCCCCTTTAACACATACCACAACTCATCATGCTCCGATACGGCAGAGAAATAGCGGTATAGTACAATGAAAAATACCTCACTTTTTACATCTCATGAAGAGGCCCATCTATTTCTCCATACAGAATCATTGGTCCCATATAATGTTTGAAACAGTATATGATGAGCTCCACATAATGCTACAGTATATGTTGGTCCCCATGGATGAAGCTCCACTGTCTTATGGGCCCAAATAATGCTCCAAATATAATGGGCCCCATTTCTAATGCTCTAGTGTATAATGGGCCCTGTAAATGCTGCTCCAGTGTCTGATGTCCACCTTTGGAATGTTCCAGTGTATGGTGGGCCCCATCTATCATTCTCCAGAGTATAGTACTCCCCAAAAATTGCTGTCCCAACATTGAAAACAATCAAATAAGTCTCCTCGCTAGGGAATCCCTGTACTTGTCTGGACTCCTTGTCGTCCCCATCTTCCATCTCACTGCACAGTATTTCAACTTTGCAAGTGCTGTGATCCTGAGCAAGCAGGGGGGGCCCACTCGTTGGCGATGGCACTGGCACAGGGCCCCTGATAGTACGGTGGTGTGTCTGATGGCGGGTGGGCCGAACCTGCACTTTCATCTGCAGCTTCCTCTTTGTCACCGTGTAAGATGGAACTGTATATGGGAAGGGTAACCTGAGTTTCATCAGGGTCAGATTCAGGTCGTGTAGCGTGCGAGGGGAATGTAGTGGTCTGGGTCAATGTACCAGCAGATTCATCGAGCAGTGGCTGGGCATCAGTGCACTTGTGTCGCCCCCAGGAGTACGGTCGCCACAGTGGCATTACCTTCTTCCTAGGGAGTGTGATGTCATGCTTGGGAGCAACGAAGGATCTCTCTAGCAGGTTAACTGATTGGGCGGCGTTATTCCCACGAGTCATGACCCTCCAAACAGCGTTCATGAAGGCAAAGTGTTTGTTTTACGTGGGCAGTATGGTTGCAAAGCTGAAGCTTAAAGGAATGTCCAGAAGGGCACCACCAGGAGTGGAGCCTACGGTTAAATTCGACTCCACCTGGGAAACCTCAACCATGCCAGCTACAGAACAGATGCACACATTGCAAGCTTAATTCCGTTAACGAACGAGACTCCGTCATGCCCCGCGGTCCGAGTCCGGCTTACAAGAGGGACACGTGAGGCTCTGGCACATGAGATTGGCCAATAACTGGTGTGTCATGCCCTTACATGTCCGTGGCTGCATGTGCGCTACACTGAAAAGGCCAGCGTTTGTCGCTTACAGGTGCAGATAACCCGCTGAACAACGTTAGTGATGGGGATCACTGATTACAATTATTACCCGCGAACAATGATTTCCCATTAAGTGCAGGTCAACCGCAGTTCCGGAATTAGGCCTAACCGTCATTCCTGAAAAAATGAAAAACTTACGTGTGCAAACCACAGGTGCTGTAGCTTGCTTAACAGCTCGCCAGCCGTTCTCACGCCCAGTATGGATTACATGTGATTGCACAAAGGTGAGAAAGGGTACCGTATCCCCAGATAACATGTATGGAAAGCGTACACATTCAAAATATATGTCTCAGGAGGCAGGCTCAGACGGTGTCAGGCCCAGTATGGATTGCACGTGATTGCACAAAGGTTAGAAAGGGTACCGTTTCCCCAGATAACATGTATGGATAGCGTACACATTCAAAATATATGTCTCAGGAGGCAGGCTCAGACGGTGTCAGGCCCAGTATAGATTGCACGTGATTGCACAAAGGTTAGAAAGGGTACCGTTTCCCCAGATAACATGTATGGATAGCGTACACATTCAAAATATATGTCTCAGGAGGCAGGCTCAGACGGTGTTAGGCCCAGTATGGATTGCACGTGATTGCACAAAGGTTAGAAAGGGTACCGTATCCCCAGATAACATGTATGGATAGCGTACACATTCAAAATATATGTCTCAGGAGGCAGGCTCAGACGGTGTTAGGCCCAGTATGGATTGCACGTGATTGCACAAAGGTTAGAAAGGGTACCGTATCCCCAGATAACATGTATGGATAGCGTACACATTCAAAATATATGTCTCAGGAGGCAGGCTCAGACGGTGTTAGGCCCAGTATGGATTGCACGTGATTGCACAAAGGTTAGAAAGGGTACCGTATCCCCAGATAACATGTATGGATAGTGTACACATTCAAAATATATGTCTCAGGAGGCAGGCTCAGACGGTGTTAGGCCCAGTATGGATTGCACGTGATTGCACAAAGCTTAGAAAGGGTACCGTATCCCCAGATAACATGTATGGATAGCGTACACATTCAAAATATATGTCTCAGGAGGCAGGCTCAGACGGTGTTAGGCCCAGTATGGATTGCACGTGATTGCACAAAGGTTAGAAAGGGTACCGTATCCCCAGATAACATGTATGGATAGCGTACACATTCAAAATATATGTCTCAGGAGGCAGGCTCAGACGGTGTTAGGCCCAGTATGGATTGCACGTGATTGCACAAAGGTTAGAAAGGGTACCGTATCCCCAGATAACATGTATGGATAGCGTACACATTCAAAATATATGTCTCAGGAGGCAGGCTCAGACGGTGTTAGGCCCAGTATGGATTGCACGTGATTGCACAAAGGTTAGAAAGGGTACCGTATCCCCAGATAACATGTATGGATAGCGTACACATTCAAAATATATGTCTCAGGAGGCAGGCTCAGACGGTGTCAGGCACAGTATGGATTTGACGGCCCAGATTACACAGCGGAGCAGGGAGAGGTAAAGATTGCAAATGCTGGGGCCCTGCCCAAGCAAGGGGGGCCCACTCGTGGGCGTCGGTACTGGCACTGGGCCCCTCATAGTACAGCGGTGTGTCTGACGGCGGGTGTGCACCACCACCGTCAGAGACACTTGATTGCACTATGAGGGACCCTGTGCCAGTGCCCGCGCCCAAGAGTCGGCCTACCCACCTGTCCAGGGCAACGGCACTCGCACGGTGTCGTGCGCTAGGTGGTTACCCCGGCCATGGGGGGGGAGGCAGCACAGTTAGGGAGTTTTAGAAAGTGGCATATGTTGATGTTGGACATTCAGCTGATGCAAAAGGCGAAATAGGTGAAGTCCCAGGAAGAGGTGGACCAAAGCAAGCCATTTTTCTGTCACCCTATGTGTCATCAGGGGAAGGTGGGACAAAATCCTTGGAAACCCATGCGTGGTTCATTTTAATGAAGGTTAGATCATCCACATTTTGGGTTGACAGACGGGTCCTTTTTTCTGTCAGGATTGATCCAGCTGCACTGAAGACTCTTTCCGATAGCACACTTGCAGCTGGGCAAGCGAGCTCCTGTAAGGCATATTGGGCCAATTCAGGCCAGGTGTCCAGTTTAGCGGCCCAATAGTCAAAGGGGAATGACCTGTGTGGGAGAACATCGATATGGGAGGAAAAGTAGTTTGTAACCATAGTTGACAACTGCTGTCTCCTGTCACTTTCCATCGATGCAGTATTACCAGTTGTGTGAGCGGTATTTGAAAAATCAGTCCACAACATTGTCATGAAACCCCTGTCTCCAACGCCACTTCTGCTGTGTGCACCACGAACACCTCTGCCAAGCTGCCCCCGGCCCGTACGGCTCGTGTGAGAACCATCACCACTGCTGTGTGCTGGGAATGCCTCAAGCAACCGATTTACCAGAGTTGCTTGTTTATTAGCCAATATTAGGTCAAGGTTCTCCTGTGGCATGATGTTTTGTAATTTGCCTTTATAGCGTGGATCCAGGATGCTGGCCAACCAGTAGTCGTCATCGTTCATCATTTTGGCAATGCGGGGGTCCCTTTTTAGGATCCGCAAGGCATAATCTGACATGTGGGCCAATGTTCCCGGTGTCAATGATGCACTGCGAGTGCTGGGTGGAGGAGCACTTTCTGGCAAATCCACATCCCTCCAGTCACGCACAAACCCTGTACCAGACCTTGCCACGCCAACATTTTCACTTGCCCCACGAGATGCATCCTCCTCCCCTAAGTAATCATCCCCATCATCATCCTCCTCCTCCTCTTCTTCCTCCACCTCGTCCAGGAGAGGTCCCTGAGCAGACAATGGCTGAATGTCATCAAGGATTCCCTCCTCCTCTTCCTCCTCATCAACATTGGCTGCAGACGCCTGCTCCTTAAGGTGCGTCAAAGTTTGCATGAGCAGACGCATAAGTGGGATGCTCATGCTTAGGATGGCGTCGTCTGCGCTTACCAGCCGTGTGCATTCCTCAAAACACTGAAGGACTTTACAGAGGTCTTTCAGCTTCGACCACTGCACACCTGTCAACTCCATGTCTGCTCTCAAAGTGCCTGGCCGTGTATCCTCCCACAAATGCATTATGGCCTGCCTCTGCTCGCACAGCCGCTCCACCATGTGCAGGGTGGAGTTCCACCTTGTTGCAATGTCGATAATGAGGCGGTGGTTGGGAAGGTGGAGCAATCGCTGCAGCTTCTGCATACGAACGGAGTGTACAGGAGACCGGCGGATGTGCGCGCACAGTCTTCGCACCTTCTGGAGCAGGGCTGTTAACTCCGGATAATTTTTGAGGAAGCACTGCACCACCAGGTTCAAGGTGTGAGCCAAGCAAGGTATGTGGCTGAGTTTTGAAAGGGCTATGGCTGCCACAAAATTACGGCCGTTATCACTAACTACCTTGCCTGCCTCAAGATGTACACTGCCCAGCCATGACTCAGTTTGTCGCTTCAAGTACTCGGCCAGCACCTCGGCGGTGTGTCTGTCGCCCAAACACATCATCTGCAACACAGCCTGCTGACGCTTTCCACTAGCTGCTCGATAGGGGGACACATCGTGTGCAACAGTGGCAGCTGCAGATGGAGTGCTCGTACGACTGCGCTCTGTGGACGAGCTTTCGCTTCTGGAGGAGGAGGAGGAGGAGGAGGGTCGAACGCCTACAGCCAACTGTTTTCTATACCGTGGGCTAGGCAGCACTGTCCCACCACCGCTGTCCCCTGTGGACCCTGCATCCACCACATTAACCCAGTGCGCAGTGATGGACACGTAACGGCCCTGGCCATGCCGACTGGACCATGCATCAGTTGTGAGGTGCACCTTTCCGCTCACTGACTGCTTGAGTGCATGGACAATGCGGTCTTTCACATGATGGTGGAGGGCTGGGATGGCTTTGCGAGAGAAGAAGTGGCGACTGGGTAGGTCATAGCGTGGTACTGCATAGGCCATGAGTTCGCGGAAAGCTGTGCTTTCCACCAACCGAAAGGGCATCATCTCAAACGAGATTAGTTTGGCAATGTGGGCGACCAAACCCAGTGTACGCGGATGAGAGACTGAGTACTTTCTTGACCTACTCATAGTGTCTGGGAGGGTGAGCTGGACTTGAGAGCTGCATATGGTGGAAGTAGCGGTGGACAGGGCGGACTGAGAGAGGGTTGATGATGGTGATGGAGTTGGTGTTCTTTCTGATGGCCTAGAATCAGTCTTTCGTTGATATAACAGTGGGATTCCCTGACTGCTGTGGCCTTGCAACGACACCTCAACATTTGCTGCTGTGCTAACCGGTGGGCTTACAGTGGGGGAAACAATGTAGCGTTGCTGACTACCTTCGTTGTGATCAGTTGCACATGTGGCACTTGAGGTTTGGTGTTGTGTCCACCCTTGCAAGTGCATGCTGGTTAAATGTCTAAGCATGCAACTGGTATTCAAATTTTTCAGATTTTTCCCTCGGCTAAAGGTCTTTGCGCACTTCTTACAGATAACCTTGGCCTGATCATGAGGATTTTGGTCAAAAAAGTGCCACACTGCACTCTTCCTACTTTGGCAGACATTTTGCGGCCTAGCACGCTGTGATCTTTTGACCCTCTGGACAAGCTGTCCAGCAACTCTTTTGATGTTTGGAACCTGTCTTTGGAGTGCTCCGGGCCTGCCAGATAACAGCTGTTGCGATGTCGATGTCTGCTGTGGATGCTCCTCATCTGAGCTATTGGAAGCAGCACCCTCTTCCCCCAATGGATGCCAATCTGGGTCAACAACTGGGTCATCCATCACCTCCTCTTCTATGTCATGTGCACCTTCCTCTGTGTCACCGTGTATGGTGGTATAGTGTGCGGGAAGGGGCACCTGAGTCTCATCAGGGTCAGAATCTGGCTCTGTACACTGCGAGGACAATGTAGTGCTCTGAGTGAATGTACCAGCAGAATCATCCATCAGCGGCTGTGCATCAGTGCACTCCATGTCAGATTCATCTTGTCCTGGGTAATTCACCATTTCACTTGATAATCCAGGCATGGTATGTGAAAACAGCTCCATGGAGTAATCAGTAGTATGGCCTGCATCATCCTTCAATCTTGGTTGGGGTGAAGGACACAAGGAAAGGTGTGGTTCATGAACATGAGCCTCCAATGACGACTCAGTGCTTTTACTTTTTACAACTGAAGAAGAGGAGGCGATAGAGCTGGAGGCTGAGTCAGCAATGTAAGACAAAACTTTTTCCTGATGCTCTGGCTTTAAAAGCGGTTTGCCAACTCCTAGAAAACTAAGCGTTCGAGGCCTTAAGTAGCCAGACAATGACGCAGGGTCAGCACCTCCTGCATTCGGTCCTATTTTGCTCTTGCCACTACCATCAGATCCACCACCAACACCATCATTACCAGCTGCCAACCCCCGCCCAATTCTACGGCCTCTTCCACCAGCCTTCCTCATTTTTGGTAGAAATGTAGACAAAATCCAACAAACTATATAGTAATGTAAAACAAGGTACAAGGTGTCTATAGGACAGGGGAGATTTTGAATTTCTGCAGACTCTTGTGGACACTGGACACTTTTGGATTGTGTGAAGCCCACTGATATCTGAGCGCTATGTGACAGGCTCGATGGCACAGCTGTGACCAAAGTGACTAGAGGATAAGGGAGATTTTGAATTTCTGCACACACTTTTGGACACTGGACACTTTTGGATTGTGTGAGGCCCACTGATATCTGAGCGCTATGTGACAGGCTCGATGGCACAGCTGTGACCAAAGTGACTAGAGGATAAGGGAGATTTTGAATCTCTGCACACACTTTTGGACACTGGACACTTTTGGATTGTGTGAGGCCCACTGATATCTGAGCGCTATGTGACAGGCTCGATGGCACAGCTGTGACCAAAGTGACTAGAGGATAAGGGAGATTTTGAATCTCTGCACACACTTTTGGACACTGGACACTTTTGGATTGTGTGAGGCCCAATGAATATCTGAGCGCTATGTGACAGGTTCGATGGCACAGCTGTGACCAAAGTGACTAGAGGATAAGGGAGATTTTGAATCTCTGCACACACTTTTGGACACTGGACACTTTTGGATTGTGTGAGGCCCACTGATATCTGAGCGCTATGTGACTGGCTCGATGGCACAGCTGTGACCAAAGTGACTAGAGGATAAGGGAGATTTTGAATCTCTGCACACACTTTTGGACACTGGACACTTTTGGATTGTGTGAGGCCCACTGATATCTGAGCGCTATGTGACAGGCTCGATGGCACAGCTGTGACCAAAGTGACTAGAGGATAAGGGAGATTTTGAATCTCTGCACACACTTTTGGACACTGGACACTTTTGGATTGTGTGAGGCCCACTGATATCTGAGCGCTATGTGACAGGCTCGATGGCACAGCTGTGACCAAAGTGACTAGAGGATAAGGGAGATTTTGAATCTCTGCACACACTTTTGGACACTGGACACTTTTGGATTGTGTGAGGCCCACTGATATCTGAGCGCTATGTGACAGGCTCGATGGCACAGCTGTGACCAAAGTGACTAGAGGATAAGGGAGATTTTGAATCTCTGCACACACTTTTGGACACTGGACACGTTTGGATTGTGTGAGGCCCACTGATATCTGAGCGCTATGTGACAGGCTCGATGGCACAGCTGTGACCAAAGTGACTAGAGGATAAGGGAGATTTTGAATCTCTGCACACACTTTTGGACACTGGACACTTTTGGATTGTGTGAGGCCCAATGAATATCTGAGCGCTATGTGACAGGCTCGATGGCACAGCTGTGACCAAAGTGACTAGAGGATAAGGGAGATTTTGAATCTCTGCACACACTTTTGGACACTGGACACTTTTGGATTGTGTGAGGCCCACTGATATCTGAGCGCTATGTGACAGGCTCGATGGCACAGCTGTGACCAAAGTGACTAGAGGATAAGGGAGATTTTGAATCTCTGCACACACTTTTGGACACTGGACACTTTTGGATTGTGTGAGGCCCACTGATATCTGAGCGCTATGTGACAGGCTCGATGGCACAGCTGTGACCAAAGTGACTAGAGGATAAGGGAGATTTTGAATCTCTGCACACACTTTTGGACACTGGACACTTTTGGATTGTGTGAGGCCCAATGAATATCTGAGCGCTATGTGACAGGCTCGATGGCACAGCTGTGACCAAAGTGACTAGAGGATAAGGGAGATTGGATTGCTTTTAAAAAAGCAGTTTGCAGAGCAGTGGGTAAACAGCAATGCCAGCCTGTCAGGAAGCCTTAAAAGGCAGCCCAACAACCAACACCACTGATACACCACAATATAGCCTCCCCTTGCACTGCACACACAGTGACTGGTGTGTTGTGCAGGCCAAATTGCTAGCAGCAGAAGCAGTTTTTTTTTCTTCTCAGGACAAAAAAAAAAAATTGGGATTGCTTTTAAAAAAGCAGTTTGCGGAGCAGTGGGTAAACAGCAATGCAGGAATGTCAGGAAGCCTTAGAAGGCAGCCCAACAACCAACACCACTGATACACCACTATATAGCCTCCCCTTGCACTGCACACACAGTGACTGGTGTGTTGTGCAGGCCAAATCGCTAGCAGCAGAAGCAGTTTTTTTGTCTTCTTCCCTGCCTAACGCTCTCCCTACAGAATCAGCAGCAACCTCTCCCTATACTGAGATCGACAGAAGTAAGATGGCGGTCGGGGTGCACGCCCTTTTATACCCCCTGTGACGCCCACCAAAGCAAGCCAATCACTTGCATGCCCTTCTGAAAGATGGTGGTGACCCCTGCCTATGTCATCACGTTGCCCACAGTGTCCGTGGATCCTGATTGGCTGAAAAAGAGCGCAAAACAAACTTTTGAAACGCGACTTTGGCGCGTAAGTCGCCGACCTCGTGGCCGACCTCATCCTAGGGTCGGGTTTCGTTTCATGAAACCCGACTTTGCTAAAAGTCGGCGACTTTTGAAATTTTTAGACCCGTTTCGCTCAACTCTACTTATGATTAAATAGAACCTCAGGCTAAAACTCACAGTCCCACTGGGGTGTTATGAGTCCATGGAAAGAAATTATTTTTTTTAATGAAAATGTGTTCACGTTTCCCTCGTCTGGAATATCACTGCAGAAGTAGCAGCCTCACCTGGTGACTGAGAAGTTCAAAGAACCCTTTTTGATGTAAGATGACACCAGGGTTATTATAAATATTGCCTGGTAGATGGAGACAATGAGGTCAGGAACTTCCAAGCCCAAAAAGTTATCCAACTTTTATAGAATAACCACAAAAGTTTAAAAAAAATCCCCATAAAACTACAGTGGCATGTAAAATTTTGGGCACCCTTGGTGAAAATTATTGTTACTCTGAGCAGTTAAGCAAGTTGGGGGTGAAATGATCTCTAAAAGGCCTAAAGTTAAAGATGACAAATTTCCTTTGTATTTTAGGCGAGACAAATATATTTATTGTAATTTTTTTTTCATTTGAAACAATTACAAAAAGTAAAATGGTCCGATGCAAACATTTGGGCACCCTTGGAGATTTGTGTGCTCAGATAACTTTGAACAAGGTTTTAAACCTTAATTATTCTGTTGAGGTTATGGCTTGTTCCCGATCATAGTTAGGAAAGGTCAGGTGATGCAAATTTCCCAGCTTTATGAAAACCCAGCCTCCTCTAACCTTGTGCTAAAAAATTGCAGCCATAGGGTCTTCTAAGCTGCTGGCTAGCACTCTGAAAATGAAAATGGTGGAAGCCCACAAAGCTGGAGAAGACTAGAGAAGATAGCAAAGCATTTTCGAGTTTCTCTTTCCTCAGTTGAACATATAATTAAGAAATGGCAGAAAACAGGAACAGTGGAGGTCAAGATAAGGTCTGGAAGCCATAGCAAAATGTCAGTGATAGCTGCTCATCAGATTGCTGGAGAGGCAAATCAGAAGCCCTGCTTGACTGTAAAAGAGCTTCAGAAAGATTTAGCAGACTCTGGAGTTGTGGTACATTGTTCTGTTGATACACCTACACAAATATGGCCTTCATGGAAGAGTCATCAGAAGAAAACCTCTCTTGCATCCCCAACATAAAATTCAGCGTCAGAAGTATGCAAAAGAACATCTAAAGAAGCCTGATGTATTTTGGAAACAAGTCTTGTGGACTGATGAGGTTAATGGAGCTATTCTATTTTAATAGAACTATTTGGCCACAATGATCAAAGGTATGTGTGGAGAAAAAAGGGCATAGAATTTCAGAAGAAGAACATCTTGCCAACCATTAAGCAGAGGTGGATCAATCATGCTTTGGGGTTGTGTTGTAGCTAATGGCACGGGGAACATTTCACAGGTAGAGGGAAGAATGGATTCAATGAAATTCCTACATGACACAATCTGTAGAAAAGCTGAAATTGAAAAGAGGATGGCTCCTACAAATGGATAATGATCCTAAACACATGTCAAAATCCACAATAGACTACCTCAAAAGGCGCAAGCTGAAGGTTTCAAAATGGCCCTCACTGGCCCCTGATCAGAAATAACATCTTTGAAAATCTGTGGCTAGACCTAAAAATAGCAGTGTATGCAAGACGGCCCAGTAATCTCATAGAATTGGAAGAATTTTTCAATGAAGAATGATTGAAAATCCCTCAAACAAGAACTGAAAGACTCTTGGCTGGCTACAAAAAGAGTTTACAAGCTGTGATACTTTCAAAAGAGGGTGTTACTAGGTACTAACCATGCAGGGTACCCAAACTTTCTTTTTGTAATTTTTAAAATGTAAAAAATGAAAATATAAGTTATTTTTGCAAAAAATAAAAAGGAAATGTGTCATCTTTAACTTTAGGTCTTTTAGAGATAATTTCATATTCAACTTAATTAACTACTCAAAATAAAAGTAATTTTGACCAGTAAAGTTCAACCGTTTACATGCCACTGTATACGCACTTCTTTTCCCAGACTGTCCTCCTGCTGTTTTTACAAGTACTTAGTGTATGACATACTACTGTCATTACAGCTCCCATCGCTGAGTGTTGTTGAAAGAAATATGGCACGTCGCATGACAACCAGAGAGCTAGTGCTGAATCTTCCAAGGAAAGAGAGGATGGGTATGCATCACTGAGTTCATGCTGCTACTTTCTTGCCCGTTTTGCCATTGAACCTCCTGTACAGCTCATCTCTCCTACTCCGGTTCCTCATCACTGAGTTATCCTTCTACTTGGTTGGAACTGGGATAAACTGATTATGTGAGCTTATACTTGTACTAAGTTTATCTGCTTGAGCTGGATTAGAACTGCTCATCCAAATCGATGGAATCAAATATCCACCTCTCCAGGCGAAACATAAAAATGTGTTTTTTATAGGGGCAATATTCCTGAAATGGCAATAAGCTTAGTTTAATGTGACATTTTAGGGTAGCAGACTCCCTTTTAAAAAATTTGGCTGATCCCTGCTTTTGATTATAAGTTACTATTAGAGACGAGCGAACCTGAACTGTAATGTTCGAGGTTCATACTAGACACCTAGTGTCTGGTGCTGAACTCCAAACACGGACTTGTCCCGGAAGTCCGTTTTAGTGTTTGGAGTTGCGGGAGATGAGAGAGACTCTGCTTCCTTTGGCAGCCCCCCTAGCACGTACTATGACCATTTTACAGCACAAAATTTCAGGTCCACATTGATTTCTACAGGGATTGGGTGCTGGTTCAAGTTTGGGTAGAGTTCTGGTATCCGAATCAAACTTTGGACTAAAGTTCAATCGAACCCGAACATCTACATCTACATCCTTAGTGTCACCCTGTGACGGTCTTTGTTAAGGAAGGGGGGACCTCAAACTGTCCCTGGAATTTGGACCCTAACTATCCCTGTCCCAGAGGTACTCTTGAAGGTAGAGAAGCCCAAGTCTCCAACCTTACTATGCTCCTATTAAACCCTAATCTGCCCCATGAGGCATTGGACAGTAAGGACACAAAGACAAAACAGGGATAACAGAAAACCTCTATCATACAAAAACACTAACCAATAATAGGGAGGAGGATAGGAACAATGAGGAAAAAACTAAATGGGAACAGGAACCAGGAGATAAAGACACACGTACTACAGCATACAATAGAACACTACTACAATTCCAACCACTTAGCTTTAGCACACAGCTGTCACGCACAGTGTAGGACAGACTAAGTGCAACAAAAAGGGATAAGGGAATAGGAACCAAACACTAGGGAAGGGGGAAGTGGAGACCCTTAGACTGATCTAACCTCACCCCGTCTGTCCTAAGGTCCCTATATAGTTTCTGCACCTATCACTGAGCAGGATACCTAGTTCCTGTGTGACCCTGGCGATAAGCCCTGCACTGAGGAGAGGATAACTGCTTGTCAATCCCACTAACACTAAAGGCAGTAAGTATAAATGAAACCAGGGGGTCACTTAGCTTGAGAAGACTCAGAGAGAAACGCCAACACCCTCCATCTCCAAGAGGACACTAGCAGACTGCTACAGCTCCAAGCTTCAGCAGAGAAGTGTAAATAGGAAATATCACAGGAAACTCCCAACAGGAAGCTAGGAGTTACAAATAACCCAGGTCCCGGTGTGGCCATTAGCACCGGGGGAGGTAGCCACTAGTCTGCAAAGCAAACAGCTGCTACCTTCTTCAGATAGATGTAGTGCAATGGTCTGCAGTCCCTGACAACATCCATGACAACAGCACAGGAAGACGAATCTTTCACTGGCAGGGACAAGAAGATCTGACCAGTTTTTAAAGGAAGAGGTAATGACCAGATCAGAAGCAGCTGAAATGAAGCTTCATGTTTTTGACCAGCATAGAAAGGGTCACTAACCTCTTCAGCACCAGAAGAAACTAAATCCATTTAATATGGGACACAAATCACATCATCTCTACAGAAGACCCTTGATTCATTAACCGACATGACCATCTAACTCCAGGTCTTCCTGGAGTACGTGACACCCTCGTGACACCTAGTCACTAGCTCTGATGCTCCAAATCAGAATTGGTGATCAGCCAAGTCAAAAATGAGATGTCATAAGTGAGATTTACTAAGACTGCTATTTAGATAGGAGGGAACTATTGCCCTGGATTCTACAGGACTGAGGAACAAGGACTAACTGCTTGCATTACGGGTCTCCAGGACTATAGGAGGGCCCCACGCTGAAGTGGTCTCAGGCGCCCAGATTCCAGCGTGTGGATTTTTGTGATCTCCGGCTTCTGCAGCCGTTGTGGGTACGGATGTAGCCAGCGTCAGTCAGAGAACAGTAATCCAATTGTGCACTTTTCTTTGTAATCTTATTCCTACCATCCTGTTCTATTAAATATTACTTTGTTTTTCCTGTTGGAGACAGTTGCCTCTTCTGCCTTTGATTTGCCTGGACTACTGCGGCTGGTCAAGAACAAGGTACTTCATGAGGAAGGTTGTGTTGGTCCCATCTGTTCATGTACAAGGTGACCAGGGTGGTTCTCACTGACAGTTAGCTCAGTGGACTCTGTGTGCTGTACCTTTAAGAACTCGGCTCTGACTATAACCCCCCCGGTCACCCCATTGTATTGCACATGGACAATGTAAAAGCCCTCTAACTATATTAATAATATGAGAGCAATATGGTCCTGGGCATACTTTATTATATTGTCTGAGCAGGCCATTGAGCCCAATGTTTGACTCCAGTGCAGGGGAAGGCATAGACATACCACTGGTGTAACCTGTAATAGGGGCCCAAGAGGTAAAAGGGCCCATTTTCACGTCTAAAGCAGCAAGCAATCTCTGTCACAAACACAAAGAGGGCCCCAAAAAATGCAGTCTCCAAAATGCCGATTTTTCTGTAATTCGTTTCTATTGGTCACAATTTTTCTGAGCTGTAAAAGGCCATCAAAATATGAAAAAAAATCCTTATACTCCCCTCTCTGGTGATTTTACGTCATCCGTCTCATCTTATTGCTGCTGCTTGCGCTGAAATCCCCAGGCCTCTCACTCTAGGCCATTGGTTCAACTATTTGGTGGAAACAAGATCTCCGGAGACCACTATGCCCATGTCACAACCAAATCTTCCAGTGCACTAAGTTTGCATTGCTACATGATCACTCTTTCAGCGATCAATGCTCTATTGAACTAATGTTCTAAAACCGATAAAACATATAATATTAGGGTACAATTCTTTTTTTAGTTGTACAATTAACAAAACCATAAGACATGAATTAATTTATAAATTGTAAAGTAAGATCCATCCTATAATTTCACTGTTAACGATTCCATTACATTTTTGATGGGGCAGCCTTGTCATTCTCCCAGGCAGATAGACATTATTATAAAAAAAAAAATAGAAACTTGATGCCTTCAACCTCTGTCCACAGCAAATTTTCCCACGCTTAGGGAGGAAGAAGAGTTATTTATGTAAAGTGATCAGTGCAGAAAGACTCCGTGCCCCTTGGCATCATACTAAAAATCACAGAGTAATGATGTCTTAAAGAAACGGTTCTTTGTTTGCTTGAAATGTAGTATTTTGCTATGGTCTTTAGTGTATTATATAATTTTACAGTGAGTTTTTTTCCATTTCTGTATGTGATAACATATAAGCTTTGTTGAAATCAAGATTACAAGCAAATATAAGAAATGTTATAATGTAGCTTATCAGAGAAATAATATTTAATTCCATTTATGAGCCACTTCTTCTCCTCATCTCTGCCAAAATGCATCATTCACCCTTAAAAACAACTAAAACCTGCTAAAAACAAAAGGTAAGAAGAAAAAATTATGCCAGCTCACGTCGTAGTCCAGTGTGCAGGGAAATCACGATCCGAATATTCGTGTGACAATGAGAAAATATAAAAAAAACATATTTCCAGCTCCGGGTAAAATTTCTTTAAACTTTATTCCATCATAGATTAAAAATTATCATTCTGATACAAAACAGAAAGTGACGCGTTTCGAAGGGATGCAACCATTCTTTGTCAAAACTAGTTCATAAAGAGCACAACATCCTCCTTAAATACATATGTAGACGATTAGCATATCAAAAACAGGTGGTGCAAAATGCAAATTCGGCAAAGACATTTTAGTACAAAGTTAAAAATACAGAAAGACAATGGATGAAAAAGTTAACCTCAAAAACCTTTTTGTATGAAGAGAAATGGAAAAAAATAAATTAATTTGAAAAATTGTGAAAATAATGCTGCGCAATTTCACTCTTCAAGTTGAAACCTTGAGAAGAGAGTGTGCCCAGGATGAAGATTCAAAAACCTCCCTAGTTAGGACGCGTCTTCTTGGGTCTCTACCTCGTGCAGATTTATGCACTCGTTCCAAACCACTTATTTGTAGAACTTTTCATTTCCGTACCATGCATCCAATATACATCTTTTTGCAAGCCATGCATTCTATAGAATAAACTACATTTTCAGTATTGCAGTTTATGAGCTGTTTGATGTCATCTTTTTGACTATTGTCATAATTGAAAAAGGCTGCACATTGTGATGCATGCCTGCATGTCTTAGGCTAGATTCACATTTGCGGATGGCCGAGCTGCGGAAGGCTGCGGACTTAATCAGTGAAGCTCCACCCACTGCTGCACCTCCTCCGGTCAGCTCCGCCTACGTCCGCATGTGGCCTACGTACCTATCTTTAGCACTGAGTACGCAGGCCGTGCGGATGTATGCGGATGCCTCCGCATGCGTAGTTTTGACGATGCAACAGCCGCATCAAAATTGCAACTTGTTGCGTTCGACGCGGGTCGCTGCATCGTCAAAATGATGCATGCAGAGGCATCCGCATACATCCGCACGGCTTGCATACCCAATGCTAAAGATAGGTACGCAAGCCGCGTACATGTCCTCCATGCTGCTGCTACTGAATCAGTGCTATATAGAGGCAGGGGAGAAGGAACCCATCATGCTTTGGATATTATAGCTGTCTATTGAAATCTATTGAAAGAGGGAGTAGAGAGAAGCAGATTGAAAGAGAGAAGCACAGACACACACGGAGTCATGCTGCTGTCTAGGAAATGTTTATCTCACCGCAGTGCTGGAGTCACCGTTGCACAGCACGGTATTTCTGTGTAATGTCCTCCATGTTGCTGATACTGAACCTGTGCTACATAAAAACTGAAGAGCAGTAATATATCATGTTTTGTGTGCTGTGTATGAATGACATCATAGTAACTTGTGCCCACCCACTAGCTCAGGGACTGAAAATTAGAGATAAAGCCCATAGAGACAAACACTGGTCAAGATACAAGTTTTTGGCCAGAAATAGCATTATTCCTCATAAATCCACAAATCTATCCTAAATAGTTATCTGAAATAATAGATACACTTTAAGTATTATTTTAAAAGCGTTTTATACAAGATAAGCTTTATGTTTTACATTGTATAATTTTATCTTACATCATTTTGTCTTCTTTGTTTTTGTGGCTCTAAATAAATACATAAGAAAACTTTAGCAGTATGATGGGGTGTGCTCAGTGATTTCCACCATTTTCAAGAGGTATTCCAGGTACAGTTTCTTACAAATGTATTCACCCCCTTGGCATTTATCATGTTTTGCTACCTCACAACCTGAAATGTCACTGTTTTTTTGAGGGTGTGCATCAGTGCATGTAATGAACATGCCTACAATTGTGAACATTTGGTGTTCTTTTTATTGTGAAGGAAACAACAATTAGGACAAAATAACTGAAAAGTTCAGTGTACGTACGTATTCGCCCCCTAAAGTCAGTACTTTGTAGAGCCTCCGTTTGCAGCAATTACTCAATTGGATTAAGCTCTGGGCTTTGACTAGGCCACTCCAAAACATTTACACATTACCCCTTACACCACCCTAGTGTTGCTTTAGCTGTATGCTTTGTCATTGTCTTGTTGGAAGGTGAACCTCCACCCCAGTCTCAAATCACTGACTGAAACAGGTTTTGCTCAACAATATTCCTGTATTTCACACCATCCATTTTCCTCTCAACTCAGACCATTTTCTCTTTTCCTGCTGCCGAAAACATCCCCACATTATGATGCTACCACCACTATGTCTCACTGTGGGGATAGTGTTTTGGGTTGATGAGCTGTGTTGGTGACAGATTTAGCCTTTACCTTGGTGGCCAAAAAGTTCAATAGTGGTCTTATCTGACCACAGCATCTATCTCCATACATTTGCAGACTCTCCTACATGTCTTTTGGCAAACTCAAAACTAGCCTTACAATTTGTGTGTAAATAAAGGTTTTTTTTTTATCCCACTCTTCCATAAAGGCGACCTCTGTGGTGTGTATGACTTATTAGTCGTAGTCTCTGCTGGGGAACTCTGCAGCTCCTTCAGGGTTACCTTTGGTCTCTGTTCTGTCTCTGATTAATGCCCTCCTTGCCTGGGCTGAGAGTTTTGGTGGACGGCCCTCTCTTGGCAGATTTATTGTGGTACCATGTTCTTTCCATTTGATGGTAATAGATTTGATGGTGCCCTGACTTGTACTTCTCAACATCTTTGTCCCTTACTTATTTGGAGATCGCATTGGTCTTCATGGTGTTAGTTTTGCTGTGACAAGAAAGCATTTAATCTTAATTATAGAGAAACTTATAGAAGAAAAAGGATCCTCCAAGAGAAATATTGATTAAATATTCAATTTTTATTAACAAAAGGCATAGAAAAAATAAAAAATACAGAGATGCCTAATACACGATACAGGAAAAGACAAACAATGAGCTTAAATTGTGTCAAGAGTGAGTTCTATGTGATACGTGCCATGTGTTGCTGCATACAATAAGGCAAAGAATGTGCCACACATGTATTATTATCCCATCATTGTAGTCTACATTTACCATGTATAGTTATAGACCGGTACAATAAATTGACTGTTAAAATGATAAGGCAAAAGTTGCACCAAACATTTAGAATACAATAAATGATAAGATGTTCATTAATATCCACGTTTACTGTATGTTGAATGGCACTTCTCATGCAGCTTAGACTAATGGAAGCCAAGCACTGAAGAGATCCATTAAATAAAATAACTTATTGAATAAAATTCACCTATTCACCTATTCCTCTTCTTTTTCTAATACCAGTCCCAGTCTTTATATAAAAATACTTAGCCTTACTTCACCTCAGATTTACTTGGTGCTCATACACATACACCATCATTTTTAATAGTTACTGGAACATACATCACAATATTACCGCTGTGTAGTTTATCAAAGCCGCCCGGATTGAGCGCATGCGCAGTTCGTCAAGCCTCCTGTGCTTGTGGTGACGCTCTGACATTGACCTGCTTGCGTTCCACGCTTGCGTGCCAGGGAGCATCTCCAGGAATATACGTCATGCCAAAGGCGGACAAACGGGGCATGCGCCACTTACGTCACCGGTGGACCTGACTCGCAACAACGCAGATTAGTGAGTGTTCTATATAAAAACATGACCTCCCCTCACCCCGACACGCCCCCGGAAGAAGCTGGTGGTGAAACGCGTGTCGTGGTGAGAGGACGCACATGTGGCACCACTGAAACCAGGACTTACATTTAGGCATGACTTATTCTTTAATGTCATTTAGATTGGGATCACTTATTAGAGTGTAGCTGGATGGGAATTTCACTGGATACTTACTTTGTATTTTCATTCAAATCATTTGCATTTACTGATTCTACGGTTGGTCTGATACATACAGCACTAGCTCAATCATAAACTTTTCTGTTGAATCAGTAACTTTCATATCAGTTCCAACACTAACATTATGTTACCCACATTTCAGTTCCTCTCAGTAAAGTGATCAACCCCATCTGTTAATTTCACAATAGGAAGGATGATATATATTTTTTTGATATTGCAAATATTCCAAATCCCTTCCTTCTACCTCCATGTATTTTTGCAATTTCTTTCATCTGGCCACACCAGTGTCCCCTATTGGACATTTTGCTTTTTAAAGATTTTTTTTAAACATGTCATTCAATAAAATTTATTTTAATGGATCTCTTCAGTAGTTTGCTTTGATTAGTCTAAAGTGAGTGTTGAAATAAATTCTAAGAGTTGTATCAGTTAACTCAAAGGATAAAAAAATGTTAAAGTGCCAGTTGCAAAAGCACAATGTGCAACCAGACCGCTAAATCATCATACACAAAGTTAAATAATGCTGGAAGGTGCTTGGGTACGTTCTGCAGAAGAGACAATTTATAATATGTTTTGTAGAAATTACAAATCTGCAGATAGGGGTATCATTACAATATTTAGGAACCACTAGTTTTTAGTGGTGTTATCTTTACATTTAGAATATTTTGGAATGTAGGAGTAAAGAGGAGAAACTGGAGGAAACCCACACAAACACGGGGAGAACATACTAACTTTTTGTAGATGTTGTCCTTGGTGGGATTTGAACCCAGGACTCCAGCGCTGCAATGCTAATCATTGAGCCATCAATTATTTTATTTGCAAAGTTGACAATCTTTGTGTGTAGCACAATATCTTGGTATGTTTTGTTTTAGAATAAACAAACAGAAAGCTTTTAACCCCCTTGGTACTTAATGACCAGGCCAGTTTTTACAATTCTGACCACTGTCACTTTATAAGGTGATAGCTCTAGAACGCTTCAACGTATCTCACTGATTCTGAGTTTGTTTTTTCGTGACATATTGTACTTCATATTAGTGGTAACATTTCTTCGATATAACTTGCATTTATTTATGAAAAAAACAAAAATTTGTCCAAAAATTTGAAAAGTTTGCAATTTTCAAACTTTTAATTTGTGTACCCTTAAATCAGAGAGTGGTGTCACACAAAATAGTTAATAAATAACATTTCCAACACATTACATTACATCAGAACAATTTTGGAAATATAATTATTTTTTGTTAGAACGTTACAAGGGTTAAAATTTGACCAGCGATTTCTAATTTTCCCAACAAAATTGACAAAATCATTGTTTTTAGCGATCACCTCACATTTGAAGTGAGTTTGGGGGTCAATATAACAGAAAATACTCAAAAGTGACACCATTATAAAAACTGTTTCCTTCAAGGTGCGCCACACCTCATTCAACAAGTTTATTAACTTTTCAGGTGCTTCAAGAGAGCTAAAGCAATGTGGAAGGAAAAATTGAACATTTTACTTTTTTCACAAAAAATTTAATTTGGACCCAATTTTTTTTATTTTCACAAGGGTATCAGGAGAAAATGGACCACAAAATTAGTTGTGAAATTTCTTCTGAGTATGCCGATACCCCACATGTGGGGGAAAGCAACTGTTTGGGCGCATTGGAGAGCTCCGATGGGAGGGAGCACCATTTGACTTTTTGAACGCAAATTGACTGGAATCAATGGTGGTGCCATGTCGCGCTTGGAGACCCCCTGATGTACCTAAACAGTGGAACCCCCCTAATTCTAGCTACAACCCTAACCCCAACACACCACTAACCTTAATCCCAACCTTAACCATAACCCTAACCCCAACACACCCCTAAGTCTAATCACAACCCTAACCATAACCCTAACCACAAACCTAACTCTAACAGACCCCTAACCCTAAGGCTGGGTTCACACGTAGCGGAACTCTCGCGGAAATTACCGCGAGAATTCTGGAATTCCATTCCGCGGGAAAATCACATTTTAAATTCCCGCGATTTTCCCACGGAAAAACTAGCATTTTGCAAGCGTAATTAGCTTGCAGAATTGCTAGCGTTTTCCAAGCGATCTGGAGCATCGCTTGGAGAACTGATTGACAGGTTGGTCACACTCGTCAAACAGTGTTTGACGAGTGTGACCAACTTTTTACTGTTGAGGCCGCCTATGTGGCATCAATAGTAAAAGATAGAATGTAAAAAATAATAATAAAAAAAATTGTTATTCTCACCTTCCGACGTCCCACGCAGCCTTCTCCATGCTCCTGATCCCAGTAATCCTTTGTGACAAGTACCGCGATGACGTCTGTTCTCGCAGGATCGCGACGTCTCGCGGTCATTCGCGACGACGTCGCGCTAATGACCGCGAGACTTCTCGATCCAGCGAGAATGGACGTCATCGCTTGCAAAGGCTTACTGGGACCGGGAGCGTGGAGAGAGGCGGGAAGGTTGCGTGGGACGTCGGAAGGTGAGAATAACAACATTTTTTATTTTAAATTCTATTTTTTACAGGGATATGGTACCCAAAGCCCGGAGGACAGTCTCCTCTCCTCCGGACCGTGGGTACCATCTGCAAATGTTCTGCTTACTTTTCGCATGGTGTGCACAGCCACATGCGGAAAGTAAGCAGAACAATGCATTCCTATAGGTGCGGGATCGCCGCAATTCCGCAAAATTAATGAGCATGCTGCATTTTTTACCTCGAAG